>NC_133462.1:65040977-65681887 GCF_048565385.1 Saimiri boliviensis
CCCAAAGTGCTGGGATTATAGGCGTGAGCCACCGCGCCCGGCATATATTTCTTATAAATAGAATATGATATAATGAAGGGTACCAAATGGTGATGGCTTCTTGGATAAGTTAGAATTTCTGGATTCCATTATCTGTATACCATGCCTTCTTATAAAACTTTTCTTAGTGACTGAAGTTGGAGATGTTACGCTGAGAAACACAGGATGGGTAGTTGAGTGTTTCTGTAAGTTTCATCAACAACTTTGGATTTTCTCCTTATATCTACTCAGATACTCCCTATCAGAGATCACACTAATCATCTTGTATCTTTCCTCCCTCCGGATCAGAAATTGAGAAGGTGAAGAAACACAGGTTGTCTCAGTCCGCATTAAGACATCTTTTATGGCACACTAGAACTTTTTAAATAAAGGTTATTAAATAATGGGAACAGTTTTTCTTTTCTTTTTTTCTTTAAAGATAGAGTCTTGCTCTGTTCCCCAGGCTGGGGCACAGTGGTTCATGCAGTGGCATTAACATGGCTCACTGCATGCATCATTTCCCCGGTTTAAATGATCTTCCCGCCTCAGCCTCCCGAGTAGCTGGAACCACAGGTGCATGGCAACACGCCTGGCTGATTTTTATATTTTCAGTAGAGACAAACATGGGATCTTCCTGTGTTGCCCAGGCTGGTGTTGAACTCTTGGGATCAAGCAGTTCTCTCACCTTGGCCTCCCAAAGTGGTGGGATTATAGGAGTAAGCCACTGTGCCAGTCTAGTTTTTCTTTTTTGAATGTCTAAGCCCAATGAAAATTCTTGCTCTAGGTGAATGATTAACAGATAATCATTGTGGACTGTCTGTGTGTGTTTTACAATGGAGAACAAGAAATCAAACAGGTTAGTTAATTAAACATTTTTAGTCTATTAAAACCTGTTTAAAGTCACATTTGTCAATAATTTGACTAGCTAGAAATACCCTGGAAATCTATAGAATCATCTTTTTTTTTTTTTTCCTTTCCCCTGGTACTGACAAACCTGAATAAGCATCCAGGAGCAGAAATCTTCAAGAGATAGTTTTTATTCTTGGATGCTGCTATTGATCAGCAGTAATTGTGACTTGCTTTGAAGGGACTGATATGGAAGGAACTGTAGTATTTATGTATAAGGTTACTGGTTTTTTTTTAGACAGAGTCTTGCTCTGTTGTCCAGGCTGGAGTGCAGTGGTACAATCTCAGCTTACTGCAACCTCTGCCTCCTGGGTTCAAATGATTCTCCTGCTTCAGCCTCGTGAGTAGCCAAGATTACACATGCCTGGCACCACACCTGACTAATTTTGTATTTTTAGGTGAGACGGGTTTTACCACATTGGCCAGCCTGGTCTCAAACTCCTGACCTCAGGTAATCGACTTGTCTCGGCCTTCCAAAGTGTTGGGATTACAGGCGTGAGCCACCACACTTGGCCTATATATAAGGTTACATTTAAAAAGCCTTTCATTATTTCCATCATTTCATTGTAGTTGCCTTGGAAGTGCAACCATCATATTCAGCAGGAGTCCATTTCAACTTCTGACTTCTGGTTCTTATTTCTCTGTTACTATGTAGACTGCCTAGAAAGTTGCAGAAAAACCAAAAGTCTAAAAAATAGTAATTAGATTATAAAATATGGCTTTAACTAGGTGTTCCATATCTTGACATTTTCGAATTCCAAATTATTTTGTGATATCATTTTCCTTAACAAAGCAAATTTGAAACTTTATCAAAGCTTAAACACACTGAATTAAAAGGGGATTTAAATTAGGGCTTGGAAGGCATAATCTGAAATTAGAAGAGCTAGTGAAAATGGAAATAGCAGACTCCAGACACAGTAAACTCTAAACCAAAGGAATAGTATTGGGTAGAAATAGTGAATAGCTGTTGTTTATGTGGCATGTTTTATTTTCAAGGTATGTTTAGTTATTTAAGTGATTTTCATAGAATATGCTCATTTTTCAAATGAGTAGAAACACCTTCTAAAACTTTGCATTTAGGAAGTAAATTGTAAGGGTAGAGGCAGAAGTACACTGACATTTTAATTGAGGGTTGAGCAGTTGGAGAGTTAATAAATGTACATGGTTCCACAGTTAAAAAGCAATAGAATTTTTTTCCCACACCAAGATGTTATATTTGTGAATTCCTCATGAAGTAGAGAAGAGATGGAATAGTAATATGAAAGCTGTGAAAGGAAAGTTATTTAGCAAAATTGCAGTCCCAACTTTGTTGCAGCTTTTCATTGAGGTCTGTATTTAGTCTGAATTCTTTGGTTTGCATGTGCCAAAATTCGAATTTGAACTATCCCGGAGAAAGAAGGGCAGGAATATAGCTTCACCTGAAATCAGGGATGCCATTTACACTAGAGGAATGTAGGTTCACCTGAAAACACGGATTTCTTCCTATTTTTTCTTTTAAGTCTCCCATATCTACTTTCTGAGTCAAGGTCATTCTTTCAGATTGACTTTTTTTTTTTTTTTTCCCATTGTCAGAAACCAGATGTTGGCAGTTTCTACTCCTCTTATTTACAGTTTATGTTGTGACAATTCCTCCCTTCTTCAACTGTGGCCAGGAGGATAGGGTTCTGTGATTGGCTCAGCTCGTGATTAGGGGGGCCCACCATTGGCTAAATGGACATTGGTGATTAGAGGGACTGACATCTGAAACAAGAAAGCAGCTTTCATTCAAACCACCTGGTTAGTGATGGGGAGAAGGGGTAGAAGGGTATGATGGGAAGAAGAAAGGGACATTTCCCAGAAGCAGAAGATGCTGTTCCAGGCAGAAATAAGAAGAGGGTTCCACTAGTGGTCTTTTGAGGGAAATTATCTGCTTTATTATAAGTCAGTTCACTTCAATTCAGCAAACCAGGAAACATTATTTTGTAGGACTTGGTTTTTTGAGAAAAACCAAGGTTGAAAACACACACACACACGCACACACACACGCGCACACACACACACACACACACACACAAACATAAACATGTGTTGCATTTGGTCCTATTTGTTGAGTTGCTTACCTGTATCATGTCTGGACTATGACTAGACTTTTTGTCTTCAGAGCTTTTTACAAATATACATTTCTTATACATTTTACTCCTACTAAAATACATCAAATTAGCAATACATATTTAAATAGGAGAATGTTAGAATTTGGATACATGAGATTAATGGGGTAATATTTAGACTTGGTTGATGTTAATAACTTGCATGTCTTTTTCAATTGTGAATATCTCTTCTTTTCAGTTAGAAATGTGAATAAGCCGTATATTGGGTAGAAGGAAGTTAATTTTCAGAATGTATTGAAGAAAGTGTATTTTTCACATGTCTAGACCTTTTTTTTTTTTTTTTTTTTTTTAAAGGAGAGTCAAGCCCTACTCGTCGAGAAGCTGTGAAGAGAAGAACAGCTGAGTATCTCATGCGGGCAGAAAGTATCTCTGGTCTTTATGGGAAACCTCAACTTGATGACGTATCACAGGTATGTCTTATATTTTGTTGTGTATTCAGTGATTTTTTGCTGTGTGGTCTCTCCACTTTATTTCTAATTAAAATGTTACATGATTTTATTTTTGGAATTTTATTAAGAATTTTCATAAAGGTTGGTGGTAAAAAGAAAAGCATTATAGCAAACCACCAAAAGTGGAATAAAATGGGACTTGCTTTCTCCTTTTCTTGGCCTTTCATTAGTTCCTCACTATACCCTTAATCCCCTCATCTATAGATTGACAGTAATTTATACTGTTATGATACCTATTTGTATTTGGACTTTTTAAAGTTAGATTGTGATTCTTGTACAATTCTTCTCCAGTTTTATTGATTCTTGTTAAAACTATTCATTTTAAGCATAAGTTCTACAAGTATATGCTGTTGGTCACCTGGAATTATAAAAGCGTAATCCTACCAAGGATAGTTAAGGTTATTTGGGACTTCCCCTAGACTTGTCTAAAATACAGATGGATGCTGAAAACATTAGAAACATTGAAGATTATTTCTGTTTTTATGCCTTATCAACCTGGATTTGACAAATTTCTAGAGGAAACTTCTCTTATTTTTTCTTTATATCAAACTAAGTTTTTCTAATGCAATATAAGAATTGTGTCTTCTGGAGATGGGAAAAAGTGTATATTTTCTTAATTGATCTAAGAGTCAGGCAGTCTTGTTTATATCCAACTCTGCCACTGGAGTCCTAGAAGATTGGACAAGATACTTAATCCTACTCTGAATGTCAGTTTCTGTATCTGAATAATGAGGATATAGTAATTTTTTGCTGGGTAGTTATTAGGATT
Source organism: Saimiri boliviensis (assembly GCF_048565385.1). Classification (NCBI taxonomy): domain Eukaryota; kingdom Metazoa; phylum Chordata; class Mammalia; order Primates; family Cebidae; genus Saimiri; species Saimiri boliviensis. The sequence continues at coordinate 65,045,267 of NC_133462.1, forward strand.
AAATGAAGTTAAAAAAAAATCACTCAGGCTGGCTGCCGTGGCTCACGCCTATAATCCCAGAATTTTGGGAGGCTGAGGTGGGCGGATCACCTGAGGTCAGGAGTTCGAGACCAGCCTGACCAACGTGGAGAAACCCCGTCTCTACTAAAAATACAAAATTAGCTGTGTGTGGTGGTGCATGTCTGTAATCCCAGCTACTCGGGAGGCTGAGGCAGAAGAATTGCTTGAACCTGGGAAGCAGCAGTTGTGGTGAGTTGAGATCGCCCCATTGCACTCCAACCTGGGTAACAGGAGTGAAACTGTGTGTCAAAAAAAAAAAATCACTCATATGTAGATTATATATATATACACGTAAATCAAGTGCCTCTCTAGCACAAAGATCAGCCCATAAACCAAAGACTTAAGTTTTAGCCTCATTCTTCATTTCCCCTTTATATGCTGCTTTATATACTTTTTCCCGCATATTGTTATGGTTGGTATACTTTTTGAAAATGATAACCGTTATTAACACTGCACTAATCAGTGTAGGACATTCTGAGACATTCTAATGTTAAGTGTTTGACCATTTATTATAGAACAGAAAGATTGTATTTTGTCTTGCAGGTAATATATTATTCTAACATAATGATTATGTTTTAAATGACATTATTCTACTGATGCATTTTCAGATTGTGAATTACTGTGACTCTTCTGGTCTGTATTCTGTTTGGTAATCTTATTTTATTCTCTGTTATTTGTTCTTCTAATTATTAAATTTATTTCCTTTACCTTTTTGACATTGAATTTTATCTTTTTAAGTGGAATATTTATATAAATATTACTTTGATTCAATTCCCATTTTCCATGGGATTGGCAACCTTCCTCCTATGGAATACTAATGTGTTTATGCTCAATTTCATTTTGGGGGGGCATTGATAAAAGTAGTAACATAATTCCCTGTTAACTTATTTTACTAAATCCGTCTTGTATATATTCTAAAAGTTTTAGGGATTTAAAATTACCAATATCCTATTCATTCTCTTAACATTAAATTTGAATGCTCTACCTATATTTATTCATGTAATCCTCCTACTTTTGCATTTCTGTTAGTTTCCTATACGCATGTCTATGAAGCAGTAATTTCTTAGGTAAATGAATATGTTGAGCCTGCTGTATAGTTTTGACTAGAAGAATAGAACCATGAAGTATATCAGAATTTCTTCAAGCGTAACTTTTTTTTTTTTTTCGAGACAGAGTCTTACTCTGTCACCCAGGCTGGAGTGCAGTGGCGTGATCTTGGCTTACTGCAACTTCTGCCTCCCAGGTTCAAGCAATTCTCCTGCCTAGTCTCCTGAGTAGCTGGCATTATAGGTGCGCACCACCATGCCTGGCTAATTTTTGTATTTTTAGTACAGATGAGATTTCACCACATTGGTCAGCCTTGTCTCAAACTTCTGACCTTGTGATCCCCCTGCCTCAGCCTCCCAAAGTACTGGGATTACAGGTGTGAGCCACGATACCTGGCTCTTTTTTTTTTTTTTTTTTTTTTGAGATGAAGTCTTGCTCTGTCATCAGGCTGGAATACAGTGGAGTGATCTTGGCTCATTGCAGCCTCCACCTCCCAGGTTCAAGTGATTCTCCTGTCTCAGCCTCCCTAGTAGCTGGGACTACAGGCACATGCCACCAAAGCCCAGATAATTTTTGTATCTTTAGTAGAGACAGGGTTTCACCATGTTGGCCAGGATGGTCTCGATCTCTTGACCTTCTCATCCACCCACCTCGACCCAAGTGCTGGGATTACGGGTGTGAGCCACTGTGCCTGGCCCAAGCATAACTTCTAATGAAAATAAAACAGAAGAGATTTAATGTAGGAAAGCTGATTCCATTTGATGATACAGTAATTCATTAAGTATGTGTTGAGACTGTATGTAGAATCAAACTAGATACACTTTGGAGTTATACAAAAGATGATGGCACCGTTTCTGCTCTTGAAAATCCTGCAGCACAGTTGAGGACCCATATATGTACATAGCTGAGCAAACAAAGTTAGACTGGGAAGAGCCATGTAGAATAATGGGAAATTCTATCAGAAAGGATAAAAAGGGATGCCTTCTGAATCTCATTTGTTATGTAGAAATTTTTTCAGTTCTTAGGCAAGGAGGCTAGAGGAGAGTAAGCACAGTATTTTTCTTTTACGGTAAACATTTGTTTTTAAAATTTTCCTTTCGTATGTGATTTTGTTAAGCCTGGCCCTTTCTGGCCAAAGCATGCTTGATTATTTTCTTTTGTATAATTTAAGTTAAATGTCTTCCAGAGGGTTGTGATTAGGTTGGTGAATTCATTATTTCTCTTCTTTAACCATCACTGGACCTGAATTTCAACCAACATGATGAGAAGATTTGTATAAATGATTTCAAAGTCCCTTTTAGCTCAAATTCGGTGCAAAGCAGATATTATTTGTCTCTGGAATTAGTGTGCAAACATTTCTTTCTAGCTTGGTTGATGAAGACAATAAAGGAACCCTTTTTTGGTTTTGAAATTTTTGTTAATTATTGTTTTCTTCTTTGGCACAGTAAGCCATGACTCCATCCAGTCAGGTTTTCTTTTGATGTTTTAAGTGTTTGCTTTATTGAACTTTAGAGATTCTTATGTATATGTAGTAAATATAAAAGTCCTAAGTTTCCCAGTCATTCATGTTAATATCCTTTTCACAAAAGCACAGAAAGGAAAAAAAGCACTCTTTTACTCTTTTCTTCATTGCTTCATTATTAAAAGGCTCCAAGAAAATTTAGGAGCAGGTTTCAGATAAAAAGAAAATGAGTTTTTTTTTTTTTTTCTTAAGTAAAGGTGAAATCTTAACTGAAGGAGACAGATTTCTTTCTTTAAAAAAAATTGTAGAAAACATTGAATGATTTAAGAATTAATGTTCAAAGAGGATCTCCCTGGAAAATAGTTGTTTTTTTTTTTTTACTTTTTTTAGCTAGAGGAATTTTAAACTCAAGCTCAAATTTAGAAAAAGACAGTAAGATGTGAATGAAAATTGATACGTAGAATATATGACTTATCTGAATATTTGTAGATTTTGAATACAACTGATATAATAATATTGAAAGTATTTTGCTATTGTGCAGTTTGTTTGCTTGTATTATTAGTTGATATTTTTCCATTATTCCTTAGAAAATATTTTAAATTTATCCTCAGTGAGACGTGTGCTGAAGTCAGTAATAGGCCTGCAATTAAGTGTCAGGCTTGAAATGTGACCTAGTGCTGCTCAGAAGACTGGGTATTAAGTTTGGTAGATTGCTCATGAAAGTCTTTGCAAAGCCAAAAATTCATGGATGAAGCCAAATTCAGGAGCTCTGGCACAGTTAGACATCAGAGTTCAGTGTGATTTCTTGATACATTCATTGTGGTGCTTTCCTTTTGTCCTTGATTACTTATTTTCCTGCAATAATGATTACTCTCTCTCTCAGGTTATTTGAGGAAGAGTAAGTAACCCTATTCTAAATGTGGTTGGTGAACCAGTGGCCTCAGCATCACCTGAGAGCTTGGTGGAAATGCAGAATATCAGACCTACTCAATGAGAATTTTTTTAACGAGATCATCAGATGACACATACACATTAAAATTTAAAAGTGCTACACCAACAGATTGGGAAGAATAGAGAGAGCTCTCATTGAGAACAGGAAATAATATCAAGTGAAAAAAACTGTGGGCAGGCTGAACAGCAACTTTGAAAACAAATCCTCAAACAGAAACAAGGCTGTTTAAAGAATGTACAACTGGCCTGTAATCCCAGCACTTTGGAAGGCTGAGGCAGGCAGATCACTTGAGGTCAGGAGTTTAAGACCAGCCTGGCCAACATGGTAAAACTCCATCTCTAATAAAAATACAAAAGATGTGATGGCACATGCCTGTCATCCCGGCTACTCAGGAGGCTGAGACGTGAGGTTATCATTTGAACCTGGGAGGCTGAGGTTGAAGTGAGCTGAGATCATGTCACTGCACTCCAGCCTCAGCAACAGAGCGAGAACAGGAATAGTAAGTAGGTTTTGAGTAGTGTGCCAATTCTAATCCCAGAGTATTGGCTGCCAGGAGCATTGTGTTGAGAAGAGTTGTGAGGCTGTGGGATTAACAGAGATACCTGCTGTGGGCCAGTTGAGTGATATGTACTTGCCACCCCTGCTTTTGAAGATTGTTGGGCCATCATGCATTCTTGCCTCTCTTCCTTTGTCTTTAGTCCTGGTATAGACGAATACAACTACTCTTTTCCTCTCGAGGCATCTTCTGCTATAATAGCTAATAAATCTAAGTGAAAATGTTACTTTTCTGTCAAGGAACTCAGTTACCTAGAAATACACTGCTTCCCCCATTGCGCTTCATGGCACAATGGGCTGAGTTTCCCGTAACAACATGCTATTATTTTGTAAGTAAGATTTAATCCCCTCTTATCTATTACCTACTTTTGCTAACCTTGCTGTATCTGTTTTCTTACCTGAAAACAAAAATTGGACTTGATCTATAAGGTCTTTTTCTGCTCTTAAAATTCTGTGGATTTGTATGTCCTTTTGCCATCTGAAGAAAGGATTAGATCTGTAGCATTCTACCCAATTTAAGCACTACATATGAGAAATACAATTTTTTTATTGATGATTTTATTTCATGATCTTTCTTTGTTCATTTCTGTGATCTCAAACTTTTACAGATGGTTAAAGTAGAAAGAGAACTTTAATGATCTCTTTGCCTTTGGTCATTCCCCCTTCAATTTCTCCATTCCCATCTTTGCAAGGGTAACCTTACTAAATCACTGTGTTCATTGGGTATTTCTCATTTAAAAACTTGTTGTCTAGACTTTGGAGAACATATGTGGTCAAGACTTTTCTGCTTGGCATTCAAGGCCTGTGAAAACTGACCCTAAGTATGTATTTTCCTCTGTTCTCCAATTTGAATAACTTTTCCTCTCCAGGCTAATGCTTTCCAATTGTATACAGTATAGACTACCCTTTTCCTAACCTAATTTCCACTAGCATTTAAAATCACTTTTGGTCCCCATGTTTCTGAGACCACAGTTTTTTATACACTAATGGTGTATCTATGTAGTCCTGTATTTTTAAGATAATATTTTATTGTTGTTTAACTTTTCATTTATTGTTTTTTTTTTTTTTTTTTTTTGAGACGGAGTTTCGCTCTTGTTACCCAGGCTGGAGTGCAATGGCGCGATCTCGGCTCACCGCAACCTCCGCCTCCTGGGTTCAGGCAATTCTCCTGCCTCAGCCTCCTGAGTAGCTGGGATTATAGGCACGCACCACCATGCCCAGCTAATTTTTTTTGTATTTTTAGTAGAGACGGAGTTTCACCATGTTGACCAGGTTGGTCTCGATCTCTCGACCTCGTGATCCACCCGCCTCGGCCTCCCAAAGTGCTGGGATTACAGGCTTGAGCCACCGCGCCCGGCCCCATTTATTGTTCTTATCTCCTCAAATAAATGGTGAACCTCTTGAGGTTAGACTGAACCCTTTCAGTTATCATGCACATAGTAGGTGCACAGAAATTATTCCTTGAAAGATGTAGTAGAGATTTTGCAGCTTGCTTTCTTTGCTCTTCAGAATGCCAAGTGAACCAATAACTTTCTTTGGAAACTGAAAGATCCCGTGGCATCTGTGAATAAGAAGGTATAAATAGAAGATAGGGATGTTGGAGATACTTGGCCATATTTTCAAAGACAAATGTAATGGATTAAATATCATTTCAAGTATGATTTTTTCCCCCTTATCACTTTTCCTTAGCATTCCTTTTGACAAAATCACAAGCAGTTCTTACTCGTTCTTGTAGCAGGAAGCAGCAGCAGAAAAGGACTTTTTGATTATCAGAATGTGTTGGTTAGTAAAAGGACTGCAAGCTTTAGAGTAAGTAGTTTGAGTTCTTCCACTGTCTCTCTTCCTGACCACAGACAAACACTCTAGCATTCTGAGAATCCCTTTATTCATCTGTAAAGTAGGAATTATGAATTATGTAATACTAACTTCCTGTAAATATATCACTTGGTATGGGGTGAGGAATAGAGACGAAACAATATAAATGAAGATAGAAAAGACTGTTTCTACTGGCTGGGCACTGTGGCTGTAATCCTAGCACTTTGGGAGGCTGAGGCAGGTGGGTCACCTAAGGTCAGGAGTTTGAAACTAGCCTGACCAAGATGCTGAAACCACGTCTCTACTAAAAATAAAAAAATTAGCTGGGCCTGGTGGTAGGCACCTATAATCCCAGCTACTCAGGAGACTGAGGCAGGAGGATCGCTTGAACTTGGGAGGTAGAGGTTGCAGTAAGCCGAGATCATGCCACTGCACTCCAGCCTGGGTGACAAGTGAAACTCCATCTCAAGAAAAACACACACACACAAAAAAACCAAAAACAAGAAAAGATTATTTCTGTTATGTGTCTGTTTACATATTATAACACTAAAATACCTTGCCAAATGTTTTTATGGCCCTAAAAAGGTTTCCCTTAGTTTTTAAGCTCCTAGGGAGGCAGAAATATCTTTTTTTTTTTAATGGCGCCTAGTTCAACACTTCATGAATTGACATATTAAATCAATATTTTTGAAATGTAGCTAAGAGGTATAAATTAAATCAATTTAAAGGTTATCTAGTCTAATTGTCACTATCACCAACTTTCTCAAGTATCTTTAAGAAATAAGTCTCTTTTAAAACTTAAACCTCATTTCGAGTACATTTAAATTATTATTTGCTTGCTAAATTTAAAAACAAAACAAAAATTGAAAGCAGTTAGAATTGCTGCTTTTAGAAAATTTCGTTAAGTGGTAGTTTTCTCAGTTGTAAATGACACCTAATTTTCCAAGTAACCTGCCTCCCCACATTACCTCCTTTCTCCCTCCTCTCCTCATTTCTGATCTTCCTCACATTTTTCCAGCTAACTAAACACTAGCAATATGCTAGACACTGTGAATATAGAAATGAATAAGGCACATTTTCTGTTCTCAAGGAGATGTCTGTCTGGTGATGTTGGTCTGTACAGAGACTTAAAGTATCCAAAATGGTATTTCAGTAATTCTCTTACCATGATGTTTGATCAGGATATTTTGTCTTCCATTCATAGGGTGAGAATGTTTTCTCTGTATTCTAATAGATTTTTGATAGCAATAAGGTCTGCTTTAAGTATGCAATAAGGCTTTGTGTCTCCTGTTGTCCTTTGCAGCATCACCATTTTAATGTAAGTGTTCATGTAGCAATACTTTATAGTTGTAAATGCCATATGGAGATCCCCTTAGAATTTATCTAATCCAATGGCTTATTTTACTGATAGGGAAAAACTAAAACTAAAAGTGGTAGTTGGGATTATTTTAAAATTGTGTGCAGAATTTAAATGTTCCCTCCTGTGTTCACTGATCTTTTTTTGTAGCTAACAGATAGTTTTCCCCATCACAGATATTCAGATATTTGAAGAAAAATTTCTTTCTCTTGTAAATCATCCCTTAAGCAGGTTCAGTTTTAGTAGTATTGGTTATATGATGAAGCTTCTTAATTTTTCACCGTTATTGGTAATTTTTCTGGTTGAATTTGAATGGATCAGTCCCTCTGAAAACACATAATCTATAAAGTAACAATTACAAGACTGTAGCTTCATGATGAGAGGAAATGGCTTGTGCTTCTCCCTCTCCTTATGTGCTTATTATTATATTATTTTTTAGTTCCCCTACTTCCAAATTACTCTTGAGGTGTCTGGGCTAAATATAAGACTGTGATTGATTATTGGCCCAGTTATCCATTTGTTACAAAGTTTTATGATAGCTGTGTGGTCTGAATTACTGCTTTAGAAACTGTATCAGCTCATTAATTTTTCTTTTTAAAATTTTGTTTTCAATGTTATGATTTATTTACTTGCAACTTTTTTCTTGCTTTTTCTTTTTGATTTTCTTTATTTTTTATTTTTTAAAATCTTATATTACAGACAAACAGAAACTTCCTCCTTTCATCTTTCCATTCTCTGATTTATGATGAATTTAGTTTCCTTTGGCCTGGCATTTGCTTCAGCAGGCAGTCTTCCTTCAAGTACCTCCCTGATTGATGTATAATCTTTGATATCTTCCATTAGCCTCCAGGATCACTAAGTTCAAGGCCCCCTTGGAACCTAAGAAGCCCTGCCGAGGAGCTGAAGGCCTTCAGAGTCCTTGGGGTGATTGACAAGGTAATTCTTCAGTGTCTCTTCAAGAGTTCAGTTATAAATCGACTGCATGCTGACATTCTGTCTTTGAAGCTTTGGATCTTAAGAATATGAAACAAAAGGAGAAAATGACTCAAATGCATCTGTACTTTAAAATAACAAAAGCAGAAGAGAAAAAGCTTTTATCTAAGCAATTCATGTAAGGTCATGCAAAATATATTTGAGCTAAAGGAGAAGGTGCATATTTGTTGGCATTCAGTTGAGTAAGGGATTTGGTTTTATAAAAGTGTTGCAGCCGGGTAAAGATGTACTTAGTGTTAATTATGAGGCAGTAGTTGTTTAACATTAATTAATACAGTCATTTTAATGGTCCAAAATAAAAGTGGAATCTCCTTATAACTACCATTTACAGAGCACCTACTGTGTGTAAGACCCTATAGTAGGCATTTTATATAGAACAACTTAATCTTTCTTACAATTTTATTTGCATCTTGGTGGAAAAGTTTTGTTTAGAGCAGATTAAATAACTTGGCTCAAAGTCACCTAGCTAGTTTAGGGAGGTACTGGGATTTGAACATTAATTTTTGTGACTCAAAAGCTGTGCTTTTTCCAATACACTAATCCCTCACTTCACACACACGTACATTTTAATATTTGGGATAAAAATACTGACCTCACAGAGAATCTACCATTGTGTATATGCAAATTTGGTGACATATCAATATGCCAAATATTAACAGTACTGGTCCTATCAGGTGGTTTACAAGTGTAATTTAATAGCCACAGACAACAGACCATGTTTTAAATATAGTTGCTCAACTACCACATTACCATTCAAAGTAAAAGAAAATGCTTTATTTAATATTAAGAGACAAGTTAATTTAGATATTTTTTCACCATTAAGCATTTTTTATGCAGCACCTTAATGTTCATTTTTAACTTAATATTCATTGAGTTTTTATAAAGTTTATGTATGTGATTCCATGCTAAAATTTAACAACATGTAGTATTCTCTAGCAATTTAGACAGTAACTAATAGTTTGAAGTATTCCAAAGGGAAAATGAAGTTGGATGTTACATAAAGCTGTCGGTGTTTTAGTTCTGGCAAGGATCATTTTTTTCTCAAATAAATTCATATTACTGAATTTTGCACTTAAAAATTTTTAAGCAGTAGGATTTTTCTTTTTTTATGAGCCTAAAATATTTCCATAACCGTGTGTTCTGTGGCTTTTCCAGTTTTGAAAACATTCGATTTGAGAGTAGCTGAAGACAATATAGTAATTGAGTAGTTCCTACATTCTCAGATTTCTTTGCAGGCAGGTACACCTTCTTGTTGTACAGTGTCTGCCCTCTCCCTTAGATCTATTTCTTTGACAAAGTATGGCCTTTCATGGCTATGCTATAAGTAAGTTACCTTGAAGTCCTAGTAATAGCTATGAGTCTTACAGATTTGTTTAAATAAGGGCTGTTGCCAGATGTGGTAGTTTATACCTGAAATCCCAGCACTTTGGGAGACCAAGGCGGGCAAATCACTTGATCCCAGGAATTTGAGACTATTCTGGGCAACACGGTGAGAACCCGCCTCTACAAAAAATAGTGACACTTAAGCCGGGCGCGGTGGCTCACGCCTGTAATCCCAGCACTTTGGGAGGCCGAGGCGGGTGGATCACAAGGTCATGAGATCGAGACCATCCTGGTCAACATGGTGAAACCCCGTCTCTACTAAAAATACAAAAAAATTAGCTGGGCATGGTGGTGCGTGCCTGTAATCCCAGCTACTCAGGAGGCTGAGGCAGGAGAATTGCCTGAACCCAGGAGGCAGAGGTTGCGATGAGCCGAGATCGCGCCATTGCACTCCAGCCTGGGTAACAAGAGCGAAACTCCGTCTCAAAAAAAAAAAAAAAAAAAAAAAAATAGTGACACTTAAGTAGTGTCACTACTTAAAAAAATTTCACTACCCGGGTTCAAGTGATTCTCCTATGTCAACCTCCCATGTAGCTGAGACTTAAAGGCATGTACCACCACACTCGGCTTTTTTTTTTTTTTTTTTTTTTGGTATTTTTAGTAGAGACAGGGTTGTACCATGTTGGCCAGGCTGGTTTCGAATTCCTGACTTCAGGTGATCTGCCAGCCTCGGCCTCCCAAACCAAAGTGCCAGGATTACAGGTGTGAGCCATGGTGCTCGGCCTAACTTTTCTTAGTAGAGATAGGAAATATGTATTTTGGACATTAAGAAGCTTTAGGAATTAATAAGTCTTTTAAAATTTATAACATATTCCTGTAAAAACATAAGTAGGTATAGTGTGGGAGCTGTGGCTCTTGCCTGTAATCCCAGCACTTTGGGAGACTGAGGTGGGCAGATCACCTGAAGTCAGGAATTCGAAACCAGCCTGGCCAACATGATACGATCCTGTCTCTACTAAAAATACGAAAATTAGCCAGGTGTGGCAGCGGGCGCCTGTAATCCCAGCTACTCAGGAGGCGGGAGAATTGCTTGAACCTGGGAGGTGGAGGTTGCAATGAGCCTAGGCAACAGAGCCAGACTGTCTCAAAAAAACAAAAAGAAAGAAAGAAAGAAAAAAAAACATAAGTAGGTATATTTTTTGAAAGCTGAACAGTTTTTAAAGGTAAGTTACTTTCCATTGTACTGAGGACGAGCTACAATTTTGGTTTTAGAAACTTGAAGTATGAAATAGAAATGTTGAATAAATTTAAAAGGTTAGAAAATGCACAGGATATGTTGATCTAATCCTACAGAACACAGTTTCTTTGATTCTGTTTCGGTATAGTATTTGTTTTTTTATGAGTTATTTTGAGTATTATCTATTAACCTAGGAAAATACAGTTCTGAATTGAACTGCATTAGGATTAGGATTTCACAATTTTTTTTATGTAGAAAAAAAATAAAGCAGATTTTTTCACTAATATCTAGACTGTAAGCTCTATGAAAACAAGATTGTGTCTTTTTTTGTTCACCACTATGTTCTCGGTACCTAGAATCATGCTTGGCACATAATGGGTGCTCAATAAATAATTGTTGAATAAATGAATTGAAACATAAGTAATATTAAATATATACAGAGTGACACCTACTGGTATAATATGAGACTGCTACCTGGTGCCATTTTATGAGGTGACAACTTATAAAGTGTTTACCCAGAGGGTGCTGTATGTTGATCTAGTTTTCAAAGAGAAGTAAATGACTTTCTGTTTTTGAATTGGGATTATAAACTCCCTCATTAACATAGGTATGCAAAAATCATATATGAAGAACAACTAGAAAACAAGGAGATATTTAACTTGATTGAAAAAAAAAACCATGTGTGGTCCTTAAATAGTTAAGAGCTGTCCTAAATAGGGAATTGTATAATGTTTTTTCAAATCTTGAGGGTAAAAAGGGCTATTAATTGTGTCAGAACAAGTGCAAACTAAAATTATCTCAGATAAACCAGGATGTCTGGCTTCTCTGTGAAAAAGGTAGTTGGGGAGAGACTTGCATGTTAATATCATCATAGGATATAACTAGAAACACATTAGTACAAATTCAAGAGAAACAATTTTTTGCTCATGATAAGATATAATTTTTGAGAATTAGCATATTGACCAAAGGCGTAGTGGATTCCTTTAGATCTGATGAGTTTTTTGTCATTTGAGATATTCAAGTGAAGGCTGAAAGATTAATCAATGAGATGCTGTAGAGTGAACTGGGTGGAATTTTATTAGATAACTTTTAAATATTTCTTTGATCTCACAGGTTTTTTTACACAGTCTTTGCCTAGCAATAGGAGGGGAGAGTAGAAGTTAGTGGAAAAATTATGGGATGAGGAAGATGGATTACTATTATTTTCATATAAGTTTTTATAGACATGGATGCAATTCTTGTATGTGTGTGGTATGAATATATGGGATGTGCTTGTATTTGCATGTGTATGAATATTGTTTATATATGGTAATTTGTAATTGTGTTAGAAGTCTAGATTGCTAGTTTGACTGGTAGTAGAATGCCCAGTGCTGAGTGAATTTCTGAGAAATGTCACTGTTATATAACTTAACTATAAAAAGTATAAAGGAGCCCATAGTTTAGGATACTGTAATATACCAATGTTAGTTTCCTGGTTTTGATATCGAATTAGAACTATAGTGCTTGCTTTGGCAGCACATATATATTGGAATGATACAGAGAAGATTAGCATGGCCCCTGCGCAAGGATGACACGCAAATTCGTGAAGCATTCCATATTTTTGTCAATTCTAAGCAAAAAGAACAAAGCAGGAGGCATCACACTACCAGACTTCAAACTGTACTACAAGGCTACAGTAATCAAAACAGCATGGTACTGGTACCAAAACAGAGATATAGACCAATGGAACAGAACAGAGGCCTCAGAGGAAATACAACATGCCCACAACCATCTGATCTTCGACAAACCTGACAAAAACAAGCAATGGGGAAAGGATTCCCTGTTTAATAAATGGTGTTGGGAAAACTGGCTAGCCATGTGCAGAAAGCAGAAACAGGACCCCTTCCTGACACCTTACACCAAAATTAACTCCAGATGGATTAAAGACTTAAACATCAGACCTAACACCTTAAACACCCTAGAAGAAAATCTAGGCAAAACCATTCAGGACATAGGCGTAGGCAAGGACTTCATGACCAAAACGCCAAAAGCAATGGCAGCAAAAGCCAAAATAGACAAATGGGACCTAATCAAACTCCACAGCTTCTGCATGGCAAAAGAAACAGTCAGTAGAGTGAATCGGCAACCAACAGAATGGGAAAAAATTTTTGCAGTCTACCCATCTGACAAGGGGCTGATATCCAGAATCTACAAAGAACTAAAACAGATCTACAAGAAAAAAAAAGACAAGCCCATTCAAAAATGGGCGAAGGATATGAACAGATACTTTACAAAAGAAGACATACAGGAGGCCAACAAACATATGAAAAAATGCTGATCATCACTGGTCATTAGAGAAATGCAAATCAAAACCACATTGAGATACCATCTCACACCGGTTAGAATGGCGATCATTAAAAAATCTGGAAACAACAGATGCTGGAGAGGATGTGGAGAAATAGGAACACTTACACTGTTGGTGGGAATGTAAATTAATTCAACCATTGTGGAAGACAGTGTGGCAATTCCTCAAGGACCTAAAAATAGAAATCCCATTTGACCCAGCAATCCCATTACTGGGTATATATCCAAAGGATTATAAATCATTCTACTATAAGGACACATGCACACGAATGTTCATAGCAGCACTGTTTACAATAGCAAAGACCTGGAACCAACCCAAATGCCCAACAATGATAGACTGGATAGGGAAAATGTGGTACATATACACCATGGAATATTACGCAGCCATCAAAAACGATGAGTTCACGTCTTTTGTAGGGACATGGATGAACCTGGAAACCATCATTCTCAGCAAACTGACACAAGAGCAGAAAATCAAACACTGCATATTCTCACTCATAGGCGGGTGTTGAACAATGAGAACACATGGACACAGGGAGGGGAGCACAACACACTGGGGTCCATTGGGGGGAAATAGGGGAGGGACGGGAGGGTGGGGAGGTGGGAAGAGATAGCATGGGGAGAAATGACAGATACAGGCAAGGGGACGGAAGGCAGCAAACCACACTGCCATGTGTGTACCTATGCAACAATCTTGCATGTTCTTCACATGTACCCCAAAACCTAAAATGCAAAAAAAAAAAAAAAAAAAAAAAAAGAACTATATAAGGTGTCACCATTGGGGGAAGCTGAATGAAGGGTACATAAGACTTTTTGTACTGTTTTTGCAGCCTCCTGTGAGTTAAAAAAAAGAAAAGAGTAAGGGGAATATTGATGATTTGAAGCCCAGGGTAATAATACTAAGATTTGATTTCCTCATAGCCAGTTAACTCTTCTGGTTTGTGTGTAAACTGAATCATTCTGTGCGTACGTACATGTATGGTATTCACAAGGAAAATCAGTGAAGATCATATATCTGGATTGCCCAAATTTATTGTCACTGTGAGAAACAACTTAAATATGATGCTTTGCAAGTCATTGTGATAAGAGATACCACACACTTTGTTAAGTCCGTGACTATTTACTAGGTCAGATGCCTTGGCATTTTGTAATCAAGAAAGCTTCCCAACTTTATCTGATGCCTGCCAGGCAGAATTCTTAAGTTGACTTGCCATTGGAAAAATGTGGGCATTTCTATTTTGTAGCTAAAATATGACTGAGAAAACGTGGGGAAATTGCTCAAATTGAGTAGCTGTTGAAATATTGATACTTATTTTCTAAGATACCTAAATAATATCTTCTCTGATAATGCATGGAAAAACCGTCTATATTTGGAACACTGAAGCATCAATATTTGGGTATTTGCTCATTAAATCAAGAGGACATGACGCAACATTTTTTAAGTGCTAAAAGGAAAGAACTATCAACCCAGAATTCTATATCCTGTGAAAATATCTTTCAAGAATTAAGAGAAAATAAAGGTATTCTCAGATGAAAAAATACAAAAAGAATTTGTTACTGACAAGCCTACCCTAAAAGAATAAAGTGCATTCTCTAAACAAAATGGAAACAATAAATGCAAGAATCTTGTCACATTAGGAAGAAAGAAAGAACACTGGAAAGAGTTAAATATAAGTAAATACAATGGACTTTCTTTCCCTTTAGTTATGTAAATTATCTTTTATGATTGAAGCAAAAATTCTAATACAGCCTGATGTAGTTCTGAGTTCATGCAGAGAAAATATTTAAGGCAATCATAATGAGGGAGAGTAAAGGGATATAAAGGAAGATAAGGTTTTTATGCTTAGCTTGAAATGGTAAAATGACACCAGTAGACTGCAATTAAGTTATGTATATATAATATAACTAGAGCAACCACTAAAAAGCTTTTTATACACTCAAAAATACTATATAGGCCAAGTGCAGTGGCTCATGCCTGAAATTCCAGCACTTTGGGAGGCCAAGGTGGGCAGATCACCTGAGGTCAGGAGTTTGAGACCAGTCTGACCAACATGGTGAAACCCTGTCTGTATTAAAAATACAAAAATTAACCAGCATGGTGGTGCATGCTTGTAGTCCCAGCTACTTGGGAGGCAGAGGCATGAGAATCTCTTGAACCTGGGAGGCAGAGGTTATAGTGAGCCGAGATTGTGCCATTGCACTCCAGCTGAGGCAACAGAGTAAGACACCACCTCAAACGAACAAACAAAAAATACTATAGATAAACCAAAACGGAATTCTAAAAAATATTCAAATGACCCACAAAAAAACAGGAAAATAGAAACAGAGAACAAACAGAATGCAAAAAATAACATGCAAACTTAAGACCATACCAGTTAAAAAACACAGAGATTGATATTGGACTAAAGATATGACCCAACTTTATAGTATTTATAATAAACTTCAAACATAATATAATGATATATATGTATATATATAAAGTAAAAGGATGGAAATGACACATGCAAACGTTAATCAAAGAACACAGGGGTGACCATATTAATACAAGATAAAGTATGCTTCATACCAAAGAAAGTTAACGAGAGACAGAGAGGACATTAGATAATGACAAAAGGGCAATCTACCAAGAAGACATACCAATCCTACAAATGTATATACCAGACATCAGAGTTGTAAAATATATGAAGCAAAAGCTGATAGAAAGTGAAAGGAGAAATAGGCAGTTGCAGTTGGAGACTTCAACACTCTTTCTCAAAAACTGATATAACAGACAAAATCAGCAACAATAGAGAACTCCAGAATACTGTCAATCAACAAAATGTAACTGACTTTTATAGAACACTCTATCTAACAACAGCAGACTACATATTCTTTTTCAGTGCCCATGGAACTTGTACCAAGACAGACCATTTCCAGGGCTGAAAAACAAACCTCAACAAATTTGAAAGTATTGAAATCATACTGGGTGTGTTCTCTGACCATAGATGAATCAAATTATTAACCAGTAACAAAGATAATAGAAAACTCCAAATACCTAGAAACAAACAGTATACTACTAAGTAATTCATGGGTTAAAGAAGAAATCTCAAAGGATTTTTAAAAACTCATATAGTTGAATGACAACAAAAGCAGAAATATCAGAATTTATGAGACATAGCTAAGCAAGTGTTCAGAGACAAACTTATAGCACTAAACGATTATATCAGAAAACAAAAGTCAAGTGTAGGATCCTAACTCATAAAGAACTAGAAAAGGAACAAAATAAACCTAAAGCAAGCAGGAGGAAGAAATAAAATCTGCTATGCTACTCAGCCAACAAAGATGCCATATTGCTCAGGCTGGACTGCAGTGGTACAATCGTGGCTCATTTCAGCCTCTATTGCTTAGGATCAAGTGATTCTCCCATTTCAGCCTCCTCAATGCCTGGAACCAGAGGCTTGTACCACCATGCCTGGCTAATTTTTTGAATTATTTTGTAGAAATGGGGTCTTCCTATGTTTCCCAGGCTGGTTTTGAACTCCTGGGTTCAAGCAGTTCTCCTGCATTGGTTTCCCAAAGGGCCAGGATTATACCATACCCAGTCTCTGTTTGATTTTAAAAGATTGTTTCAATTTCTTTTTATAATTTCTTTCTCGTTCTTTTTTTTTTTTTCTTTGAGACAGGGTCTCACTCTGTCACCTAGGAGTGCAGTGGTGTGATCTTGGCTCACTGCAGCCCCACCTTTCAGGTTAAAAGTGATTCTCCTGCCTCAACCTCCCGAGTAGCTGGGACTACAGGTGTGTGCCACCATGCCTGGCTAATGTTTGGCATTTTAGTAGATACGGGGTTTCACCATATTGGCCTGGCTGGTCTTGAAGTCCTGGCCTCAAGTGATCCGCCTGCCTTGGCCTCCCAAAGTGTTGGGATTACAAGCATGAGCCACTGTGCCCAGCCTAATTATTTTTAAAATTTCTTTCATAAATTTTTGAGTTGTGTTATCTTGGAGATCACGGACTTTCCTTATAACTACTATTTTGAATTTGTGGTTAGAGAACTCACAAATTGCCTTCTTGTTAGAATCAGTTGCTGGATTTTTGTTTTGTCCTTTTGTGGATAAAACTATTTTAAAATTAATATGAAACCAACAAGGAGCCTAAATAGCTAAGGCAATCCAAAGCAAAAAGAACCAAGGTGTAGGCATCATGCTATATGACTTCAAACTATACTACAAGTTTGTAGTAACCAAAACAGCATGGTATTGGTACAAAAACAGGTACATAGACCAATGGAACAGAATAGAGAACTCAGAAATAAGATTGCATACCTACAACTATCTGATCTTTGACATACCTGACAAAAGCAATGGGGAAAGGATTCCCTATTCAATAAATGGTGCTACGATAACTGGCTAGCCACATGCAGAAGGTTGAAACTAGCTTCCTTTCTTACACCATTTTCAAAAATTAACTCAAGATGGATTCAAGACATAAATGTAAAATACAAAACTATAAAAACCCTGGAAGACAACCGAGGCAATACCAATAAGGACATAGGCACCGACAATGATTTTATGTCAAAGATGCCAAAAGCAATTGCAACAAAAGCAAAATTAACAAATGGGATCTATTTAAATTGAAGAGCTTCTGCACAGCAAAAGAAACTGTCAACAAACAGGCACCTACGGAATGGGAGAAAATTTTGGAAACTAGACATCCAACAAAGGTCTAATATCCAGCATCTATAAGGTACTTAAATTTACAAGAAAAAAACCCATTAAAAGTGGGCAGAGGACATGAACAGACACTTTTTAAAAGAAGACATACATGCAGCTAACAATCATATGATAAAAAGCTCAACATCACTGATTATTAGAGAAATGTAAATCAAAACCACAATGAGATAATCATCTCACACCAGTCAGAATAGCTATTATAAAATGTCAAAAAGGATCAGCAAGGTGTTCCACCAAGATGGCCGAAAGGGAGCTTCTCCAGAGTGCAGTTTCCAGCAAGTGAGACACAGAACTAGAGTGATATCCATGTCTCCGAACGAGATACCCAGGGTTTGTTTCAAAGGGACTGGTTTGAAAGAAACCAGTGGGATTAACCCAAAAAGGCGGCAAAAGCAGCCCAAAGAGGGTAAGCTGAGGCAAGGAGGGGCTCTGCCCCACCTGGGAAGTGCATCTAGCACGGAGGATGAGGGGGCTTCACCTTCTTGGTACTCCACTTCAGATACTGCGCTTTACTGTGACTTTGGCGGCCCACAGTCCAGGAAAACGCTGCCTGGCTGAGAACCGCCAGGACTTGCAGACCCAGGCGACAGCCCCTGCTGGGCAGCACCACAAACTGTCGGTGCAGACCAGGGTGTAGACTTTGACTAACACTAAGAAGGCTCGCAGGAAGGAACTGCCAGTCCCACAGAAGGAGGGAGAGTTGAAAGCGGGGAGTCGGATGATACAGCAAGACAGGTCCCACCCCCACAAGATCTAGTAAGCAGAAACTCTCTTGTGGGAGAGTTTCACAGTTAACACATCAGATTGAGCTCCCTCTGAGCCGAGTGGGCTTGGTAGAGGGAAAGATGCCGCCATTGGGAAGGCAGGGCTAATCTCACCTTATATCTGCAGAAACCAGGAGAAAAATAAACAGCAGCTTGGCTAGACTGAGGCAGCCCAGCAGCAGTGCCTCCACAGGCAGACAACAAACAGTCTTAAGCAGCACACTGACCCCTGTGTAAACAACAGCAACAAAAACAAAAGCCTCATGCAGGAGAAATAACCCCAGCTTTAACAAAGAGGACGTCTACTAGAGATTCCACCTGAAATCACCAACTTTAAAGATCAAAGATCAAAGATAGATAAATCCATGAAAATAGGAAGAAACCAGCGCAAAAAGGATGAAATCACCAAACTCTAGAATGCCTCTCCTCTGCGGAGAGATCACAACACCTCACCAGCAAGGGATCAAAACAGGTTGGAGAATGAACTGACAGAAGCAGGCTTCAGAAATAATAACAAACTTCTCTGAGCTAAAAGATCGTGTTCTAACTCAATGCAAATAAACTAAGAACCTTGAAAAAAGGTTAGACGAAATGCTAACTAGAATAACCAACCTCGAGAAGAACATAAACAACTTGATGAAGCTGAAAAACAGAGCACGAGAACGTCGTGAAGCATATACAAGTTTCAATAACCAAATAGATCAAGCAGAAGAGAGGATATCAGAGATTGAAGATTAACTCAATGAAATAAGAAGAGAAGGCAAGAAAAGAGAAAAAAGAGTGAAAAGAAATGAACAAAGCCTTCAAGAAATATGGGATTATGTGAAAAGACCTAATCTATGCTTGATTGGCCTACCTGAAGAGGATGGGGAGAATGAATAAAAGCTGGAAAACACTCTGGAGAACTTCCCTAACCTAGCAAAGCAGGCCAACATTCAAATACAGGACATACAAAGGACACCACAAAGATATTCCTCAAGAAGAGCAACCCCAAAGCACATAATCATCAGATTCACCAGGGTTGAAATGAAGGAAAAAATGCTAAGGACAGCCAGAGAGAAAGGTCGGGTCACCCACAAAGGGAAGCCCATCAGACTCCCAGCAGATCTCAGCAGAAATCCTACAAGCCAGAAGAGAGTGGAGGCCAATATTCAACATCTTTCAAGAGAACTTTCAACCCAGAATTTCATATCTGGCCAAACTAAGCTTCATAAGTGAAGGAGAAATAAAATCCTTTATAGACAAGCAATTACTGAGAGATTTCATCGCCACCAGACCTGCCTACAAAAGCTCCTGAAGAAGCACTAAACATGGAAAGGAACAACCAGTACCAGTCACTGCAAAAACGAACCAAATAGTAAAGACCAACAACGCAATGAGGAAACTGTGTCGACCAATGGGAAAAACAAACAAGCAGTAACAAAATAGCAGGATCAGATTCACACACAACAATGTTAACGATAAATGTAAACAGGCTGCATGCCCCAGTTGAATGACACAGACTGGCAAACTGTATAAAAAGTCAAGACCCATCAGTGTGCTGTATTCAGGAGACCCATCTCACATGCAAAGGCACACATAGACTCAAAATAAAGGGATGGAAGATCTACCAAGCAAATGGAGAGCAAAAATAAGCCGGGGTTGTGATCCTAGTCTCTGATAAAATGGACCTTAACAAAGATCAAAAGAGATAAAGAAGGGTATAATATAATGGTAAAAGGATCAATACAACAAGAAGAGCTAACTATTCTAAATATATATGCACCCAGTAGTGAACATCTGCCTCCTGAATGTCAACTGGATAAACAATGAAATGAAGGCATAAATAAAGATGTTCTAGGCTGGGCGTGGTGGCTCACGCCTATAATCCCAGCACTTTGGGAGGCTGAGGCAGATGGATCACGAGGTCAAGAGATTGAGACCATCCTGGTCAAAATGGTGAAACCCTGTCTCAACTAAAAATACAAGAAAATTTAGCTGGGCATGGTGGCGCGCGCCTGTAGTCCCAGCTACTCGGGAGGCTGAGGCAGGAGAATTGCTTGAACCCAGGAGACGGAGGTTGCGGTGAGCCGAGATTACGCCATTGCACTCCAGCCTGGGTAACAAGAGTGAAACTCCATCTCAAAATAAATAAATAAATAAATAAATAAATAAATAAATATGTTCTTTGAAACCAATGAAAATGAGGACACAATGTACCAGAATCTCTGGGACACATTCAAAGCAATGTCTAGAGGGAAATTTATAACAATAATGACCACATGAGAAGCAAGGAAAGATTGAAAATCAACACCCGATCATCAAAATTGAAAGAGCTAGAGGAGCAAGATCAAAAAAAACTCAAAAAGCTAGCAGAAGACAAGAAATAACTAAGATCAGAACAGAAATAAAGGCGATAGAGACACAAAAACCCTTCAAAAAATCAGTAAATTCAGGAGCTGGTTTTTTGAAAAGATCAACAAAATAGCCCACTAGCCAGATTAATAAAAAAGAAAAGAGAGAAGAATCAAATAGATGCAATAAAAAGCGATATCACCATCAATACCACAGAAATATAAACTGCCATCAGAGATTACTACAAACAAACAACTCTATGGACATAAGCCAGTAAATGTGGAAGAAATGGATAAATTCCTGGACACTTGCACCCTCCCAAGCCTAAACTAGGAAGAAGTTGAAACCCTCAATAAACCAATAAAAAGGGCTGAAGTTGAGGCAGAAATTAATAACCTACCAACCAAAAAAAGTCCAGGTCCAGATGGGTTCACAGCCAAATTCTACCAGAATTATGAAGAGAAACTGGTACACTCCTTCTGAAACTATTCCAAACAATACAAAAAGAGGGAATCCTCCCCAACTCATTCTATGAAACCAACGTCGTCCTGATACCAAAACCTGGCAGAGACTCAACAAAAAAAGAAAACTTCAGGCCAATATCCATGATGAACATAGATGCAAAAATCTTCATTAAATACTGGCAAACTGATTGCAACAAAACATCAAAAAGCTTATCCATCACGACCAAGTAGGCTTCATCCTGGGGATGCAAGGCTGGTTCAACATACACAAGTCTATAGATGTAATTCATCACATAAATAGAACCAAAGACAAAAACCACGATTATCTCAATAGATGCAGAGAAGGCCTTTGACAAAATTCAACAGCCCTTTATGCTAAAAACTCTCAACAAACTAGGTATTGATGGAGCATATCTCAAAATAATAAAAGCTACTTATGATATCATACTGAACGGGCAGAAGCTAGAAGCATTCCCTTTGAAATCTGGCACTAGACAAGGTTGCCCTCTCTCACCACTCGTATTCAATATAATATTGGAAGTTTTAGCCAGAGCAATCAGGCAAGAAAAAGAAATAAAAGGTATTCAATTAGGAAAGGAGGAAGTCAAATTGTCTCTATTTGCAGATGTCATGATTGTATTTTTAGAAGACCCCATTGTCTCAGCCCAAAATCTCTGTAAGTTGATAAGCAATTTCAGTGAAGTCTTAGGATACAAAATCAATGTGCAGAAATCACAAGCATTCCTATACACCAATAAAAGCCATACAGAGAGCCAAATCAAGAGCAAACTCCCATTCACAATTGCTACAAAGAGAATAAAATACCTAGGAATACAACTAACAAAGGATGTAAAGGACCTCTTCAAAGAGAACTACAAACCACTGCTCAAGGAAATAAGAGAAGACACAAACAGATGGAAAAACATTCCATGCTCATGGTTAGGAAGAATTAATATTGTGAAAATGGTCATACTGCCCAAAGTAATCTGTAGCTTCTACACTATCCCCTAAACTACCAATGACCTTCTTCACAGAACTGGAAAAAAAACACCTTAAACTTCATATGAAACCAAAAGAGAGCCCACATAGCCAAGACAATCCTAAGCAAAAAGAACAAAGTTGAAGGCATCACGCTGCTGGACTTCAAACTATACTACAAGGCAACAGTAATCAAAACAGCATGGTACTGGTACCAAAAACAGAGGCATAGACCAATGGAACAGAACAGAGGCCTCAGAAGCAACACCACACATCTACAACCATCTGATCTTCAGCAAACCTGACAAAAACAAGCAATGGGGAAAGGATTCCCTGTTTAATAAATGGTATTGGGAAGATTGGCTAGCAATGTGCAGAAAGCAGAAACTGGACCCCTTCCTGACATCTTACACTAAAATTAACTCCAGATGGATTAAAGATTTAAACATAAGACCTAACACTGTAAAAAACCTAGAAGAAAACCTAGGCAAAATGATTCAGGACATAGGCATAGGCAAGGACTTCATGACTAAAACACCAAAAGCAATGGCAACAAAAGCCAAAATAGACAAATGGGATCTAATTAAACTTCAGAGCTTCTGTACAGCAAAAGAAAAAATCATTAGAGTGAACTGGCAACCAACAGAATGGGAAAAAATTTTTGCAATCTAACTATCTGACAAAGGGCTAATATCCAGAATCTACAAAGAACTAAAACAGATTTACAAGAAAAAAACTAATAAAGCCATCTAAAAGTGGGTGAAGGATATGAACAGACACTTTTCAAATGAAGACATATATGAAGCCAATAAACATATGAAAAACTGCTCATCATCACTGGTCATTGGAGAAATGCAAATCAAAACTACACTGAAATACCATCTCACTCCAGTTAGAATGGTGGTCCTTAAAAAATCTGGAGGCAGCAGATGCTGGAGAGGATGTGGAGAAATAGAAACACTTTTACACTGTTGTTTGGAGTGTAAATTAGTTCACCCATTGTGGAAAACAGTGTGACAATTCCTCAAGGATCTAGAAATAGAAATACCATTTGACCCAGCAATCCCATTACTGGGTATATACCGAAAGGACTGTAAATTATTATAAAGACACATGCACATGTATGTTCATTGCGGCACTGTTTACAATAGCAAAGACATGGAACCAACCCAGATGCCCACCAATGATAGACTGGACAAGGAAAATGTGACACATATACACCATGGAATACTATGCGGCCATAAAAAATGATGAGTTTGTGTCCTTTGTAGGGACATGGATGAATCTGGAAACCATCATTCTCAGCAAACTGACACAAGAATAGAAAATCAAACCACATGTTCTCACTCATAGGTGGGTGTTGAACAATGAGTACACGTGGACACAGGGAGGGGAGCATCACACACGGGAGTCGGTTGTGGGAGGCTAGGAGAGGGACAGTGTTGGGGGGAGGGATAACGTGGGGAGAAATGCCAGGTGTAGGTGATGGGGGGATGGAGGCAGCAAACTACCTTGCCATGTATGTACCTATGCAACAATCCTGCATGATCTGCATATGTACCTCAGAACCTAAAGTACAATTTTTTTAAAAAAGTCAAAAAATAACATGCCAGTGAGGTTGTGGAGAAAAAGGGATACTTTTACACTTTGTTAGGAGTGTAAATTAATTCAGCCATTGTGGAAGACAGTGTAGTGATTCCTCAAAGACCTAAAGACAGAAATAGTATTTGACCCAACAATCCCATTACTGGATTGTTTGGGTGTATACCCAAAGAAATAGAAATCATTCTGTTATAAATACACATGCACAGGCCGGGTGTGGTGGCTCATGCCTGTAGTCACAACTCTTTGGGAGGCTGAGGTGGGCAGATTACAATGTCAAGAGTTTGAGACCAACCTGGCCAACATGGTGAAATCCTATCTCTACTAAAATACAAAAATTAGCCAGGCGTGGTGACAGATGCCTGTAGTCTCAGCTACTCAGGAGAGAGAGGCAGGAGAATCACCTGAACCTGGGAGGCAGAGGTTGCAGTGAGCCAAGATCATAGCAGTGCATTCCAGCCTGGGCAAAAGAGCAAGACTCCATCTCAAAGTGAGGGGGAAGGCACGTGTACCTGTATGTTCATTACTGCACTATTCACCATAGCAAAGACATGGAATCATCCTAAATGGCTGTCAGTGATAGACTGGATAAAGAAAACCTGGTACATATACACTATGGAATACCATGCAGCCATAAAAAATAATGACATCATGTCTTTTGCAGGGACATGGATGGAACTGGAGGCCACTATCCTTAGTAAAGTAATGGAGGAATCTAGATACTGCATGTTCTTACTCATAATTGGGAGCTAAATGATGAAAACACTCAGATACATAGAGTAGAATAACAGACACTGGGGCCTGTTGGAGGCTGGAGGGTGGGAGGAGGAAGAGACTCAGGAACAATAACTAATGGGTACTAGGCTTATTACCTGGATGATGAAATAATCTGTACAACAAATCCCCATGACACAAGTTTGCCTATGTAGCAAACCAGCCCATGTGCCCCTGAACTTAAAAGTTTAAAAAACCAAACTTATGTTCATACAATATCCTATACAAGGACATTTATAGCCACTTTATTCATAATTGCCAAAATGTGGAAACTACCAAGTTGCTCTTCAGTGGATGAACAGGTAAATCAATTGTGGTACATTTAGGCAATGGAATGTTATTCGGCAGTAAAAAAGAAATGAGCTATGAAGCCCTAAGACATGGAGAAACCTGAAGTGCACATTACTAATTGAAAGATGACAGCATGAAGAAGCTTTATATTACGTAATTCTAATTGTATGACATTATGGAAACGGCAAACCCATGGAGACAGTAAAGAGGTTAGTGGTTAACAGATACTGGGCAGGAGATAGGAATGAATGGTGGAGTACAGAGGACTTTAAGGGCAGTATAACTATTCTGTATACTAGAACGGTGGATTGTCCAAACCTATAGAATGTACTGCAACAAGATGGAACTCTAATAGAAACTGTGAACTTCAGGTAATAATGAGGCATTGGTGTAGGTTCATCAATTGCAACACATGTGCCACTCTGCTACAGAATGTTCCTAGTTGTGAAGGTTGTGTGTGTTTGAGGCCAAAGGAACTTTTTATTTTCTGCTCAACATTTGTATGAATCCAAAATTGTTCTAAAAAAAGAAGTCTCTTTAAAAGGAGAAAAATCATTATAGTCACTACCATGTTTGGTGAAAGGCATGTGGTATCTTCAATAGTGTGCCTTGATCCAATATTGTAATACTATAATTGATGCGAAAATTTTAAGAGATATAGGAGAAATTTTGAGCTGAGTGTCGCAGCCAGCCAGTTAGTTATTCCACATGTAGGACAAAACCACTGTAAGTTTCTAAGTGGTTTTTAGTTTTCTTGGGGTCAAAGTCTTAGGATTACATACTACCTGTACACCATACATGATTCTAAGCTCTCTACATAAATTATTTAATGCTCTCAGTTTGCAGATAAAGAACCAGAAGCCAGGCAGCTTAAGTGTTTTGTATACACACACACTAAGTTACAGATTAAGGAGTTGAACTCAGGTCTGTCTCTTTCCAAAACTTAATAGCTGTTTATCATTATTTAGAATTGAATTTCTGTGATGATTATAACATTTATATTTCTTCTCAACTTACTGTATTTCAGTATCATTATTCATTAAACTTCTTTAAAAAATCAGTTTGCCCTAATTAACAAATTTGCAATATGAATAATAGCATTTAAAAAACTATAGCAGCCGGGCATGGTGGCTCACGCCTGTAATCCCAGCACTTTGGGAGGCTGAGGTGGATGGATCACTTTAGGTCAGTAGTTCAAGACTGGCCTAGACAACATGGTAAAACCCTGT
Organism: Saimiri boliviensis; assembly: GCF_048565385.1. NCBI lineage: Eukaryota > Metazoa > Chordata > Mammalia > Primates > Cebidae > Saimiri > Saimiri boliviensis. Next base: position 65,071,558 of record NC_133462.1, read on the forward strand.
CTCTACTAAAAATACAAAAATTAGCCAGGTGTGATGGCAGGTGCCCATAATCTAGCTACTTGGGAGGCTGAGGCAGGAGAATCACTTGAACCCAGTAGACGGAGGTTGCAGTGAGTCGAGATCGTACCACTGCACTCCAGCCTGGGTGATAGAGCGAGACTCAGTCTCAAAATAAAAACAAAAACAAAAAAAACAGCAGTCAAAACCCCCTACAGTGACAAATAGGGTTAGTTTAATGGCTGAGTTAGGGTCACATTTTATCCTTACTAGATATCATCATTGCGTATTTTATAAATACCGTGATGCTTTCAAATCATTTTAACAGACAAAAATATTTTGATTGTATTTATTGATTAAAAATTACACATGGAAACATGTTAAAAACATGACTTCTAACATGAACCTCAGAAATTCTATGCTATTCTAAATATTCTCTTTAATGGTGTCATAGTGCTTTACCGTGTACTGCAGATTTATTTAATTTGTTCTCTAGGTTTTCCTTTTTTGTTTTTCTGCCTGTGACTAATATTCTTAGAGGTAAATCATCTTCTGTTATGTTTTCTTTATTATATTTTTTCAGAGTTGGAGATCATGGGTCAAACAGTATATATACATATTTTAACCTCTCCAGAAATAATATACTCTTTTAAACTCTTGATTGAGTTTTTTGAATCTGAAGCGCTTAGGACCAGAAGTGTTTCAGATTTTGAATTCTTTGGCAGACTTAGAGATATTTCTATTTATTATTATGTATAAATTTATTATATATAAATTTAATATATTATATATATCTACTGGTTGAGCATTTCAGATCCAAAAATTTGTAATTAGAAATGCTACAATGAGCATTGGGTGTAATGTCAGTGCTGAGAAAGTTTCCAATTTGGGAGCATTTTGGATTTTTGATTTTTTGGATTTGGGATGCTCAACCTTTATGTGAGAAGATTTGCTTCCTCATATACTTACTGACAACGTCTGCCATTTGCTGATGAAAATTTGGATTTCACTGTGATTTTAATGTGCAATTTTAATTGCTAATGAGGATGTAATTTTCTTTTCTTTTTTTTGAGACGGAATCTCGCTCTGTTGACCAGGCTGGAGTGCAGTGGCACAATCTTGGCTCACTGCAACCTCCACCAATTTCCCTGCCTCAGCCTCCTGAGTAGCTGGATTTACAGATGCGTGCCCATGCCCAGCAATTTTTAATATATTTTTAGTAGAGACAGGATTTCACCATGTTGGCCAGATTGGTCTCGAACTCCTGACCTCAGGCAATCCGCCTGCCTCAGCCTTCCAAAGTGCTGGGATTACAGGCGTAAGCCACTGTGCCTGGCCGAGGATGTAGTTTTCCAAATTTTTATTGACTGTGTTTCTTTTTTTATAAAATGCCTGTTTCAAGTCCTTTTCCTAATTTTTTTTTTAAAGGTTTATATTTTCTTTTTTTTCTTTTTTTTTGAGACGGAGTTTCGCTCTTGTTACCCAGGCTGGAGTGCAATGGTGCGATCTCGGCTCACTGCAACCTCCGCCTCCTGGGTTCAGGCAGTTCTCCTACCTCAGCCTCCTGAGTAGCTGGGATTACAGGCACGCGCCACCATGCCCAGCTAATTTTTTGTATTTTAGTAGAGACGGAGTTTCACCATGTTGACCTGGATGGTCTCGATCTCTTGACCTCGTGATCCACCCGCCTCGGCCTCCCAATGTGCTGGGATTGCAGGCTTGAGCCACCGCACCCGGCTAAAGGTTTATATTTTCTTACAGAATTTTCAGGAGCTCTCTCTTTATAAGAATATATAAACCATTGTCTTGAATATACAGGAGTTGTTTTTCCCATTTCCTTCAAGGCAGAAATTTTCTATTTCTTGCATGTTCATTGTAGAAAAATCAAACAATAAGCTAAAAAAAGGATATAATTCACCTATAACCCTGCTACCTACGGAGAATTATATTTTCATTTTGATGTATAATCCTACTGTCTTCTTTCTGTGCATCTATATGCTTTCAGCCTCCATTAGCCTATGTTTTCACATGAGGTCATGATGACATTAACATATAAATTATAAAGACTTGGAAGCTTTTTCCTGTTAATAGTGGAATCTCCTTTTCTACCTTTCCCACCCTGGAAGTATTTCTGAGCATATGGTCTCGAATAAGTTTGAGAATGAATGTGTGTCTGCTGGCAGCTCCTGTTCTGCTATTTTCCAGTCCTCCAGAAGTTTCCTGATGGTCCCATGTCTGAATTAGACACTCCTCTTCTTTGTTCCAGTTGCACCTGCAATTCTTCTGCATAGCATTTCTTAAAACTGTTTTAAATTGCGTCTCTTCCATGCTAAATTTTAAGCTCTTGCAAAGCACAGACTCTATCTGCTGTGTTCATGGCTTTTCTTTCTTTATATCTAATACTGTGTGTGTACATAACAGACATTCAGTAAATATGTGTTGAATTGACCTTTATTGAATTTTAATACCTGATTGGAGGGTTAGACACCTTCCCATCAATTTGCATGCTTTCTCATCATACATCCCAATATATATTATGTTAATTTTTTTCTTTTTTTATGTTTTTCCTTTATGATTTACCTTTGGTGCTATTAATTAATGTCTTTTTAACAGCCAGAAAGATAAATTTTTGTATCCTTTATTTATTTGCAGTATGATAAAGTTTGTTTTCCAGGTTGGTATTTCTGAAAAATCTCAGTATTGTTGGAGTGTACTGGAATAGATGATACAGATACCTCTAAACTCTCTCTTATAGCAGCCTAAATCTGCACATGTTGTAAAGAAGACATTTTTAAATAATTCACCATTAAACAACTTCTAATTTAATTGTCATTTTTTATTTTTATTTTTTGAGACAGGATCTCACTCTGTCACCCAGGCTGGAGTGCAGTGGCATGATTATGGCTTACTGCAGCCTCAATCTCTTGGGCTCAAGAAATCCTCCTACCTCAGCCTCCTGTGTAGCTAGGAGCACAGGTGCATGCCACCATGCCTGGCTAATTTTTTAATTTTTTTGTAGAGATGGCATCTCGCTTTGTTGTCCAGGGTAGTCTTCAGTCTCCTGGGCTCAAGGAGATTCTTCCACTTCGGCTTCCCAACGTTCTAGGATTACAGGCGTGAACCATCATACCTGACCTCACTTCTTATAATAGACTTATATAAATTTGGTTATTTTTAAAGTACCCTAACATTTAGCACATGAATACATCTCATTTTGATTAGTGCCTGAAGTAGTTTTGGGCATTGTGAGCATTTTACCAATCCTAGGCTGCTTATGGTATGTTACAGTATTGGATACCTCTTTTTGGATCCATGCTTTATGAAGAAATGTGTGGTATACCTTGCTTAATCCATTAAATTTTTACCTGTTTGAGGATCACATAAAGAAAGTTGTTGTCAGAATGTGCTTTCTACTTTTTAGTATACTCTACTGATTCATTACTACACAGCCATGATGAGACACTTGAGATGTTCTGCTGAAGACAGTTCTTACATATTGAGATTCTGGAAGGACAGCAAGTTAGACAGAGATAAGTCATGCTTTTAAGAGTCCTATGGGAACATCAGTCATTGTGATGTGAGGAAAGTGATAAGGTAATGCATGAAGCAGTTTGAATCACTGTGAGGTGGATGGTGGGAGGTAGCTCCCTTAATCAAAGCTTTAAGAATGACCAAGAACCTAAAAAATAGTTACTTATAGTACCAGATTATGCAGATAATGTTAATAATAACAAACTAACTTATGTGTATGTATGTATGTATATATATATTTCAAAAGAATGTACCATTCCCATAGGTTTTATATTTAGAATCAATGTAGTATTTGATTATAATTAATGATCATCTTAAGGACTACATCTAATATACTTATTTAGAAAATAAGATGCAGCCTATATTTTAGACATAAATTATAGTTATGTTTCTTCATATTTATTGCTTTGATGTTTTATCTGTATCTCTATCAGTTAAATGTACATACTATTAAAATCAAGAGTATACAAGTTGAATATCTCTTATTCGAAATGCTTGGGACCAAAAGTGTTTCAGATGTCTGTGTGTGTGTGTGTGTGTGTTTTCTTTTTTTCTTTTTTTGGAATATTTGCGTTATATTTACCAGTTAAGCATCCCAAATCCAAAATCTGAAATGCTCCAATGAACATTTCCTTTGAATATCATCTTGGTGCTCAAAACATTTTAGATTTTGGAACATTTCTTTTCTTTTTGGATTTTTAGATTTGAGATGCTCAACTTGTATATACAGTGCATTCTATACTTGCATTCGGATACTATATTTGGATTTGTGGGTATTTTTATTCCAAAAAGTCCAAATTCTCTTAGTATTTAAAGCATGGCTTCCTAACATTTTTTAGAGATAGCATTGTATGGACAATTTTATAACAGGACAAACTTTAAGTAATTTTGAAATAAAAGGACTAGTTTCCTTTTACCTCCTATGGCTTGGGTTTTATAATCTTAGGATTAGAAAGGGCTTTAAGGTTATCTGAACCAGTGCATTACGAATCTTGTGGTCTATCTACAGTGCCCCATTAAATGGCTCTTCAGCTCCAGGGTCTTTTATTTATCAATTTAACAAATACCTTTTGAATGCTGCCCTGGGGCAGGCACTGTGTTAGGTGCTGGACATATTACAATGTATCAGACCTGATTCTTCTTTTTAGTCTAGTTGGAAAGATATAAGTAAATACATAAATTGTAAAGCAACACAGCAGAGACCATAAAAAAGCATGAAAAAAGACAGAGCCACTTAATGTCACAAAGTCATTTCATTTTACACAGTTCAAAGCCTTAGAAAGTCCTTTTTTCTCTTGAGCCAAATACTGCTTCTTTAGGTCTAAATACTGCCCTTCTGCAGTGACCATCTTTCAGTTATTTCAAATAGTTCGGTTGTCATTCTGATTTGTATTGTTTGTATGCTAATTTCTTTAAAATTTTATTTTGCTTAAAATTGACCTAAATTACAGTTTGTTAAATATTTTTGGATCTTCTTTGTACAAAATTTTTATCTTGGGGTTAATATATTGCTTCTAGGGCTGGGTGTGGTGGCTCACACCTGTAATCCCAGGCATGATCATGAGGTCAGGAGTTTGAGACCAGCCTGGAGAGCATGGTGAAATGCCATCTCTACTAAAAATACAAAAATTAGCTGGGCATGGTGGTGCATGCCTGTAATCCCAGCTACTCGGGAGGCTGAGAAAGGAGAATCGCTTGACTTCAGGAGCTGGAGGTTGCAGTGAGCCGAGGTTGCAGTGAGCCGAGGTTGCAATGAGCCAAGATTGCACCGGTACGCTCCAGCCTGGGCAACAGAGCGAGACTCCGTCTCAAAACACACACACACACACACACACACACACACACACACACACACACACATTTTTTTTTCTGTGGAATGAATATGCCACCCCAAAATATACTAGCTTTGGCATATTTTGAGATGACTATTCAGAAAAGCTGCAGAAAGAGGAGTAGCACTGAAAAGCTGTCCATTTGTGGAGGAGATTTGTATCTATGGTAGAAATCCACACTAGGAAAGTAAACAGCAGATGGAAATGGACTTTGAGAATCCCTTATCTACCTTATTTGGATTTAGAAAAAAAAATAATTCTCAAGAAAAAGAGGCACTGTTAAAGGTGTGACAGAGAAACTTTTTCAGCAGGCTACCATCTGTTCTTTCTGAGGGCTGCTACCTGAGAGATATCATTTGCAATACAAAATAGCTTTTGTTCAGCATGCATTTCCTCCCCTCATTTTTCCACAACCTGTAAACTACCTTCCCCTACACTGGAGCTCGAAGCCCCTGACTCTTTTCTGTCTGACATAAAAACTTCAGTCGTTTGGCCCTTCTTAGAGTCTCCTATTTTGTGTGGCTCCCCTGCACATGTGCATGTTTATAAATTTGTATACCTTTTCTTTTTCTTTCCTTTTTTTTTTAGCTCACTGCAACTTCTGCCTGCTGAGTTCAAGTGATTCTCCTGTCTCAGCCTTCCAAGTAGCTGGGATTATAGGTGCTCACCACCATGCCCAGATAATTTTTTTTATTTTTAGTAGAGACAGTTTCACCATGTTGTCCAGGCTGGTCTTGAACTCCTTACCTCAAGTGATCCGCCCACCTCAGTCTCTCAAAGTGCTGGGATTACAGGTGTGAGCCACCGCACCAAGCTTTGTATGCCTTTTCTTCTGCTAATCTGTCTATTGTCAGTTTGTTTTATAGATTCAAATGATCAAACCTTCAGAAGGGAGGAAGAAAAATTCCCTTTGCTCCTATACCTTACTTTCCCCCTCATTTGTTGTATTTTTTGTATGTATCTGTCTCTATTCTCAAAACCTCTGATAGAACTTTAAAATATCTCTCAAATATAAACACCTTAAATAATCCATCATATATGTGATTTCCTCAGAGCCTCCTCTTCTGAATTATTTCATTATTCTGCTCAAGTCTGCATTAGTTTCTTCTGTTGGCTTACAACCTAGCTATCTTCTTTATATATCCACTTTTTGTTATTCTGGGAATCTCTTCACCAGTCTTCTGTATTACTTTTCAATTCCTGATTCTTGTATGTGGCTTGTTTTTCTCCTCCTCTGCCCTTCTCTTTGGAGGCCTATGGGATTTTCCTTTTGTCTTTCATGTTCTGTAATTTCAGTGATGTTGCAGTGTGGAACTCTTTTTCATATTTTGAGCTATGCGTTTCCTCACCTTTTTTTCCATCTGGGTAACAATCTAGATGTTTTGTTGGGAGATCAAACAAATGTCATTATCTGTATATTTTATCTCTTGGACCAATTGGTTTTCTTAGAGAACCACCTCATAGTCTACTTAAGGAGTTAGTATAAGACCAGCATCATTGTGGGAGCCCAGTGGTGGAAGCGGGAATGGTGTCCTCACCATTTGGTGTACAGGTTTTCACATAATGCCTCTGTTTTCAGTACCATTCCTCAGTCTTACCTTCAGCTGCTTGTCATACCTGTCTCGTTCCATGTCTTCAGAGGTTGAACCTTTCGTCTTCTGCCTGTGTGGAAAAGGGTGGCTATCTCGCTGGCTGTGCAGTGGCATAGGTATATATACTTTTTTCATGTCCTCCCGTTTTTAGGAGGTAATTTCAGGGTATACTTAAAATTTAAAACCTTTTCATAGTTTTTAGGGTAAAGTTCCAAGCTAAGCCTAAAGATCTTTCTGATCTAGTCCTTTCTTTCTCTATTGATTCTTAACTTGATTCTTCCCCTTCTGGATGAATTGAGACCACACCACAACATATTATCTTGGCTCTAGTCCTTTTGAACTTGGAGGGATACAAATGCATCACATTCCACATGTCATGTACCTCTCTACCTGGAGTACCTTCCTTTCCTTTTCTTCCTCAATTTCTTATTCTTAATTGTTGTCTTCTCTTAGAAGCCCCCCTTGCTTTCATCTACTGTCTGATATTTAAATATCTTCTGCCTGTATTCTTTTACCACCTCAAACTTACCTTTCATAGTGTAACCAGAAAAGGATCCTGATCCAAACCCCAACAGAGGGTTCTTGGATTTTGCATAAGAAAGAATTTGGGGTAAGTCCACAGAGTAAAATGAAAGCAAGTTTATTAAGGATGTAAAGAAGGCCGAGTGTGGTGGCTCATGCCTGTGATCCCAGCTCTTTGGGAGGCCAAGATGGCTGGATCGCCTGAGGAATGGAGTTTAAGACCAGCCGGGCCAACATGGTGAAACCGCATTTCTACTAAAAATACAAAATTAGCTGGGCATGGTGGCACACGCCTGTAATCCCAGCTACTTGGCAGGCTGAGGCAGGAGAATGGCTTGAACTTGGAAGGTGAAGTTGCATTGAACTGCGATCATGCCACTGTACTCCAGCCTGGGCAAATAAGAGTGAAACTCTGTCTTTAAAAAAAAAGCTTGTAAAGGAATAGAAGAATTCTACTCCATAGGCAGCGTAGGAGCATGGGCTTCTTGACTGAGGATACTTATGGTTATTTCTTGATTATAGAAGCTAAACAAAGGATAGACTATTCATGACTTTTTTGGGAAAGGGGTGGGAATTTCCCAGAACTGAAGGTTCCTACCCTTTTTAGACTATATAGGGCAACTTGCAGACATTGCCATAGCATTTGTAAACTGTCATGGTGCTGGTGGGAGTGTCTTTTAGCATTTGAATACATTATAATTAGTGTGTAATGAGCAGTGAGGACGAACAGAGGTCCTTTTGTCATCATAGTGTTTTTGGTGGGTTTTGGCTGGTTTCTTTACTGCATCCTGTTTTATCAGTAGGGACTCTGTGACTTGTATGTTGTACCAACCTCCTATCTCATCTGTGACTAAGAATGTCTCACCTCCTGAGAATGCCACCCAGTAGGTCTCAGGCTTATTCTGCCCAACCCCTGTTCAAGATGGAGTTGCTCTGGTTCGAACACCTCTGACAACAGCATTTATCTATATTATACGGTGGTTTTTGATGTTATTTCTGTGCCTTTTCCAATAAGCCTTTAGATTTCTTAATGACCAAGTATACTTGTTCAGTAAGTTTGAAGGTAATAAAAAGAGACAAAACATATGTCTTAAAAATTTCAAATAATCTGTTAATCTGTGCCTCAAAATATATTATACTTGCAGCATCAGAGCAAGAAGATATTATGAACTGAAAACTATCAAAACATTTCTACCTTTTTTTACAGAGGATACCTGTAGATTATTGTCAGAATACTTTGTTGCAGTCGATGAACTTGTCAATTTGAGAATGAATATTGTGCCTTTGTGTTTCATATGTGCCTTAAAACATTTTGGAACTTTTCAGAACATGAACACATTGTGTTCTTATCCTAAATACATGGTTATTTAAAAATACTGTTAAATTTTAATCAATACCAGAAGTTTGGCTCCATCTGCTACAAAAGTACAAACTCATTAAAAACATTAAAAAAATAATAGCATTTAAAGCTTTCTTGCCCTCCAGGCATTTCCTTCTGAATTGGAATCAGGCTACCTTTGACATTGGCAGCTTAGTTGAATATATATTGATTGACTTGAGAATGTTGCCTCTGTGTCTGTTATTAACTGTCTGACTACATACTGCCCTGATTCTATAAAAGAGAACTATGTGGATGTATTTGGTGCTTTTTAGGGACTTATTTTAAGTGTATTTATAGAGCATATCTAGCAGCAGACAGAAAATATTAAACCAGGGTATGAATGGACAGTTAAATAGTTATATCAGAGTATTGAATTTTTCTAGCAAATGCAAATAAGGAACTAAAGCTAAATACAATAGACCGTGCTTTTAATTGAATTAATTTTCATCTAAATTTAATAGTGTCAAGTTCTCATCCAAAGTGAACTTCAGAATTCAAACTAGAAAGATAGAATTAATGGATTCATTATGGGATTGAATGGCATGAGCTGAACTTGAGCCTATAAACCCAGAACTTTAGAGTTTTAACCTCTCTTTAGCATAATCCCTTTATGGCCTTGGGCAGATTCTTCACAAAAACAGAAAACAGACAATCAAAATGAGAATGCAAAGGTGTAGAGAGATCTAGCTTTTAAAGCATTTGGATCTGAGAAGAGCCTCCTAAGTGGTTGTTTTTCCTGTTTCTTTAGCAATTCTGTTTTAAACGCAGTTTCTCTGTCTTTTATATTCTGCCTTCTGCTATGTTTATATCCATTTTCCTTACAAAGATACACCTTGTCCTTTGGAAGCAGGTTTTATGAAGTAATAGATGTATAGGCCTAGAACTTGAAAAATTATACAAAGTGAAATTCTTTTTACATACATATAAAAGTTATTTCTTTGATAAGTTTATTGTTCACCAAATCATTAACTTCACACACTTCAGTATGAGACATCATTGAGGAATGGCTCACGTTCGTTGACTTTGGCTCATGTGAATATGAGAGATTTTAAATTTGTGTTTGTAGTTTATGTATTGGAGAATAACCTGGATTTTGCGTCGCTTTAGTACAGGACTCGATTTAGTTATTTGTCTACCGATGTGTAATCCAAGGATCTAGCCAAGTGATTCTTAGATGGGAAGTGGAGAAGCATTTTCGTTTTTAAGACTATTTATTGAGGGCAGTTTTAGGGTCACATCAAAATTGAGGGAAAGATACAGAGTTTTTCCATGTGCCCATTGACCTCACCCATGCATAGCCTCCCCTATTGCCAACAACACCCACCTGAGTGGTACACTGGTTACAACTGATGACCCATCATTGACATATCATAATCACTCACAGTTCGTAGTTTATATTAAGGTCGTTCTTGGTGTTGTACATTCTGTGGGTTTGGACAAATGTATAATGACGTGTATCTACCATTATAGTATCATATAGAGTATTTTCACCACCTTAAAAATCTCTGTCCTCTGCCTGTTCATTCTGTGCCAATATCTGGTAACCACTGGTCTTTTTTTTCTAGTTTTGGCACTTATGAATGAAGCTTCTGTAAACATCCATGTGCAGGGGTTTTGTGGATGTGCATTTTCAGCTCCTGAGTAGACACCAAGGAGTGTAATTGCTGGTTCATTTATGGTGAGAATATGTTTAGTTTTGTAAGAAACTGCTAAACTGTCTTCCAAAGTAGATGTGTTATTTTGCATTTTTACCAGCAATGAATGAAAGTTTCTGTTGCTCTGTATCTTTGCCAGCATTTGGAGGTGTCAGTGTTCTGGATTTTGGCATTTCTAGTAGGTATATAGTGGTATCTTGTTTTAATTTGCACTTTCCTGATGACATACAATGTTGAGTATCTTTTTATATGCTTGTTTGCCACCTGTGTCTTGTTTGGTGAAGTGTCTGTTAGTCTTTGGCCCATTTTTAAATTAGGCTTTAAAAATTACTGTTTTAAGAGTTCTTTGTATATTTTGGCTAGTAGTTCATTATCAGATGTATCTTTTATAAATATTTTCTCTCTGTTAGTGGCTTGTTTTCTCATTCTCTTGACGTTGTCTTTCATGGAGCCTAAGTTTTTAATTTTAATGAAGTCCATCTTATCAATTGTTTCTTTCATAAGTGGGTTCTGCCTTTGGCATTATATCTAAAAAGTCATCACCATATTCAAAGTTATCTAGGTTTTCTCCTGCGTTATCTTCTAGGGTTTTAATAATCTTATGTTTTACATTTAGGTCTGTGATCCATTTTGTTAATTTTTGTTAAGAGTGTAAGGTCTGTTCTAGATTCACATTTTTGCTTGTGGATGTCTAGCACCATTTTTGAAAGGGCTGTCTTTGATCCATTGTATTCCTTTTGCTCTTTCGTCAAAAGTGAGTTATTTATGTGGGTTTCCTTCTGGGCTCTCTGTTCTGTTCCATTGTCTGTTCTTTTTATTGTTGTTGTTGAGACAGAGTCTTGCTCTGTTGTCCAGGCTGGAGTGCAGTGGCACGATCTCAGCTCACTGCAACTTCTGCCTCCTTGGTTCAAGCAATTCTTCTGCCTCAGCCTTCTGAGTAGCTGGGATTACAAGCGCCTGCCATCACGCCTGGCTAATGTTTTGTGTTTAATGGAGACAAGGTTTCACTGTGTTAGCCAGGATGGTCTCAATCTCCTGATCTTGTGATCTGCCCACCTCAGCCCACCAAAGTGCTGCGATTATGGGCATGAGCCACTGTGCCCAGCGATTTGTCTGTTCTTTTGCCAGTACCACACTGTCTTGATTACTGTGACTTTATAGTAAGCCTTGGAGTCAGGTAATGTCAGTCCTCCAGCTTTGTTCTTCAGTATTGTGTTAGCTATTCTGGGTCTTTTGTATTTCTGTATAAATTTTAGAATCAGTTTGTTGATATCCACTAAAAAGCGTTTAAATTTTTTTTATCTTTAATGATCCTGATATTAATTTGTCAAAGAAAAACTTTGCAAAAAAAAAAGAGAGGAAAAAAAAAAAAAACTTTGCTAATTATATTTCACCGGACTTTGGAGGAATGAAACAATGTAGGATGACTAGCTTTTGAATTTTGTGAAATTTTATTTGTAAATCTGTTTTAGTACTATTAAAATATGCTTATTTTCTTTTTCTAATATTACTCATAATTTATTCATATTTTAGAAGATAAACTTATTCTGGTAGCATTTGCTCTGTTTTCAGCTATTATCACAGTAACAAACTATGATTTTTTAAAAACCATCATACTTATACAAATTACTAAATTACTAGGTATAAATTGAATTCACATGGAATATACACACACAATACAGTGTTGTATCATAGAAACTGTTGATATTGGCATTCAAAAGTTTATGGTTTTATTAATCAAACTTAAATATAGGGTAAGACAAATGTGCTTTATTGTAACAGTTTTTATGTTATGTAAATGTTTAATAATGCCCTATTTTAAAATTAATTTGTAATTAATTCTTGGTTGAAATATTGAAGAATCTTTAAAAATCTGGATTAAGATTAGAATTAATGCAAGTAAATGCATCTGTTGCCATTTTATTTTATTTTTTGAGTTGGAGTCTTGCTCTGTCACCCAGGGTGGAGTGCAGTGCTGTGATCTCACCTCACTGCAACCTCCACCTCCAAACTTCAAGTGATTCTTCTGCCTCAGCCTCCCAAGTAACTGGGGTTACTGGCATGTGCCACCTCACCCCACTAATTTTTGTATTTATTTATTTATTTGAGATGGAGTCTTGCTCTGTCACCAGGCTGGAGTGCAGTGGCACAATCTTGGCTCACTGCAACCTCCGCCTCCTGGGTTCAAGCGATTCTTCTGCCTCAGCCTCCCGAGTAGCTGGGACCACAGGCATGTGCCACCATGCCTGGCAATTTTTTGTATTTTTAGTAGAGATGGGGTTTCACCATGTTGGCCAGGATGGTCTCGATCTCTTGACCTCGTGATCCACCGTCCTTGGCCTCCCAAAGTGCTGGGATTACAGGTGTGAGCCACTGCGCCTGGCCTAATTTTTGTATTTTTATAGAGAGACATTTTCGCCATATTGGCCAGGTTGGTCTCACACTCCTGGCCTCAAGCGATCCGCCTGTCATGGCCTCCCAAAGTGCTGGGATTATAGATGTGAGTCACTGTGCCTGGCCTTCTGTTGCCACTTTAAAACCAAGAATTAAAAGATGCTTTTGTATAATTTTCTAGAAAATATCTTCCGTATTTATTTTCTTCTACATTTAAAATACATTTTAAAAAGCAGAAAGCAAAGATGAAGTCTAAGAAAATTTTCTACGAATACATTTCTTTTATGATGAATATGTGCCAGTTATTCAGTGTTATAATTGAATATAGTTAGGTTCTTGAGATTCTGTTTTTAAAAGACACCACAGTAGTTTGTTTTTATATGATGTATTATGGTAAACATGATCATTATTTTAAATATACGGCATCAGATTTTTAAAGTGGTATTTTGTGGATTTTGTTAAATCTGTCTCAATCTATTTTCTTATGTTATGTTTGAAGTAAGTGTATGATAGTAGCAGAAAAACCTTTCAAAACAAAATACTCTGTGACTCATCAGAAATACAATCTTTATTATTATCTATAGACTGAATAAAACACCTTAAAGTTTATATTTCATTTTATTGATTATAATACTTTTTTTTGAATAAAATTACAGCTGATTTTAAATATGACTAGACTTTTTTTTTAATAGAAAGATCATGTAATGACTTAAGTATATTCCATCAGGAGTAGCATTTCTCTTGTCTTTTTGTTCAGCCATTGGAGTCCCCTGTGACCTTGGGACTTTTTCCATAAGGTAACTGATGGTTCATGATATTCTGTATTTTCTGGTAGCTTGCCTGTTGCCTGCCTCTGGGTTCGTCATCCCCCTTATGCTGACTTAGGCAATATTTCTTCAGTCTCTTATCTTGGGGCTTTGATGCATATGTTCTGAAGGTGGCCACGGTGACTTTGGGTAGCAGCAGATGGTAAACCTTCAGGCTGCCACCGGCTATACTGGTGTTAAGTTGGAAAGTTAACGTTTGATGAAGAATCAGTAGTGCATATGAAAGAGCTTTCACTGCTGAAATATCTTTTAATTAAAAATTAGCATACTAAAACCTTTGCAAATGTCTGGGCATTTAAAGAAATCTACAATTAGTTGTGTTCTTATAAATGAAGCAGTTATTTACCAGTTTAGTCTTATGCTTCTTGCTCTTCCTAACCTGGTTCTTTTTCCTCTGTTCCTACCCCATTTCATTGGTAGTTGAGATAAATAAGATAACTATGTAAATTGAAATATGGGACATTTTTAGGAGTCCCAGGTGTTTGGATAAACAAGTATATTTTTATTTATGGCATTTTGGATTTTAATAACTAAGAAGAGATGTGGATTTTAACTACGGTCTTCATGTAATTCTGATAGATTTGGTCTGTTTTTTTTTCTACCTTCGAAGGTATTTCTGATCAAATAGAAGCCAGAAGAACTCAACCTGCTTCAAAGAGAGATTTCATTTTGTTCTAAATTAGTTGGTGATTCTTGACTGCTGTTCTTAACTTTATTAACTTTGCAGAAGTTGATGCAGCAACTTCTGACTAGCTAAAGCTGTAGGCGCAACATATTTTGCTTTGGAGTTACTGGGCAGTGGTTATAGGGAACATTACTAGCCTTTTTGGTTTATTTGTTCATTTCATGATGATCTGCTATGTTGGAAGTTCTAGCACAAATAAAACACTGGTAAGACTCCAAAGGATTTTGTTACTCATAAATCTTAGGGGTACCTTTTTATACTTTTCGCAGTTGAAAATGGATCCTTGAGCATAATAGGTGAAAATATCTTTTTGACTAGAGTTACAAGTATCCATGTCAAATTTTACTCTTTATGCTTAAATTCTCATCAGTGAAAACTTTTATGAAACCAAGGACAGATTGGGTTCATGGCATAACATGACAGAAGTGTCTCTGTGTAGTCTGTTCATGCTGATGCTCTTGATGGTGCAGCTTCTGATGAACTAAAGCTGTAGGCACAACATCTTTTGCTTTTGGAGTTGCTGGGCAATGGTACAGGGAACATTGTTGGCCTTCTGATGTCAAAGAAAGAGAAGTTAGACCCCAGTTGGGAAAATTCTTGATATTAAAGTTCACCTAGTACTATTCTTTGTTTTCTAGTAGTTGAATTTTTGTAAGGATGCCTCATGAGAATAAGGTATGGAATTAACAATTAAGAGTAGAAACACATTTTGAATATTTTATTTGTTTATTTATTTTTTAGACAGATATTCACTCTGTTGCCCAGGCTGTAGTGCAAGGGCACAGTCTCAGCTCACAGCAACCTCTGCCTCCCAGGTTTAAGCAATTGTACTGCCTCAGCCTCCTGAGTAGCTGGGATTACAGGCACCTGCCACCATGCCCAGCTAATTTGTATTTTTAGTAGAGATGGGGTTTTACCATATTGGCCAGGCTAGTCTCGAACTCCTGACCTCAAGTGATCCACCCTCCTCAGCCTCTCAAAGTGCTGGGATTACAGGCATGAGCCACCATGCCCAGTGAATATTTTCAGAATAAAAGATGAGATGCATTTTAGCAGAAAATATGAATAACATTTGAAAATTATGTATGGTGTTAGGGTAGGAAAGCAAAGTTTTAATACACTAGGTTTGTTGTTCAAAACCATTTCTACAGAAGGATAACATTACCAGCTCTTGTAAATTTCCCAATCTAGTTAAAAACTCAGATATAATACTAGTCAAGTATGGACTATTTTTGAAAGAGTATAGTAAGTGCAATCATGTTCATGTGAAAGTATGTTGAGAAAAACTGTCTTATTTGCAAAATTGGGCTTGTATATTTTCTCTAGCTTCTTTATTGTGTAGATGTCATTCTTTCTGGTATGATTATTTGTATGTGAATTACCAGTAGCATAACTTGCACAGTTGACATCTCATTCAGATTATATGCAGCAAACACAAATCAGATTATATGCGATACCATTAAGTGGTGCTCTGTATTTGTCCTTTACTCTTTTTGTTTCTTTTTTTCTTTAATTAGTTTTTAGGGTACCGGTGGTTTGGTTAAACAATGAGTTGTTTAGTGGTGATTTCTGAGATTTAAGTGCATCAATTACTGTAGCAATGTCCCCTGTGCCTGATATGCAGTCTTTTATCCCTCACCCACCTCCCAACCTGCCTTCGAGTCCCCAAAGTCCATTATATCACTCTTAGGCCTTTTGCATCCTCATAGCTTAGCTCCCACTTTTGAGAACATATGATATTTGGTTTTCCATTCCTGAGTTACTTCACTTAGAGTAATGGCTTCCACCTTCATCCAAGTTGCTGCAAAAGATATCATTTCATTCCTTTTTATGGCTAAATAGTATTCTATGGAGTATATGTACCGCATTTTCTTTATCCATTCAGTGGTCGCTGGGCACTTAGGTTGCTTCCATATCTTTGCAATTGCTAATTGTGCTGCTATAAACATGTATATGCATGTGTCTTTTTCATATAATGACTTCTTTTTCTTTGGGTAGCTACCCAGCAGTGGGATTGCTGGATCAAATGGTAGGTCTACTTTTAGTTCTTTAAGGAATCTCTGTAATGTTTTCCATAGTGGTTGTACTAATTTTCTGTAGACTTTTCTTAAGCATTATTTTAACTTCTATTAATTGTTCTGGAGTCCCATGAAGTAAATGTCACCAAAGTAGGAACAGACATTCCCTGAAATTATCCAAGTAATTTTTCTTTTAAAAGGAATTGGGGGCTGGGCGTGGTAGCTCACACCAGTGATCACAGCACTTTGGGAGGCCAAGGCGGGCGGATCACCTGAGGTCAGGAGTTCAAGAACAGCCTGACTAACATGGTGAAACCCTGTCTCTACTAAAAATAGAAAAAAATTAGCTGGCCATAGTGGTGGGTACCTGTAATACCAACTACTCAGGAGGCTGAGGCAGGAGAATTGCTTGAATCTGGGAGGTGGAGGTTGAAGTGAGCCGAGATCGCGCCATTGCACTCCAGTCTGGGTGACATATTTTCAGGGACTTCCAGATTTCCATTGTCAACATTTAAATTAAATATCGAAAAAGATTCATGAATGGGGAGACACTTAATCTTCACTGAAGGGAACTCTCCATACTTCTTCACCACAGTTGTAGTGTCTTCATAGTAGCATATCTCTTTTCTTTTCTCTATATCATTTTTCTTTATATGCTTAAAAATAATTATTTGATGCTTTTGGTGTACTCCTTCTCTGTTCTTTCTTTGCAAAGATGGTTACCTACTTAAATATTAGTTCTTTCTTAATTCTAGTTAACAAAAAGACTCAAACTTGTAATCAGTTGGAGCTTTTCCTATTACTATTATGAAAGAGAAGTGGGCAAGTTTCACTATGCTGGTGGAATTGAAGAACAGATGAGCCTAATCCTTAAGGAATAAGTTGTCTGCTTTTTTATTCCCCACCCAGTTAGGAACAGTTATTTCGTGTATTAGTATGGGCAAAGATGAAGTAATCACTTCTGTTAGACCATATGCTAATATAGGGCTGATAAGTAAGTGTGAAAAATCAAAGAGAGAGATACATTAATTGTATAAGGTGTGCTATCCAAGGTAATTATTTCATGACAGTTTTAGTTATAGTACTTGTTTTATCATGAAATAAAAGATGGTTTTAGGAGCCTTTTATTGGAAAGACAATTGTATCAAGCTAGTACAAATTAGATTTTTGTCTTTATAAAGGTGAGCAAACCCATGAGCAGTTTTTAAATTGATGTGTTCTAGTCTACAAATGAACAAATTCTGTTTGAGGGTTAAAGAAGCTATTATTTTGTCCTTTATGCTGACAGCTTCATTACAGATTGGCCTACTGTTAGCATTAAAAAAAATGTTTGGCTCCTTATGATCTTTGTGCATGCAACTATAATATTAATGCAGCACCATAGCACTGTTCATTAAGAAGTGACTTTAAATGAGGTTGAAGCATGTAAATTTGGAAAGATACAGATGTTAAATGCAGTCGTTTCTCTTTGTGTACAGCTGTATGGCTAATAATTTCCAAGTGGCTAAAGCTCTTGTTAGCAGGAGTGCTGGTGTGTTAAGAATAGCTCTATAAATAACTTTAAGAACTGAAGTTGAAGGTGCTTCTTTTAAAGACTATTGTTAACTAAACATTATTGCCAAACAGATGGAAAGCATTCACTAGCCTGATGTTTTTGGGTCTAATTATATTATCACCAGCCCTGTACGGCTCAGTTGAAGAGGTGTATCCAGAGGCCAATTTATAATCATTTAGCCAACACCTGTTTGGGAGAAATTGACAGTCAAAGGGCACATTTTAAAAAAATCACATATGTTCTTGTGTTTATTGCCTCAATGTGAACGTTGTCTAGTTGCACGAAAACTTCATAGGAGAAGAAAGTAAATAAAAACAAAGCAGCATTTCCCAGCCATGTTTATCCATCGTAATTTGGCTTTTTTTTTTGAGACAGAGTCTTACTCTGTTGCCCAGGCTGGAGTGCAGTGTTGTGATCTCGGCTCACTGCAATCTCCTCCTCCTGGGTTCAAGCAGTTCTCCTGTTTTCACCTCCCGACTAGCTGGGATTACAGGTGCCCGCCACCACGCCCAGCTAATTTTTGTATTTTTATTAGAGACGATGTTTCACCCTGTTGGCCAGACTGGTCTCGAACTCCTGATCTCAGGTGATCCAACCACCTCAGCCTCCCAAAATGCTGGGATTACAGGCGTGAGCCACCACGCCCAGCCAATTTGACCTTTTTATCTGATCTGCTTCATACTTCATGGCTAAGTGAGATCAGTAAAGAGATATCATTCCTGATTTATAAATTTTGTTGATTCAATTAAGAGGCTTTTAATAGGGAGAAGTTCTTTCCTTTGATTACACAGCTACCATCCCTTTTACCTAGTGAGATGTGTTCTAGTTCACATAGGTGTATCTTATTCAAATAGAATTGACTTTCTGGTAAGTAACTTAAAAGCCACACCTGATATAAAAACAAATGAGACTTGAGGAACACTAAATATCTTCACAGATTCAACAGATGTTCAACAGATGTTTATTGAGCTCTCCTTTGCAGAAAGAGGGCCGTGGTGCCTCCTTTTACATTCTTGATATGTTGATTTAATGCTTAAAGTTCACAAATGTGTTTTTATGTTTTGGTGGCTCAAGATTTGTGTTGATTATAACTCAAAGGGCAGTTATGGAGAGAGTAAGTCTATCCTATCTGAAAAATTAAAAACATCAAAACCTTTGTTTCAAGTGATGATCCCATTATTTCATTTTAGTGTTTTTCCTTCTTCTGACATACTATACTATTGAAAGACTTATATATGTCACCTGACCTCTATTTTCATATCACTTCTTTCTTGCTTGCTTCCGTGCTTTCTTGCTTTTTTTTTTTTTTTAATGGAGTCTTACTCTGTCACCAGGCTGGAGTGCAGTGGAATGATCTTGGCTCACTGCAACCTCCGTCTCCTGGGTTTAAGCCATTCTCCTGCCCCAGCCTCTGGAGTAGCTGGGCCTACAGGCATGCACCACCATGCCCAGCTAATTTTTGTATTTTGTATTATTATTCTATTTTTTCTAGTAGAGATGGGGTTGGCCAGGATTTCTCAATCTCTTGACCTTCTTATCCACCCGCCTTGGCCTCCCAAAGTGCTGGTAATACAGGTGTGAGGCACTGTGCCTGGCCATCACTCATTAACTCTGTGCAATCTGGCTTCTGTTCTCAGCAGTTCACTGCACAATGCTGTATTGAAGTTACACAGGACTTCCTCACTGCCCTAATCAGTGATAGTTTCTCAGTCCTCATTCTTCATGGCTTCTCTCTGTTGTTTGGCATAGATTACACTCATCTTAAACATTCTCTTTCTCTGACATTCGAACAGCTATGTTTTCTCTTTGTACTACACTTTTGGTTGTTGTCTTATTTACTCACAATATTCCAACTATGTATAATTTTCAAAATTCAGGAATAAATAGTATAGCTTAGCAGTTAAAGAGGGAGAAACCTGGAGCCAGACTACCCTCTACCACTTCTTAGCTTTGTAAGTATGGACAAAGTCCTGAGGTTAAAGAAGTTCCAGTGTTTCAGAGTGCACTCCAGAGAGGTACAACCCACTTTATGTTTGTTTCATCATCTGTAAACTTGATTTATAAAAGATACCTACCTCTTTGGAATGTGGAGAGAATTACATGATTTAATGCATTAAAGCCCAGCACAGTGCCTGATATAAAGGAAGTGTTCCACTGGGATTCATTCATGTGTCTTTAGTTTTTATCTTATGGAGAATGCTCAAATATAAATCTTTAGTACTGACTTATTTTCTAAGCTCCATTCCCATGTTATCATCTACCTTAAAAAATTTTAGGCTTAAACTCACTAACCATATGTTTTTGAACATTTGCTGTGTAAGAACAGTGTTTATGTGATAGAATAATTTTTTTTTTTTTTTGCTATTGGTTTTCTGTTACTGTCATAAATTACCATAAAGATGGCAGCCTATCATAACTAAATTATTAAAATTAGGTCAGAAGTCTGACACAGTTCCTGGGTTGAAGTCAAGGTGCTGGCAAGGCTGTATTCCTTACTGGAGGCTTGGGAGAGGAAGCTGCTTCCAAGCTCATTCAGGTTGTCGGCTGAATTCTGGTCTTTTCATAGAGTTGTAGGACTGAACGCTGTGTTCCTCTACTGGCTGTCAGCCAAGGACTGTTCTATACTCCTAGAAGTTGCCTAGGTTCCTTCTTAGGCTTGCTGTGAGATCCTAGAACTCTCTCTCCGGTTTTTGCATGTGGGCCTTTGCACCTGAGAGCCAGCAATCATGCATTCCTTTCACGTTTTGAGTATGATTTCCCCTTCATCCATATCATTTCTGTGCTTTGTATTTCTTCTAGTAAAAGGTAGTTCTCTGTTTTTAAAATGAATTCATGTGATATTTTGGAACCCACCCAGATAATCCAGTGTAATCGCTCTGTTTTAGGGTCTGTACCTTAATTACATCTGCAAAGGCCTTTTTGCCAGTAACATAACACATTCATAAATTCTGAGAATTCTTAGGGTATGAGCATCTTTGGCTCCCATTATCCTGCCTTGCTACATGCCCATAAAGAGCTTGAAGTCTTGTTGGGAGTTAGTCCCCCAAATTGAAGGGGTAGAGATGCTATAATAAAAGTTGGTGATGTGGAAAACAGCAGAAGAAAGGAAGAAAGTAGTCAGTGTTACTGAGAGAGAGAGTGACATTTGTGCTGAGTATGGAAAGATGTATACTTGTTTGATAAGTGGCTGGGGGAACGTTTCAGGGAAAAAGAATCAATGATAGTGATAGCGATAACAGTGACTGCCTGTCCTTCTATAAGATTATCTTACTGCAGTCCTCACAAGTGTTAGATACTGTTATTGACCTTTATAGCTTCTACATAATAAGAGTGTCTTATGTCTATGAGAAGATAGGTTTGTAATGTCTTCTAAAGTAGAATAGGAGTGGTAAAATTATTTCATTGGGCTAGGCATAGTGGCCTATCCTTGTAATCCCAGCACTTTGAGAGGCCAAGGCAGCAGGGTCGCTTGAGCCTAGGATTTCAAGACCAGCCTAGACAATATAGTGAGACCCCTGTCTATTTTGGGGGGAAAAATGGTGGCACATGCCTATAGTACCAGCTACTTGGGAGGCTGAAGTGGTTGGGTTGTTTGAACGTGGGAGGTTGAGGCTACAGTGAGCTAAAATCACAACACAGCATTCTAGCTTGGGCACCAGAGTGAGACCCAGTCAAAATGGAATAAAATAAAAATCATTGGCTTGCTGAGAGGATTAACATTGATTACACATGGGTAAAGTATATCACATAGGAAATGCTTAAAACATGCCAGTTAGAGGGTGGATAAGGGAAGTGCTTAGGATATAGAATTGATTTGGTCACTCGTTCTGAAAGTGGGAGACAGGAGAGAGTTCAGAGTAACTTAGGCCACTGTTTGGTTTTGGAGCATGCATGGAAGATGGTCTTATTCAGTACTATAGGAGGAGGAGCAGGTCGTTTGTTTGCTTGATGAAGGCAGGGCTTTGGGAAGAGGATATGAGGTACATGTGAGAATATTCTATTGAAATTAAATGGAAATTTAAATAGTGTAGGTCAAACACTCAGAAGAGAAGCCAAAGGTGAAGTTGTCACTATTTTTTTCAATTTTATTATCTAAAATGGAATTTTCCGTCTTCTCAAACCGGTTTCCCATCCCAACTTTCCTGTTTCTTCTTACCTTTTAAAATTTCTTTTATTTTTTCAAGCTTAACATCTTTTTCTCATCCTTAATTTCTGTCTTTCCTTACCCAGTGTAGGGCTGGTAACTGTTTGACAGTCAGCTCTCTGGTAGGGGGAAGAAGCCTCATTTACAGTGTTTGCTGATTTCTGTAGTACAAGTCTTCCTCCCATGGCCAATTTCAGTGTGTGGCTGCCTTTGTTCTACAATGATAGAGTTGAAAAGCTGCAATAGAGACTGCATAGGCCTGCAGAGCCTAAAATATTTACAGTTTGGCCCTTTAAAGAAAAAGTTTGCC
This sequence comes from Saimiri boliviensis, assembly GCF_048565385.1. Classification (NCBI taxonomy): domain Eukaryota; kingdom Metazoa; phylum Chordata; class Mammalia; order Primates; family Cebidae; genus Saimiri; species Saimiri boliviensis. The sequence goes on from NC_133462.1 coordinate 65,094,001, forward strand.
AATCTTTGCTATAGTATTTCCAAAATAATAAAACTTTAATAGGGTAGGATAATTTCATACTTACTGTTAACTTATTTTATCCATCAAGATGAGGGGTAGGAATGAGTTGTTTAAGGGGGCCGTATGTGAGAGGTCATGAGGTCATTTTATGGGCTTAAGCTTTTTCTCTCAATGAGATAAGAAGAGTGCCATGTTCTGGCTTGTGTTTAAAAAAGAAGACCCTGGCTGCTGTTTAAAGGATAGATCACAGAGCAGGCAGCAAAGATGGAAGCAGGGAGATCAGTTGGGACACCATAGTTACGAGTTAGGTAAGAGTTGATCTTTTCTTGAATCAGAGTAATAACTGTGGAAGTGGTAAGGTGAGTTCAGATTCTGGATACGGTTTGAAAACAGAGCTGACAGGATTTACTGATGGTGGAAAGGGGTGTTAAGGGTCCTTGAGTCCCGTGTAAGTGGTACCAAAAGGGTGCCTTAGGCTAGAGCCTGAGTTACTGTGATCACATTATAGCAAGTTGCTACATGGGAGATTTTAGGAAGAAAATTGAGACTTGAATAATTTTTCTTGAATCACTTCCTTTAGGCCATATATGTTCCAAGAGGAAGAATTATTTGTTTAAAATAATATTTCCTTTACTTGTAAGAAATAACACTTTAAAATATTTTAGGAAACAGTAATGTTTTTTAAATAGGCATTTTTAGAAAAGGAAACCATAATAAAACCTAATTTGGATAAGATTATTTTGGTCCTGTAATTTGCTGACTTAAAAAAATTTATTCAGAAATGAACAATTTGGGGGAGGGGCTAAATTTCAGCTCCCCCCTTTTAAAGTTTAGTTTAAAGCTAAGAGTTAATGTTTCACTGTATTGTTAAGAAGTTATTACTCATGTCTTTTATCTAGGTTTTACTTGTAATGGACACAAGGACAGAACAGACCTTCATTTTAAAAGTAAGTAAAATTTGTGACCAGGCGTGGTGGCTTACGCCTATAATTCTAGTACTTTGGGAGGCTTAGGTGGGTGGATCACCTGAAGTCAGGAGTTCAAGACCAGCCTGGCCAACATGGTGAAACCCTGTCTCTACTAAAAATACAAAAATTAGCTGGATGTCGTAGTGGACACTTAAAATCCCAGCTACTCGGGGGGCTTACGCAGGAGGATCCCTTGAACCTGGGAGGTGGAGATTGCAGTGAGCCGAGATCGCACCATTGCACTCCAGCCTAGGCAACAAAGAGCCAAACCCTGTCTCAAAGAAGTAAGTAAAATTTGTATGCTTGATGAATTTAAAATTTTAATTTCAAATTATGCTTCTGAAAGAAAAGTTAATATTTTAGTTAATATTTAGTTAATATTAACTAAGTAGTTATATTTTTCCTCCCTGGGTTATAAATGTTCTTTTATGTTTGTGGTGATCTTTATTTACCTTTCTTTGTATTCTTTCATCACAGTTGATAGCATGCATTTAAAAAGATTTTTGATACAGAGTATGGAGGAAATAATTTGGACCAAATGAAGAACAATTTCATGTTGTTTGAATGTGTAGTGTGTAGTTTAAATACATCAGGACCATTTTGTATAATTGCAAAGACTACACATAATCTCACCTTCGATTATCACTACAGTTCTTAAGAGCTAAAATTTGGCCTTAAGGTCTTGTTACAGGTATTTTGGGAAAGTGTTATCTACATTCCTAGTCCTCTTTTTGATCTAAATTCAATTTTGGTTCTATACATAACACAATTTGTAACCAAATGAATAAGAGAAACCCTCAATTTTGTACTTTTGAAATTGTATTTGGAATGGACTGTGATAGTACATATTCTGAAAATATCCTAATTTAAGCATTTCCAAAGCATTCAGAAGGTGAATTGATTAATTTTATATTTCTTTTCCTGATGCTTTTTTATTTTGCTGATAAGGCATGGCAGTAGGTCACATTGACACATACTGAAACACATTTTGTTTTTGTAAATATACTTTATCATTGATATTTCCCCAGTTTTTACAAACAGAGTATGACACCAGTAAACAGACAAACTTTGTTCCTTGTCAGAAGACTTAATATTGTTTGTACTTTTTGGGGATAGGATTTTAAATTTGCCTGGTTAATCTAAGCATACCTTTTGTATCTCAGGAGTTTGTATTGATCTTACAATGTCTACTGCTTTAAAGATACAGATAAGTAAAATAAAACTTAAGAAAAGGTCACAGAGAAATAACTGTGTGTCATCCTGATGACTTAGTTTGAGAGCATCTCTAATAAAAACACTGACCCACGTAATTGATTTTAATGGCAGCTTTGTGGCATCTTCCTCCTCTGGATTCACGCCAGATGCCATCAGCAGAGCCTCCAGGGACTGGGGGGCATAGAGCAGCAGATGAGTGGTTTCTCTGAAGCCCAGAGTAACTCGGATAGATTAGTTTGGTTGATAAACACAGAGCACAGCAGGCTCCAAAGGCAACTGAGGATACAACTGACCTTTTTGTTCTCTGTCAGGGTCTAAGGAAAAGCAGTGAATACAGCAGGAACAGAAAGACCATCATCCCCCGCTGTGTGCCCAACATGGTGTGTCTGCATAAGTACATCATCTCTGAGGAGTCGGTATTTCTTGTGCTGCAGTATGCGGAAGGTTGGTTTGTAGTTTGGATTGTTTATGCAGTGAAGAATATCACCTACTTAGCTTTCCAGTGTCTCTCTGTCATTTCATGAGCAGTTAGAATATATGAAACACTTGGAAGAAACCATTTCCTATTCCTCTGCTCTATCTCCCTACTTTGTGTTGTGAGGGAAAATGAAAACCCAGGTGAACAGCAGATTTCATTTGAACTATGGTACCATTTGTAGGTTTACTTCACTGCTTACTTTTTCATAGAATTTACCTAATATAATGAGAACTTTAATGTGAATGTGTGTTAAGAGAACTAGATTTTATTTTAGGGATATTTTGTTCGCTTGTTCTCTGCTGAAAAGATACATTATGTTAGATGACTAAAATGAAAAGCATCCCCTGAAGAATTAATTAATTACCTCCTTCTTTTAGAAGGCAAGGGTGTTTCTTTAACATTTGACATTACCTAGTTATTCTGATCTGAGTTTTTATGAATATAGCCATTGGCATCACATATGGGTACAAAGCCTTTCTCTGCCTTCAAACTATTTATAAAATTTCAACTCTTTGTACAGGGAGCAGGTGGCAAAAAATATTATGTTTTGATTTGTGTTTGCCCTTTAATACCTAAATTTAAATAAATAGTCTTTTATTTAGGATGACTGAAAACAGCCTGTAAATATGAATTCACTTAATATATATTGCCATTTGGCTTTTAAGAGGTGTTCATAAAATAGTAAAAAAAAATTAATTGTTTTCTATATTTCATGAAGGCATTATGATTTTTATATAACTAATGCACTTTACTGATAGGCATAACATTTGTATTTAATACAGTTTTTTAGGAAAAGGAGTCATTGCTTTCTGGAATGAGGGCTTATATGATAAATGCAGGATTTTTGATGGGGGCAATAAACTATTAATATTGTTTATTGTGAAGTACAGCACAAGATAACTACAGATGGAGGGAAGACCTCCATATGCAGTATTTAATAGGAAATTCAGAAGGGGCTCTGTGGTCTCTCAGGTATTAAGAGAGTTAATTGTGTGTGTGAATTGGATAACTAATTCACCTTTGTTCAGACATTATAGACAGCTTTTATCTGAGGATACCAGTGCATTACAGACATTATTGAATTAGAGGTCATGTCATCTGATAGCGAAATACAGCCACCTCTGGTGTGGAACAAAATAACTTGCGTAGTAATAATCCATAATAATTTAGAACAAGGTCAGTAGGATGAATGTAATTATAGTCAATATTCTATTACCCCATGTGGATTATTCATGTTGGAGATTATCTATGGCAAAATTTTCAATCTTAGCTTACCTCTGTTATTTGTAGCTTTATCTTCCTCTTCTTCCTCTTCCTTCTCCAAATCATTTTTCAGTTTTTTTCTACTATCTTCTCACCTTCCCTTATACCTCTTGAAGCTGATGTTTCAATTGATTGTACTTCAATAGTGTAGAAAATTTTTATAATCTCTTGAAGTCATAGACTTAGTACTTTTAAACTCTTTCAGATTCTTCCTTTGCTATTGACCATACCTGACTTTGAATGGTCACATGACCATAAAAATTTGTCTCTTTTGATCATTCATTTTAGTTTAATTTTAAGACAGTTTTATAATATAAAAATAGTAAATTATAGTGCAAATAAGAACTCTGGATTAATTAAATATTCAGCAAATTTCTTGGGCCTGCACTATACTATAGGCTCCTTTTTACATGAACAAAACAAGGAAAGAGCCTCCCCTTTTAAAATTCAGATTCTTTATTTTTTTGTAGGGGTGGTGGTCAGGGTCTTCCTCTGTCTCCTAGGTTGGAGGGCTGTGGTACAATTATAGCTCACTGTAACTTTGAACTCTTGGACTCAAGTGATATCCCGCCTCAGCTGGGACTACATGTGTGCACCACTACATCTGGCTAAGTTTTAAATTTTTTATAGAGATTGGTTCTCTGTATGTTGCCCAGGTTGGTCTTAAACTCCTGGCCTCTAGTGGTCCTCCCACCTCAGCCTCCCACAATGTTGGGATTGCAGCTCTAAGCCACCATGCCAGGCCTGAAACGTTAATTCTTGTTGTGAAAAGTCAAACAGAAAAACAGAAAACAAGAGAACATTGGATAATAAAAGGAACTATACAGATCTTTAATACAGGGAGATCTAATGAATAACAACTGGGGACTGTGTTGAATTGGGTAGCCAAGGGAACCCTCTCTGAGAAGGTGGCATTTAGGAGGAGTTCTGAATGGCAAAAGAACCATTTGAATGTAAGATACAGGTACAGGGATGAGTGTAAAAACAAACTTCGAATGTTTCATAACCAAGAAAGGCATCATTTGGTTGGAATGAAGCAGAATGAGGGCAACGTGAGACACATGTTGGTACATGAGGCTATTGGAGAAGTAGGCAGGAGCCTTGTACAGCAGAGCAAGGACTTTGGCTTTTATTCAAGTGCATTGGGAAACCATTAGACATCTTAAGGAGTGACAGAATCTGATTTACATTTTAAAAAGGTCACTGACTCTTGTATGGGGAATGGGTTGTAGAAAGGCGAGAATAGACGCAGTTAAAAGGTGACTACGGGAAGCTAGTTAAAAGGTGCTGCTGGCTTGGCCTTCCAGGGCACCAGTGGAGATGTTTGAGGGTAAAGTCAATGGGACCTGTGATGGATTTGAGATTAGGAAGAGGAAAATCTACAGCAGTTTCTCAGATTTGGCTTGAGCAATGGAGTCAACTGGGTGATAAACAGTGTGTTGTCATTTATATATCAGTGGTACTTTCTGTGGCCCCTCCATAAATTAGGAAGTTGTCCTGTGTCATAGAAAAGTAACTTTTGTATGTGTGAATAGTTATTACTGAGAAAGCAAACCTTGAACAGTTGTTTTCTCCATAACATGAATGCTTTGAGTATGATTTGTGGCTTTAGTTTTCCACTGCTTACAGAACTATTCATGATTTATGTGCGTCTCTTTCCATTTGTAATTCATTTCATTAGAAATTTATTCAGTGCTTGCTGAGACACAGGCATAGTTCTAATTTAGCAACGAACAAAACAGAAGACTTTACCCACATGGAACTTACAATACATTACATTATAGAAGCAGAACAGACAATAAGCAAATAAGTAAATATATGACAGATGGAGATAAATATGCCATGAAGAAAAAGGAAAGGGAAGGGAATGCCAAAGGGGAGAGAGGGGTGGTTTGCTATTTTATATAGGGTGGCCACCTTATTGAGAAGGGACATTTGACCAGAGACCTTCTGGAAGCAAGAGAGGGAGCATTGTGGATATGTGAGAAAAAGATGTCTTGGCAAGAGAAAACAAATAGGTCCACAGGCCTAGAGGCAGGGGTGTGCTTGGTGTACAAGAAACAGCAGGATCAGTGTGGCTGGAGCCAAACAGAAAGAGCAATAGGAAGATTGCTTAGAGAAGTGAGGAGGCAGGCAGGCAGATCATGTATAGCATTGTAGGCCATGTTAAGAACTGGACTTTTATTTTGAATGAGATAAGACGTTATTGGGGCATGCTGAGCAAAGGAGTGATGCGATAGGGATCACTGGCCACTTCATGGAAAACAGAATGTAGGAGAGCAGAAGGAAAAGCAGGGAGACCAGTTTGGAAGTTGTTGTAGCACCCCAGTTGAAAATGCTGATGGCTTGGACAAGGCATGAGTGGTATAGGTCAGGGGTCCCCAGACCACAGAGAGGTAACAGGAGTTGAGTGGCGGACAAGTGAACATTACTGCCTGAGCTCCACCTCCTGTCAGATCAGGGTGGCGTTAGATTCTCATAGGAGCGTCAACCCTATTGTGAATTGCACATGCGAGGGATCTAGGTCACACGTTCCTTACAAGAATCTAATGCCTGATGATCTGAGGTGGAATAGTTTCACCCTAAAACCATTTCTACCCCATCCCTACCCCAACCCTGTCCATGGAAAAATTGCCTTCCATAAAACTGGTCCCTGGTGCCAACAAAGTTGGGGACTGCTGGCATAGGTGGCGAAGAATGGTTATTAGAATCTGAATATATTTTGAAGGTAGAACGGGCATGATTCTGTCTTGCATGATTTCAAAGTTTTTGGCTCAAATAATTGAAATAATGGAGTTTCTATTTACTAAGGTGTGGGAGAAGTAAATTTAGGAGGAAAATCAGGGATTCCGTTTTAAACATGTGAATTTGAGATGCTTATTAAATATTCAGGTGATGGTGAGTAGACAGTTGGGATATATCAGGCAGGATTTTAGGAGAGAGGTTTAAAATGTTTACTATTCCTTTTAATTAATCCCTTTCTTAAACTATTTGAGAAAGAAAGGTGGGGAAACAAAATGTATTCAGTCAAGGCCATGAGTATTTAAGTTTCTAAGATGAGGGACTATGTATTCATCTTATATATGATGAATTAACAGAATACTTGGTATTTAGAAGATGCTTAGTGTATAATTATTTAATACTGGGTCAATCAGAGAAAAGATGAAAGACCAACTTAAAAGACAGAAGTTGCAAAAGCCTCTGACTGTGGATATACAAACTACAAAGGAGGTGGAAAAGAATTTCTAAGTTACTTAAGGCCCCAAGGAATGAAATTATCCTCCTTTTATTAATTAGTTTTTAAAAATTGTAAAACTAATTTATAAAATAAATTCAAACAAAATAAAAATGTATCAAGTCAAAATAAAAATTATCCCTCCCTTTTCACTTTATTGCCCAGACCTAGTATCCCCAGAAACAGACACTCTTTTAACAGTTTATTATGTATCTTCCAGAAACTCTCTATGTTTATAAACATTCACCCCCTACCTGTCTGTTTTTTAAAAACTTAAATGGGTGTTATATGTTGCCTTGAGCTTGCATTTTTTCCCCATCTCGGCAGTGTACCTTGGATGCCTTTAGTCTATCCTTATCAGTATATTTAGGTCTATATTAAGAGAGGCAGTATGGTATAGTTATTAAAAATAAGGACTGTGGAGCAATGTTATGTGAATATAAATGCTGGCTCACCATTACTAGTGTGACTTTGAGCAAGTTATTTAGTCTTTCTGTGCCTCAGTTTCCTCATCTGTAAAACAGAGATAATATTAATCACCCACCTTATAGGGTTGATGTGAGGATTAAATAGTTGTACATGTAAAATGCTTAATAGTACCTGGTACGTGGTAAGCACTATGCATTTGCAAATAGCTATTACTGAGTTTAAATTGTTTCCAGTGCTCGACATATATATTTATACATACATGTTTTTGTTTGTTGTATTTTTTGAGAATTATATGTAGGACAGATTTTTTTTCAAGTTGAATTGCTTGGTCAAAAGATGATTTTGATTACTGAGATAGCAGTGTTTTTATCATACATAATAAATTTAAGTCCTAATTCTGACCAAGCAAATTAACAAACTTACTTTGCAATCTTATAGAAAACAAACAGATTTAAAATCTGAGGAGAGACAAAGAATTTTAATTAAACATTAATAATTGTTATTTTTATATCTTAAAATGGTTCAATATCTGTAATTTTATGTGCTTCAAAATGACTTAGAAAAGTAGCATTTACAGTCAGAGTATTAAAAGTTAGACAAATTTTAGGTACTTTATCTTTAGCAATACCAGGTTTTTTTGTTTTTAAGGTTAATATATGTCTTTGGAAGAACACATGACTCCAAAAATGACATTATTGGTACTTATAGATTATTTTCCTTGAAAGGTTTTCAAAAAATTTGTAAAGGTGTTATTTTTTTAAAGTTTTTTTTTAATAACTCAGTTTAATAAATATTTATTTAATACCTGTTTTACGTGCTGGATAGAATCCTCTGCCAGGAGCTATTAAGACTTTGTAGTCTGGTAAAGGGGATAATAACAGCATAAAAGTAATATTAATATGATGTTGTAAATGTCATAACAAGATGAAGGTGGTTGATAGAGGATTCAGAGACGATATGTATTGTGTCCAGTTAAGGAATACAAAGAAATTGGTAAAAGAGAACAGATTCTGAGAGACCTTCAAGAATAGGTAAGATTTTCACAAGCAGATACTGGGGAAACTAGTAGGAAAAAAACATTCTAAGATTAAGTATGGTATGAGGAAAAAGCCCAGCATGAATTCTGTGTTGAATAAGGAGAGAGGACCAAATCATGGGTGGATAGCTTTATTACTCAGGAGTTCAATCGCCTATGCGGAGTTGGTACATGATTCAGTAGATGGAGGGAATTTGACTTCTTGAATGCAGTGATGGCTTAAGATCTGTGCTAAAATAGAAGATTAATTAGGCAGCAATTAGTAGGATAGAGTGATACTGGAGGGACTTAAAGTAAGGTTCTAGTTGTAGCTATAGCATTATCCCCAAAAATGAAGACTTTAAGTACATTGAATTTTAGATTTTGGTAGCTTGCTCAGGTGGAATTGACCTAGGAATGAATAAAGCTTTTCTTATAACTTTCTTAGGTACTGTTTCTTGCTGATCAGTGGAACTTTACAGTTGTAGGTACTAAGCTTATATGGTACATCTCATCATCTGATTTAATATGCAGTGACTTTGATGTCCTGCACATTGTATAGGCAGTAGGCATACAAAGATGAAAAAGACTTGGCCCTTTCCTCAAAGTATTCATCATCTGGGAGAATTGAAAACCACTCAAGTCATTTTATTTGGATTGCATACCAGAATCTTAGTTTTAGGCATTATTGTTAGAGTGCTACAATATAAGTATTTGTGGTAAGAGGAATGTGAGTATTGTTGTCAACAGACTAAAGAATATAGACTTAACATAGCTCCTTTTAAGTTTCAGTTGAAATATGGGGAAATGTGAAACACTGAGTGTACTCTAAAGAGGACAGAAAATATTAGAAAAAAATGAGAGGAAAACGCTAAATGCCATAACATCCTGTACCACTAACTGTTATCAAAATGGAGAAGATGATACAAAAATTAGCCAGGTATGGTGGCACATGCCTGTGATTCCAGATACTTGGGTGGCTGAGGCAGGAGGATCAATTGAACCTAGGAGGTGGAGGCTGCAGTGAGCTGGGATCCCACCATTGCACTCCAGCCTGGGCTACAGAGTGACACACTGTCTCAAAAAAAAAAAAAAAAAAAAATTAAATAAATAAGTAAAATAGGGAAGATGGTTCACTAGATTGCTGCTACAAAGAGGTGTATGAGAATCCTAGGATTAAGGTTATGACAATTAGCCTTTGTTGAGCATTTATTCTATGCTAGGTACAATGTGAGGTGCTATATGAATTTATTGAATTTCTTAAAATGAAATGTGAAGTAGGAAGAGGTATTTTCAATGTTTCCATTGACTTTTTTACACATGCAATTGAGTGTCAATTGTTATTTTCCTTAAGGTTTAGGTGCCCTTGATATATAATGCTTAATGATTACACTAAAAATGTGCTGAAAAACTGCCTTCTTTATATGAATAGAGGGATTTATTTTTAACACATCTCTCTTAATTTTCAATTTTTTGCAACTACAATACTGTCTCCACAAAGTATACTTCTGCAGTTACTGCTTTTAAGATTTGTGGATCAAACTTAATGAATTATTCTTTCTTATAAAACTTTTTCTAGTCACTCCTATTATAGCAGAGTTTTGATACTCAGCTATAATTTTTTAATGTAAAAATTCTAATTGACAAAAGAGGTTGAGATGTTTTAATGGTTAAAACTGTGGTGAAAAAATAACTATATAACAAGTATTGCTGGTGAAATATTGGATTTTTTTTATTTCTCTGATTCATATAAAAGCGATTTTTGTGATTTTAGTTTCATAGATATATGTCAGAATACATGGTCAGAATTTCAGTAGCTTGGTTCATTAAGGGATGCCCAATTAATCTTCCTCAATAGCTTTACTTATGTAACATATTAACATGTATGGTGGGGCATAAAAGGAGAACTATACTATTAATATGTCATCAATAAAGGCATAATTATGTACCACATGCCAAATTCTTCCAATCCTGGACTGGACATTTTCAAAATAGAATAATATTGTTGATTTTTTCCCCTCATTGTAGTATACAATTTTAAACAGCACTTATTTATGTATTTCCACTTGACCAAGGGGCCATGCTTGAAAAAATTATATAAACAGAGTAGAACATAATCAGATGTGTCTAAAACTAATGATATTTAACTTTAGAGTAGAATTTTTTTTTTTTTTTGAGACGGAGTTTCACTCTTGTTATCCAGGCTGGAGTGCAATGGTGCGATCTCGGCTCACCGCAACCTCCGTCTCCTGGGTTCAAGCAATTCTCCTGCCTCAGCCTCCCAAGTAGCTGGGACTACAGGCGTGCACCACCATGCCCAGCTAATTTTTGTATTTTTAGTAGAGACGGGGTTTCACCATGTTGACCAGGATGGTCTCGATCTCTTGACCTCGTGATCCACCCGCCTCGGCCTCCCAAAGTGCTGGGATTACAGGCTTGAGCCACCGCGCCCGGCTAGAGTAGAATTTTAATTGTGAAATTTCATATTAGTATTTGTTATAACTAATTTCTCTTCAAAGGAAGAAATAGGGTGGCATTTTAAAAAATAATTGATTTCAGGAAATATGCTTGAAACCATACTCACCAAGTCAGAAATAACAAGCATTTTATTAAATATGCTTATCTTAAGACACACTTGATATTAATGGGTATTAGTGACTTGTTTTGATTGACTTTTAAAATGGTTTTTGTTTTTCTAATGGCTTAATAAATAACTATTAATTTGGAGCTCTTAATTCTTTTGTTTGTTTTGTTACACTTGTTCACAGGTGGCAAACTGTGGTCATATATCAGTAAATTTCTAAACAGAAGTCCTGAAGAAAGCTTTGACATCAAGGAAGTGAAAAAATCTACACTTGCAAAAGTTCACCTGCAACAGCCAGCTTCTAGTCCTCAGGACAGCAGTAGCTTTGAATCCAGAGGAAGTGATGGTGGAAGCATGCTTAAAGCTCTGCCTTTGAAGAGTAGTCTTACTCCGAGTTCTCAAGATGACAGCAACCAGGAAGATGATGGCCAAGATAGCTCTCCAAAATGGCCAGATTCTGGTTCAAGTTCAGAAGAAGAATGTACTACTAGTTATTTAACATTATGCAATGAATATGGGCAAGAAAAGATTGAACCAGGGTCTTTGAATGAGGAGCCCTTCATGAAGACCGAAGGGAATGGTGTTGATACTCAAGCTATTAAAAGCTTCCCAACATACCTTGCTGCTGACAGTGACAGCCCCAGCACACAGCTGAGAGCTGCCGAGCTGAAGCTCTTCCCCAACGATGACCCAGAAGCAGTTAGTTCTCCAAGAACATCAGATTCCCTCAGTAGATCAAAAAATACCCCCATGGAATTCTTTAGGATAGACAGTAAGGATAGTGCAAGTGAACTCCTGGGACTTGACTTTGGAGAAAAATTGTATAGTCTAAAATCAGAACCTTTGAAACCATTCTTTACTCTTCCAAATGGAGACAGTGCATCTAGGAGTTTTAATACTAGTGAAAGCAAGGTAGAGTTTAAAGCTCAGGACACCATTAGCAGGGGCTCAGATGACTCAGTGCCAGTTATTTCATTTAAAGATGCTGCTTTTGATGATGTTAGTGGTACTGATGAAGGAAGACCTGATCTTCTTGTAAATTTACCTGGTGAATTGGAGCCAACAAGAGAAGCTGCAGCAATGGGACCTACTAAGTTTACACAAACTAATACAGGGATAATAGAAAGTAAACTCTTGGAAACCCCTGATGTTTTATGCCTCAGGCTTAGTACTGAACAATGCCAAACACAGGAGGAGAAAGGCACGGAGGAACTGAGTGATCCCTCTGGGCCCAAATCCCACAGTATAACAGAGAAACACTATGCACAGGAGGATCCCAGGATGTTATTTGTAGCAGCCGTTGATCGTAGCAGTTCAGGAGATGTGTCTTTGTTACCCAGCTCAGATCCCAAGTTTCAAGGACTTGGAGTGGTGGAGTCAGTAGTAACTGCAAACAACACAGAAGAAAGCTTATTCCATATTTGCAGTCCACTCTTAGGTGCTAATGAATATATTGGAAGCACAGACACTTTAAAAACAGAGGAAGTATTGCTGTTTACAGATCAAACTGATGATTTGGCTAAAGAGGAACCAACTTCTTTATTCCAGAGAGGCTCTGAGACTAAGGGAGAAAGTGGTTTAGCGCTTGAAGGAGACAAGGAAATACATCAGATTTTTGAGGACCTTGATAAAAAATTAGCACTAACCTCCAGGTTTTACATCCCAGAGGGCTGCATTCAAAGATGGGCAGCTGAAATGGTGGTAGCCCTTGATGCTTTACATAGAGAGGGAATTGTGTGCCGCGATTTGAACCCAAACAACATCTTATTGAATGATAGAGGTCAGGAACTTTTGCAAATGCATTTCTTTTTATTCGCTGTTGCTTCCAATTAACTGAGTAGGCGTTTTATCTTGTAATTAGTATCTTCATTTCCTGTCTAGAGCTTCATTATCAGTGCAGCAAATTCACCCCCAGTAATAGCTTCTAGTACTTAATGATGCCATTATTCTTAATGATACTGTTTTTAGCTACAAAAGGAGTAATTACAGTTCACTTCTGCAGAAAATGGAAGAGAAAAATGTTTTGATTTCTCCTGTCGTTTTGTTTTTAGGACACATTCAGCTAACGTATTTTAGCAGGTGGAGTGAGGTTGAAGATTCCTGTGACAGCGATGCCATAGAGAGAATGTACTGTGCCCCAGGTTAGAGCAATCTCCTAAAATGTTTCCTTTGAAAAAGTGGTTCGGCAGCTCTCATTTCTTTATATAAGTTGTATTTTTCACTAGCAGTTTACGTATGTGTTGGATTTGGTTATCTGTTTAACCCTTCAAAAAACAAATTTTGGGCTAAGCCCATTCATAGGTATATATGTGTATATATGTATGTGTGTTTACATATTTATTGTTGTTGAATGAGTTTGTATCTCACTAAGAACTGCAGTGAATTCTTAGAAATGTCTTAACATCTTAGTGTTTACAAGGACCTGTAAATATCCTGACTCTTTTTAGATGCATGATTTTTTTCTTTTTGTTTTTGAGACAGGTCTCACTCTGTCACATGGGCTGGAGTGCAGTGCTGCTGTTATGGCTTACTACAGCCTCCAATTCCTAGGCTCAAGCAGTCCTCCCACCTCAGTTTCCAAGTAGCTGGGACTACAGGTGGACACCACCATGCCTGGTTAATTTTTTTTTAAAGCGTTTTTTTTTTTTTTTTGTAGAGATGAGGTCTTTCTGTGTTACCCAGGCTGGTCTAGAACTGCTAGGCTCAAGCAATTCTCCCATCTCAGCCTCATAAGTTGCTGGGATTACAGGTGCATGCCACTACTCCTGGCTAATTAATTTTTTTTTTTTTTGTAGATACGGGGCCTTGTGTGTTGCTCAGACTGATCCTGAATTCCTGGCCTCAAGCAAGCCTCCACCCCAGCCCCTGGAATAGCTGGGATTACAGGCGGAAGCCACAGTGCCTGGGAAAATGGAGATTTTTTAAAATGCAGTATGATTTTAGTGATGTGCCGACCTAGCATTTTAGAACAAATGTTTTTAGATACAACAGTTTTAACTTACCCTATTACATTGTTTTTATTTTTTAAAAATTAGAGATTTATTTTGTGAGTATTAGATCTTTTACTGACGATAGGTAGCATAAACATGTGAATTGCATTTGAGCTGGTTTTTCTCACTCATCAGTGCAGATGGGGCTGTTAAGTTTGTTCACCTTTTGCTTACCATTTAGCCTCTTTGGATGGCTAGAGTTACTTCACCTACCACCCCACTGGCCTTCAAAGGAGTTTGAAGCTGATTTTGTGGGCATAATCTGCTTAGTTGTTGATCAATATAGTATTTAATACTTACCAGCTTAACCAGTGTATTGATACTAACCTTGTTTCTCTGCATAATGTGAAGTAATGATCATAAGGATTAAAAGAGCTATATTGTTTCTAGTTACAACCTTCATTGTTAAGAATTATTTTCTTAGTAGAGAATAGCAGTTTTCCAACCTATAAAATAAATATCCTGAAACGTTCTTGAAAGCAACTATTAGAGTTTTCTTTTCTTTCCTCCTCCTTCCTTCAAATTAAGACTGTTTTTTGTTTCTTCTTAGAGACAATAGAGCACACCTACATTTTTTCTGTCAAGTAGATTATGTGATGCTATGTTTTGAAATAATATTAGTTAATAGGATAAAATATTTCATGTTGAATTCACTTTATTATAGTTACTTGATTGAAACAACAAATCCTCCCCACTTTCTAATTTGATAACAAATAACATTTTAGGTTCCAAGGTACTTAGAAATATAGTTGTTAATTATGATGAATTTGAAAGTTTTAGGATCAAATTTAATTTGGGAGGGTTTTGTTTTGTTTTGTTTTGTTTTGTTTTGTTTTGTTTTGAGTCAAGCTTGTTACATCCTCAAGTAAAGTAGGAACCATGTAACAAAACCAAACATTTATGGAATATTGTTTAATATTTGTAACTAGCTCCTTATTTCTTACTTTTGTTGTTACTTTCTATTTTGTCTTGGTTCCTAATAAGTATGCATATTGTTACTTACTGGAAACTCTCTAAGCTTGTACTTTGGCATTCTGGCAGATTATTTTTCTTTATTTTCAAGCAGTCACATTTACTTTAATATCCATAGCATGTTGGTATTCTGAGAGTTGTAATATATGTGGAACAGAACCATATTACATTCATCAGCAGACATATACTTTCAATTTCGTGTACCGAAATCCTGAATTTAATGCAGATCAGTGTCCAAGTTCTAATTTTTAAGCCTTGTCCCAGAAATTACAATTCTCTTAGTTTACCAGCAGGTGGCAGTCTACCATTAATGGATTTTTGCTGTCCTCTTCCAGGTTGTCCTTCACTAGCATTTGAGAAAAGCTGTAGTCTGAAGAGGGGCTTTGTTGTCATTATTTACATAAAAGAACTGTACTTTCAAGCTTTGTGAGTTTTGAAAGTGTTCTAGTGTTATGGCATGCTTTGAACAATGTGGAAAGGCTTTCCATTCCTTGGGCCTGTTAATTTTACCAACCAGGTAAAACAAAACCAGTAATGGCCTCAACAAAAAAGTAATACCGATGTTCAAATTAAGATGACCTTAAATCTAGAGAGTTATAGAACTTTGTTAAATCTATGTGCTCTCACCCCTCATTTATAACTTAAGGGGAATTGGAGCAAAAATTTGTGAGTTACTGTTTGCCCCAAAAGTTCATAGCAGTGCTACAGATAAATCAAAGCTACAAATAGGTTTTCCTCTCCTCAAAGGGTGAAAGCAATGATAATATGTTAATATTTCAATGCTTAAAAATAGAAATCAGTAACTGCATGGGACATAGAGTGTTTAGCCATCTTCAGATTTACCCCTAGGAACACTAAAGGATTGAAGTAATTCCTTCTCACATGATCCCCTCCCTCTTACTTCCCAAGTCTAAGCAGCTGATGTTTGGTTAGAAAGTATAGTTGTCACAAGATTATGATGAGAGCGACTCACTTCTGTTTAAACAGTATGCACCCTCTACCCCTGCCACTTCACCTCCTGGGAATCCTTATCACATATTTGTCCTGAAAACATTATCCACCTGCCCTGTACTTTATAATAGCAGCAGTGTATCCTTTTATCTTGTGGATGATGTGCCTTTATATTTTGAGAAAAATTTCCAGTAACAGATTTGATTTGCATGGACAGAAACTTGAGCAAATGCCAAACTAGCAGGGGGGCCATTATTCTGCTCTATAAATAAGTTTAAAAAAGAAAAAACACACACAGAAACCTGTGAATCAACATGTTTTGGTTTAATTGAGGGGAAAAGCAAGATAGATAAATTTTGAAATGCAAATGATCACCTTCTGTTATTTAAGTATAGTTTCTGCCAACTTTGTGATCTTAGATTTTAAAAAGTCGTAATTATTTCAACAATGTAAACTGTTGTCCAAGGATGTCCAAGATTTGCAAGTTTCTATAACAAAATGGAGAACTTTTTAAAAAGTTGCCACTTTTTTTATATTAAAGAAAACAAATCCAACAACAAAAAGACAAAAACCATGGAGCTTTCTCTGTCTACATCTGTGAAAAAGCCAGCGCATAAATGACTGCAGCTGCAGACCCATCAAGAGGGTCTTGAGAATACGAATTCACTGATCAAACCCAGCCCTGTTTTCAAAGTAGAAGCCATTCCTTTTAGGTTCACTTTGTATCCTTAGATTATCTAGGATGATTCTCTAGAAAGGTTTTATTTTAAATAAACATCATTCATGGTACATGGGTTCCTTTCATACCACAGAAACATAGAATGGAGTTCAGGAAGAGAAAAAGCAAAAGAAATAGTCCACAAAGTAGGAACAGATTGTATAGCATGACAATATAAATATAACATTGTCTAGTTTCCACATTAGGAGACTTTTAGATACTTTCTTTTATGCAGGTTCTTCTATTTTTGTTGTTGTTGTTGTTGTTGTTATTGTTGTGAGAGATTAGAGAATAAAAACTGGAGTAAATTGGTTATTTTTCTCCAGATGACTTTCTTGTGGTTACTCTGATTTTATATTGTTTTACACATATGCACAAAAGTTTTAGCCAAAGGATTTTATGTACTTTATCATTTAATCTATTAATATATGAAAATAAAGAATAAACTTTTGTTTATAGTGTTTTAAGTATAAAGGATAAATAAAATTTCAAGAAAGTATTTTTTCTTACCACTTTTTTCCTTTGATTTTATTATTCAAAAACAGCTAGAAAATAGAACATGTACTTACACTAAGCATGTAAAATACAAACAACAACAACAAAAACACCTGAGTCTGAGGTGAGAGGATTGCTTGAGGCTAGTTTGAAACTGCAGTGTAAATGATCATGCCTGTGAATAGCTACTGCACTCCAACCTGGGCAACATAGCAAGACCTTGTCTCTTAAAATACAAGAAAACGATACTTGAAAGTTTAATATATGATCTGAGACAAGTGCGTAAAATTATTTGTGTTAGTTAACCTAATCTAATCATTTAAGTTTCTCATTCTAGTCTTAAGTTGTTATGGTATCCTATCGATGTGAGTTCTTCACTTTTATTCTCTGCCCCATTATGAGTCTTTAATTTTAAATGCTTGATATTTACATTGATATTTGTCATTGAATACTTTTCAGACTTGAAAATGTCTGAAAAGTGAATATGTGTGTAAATTGAAGAAGTCCAAAATGGCTTTTCACTGCTGCCCAGTCTCCACGCTCCCAGATGTCAAATGACAGCTTTGCTTCCTCTCTTCGTCGATTTCACACTTGGAAACAGCTCACAGCTGACAGTGAAAAGTGAAACAGAAAAATCATGCTGAAAACGATCTGTAAAAATTCAGTTTTAGAGCATGCCATTTATTGACTACCTTTCTTTACTCTTCTTGCCTGACTTTATCAAATAATCCATGAATATGTTTTGGGGAGTAGTTTCTCCTGCCTTTCTTCATAAACATGCTTCCCATGGCGTTTGTTTCTTTTTAGGCGTGGAGCTCTGTGTAATAGTTGTGTATCTGATCATTAAAACTAGGACGCAGACTGTGGATGGTTTAAAATATCTTGAGGCTATCAGAAGTTTTTAAGATTTAGAACATTTAGATGGAATTGAGAACTACCAAACCTGCATATTTGTCCCAGATCGGGGGACAATCATTGCTAGACCTCGGGAAATTTATTTAAGACTTTCTAGGCCTCAATTTAAGAGTAGTAAAATAGATCAGTTGGATATAAATAAAATCACATGTCAAATCATCAGACATCCTCCTTAAACAAAATGTAGTCAAAATTGAAGTTTGTCTTATTAAGACAGGATTTTCCCCTCAAGGGTAAATACTGATTTCTTATCTAATGTAGTAGAGTTAAAAAATCATTTGGAGGACCTTCTGAGTATATATTTTTTTACTCATTTATGGAGTTTGTGCATGAAGTATATCATGTGGAAATAAGGCATTTATGGAAAATACTTTCATTTAGTGGAAGGAAGCCAAAACAACTTTTGTTTGGGGTGAAAGTTGAATGTCAAGATTCTCTCTCTCTCTCTCTTTTTTTTTTTAAACTTAGTATCACTGTGGAAGAATGTAAAGATTCTCAACAAACAAAATTGTTTAAAGAAGAAAGAATTATTTAGATACGAGAATTTATAGGACCTGGATAACTTCAGCAAACATAAGAAATCTAATTTTAAGAATATGAGATTGATAGAGAAAGCAAATAAATATCGATGTGTATTTCAACATAATGACGTAACCAGGAGATAGGACTTTTTTCCCTAAAACAGAAAGAAGGTGGTAGCAAGAGGGAACTTCAGAAATAATTTTGAGCAAAATATTTATGGTTAATATTTCAGTATTATGTTTCAGACAGTAATTGATTTACTCTTAAGCAAAACTTCAGCAGTAACTAACCCTCTTGTACATAGTATTTTAATGTTTCCCTTGGATTAGCAAGTAGTTTAGTCCTCTGCCCTCAGTTCTTATTGTCATAAAAATCAAATCTATTTCTTCTTCAGGAGAACCAGAAAATTATTCAGTTTGCCCTAGAGTAGTGAGACTTTTCCACTGAAAAAAATTTCTTGATACACCTCACGTCTGTATATCCGTGAAGCTTGTGACATGAGTATTGAGTATAAGCAAAAAAGGCTTCAAGTTAACAAGCCTTGCCTTGTCTAGGTAAGGCCCTTATGATGCAAAGAAGATTAAAGGATCACTTTAGGAGAACTTGAGGGTCTGGAACCCTGGAATCCATGGGCCAGTCACCGTCACATCTTGGTTAAGGTTGCTCCATTAACCATTCTGAAATCACGATTCTCTTATCAGACCAGAATGTGATTTATCTCTAGTGGTGAGAATGAGGCAAAGTAAGAGCAAAGAGTTCAGTCCCTGTTATTTGGCATCTTAGTGAATGACACATTAACACATCCCAAGAGAAGTTCAATAAATTGATAATGTTTTGATACAGAAAAGGTGAAAAACAATATCTCTGTACATTTCATAATACCACCTGATATTTGGAGTGGAGGGTTTATGTCAAGCTGTAGATTAGATTATTAAAATTAAGTTAATTTTAACCTTTTATTTACACCAAACCTTTTCTTGATGATCTTGGGCATATTTCTTTTTCAGAAGAGGGACATAAGACTAGATAGAATTTTAAGTATTAGCTACAGTGTAATGCTTTTTATTTTTCATATGTCAGTTGACTTTTGTCAACTATTCAGTAATTGGTCTCACTGTTGCATTATTATAAAGAAGAAAATGAACTGTCTTTTGCCTCTGATATTTAACAAAGATGTAATGCTGAGTCTTTTTTTTGAGACGGAGTTTCGCTCTTGTTACCCAGGCTGGAGTGCAATGGCACGATCTCAGCTCATCGCAACCTCCGCCTCCTGGGTTCAGGCAATTCTCCTGCCTCAGCCTCCTGAGTAGCTGGGATTACAGGCATGCGCCACCATGCCCAG
Organism: Saimiri boliviensis; assembly: GCF_048565385.1. Lineage (NCBI taxonomy): Eukaryota > Metazoa > Chordata > Mammalia > Primates > Cebidae > Saimiri > Saimiri boliviensis. The sequence goes on from NC_133462.1 coordinate 65,114,093, forward strand.
TGAATTTTTTGTATTTTTAGTAGAGACGGGGTTTCACCATGTTGACCAGGATGGTCTCAATCTCTTGACCTCGTGATCCACCCACCTCGGCCTCCCAAAGTGCTGGGATTACAGGCATGAGCCACCGCGCCCGGCCAATTCTGAGTCTTAAACATTATATACCAGAGCGATTGGCTAACTACTTTTATCAAACCATCAGTTTCTGTATCCCGTCAAACTTTGTAAATTTTAATTTCCTTTAGGTTACCAGGACTTACTCCTTCTAAGCAATTCTTTACAAATTCTTCCTTCAAATAAATGTTTAAAAATGCTAAGGTTTTTAAAAATGAATGAGGATTAGGTAAGTAGGACTTCTGAAGCTTCTTTAGTAGCAGCACATGTAGCTCTCTGCCTAACACAGCAGCAGAGCAGCAGAGAGAGAGAGTGCGCGCGAGAGAGCGAGCTATGCCTGTCATTCTCACGATTTTCAGTTAGCCTTTTTCTCATCAACCTACTGTGATGGCTTTGGTTAGGTAACACTGTGACACCCGATGGCTATTCAGAATGGAGTTGTGATATGATCAATGGAAAATGGAGTATGTTGTTGGTTTTTTTCCTACTAGGAATACGGGGTGAGAGAGTAAGCAAGATTGTATAGAGCTCAGAATTATCATTATAATCTGTCAACCAGAAGTCCTGTGGTAGTTACCCGTTTCTTATTTTATCTCACAAGAAAACCATATAGTAATGATACCTATAAACTAGGTTTTGAACAAGTAATTCTTTTGAACAAGTAATTCTTGGCTCTGGAATGCTGAATCAAGTGAAATTAAAGAGTTTTGACTCAAGTTGTACAGATAATTGCAGGAAAGCTCAGAACATGGTTGCCAGGTCACCACGACAACAAGAAATTAGAGCTAGGTAGTGGGAGAAAAGCGGAATTAGATATTTAGCCAATCCTAGCCTGAAGTAGCTGAGCGTGGTCTGCACTCACGTCCCATTCCCCATGATACAGCAGGCCCAGGGGTTCAGGTAATTGAATTACCTAAAAACCAACTGAATAAATAATGTGGTGGCAGGAAGCGAGGCTAGAGACTGAGATGTGCCAAAAAAGCGAACGTGTATATAGGGTGGAGCAGCACCGCATCTCCCTGTCACCTTGCAGCACTGGGGGAGAGCAGGGCCCCAGCTGCTACAGACTTCTCTCTCTGGAAAGTACCAGTCTCTGTCATTGGTCTTCTCTGGATAATAGGCTACTTAGAGTAATGTGATTGCAGGAACTTTCAAACAGTTCATATACCCTGCTCAACAAATACAGCATTTGAATACGCAATTGAGTACAATGTTGGAGGACTTTATGGAATATAGAATAGATAATTAGGCAGTCAGTGTTTTCTGAAATAGTATAAAATAAGAAAAAAGGAGCAAAATGCCCATTTGAAAGGATGGGCTAGCAAATGAAAATTGCAGGCTCTAGTTAGTCTATCACCTAAGAATGCATATCTGCCTCAGATGTTGTGAGACTGTAGGGAAGTTTCTTCTGTCAATGTGACTCATTTCAAATACAAGGCAAAGGTGAACAGCTTTGCACCTTTGAGCTTGTATACTTTAAGCTATTGAACTTCGATATTTTAGTTTATAACTATTAAGAGGACCATTCCAAACCTGGAATTAAAATGAAATTTTATCCTTATAGTTGCTCTGGCTTTTAGTTTTGCTTTTGTTGTAACATTTTCTGTTGTCATACACAAAAACTTAAAAAAAATTGTCTCTATAGCTAAAATAATACCCCAGCTAGGTAGCATAGTTGTCCTACAATGTACTTAAATGAGTTTGTTTTTGATAACCTTTAAAAAATATTTCTAATTGGTACAAATGATCTCACCAGCCCACCAGCAAGGTATTATAGCCAGCTTACAAATTTGTGGCACATTTTATGGAATTAGGTGCCTAAATTCCTTTAATTGAACAGGGACGGAAAAAAACCTTGAGTTATCTCCCAGTCCTGTCTTCTTTATTCCCCCAGGGTTTTTCAGCCTTCTCTTCTCCTCTCCCCTCTTCTCTTCTCCTCTGCTCCTCTCTTCTCTCTTCTCGCTTCTCCTTTTCTCCTCTTCTTTCTTCTCCCTTCTCCCCACTGCTCCCTTCTCTACCCTTCTCCCTTCTCCCTTTTCCCCTCCCCGCCCCTCCTTTCCTCTCCCCTCCTCTCCTCACTCCTCCCCTCCCCTCCCCTCTTTTTCTTTTTTCACAGTCTTGCTCTGTCACCCAGGCTGGATGGGGTGATCTCCGCTCACTGCCACCTCCACCTCCACCTCCTGGGTTCAAGCAGTTCTCCTGCCTCAGTCTCACAAGTAGCTGGGGTTATAGGCACCCACCACCATGCCCAGCTAATTTTTTAGTTTTTAGTAGAGACAGAGTTTCGCTATGTTGGCCAGGCTGGTCTTGAACTCCTGACCTCAAGTGATCTACCCGCCTGGGTCTCCCAAAGTGCTGGGATTACAGGCATGAGCCACTGCGCCCGGCCCAGCTTTCTTTTCTTGATGTAGCACACGCCACCTATGCTAGAGCAAACTGTACCATCCAGAGGCAGTCATTGTGCTCTGCCTGGGGAGCATTGGAAGATGTCCATTCTACCACCTGAGTTTAAGCTGCCTTCATCACTTGCTTGGAGGAGTGTAGTCAGCTGACTGGCCTCCACTCCACTCTTAACCCTCTAATCATTGTTTCTTCCTGCAGCTGAGTATGCTTTAGATAATGTTTTAAACTTTTTAGCCCACAAGTTGTAGGATTGCAAAAGGACTTGATGTAGATCTGCGTGCTGAATGGAACTTAAAACGAATGTGATGAAGGCTTTGAAGGTGCTTTGAATACTTTGAATGGACATTGCTACAAAATACAAGATTGATATATTTATTCAACAAACATTTATTAAATGCCCCTGTATCCCAGGCAATGTGCCTAGGACCCAGAAATAAAAGACATAATTGGTATAATATTGACGGTTCTTCTGAAGATTTACATGAAAAGGAGTCTACCCAAACAGAAGAAATATACAATTGGTTAACTAGGATGTTAACAGACCTTTATAGGTGAATAGTTGTGTTTATGGAATGGTAATTTTCTGAGCTAACAAAAGACATGATTAGCTGTCCCCCATCCCACAGTTTAGTTCCATATATTGTTGGATACAAAAAATGCTTTCTTCTGTATTTCTTTCTCTTTGCTCTTTAGTTATCAGCTGCAGTGGAAGACTAATGCTCAACCCCTGCATAGAAAATCTTTATACACAGCAAGAGCTGGTGAGAGGAATTGACTAGGATTTTGTAATTCTAGTCCCTTTCAATTAGCAACAGATGCTGCGGGGAAAGATTGTCTGTGCAGGAACACAGTACTAGTGTTTCTGTGCCCTAGCTGACATGGAATGCTCATTGCAAAAGAAAGATGTCCTTTTCCTTGGTCGAAGTTGTCACTAATGACAGATTAGATTTTTGTTTAACCTTTCTGTACTCCTAAGTCCATTAATGAAGTCTGACTCCCTTGGAAGAAAGTTAAATTCTTGACCAGTTGTAGCAGCATTTCTACTTAATAATCTTATTGAACACTCAAAGAATTTATAGAAAGTTTATACATTCCAGCTTTCTGATACATAAAGGTATACATTGTGCTTAATGTTAAGGTTTATAAGAATTTGCCTTATGGCATAATCATTGAAAAAGAAAAACAAAAGAATATGCCTTTGTTATGTTCTCTAATTTACCAGGGATCTTTCTTTGATCCTAGAGGTTAATATATTTTTGTTACTTATGTTCCCCGCCCCCCAAAGAGAGCTTTGGAATCCTTAAGGTCAAATATTCAAAGTGAAAACTTTTTATTATTTTGAGAAAAAAATCCTGTGGCATTAAAAAACTATTTATCTTCCTCCTTCCCTAGTATATTTACTACTGATTATCGTTTTAATGTATTGTATGCGTCTGTGGCTTTAAAATTGGCCTGTCATTCTGATATTTGGATAAAGTGTTACGTTATTTATGTGACAAATTCTTCCAGCATCTAACTGTTGGTTTAATTTGAGTATTGCATAAACACTTTATTTACAATGATTGCTGCTTTTTAATTAAATTTTATATGACTTCTTAATAACAGTTCCACAGTTGCTATAACTTTGAGAGTGAAAAGAGTTGAGGCTGTTAAGATTCTGTTCATTGAAAAAAACCTAGTTAAGAAAAATAGTGTAGGAGTTCTAAATTACAATAGAATTTCTTTATAAGTGAAATTCTCTTTTAAGAAGATTTTGAACATACTATATTTCCTGCTATATCGGGGAAGGGAAGATAGCAACAACAAACATGTTGCCAGAGGGAGGTTATGGACTTGTCTCTGGGAATTTTTGGAATGGGGATGAGTAACTATATTGTTAGTAAAGGTAAGGTGAAGAATGAGATGACCTGTATGGACTCTCCTTTAGTGGAAAAGCCAGTGAAGTGAATCAAATGGCCTCACCAGTCTGAAGGTGTGTCTCAACACTTATCTTTAAATATGGAACATCAGATTACCCTAGTAAGCATTTTAACAGTGTGATGCCTTTTAAAGAAAAGTAAATTCTGAATTTGGGTTGTTGAAGGCCCCACAATTACTTAAAATGCAAGATGATTCATCTGTATGAAACTTTATAGAAACGTTTTCATTTAAAGCTTGAGTTTCACTTGCGGTTTCTAGTTTTCTTGATTTTCTATACAATTTCCAACATGATGTTAGATCTGTCTTTGGTTATTTTTGCATATGTCTTTGACAAATCCATGCAGTTTAAATTGCATAGTCTTAAAAGGCAGGGACTACATGCTTAGGTAAGCATGTGTCATAAAGCATACATCATGATTTTAGCATGTTGGAATCACATAGTCTCTCCAGTGTCTTTCAGACTTCCTCAAGTCTGCTTACTGTTCTTCTTTCCTTTCCCTTCCCATACATATATCCTATGGTTGTCTTGAGTGTAAGCTTTCTGCTTTTTTGCTGCTTTACTTTTCAGGAGCTAAGCTTATTATAGTTGCAGTTCTGGATTTAGGGTAAACATTATTATTTTGGCTGCAAGAGGGAGACTTGGAAGACTCTGAATATCATAAGGACTGTAAAACTTGGTTATTCTCTTTTTTTGCAAGCTCTTTGGCAATATGGGCTACCAAGACAGCATTATTTTTCTGAAAAATATCTATCTTATTGAAGAGTGTTCTGTGAGTTAAACATGAGTAAAGCAAAGGTAGGCAAAGCACATTTTATGTTGTGATATCTTTGCTTTATTTAATCTTGTTTATTCACTTGTGAAATATGATAGTTTGAATCATTAGTATGAATCATTAAGATTCTATGTTGTAGTTAGAATATCAGAATTGATAGTACCTAAGAGAAAGTTCTAGAATTTTACTAAACAGTTTGCACATGTTTGATGTCCTTAAAAATTTATGGATGAGTTGAAATCTAATCAGGAGCTGATTCTGTCTCTCCATTACATTAAAAGATGATAATGATTAGATTTAGTGACCCTGATTCATTTCACTTACCAACAGGTAATTAGTCTTTTAGGGAAAGAGAGGAGTGGCTATGTAGAAAAAGGGGAAAAGGAAGATTGAGGAATGCTTGCTCATCTTAGCATAATCCACTCTTTGGGCATCTTAGGTTAATGAAGGGAGAAGAAGTTGTGAGAAAGGCTCATGAGTGCTTTTGAAAACACTTTCAGGATCATAAAATTACAGATTATAAAAGGTTGAAAGAATGTTAGCAGTCTTGCTGTTCTCATTTTCAGAGACCCATAGTGATATGCTCAGCCAAGCTCAAACAGCAGCATAATAGAGCCCTGGCAATACAGCTGTTTGACTTAAGGACAAAAATCCAGGATTCTTTAATATCACCATTTCTTTTTAAGTTTTTGTGGGGATAAACTAAGAAATTGTTTTCTGAGGGAGTAGTTTTTATTTTTCTCTGATCACGTTTCTTAATGCCCGTAGTGTGCCACTGTACTTGTGGACAATAAGGGTACTGTTTTACCAAGCCTAGAAATTGCAATTATAGAATGTTGTGGTAGGGAATAGGGCATGTCCAGAAACTTAACACCTTGTGTTTTATAGGAAAAATGTTTTGAAAATTGGCAAAAAAAAAAACCATGGTAGAATTTATCCTTTAAAATATTTTTCTAGACCAGACATGGTAGCTCATGTCTGTAATCCCAGCACTTTGGGAGTCCAAGGTGGGAGAATTACTTGAGCCCAGGAGTTTGAGACCAGCCTGAACAACATGGTGAAATCCTCTGTCTTCAAAAAATAAAACTAAAAGTTAGCCAGCTATGGTTGTGCATGCCTGTGGTCCCAGCTACTTGGGAGGCTGAAGTGGGAGGATTGCTTGAGCCCAGGAGGTCAAGGCTGCAGTGAGACATCATCCTGCCACTGCACTCCAGCCTATGTGACAGAATGAGAACCTGTCTTAAAAAAAACAAAAAACAAAAACCAGAAAAGAAAAAACAAAATGTTTTTCTGCTTGTGTTCAGAGATTTTTAAAATTCGAGGTAGGAGTTAAAGGGGATTTCTCAACTTCACTGTGTTATTCTTTTAAAGTAGCCTCAGAGACTTATTTGGTATTTCTTTTCATTCTCTATTTTTGACTTTAGGCACATACACCTGATGTTTGTAGTAACTATCATGTCACTTTATATATAAATCATTGTCCTTGGTTTATACTTAGACTTTTTATGTAGATTTCACAAGTAAAGTAGTTTTAGAGTAGTGGCTTTTGACAGCCACAACAATGTCAGGCTTCTTTTTGGCAATACAGTTTCAGTGTATATCTTAAGATTTTTAATCTAAGAATTAGTGATATTTAAGGATGTTAAAAGGGCAACCAAATAAAGACCTTTGTTCTGATAATCGAAAAAAAGTTTTTTTTCTGTTTTAACACCTATAAAGAAGAAATTCTACAAGTACTTACCGTCACCTGTTCTAATAGTTAAGCTTCCTAGCTGTTAAGAAGTTCTTCTTCATATTTTACCTAAATACAGAACTCTTTATTGTAGCTTAGAGTCATGTGTGAAAATCAAGGACAGTTGGTCATGATATCAATTTCACATTAATTAATGAATCCCTGCTTGGTATGAAGTCATTTTAACAGTTTCCAGCTGCATTTTTAAGGGGATGGACTTAAAAACTGTTCAGTGTCTTCTTTCCTCGTTTCCATGAAAAACCGATTTACCTTTTTACAGTTCTTATCCTTCTCTACTACTACAATCAAATTAAAGATTACATTCAGCCTAGCTGTGCCTTCATGATTTCAGAAGCAGTTTGTCTTAGATGGGACCAGCAGTCTCCTTAGGCCTAAGTGCTGTTAGAAAGCTGAATTAGGCCGGGCGTGGTGGCTCACGCCTGTAATCCCAGCACTTTGGGAGGCCGAGGCGGGTGGATCACGAGGTCAAGAGATCGAGACCATCCTGGTCAACATGGTGAAACCCCGTCTCTACTAAAAATACAAAAATTAGCTGGGCATGGTGGCGCGTGCCTGTAATCCCAGCTACTCAGGAGGCTGAGGCAGGAGAATTGCCTGAACCCAGGAGGCGGAGGTTGCGGTGAGCCGAGATCGCGCCATTGCACTCCAGCCTGGGTAACAAGAGCGAAACTCTGTCTCAAAAAAAAAAAGAAAGCTGAATTAATCATATCCAAGAGGAGGAAAGAAGCTCAATGAGGAGGAAATGAAGCAGGCTGTTTGTGGAAGAGAGAAGAGATGAAGATCCAGGAAATGGAAAAAGAAATGGGGAGTGAAAGAGGTAGACTGTGGCTGACAGCACTAAAGTGTCTCCAGTAGTTATCTCAGGTGCCACTTGGTGTCCTGGACTAGCTAGCAAGCCCACCGAAGAGTGGGAACGTAAGTAAGCTTTGCAGAGGTGTCCAATCTTTTGGCTTCCCTGGGCCACATTGGAAGAATTGTCTTGGGCCACATAAAATACACTAACACTAATGATAGCTGATGAGCTTAGAAAAAAAAAGTCTCCAAAAAATCTCATAATGTTTTAAGAAAGTTTACGAATTTGCATTGGGTGGCATTCAGAGCCCTCTTGGGCTGCACGCAGCCCACAGGCTGTGGGTTGCATAGGCTTCCTTTGGGGGATTTTTAGATCTCTTGCTTCTGTCTCTGTTAACTCCCATTCAGATTGGGGTTCATTGGACACTGTGACAATCCACATTTGAAGCAGTACGTTGGTCCTTATTTACTAGAGATTTCAAAGCAGCATAAAGCCAGTAAACCTAGTTCTTAGACTCCTCAGTTGAGCAAGTTTACAGAAACCAATAAAGTAATCCACGTTGTCTGTCTCATAAAGAGCCTCTCACATTTTTCTGCTTATGTACTTGACTGTAGAGTTGATGTGAAATGAGTATCCCAGGGGACAAGTGAAATATGATTCTGAGGTTTCTCTGAAGTCTTTTTATCTTGCAAATCCATACAAATTTTACATTGTGTTCCATAATAGGTCTGTTTCTTTTAAAAAATAGGAATAGTAAAACAATACTCCATCCCCTCCCCGCATACCAAAGTCTTTGAGGCTCAGGAATATGGACTGTGCTTATCTTGTGGCTTCAAGAACCCACTCCCTCTATGCCTCTCCACTAACATATTTCATCTGGGGTGGACATTCCCCCCAGTAGTGTGGAAAACAAACATAGCATGTGGCTTTTGAGGATCTAGGCTACATTGTTGATGGCTCTTTGGCCCTTTTGCTGAATTTAAAAGGCACCTTTATAAATATGTTAGCCATTGATTAGGTAGACCCATCTCAGCAGTCCTCTGCTCAGTTTTAACAGGGAACCTCACGAGCAGAGATTTAGAATGTGGCTTCAGTCTAGAGGTCCTGAACACATGTTGTTAGACCCTGTAAACCATCTCATTAACTTTTACATTTCTCCAAGCTAACTGGATCAGATGTCCTGCTTCTTCCTGGACACACAAATACAATATTCTCTCCCAAAGTCACCGTGCCCAAATTAATTATTCCATAAGGTTGCTTAGAAATTGCAAATAATTCTTGTAAAGTGTTACATGATTTCTTACGTGTAGTGAGCAGTCAGGAAATGGTAGCTGCTATTTTATTATTGCTACAATCATTATTGCAGTGTGTATCTACTGTGAACGAAGCAACATTCTAAATGGAAAGTAAAGCTGGTTGGTGGCACATTCAGAATTGATGGTTGACCGATAACTTTGGATCTGGAATTGTAAATGCATAATTTTTTTTTTTTTTTTTTTTATTGAGACAGAGTCTCACTCTGTCGCCCAGGCTGGAGTGCAGTGGTACAATCTCAGCTCACTGCAACCCTTGCTTTCCGGTTCAAGCAGTTCTCCTTTCTAAGCCTCTAAAAGTAGCTGGGACTACAGGCGCACACCATCACACCCAGCTAATTTTTGTATTTTTAGTCGAGATGGGGTTTCACCATGTTGGCCAGGCTGGTCTCGAACTCCTGACCTTAGGTGATCCTTATAATACTAAGAAATATACACTGCTTGTGATATGATTAAAGAAAATGGATTAAATGAAATTCTTGAACAAAAGAGTACTTAAGAAATAAAATCACTAACTACATTAGTGCGAAAACTGATTTTTGCTTCACATTATTTAACAGTATGGCCAACGCATAGAATTCTGTGGAGCAATAGTGTCTAGTACAGTGCCTAGTTTGTGCTGCTTCATGTATGTTGGTTGAATGAATTCAATAGGTTGAGGCCTTATTATGGAGGCCGAATTGTATATTCATACCTAATTAAGCAAGAAGTTTATTTACAATGATTGCTGCTTGTCAACTACTTGGGAGGCTGAGGCAGGAGAATCACTGGAGCCCCAGAGGTGAAGGTTGCAGGAAGCCGAGATTGTGCCACTGCACTCCAGCTTGGGCTACAGAATGAGACTCTGACTCAAACAAAAACAAAAACAAAAGCAAAACTCACTATCCCAGAGGCAAATCAGTAAAACATGTTATTATATTTTCTTACCAGTCTTTTTAGTAAATTTGTACTTTTAAAATTAGAATTGTATTTTATAGCTTTTTAAGAAACATTTTATATACAAACATTCACTTAAGTATATGTAGGTGTTATTTTATTTTATTTATTTATTTATTTTGAGATTACAGGCTTGAGCCACCGTGCCCAGCCTTATTTTATTTTTTGAGATGGAGTTTTGCTCTTGTTGCCCAGGCTGGAGTGCAATGGCGTGATCTCAGCTCACTCCAACCTCTTGACTCCCAGATTCCAGTGATTCTCCTGCCTCAGGCTCCCAAGTAGCTGGGGTTACAGGCGCCGACCACCATGCCCACCTGATTTTTGTATTTTTAGTAGAGATGGGGCTTTGCCACATTGGCCAGTCTGGTTTTGAACTCCTGGCCTCAGCCTCCCAAAGTCTGGGATTACAGGCATAAGCCACCCTTTTTAAAATGGTTCTGTAATAGTAATCCATCATACAGATGTGCCACAACATATATGATTAAATCTTTATTGTTAGGTAGTTATCAGTTTTTCAAACAAGCAATTATTTTATAAATACAAATAGTTCTAAGAAAATTAGGAGACTTTGAGTCATTCATATACTAGTTTGAATTAGTTAATATCTGGTTTCTTTTTATTACCTAGTTGAGAGGTGGTTGGATAGCTAGTTGGGGAATGGAAACTGATTTGGCATGAAGCACTTCAGGAAGAGGGTGGGCTAGGGAAGGGCTGTGAAGGGGTAGAGTTCTATATAGTTCTATATAGGCTGTTTGAACCTCAGAAAAAGGGATGTAGAAAAAGTTTGCTGAATGGAGTAATTTCAGTGTTTTGTATAGTAATGGCTCTTTTCTTTTTCTGGTATATTTAACCTTTGCTTTAAAACTATTGCTCAAGCTATTTTATGAGTTTGGGGATTCTCCCACACAAGTAGATTGACCAAGCATTGGTTAAAAGGCTGGACACGTGAGTACCCCTTACGTGTTTTACTTTCCAAGTTCCAACCTGACTACTTACAAACTTCTGAAAATAGTTATGAATTATGGGTTACCTATAGTCGAATTGTAGGTTGTTTTTTTTTTTTTTTTTTCAGTCAAACGGAAATGAAAGGGCAGATATTGGCAAGGCTTAGGGACTAATTTAATGCTGTTAGGAAAGCACAAGATAACTTAAGGGCTAAAAGCCTAAAGAAAAAAAAAAAAAAAAACCTGATGAAATGAGGAGTTGGTGCTGATTTGTGCAGGAACCTGAAAGACGACACCTAAAAACTCAAATTACATTTCAGGAACTTGTGCTGGCGAGAGATAGGGATAACACAGATTAAAGTGTAATTTGTAGATATTCTGAAATCTCTTATCTTACCCAATAGTTTCAGTTGTGGCTTAAAACAATGTATCTATCTGTACTTTAGCAAAATGGGTGGATTTGCATTTCACATGCTCCTCCTTTGGTTGAAAACAATTGATTATGTAGGAGAGGGAGGATGATACTTGAAGTCTTGGTTCTGCCACAATATGACATTGGACAAGGTATTTCATTTCTCTGGTTTCTAACCTGCAAGTAAAAGGATAATTAATATTGGTTTTAATTTTTAAAGTTCCTTCAGAGCCTGAAGAGTCTATTTCTAAAACAAAAAAATCACTCATGAAGTAGAATTGGCTGTACTTTCTCAAATTTAAAAAATTAAGCAAAATGCTGATCTAGTAGGTTCACGTAACTTTTAAGTAAAACATCTTGAAGGTGTCCCTCCATCAACTGAAGAACAAATGTCTCAGTTTAATATATGACTGCATTAAAAAAAAAAATGCAACCACAGTAGGTGACCAAAGGGATAAGTAACTTTCAGGAATTTTGAAAGCCCAGTAGTATTTCGTATATGCTCTCTCAGCATTAAAAAGGTCACCTTGCTAATACATGTTAATTTTGAAAGTTTAATTGACCTTTGGAATTTTAATATCAACCTTTTTTGGTGTGTTTAGAGGTTGGAGCAATCACTGAAGAAACTGAAGCCTGTGATTGGTGGAGTTTGGGTGCTGTCCTCTTTGAACTTCTCACTGGCAAGGTGAGCAGTGACCTGGACGTTTAATACATGTACCCAGATGCTACCTTGATTTCTAATTGAGAACATTAGCCTTCACCCTTAGTTTTTAATCAGGGACCAAGCAACAAAAACTTTGATATAAAAAGCAAGCAGAGAAATGCAAGTTTGTCAAGATTCCAGATATTTTTAAAAGTTGGATTTCATTACATTGAATAAATTGATGGTAAATTGCTTTATGTCACAGTGTTTCATAGTGAAATATGATTAAACCTTTTTTCTCTTAATTTTCCATGATTCAGCTTTAACAGGGTTAAATCTGTAAGGTTTATGTAAGGATGTATTAAAATTCACTGGGTGTTTTAAACGTCTTGTCTGAAACCAGGAGAGAATTCTTATTTAAGAAAATTAACATAGATGTTAAAAATAACATTATCTTTTTCTCAGTCCCATAAATTTTTCCTATTCTAGCTTAAAGACAGAAATTATACTCTCAGATCAATTACTTTTGATTATGATGTTTGAGTTAGTACATTTTAATAAAGTATTGTGTAGATTGTCTTTTGGGAAGAAAACAGAGGAAATGAACAGTTACACTTTTGTAAATAGTCATCTAGCTACATTTGTAGATAATACTGTCCTAAGATTGTTGTGGAGTTTACAAATCACCTTTACATACATTTAAACTGTAAAGCGCTATACATATGTAAAGTGTTACAAATAACAAATTCTAAACTTTGAAGGATTTTAAAAACATTAAAACATTTTAAAGATATCAAATTCCTTTTCAGTTTTGCATATAATTTAAGGTTTTCTATAATATTCCGAGCTATTAATTTTATAACTAAGGCCAATGGGACAGTAGCATAAGCTTATGATGTGATGATAGTGATTGTCTTCATTTTAGTTAAAAGTTCTATAGGCTCATACTCCTCACCCTAAACTGCTTAGGCAGCACTGTATTGATTACTACACCTCCAATTAAAATATTTGTTGAGCTCTCTGTACTTGCTGTCCATAAATCCTTTGATAGAACAAAATATGATGTTATTTGGGATAAGACGTTTACCTGATTGATTGTTTCAGACTCTGGTTGAATGCCATCCAGCAGGAATAAATACTCACACTACTTTGAATATGCCAGAATGTATCTCTGAAGAGGCTCGCTCACTCATTCAACAGGTAATTTAATTGACCTATTGGCCAGGTTTATCAACCATTCAGATTAGCAGAGCCCATACCTCCAAAACCTTAAAAAAGAGATTAGTTTGAGGCAAGAAAAACCCATTTAACCTAAAACAAAGATGCATTCAGAATTAATATTGTGTATTTTCAGGCTTTTGCTATCATCAAACCATTGATGGGGTCAGAAAGTATAGTTAAAACTTCTTGGAGTTAATTTTCCCCCCAAAATTCAGGGCTCACATTTAGTCGGTTCTGTATATTTGTGTAAATGTGTGATTTGGATATTGCTTTTAGCTTGTCTGGGGCTTCTCTAATTTTGCAGTCACATTTTGTAGCCTTATTTGAATGGCTATTTTCAATTTTTAATTCTTATTTATAAACAGTAATGGACACTCAGGTTGCTTAGGAGAGAGATATTTGAAGATCTTGTCAAGTTAGATACTTCATCATTGGTAGAACTTGGGCATTGGTGTCAGTGATTACGTTTCTGGTGGCTTTGAAGAAAGAGACCATTGATAAAATTCAGTGTCCCAGAGACAGATTTGGAACCCCAGTGAGCTTCTTAGATTGATTCCCCATAATTAAATTACTCCTCTAGTTTCGTGTAGTGAATTTTTGCTGAGGATATTGAGGGTCGTTAGTACTGTGGTGTGACAGGCCCCTTGCTGGGCTATCAGCAGGGAAAAGCAGGCCTGGGATCCTTAAACTTTTATGAAAAATAGAATGGATAAAGTTCTTTGAAAAAGATCAAGAACTAAAACTATATGATGAAACATGCATTTTTTTTTTTTTAAATCAGGGAAAACAAAAAAAGGCAAGGGAGAATATATTAAGAAGATAACTAGTATTCTCTTGAAGAGTGATTTTGCTTTTATTCAACAAATGTTGTATACAAGGCACAGTGCTATAAGCTACATAGGTAAGACATGTAAATAACCATACCACATGGAAATTGATAAAGGCTGTCAAAGAGTTTTAAAAAATACTGTGGCAAGTCAAAAGAAGGAGACGGATGTAATCAATACAGTGGTAGTATTAGGGAAAGTTTTTGTGGAATGGATGTTACTTTTGCTGGGCCTTAGAATTTCAGCATGGCAAGGTAGGATGTGGGAAGAATAGTCTTGGTATCATGAATGGCTTGAACAAAGGCAAGGAAGGAGTCTTAAAGACGCAGTTTAGAAAACCAAAGTTTGATTTATCTGGAATAGAGAGATAAATAGAGGAAGGGGTAGTAGGTGAGTATAAAAAGTAAGTTGGACTTTGGGAGGCCGAGGTGGGCGGATCACGAGGTCAAGAGATGGAGACTATCCTGGCCAACATGGTGAAACCCTGTCTCTACTAAAAATGCAAAAAAATTAGCTGGGCATGGTGTCGCACGCCTGTAGTCCCAGCTACTCGGCAGGCTGAGGCAGGAGAATTGCTTGAACCTGGGAGATGGGGGTTGCAGTGAGCCGAGGTCGTGCCACTGCACTCCAGCCTGGCACCTGGTGATGGAGTGAGACTCTGTCTCAAAAAAAAAAAAAAAAGTAAGTTGGGGTTCTCTTATGGGCTTTATCATCACAAATACAAGAGTAGAGTGATAATATTTAATTCATTAAAATTTGAGATTTGGAATTTGTGGAGAAGAATAAAACGTTCAGAGTTATACTTCAGAAAGATTAATTTGCCCAGAGTATGTAAACTATAAAGAAACAATCAGGTTGGAAATGCTGACATGAGAATACCTAGATCACTTTAGATTAAGAGATAATGAAGCAACACATAAAACATTTCATTCTAATGGGAAAAAAAGAGCACCTATTCATTTGATTTCATTTTATTTGTTGTGGCATGAGATAAATTCAAATTATTTTTAGTAAGTAATTTAGGAAAAACTAGCAACTGCTATTTTTTGTTTCTCTTTATTTTTAGTAGTCATTATTATATAATATTAAAAATAGAATTCCCCATAGTAAGTTATCAAGTTCTGCTTTTGTCTTTATTAGAAGTTACACTGTGAAGGAGTCTAGGCTTAAGGTACGCTAAGCCCCCAAACTCAGATATGTATAGCTTGTGTAGTCAATCAGCATTATGTCATTGGTCTGCCTAAGGAAACTACCACTCATGTTGAGGAAATATCATCAGGAAAGGGAAAAGGGGTCTCTTGGCATGATTAGCAATTTGTCATTTTGACTTTCCTTTTCCACTACCTCACAGGTCATAGAGGTCACTTAAAAAAAAATCACAAAATGATTTATATGGAAATAATTATTCTACTTGGGGGAAATTTTCTACTCTTTGGTCTTTTAGCTCCTTGCTTTGTTCTTAGATTTCATAATCTCCTGTACCCCTGGTTCAGTCATCTGTCTGAATTAAGTGAATGGTGCTAAAGTAAACATAATTACATTTTAAATGCAATCTTAAAAAAATCCCTCAGAGCATGTATGTTTGTGCTTTAGCATGTACATTTAGTTAATTATGACACAGTTGCTTCGTCAGTTTTAAGAAATTATGTGAGGAAAAGACCAAAACAAATTTTTGTGCCGTCATTGCTCGGCTCTGTTGCCTCTTCTTCAGGAGAAAGGAGGTTGGCAGCTACTGTCTTGGATTCATTATCTTGGATGCGCCACTGGCTGACATTTTCTTAAGCAGCAGAATCTTTGTGTAACTGCTCTTGAGGCGTGTTCCAGCCTTTAAAATGGCAGAATAAGCAAGATAGTCATGGGTAAAACAATTATACTTTTGCCTATAGATTTATATTTGCAAATATATAGAGGAGTTCATGAACTAATTGACTTTAGTAAAAGTCAAAATATGAACCTTTGGAGTTTCACATTTAAATGAATGTTTTAGAAAGAAGCCATTTGTTTATAATGAAAAAGAACTTACATGTTTATATGTTTCCTGAAATACTAAAATATAATGCTGTCATTGCAGTTAATTCTTACAAATATTTGAAATATTAGATTTATATTAAAATGTTTGATGCCATCCACATTTCAGTCAGTAGACATAAATTGTCTGATCGTAAAAGTGGATTGGATACATGTAGGATATTCCTATGAAGTTTGTTTTATAACAATAGCATTTCCTAACAAATCGTTACAACTGCTAATATAAAAACTCTTTGAGCAATTAGCTTTAATAAAAGTAGTATGGTTCAATTTGAGTGCTAGACATAGTTTCAAGTAAAAGACTGTTAGTATAGTCTTTTGAAATGTATGCTTATCCAGGTGAAATAATAGATTCTTAGCATTTGCAGATCTCACTTTCATGAGGCAATATAATGTTGTTCTTTTTTTTTTTTTTTCTTTTTGAGACGGAGTTTCGCTCTTGTTGCCCAGGCTGGAGTGTAATGGCACATTCTCGGCTCACCGCAACCTCTGCCTCCTGGGTTCAAGCAATTCTCCTGTCTCAGCCTCCCAAGTAGCTGGGATTACAGGCATGTGCCACCATGTCCGGCTAATTTTTTGCATTTTTAGTAGAGACGGGGTTTCACCATGTTGGCCAAGATGGTCTCGATCTCTTGACCTCCTGATCCACCCGCCTCGGCCTCCCAAAGTGCTGGGATTACAGGCGTGAGCCACCGCGTCCGGCCCTATAATGTTCTTAAGGAACGGATTCCAGAGTCAGAGTTCTTGAATTTAAATCTTGTTTTTGCTACTTGCTACCTGTATGATCTTAAACACGTTACTTAATTTCCCTGAGCTTCTATTTTCTCATCTATAAAGTGGAGATAACAGTAGCTATTCATAGAGTTGTGAGTTAAATGAGTTAACCTATCGTAAGCACTTAGAATAATGCCTGGCATGCGATATCATGTATAGTTATGTTGTTATTGTTGATAGTCAGTGATGAACATTTATGACACAGTAATTAGCAATTTGATGCAGCATGTATTGGAATTATAAGACTACTGATGAAGAATGAGGCTACTGCTGTTGACACAGGTGAAAAATTCTAAAAAAAGTAGTGGACTGGCAAATATTAGACAATCAATTGATATTTATCATACAAAGAATTGAATTAATAAGTCGTGATTGAAAGAAAAGTTAGAAATAATGAAAAAAGAAAGTGAAGAAATAGAAGTTTTGGTTAAAGTCCAAGAGTGGAATTTCCTACATATTGGGCAACAAATGTTGTAAATAAATAATTTAATATTTCAGTTGCACTTGACTACATTCTATGGAAAAAAATATTTACTGTGAGTATTCTCAGATTTGAGTGGCTGTGGCTTCATGAGTTAGTTGGCAGAGTTTCTTTCCCCCAAAAAGTATGAAGTTAGATTTGTTGAAAAACCAGTCATTTCAGTGCTTTGGAGATGGATCAAAGGATACAACAATCTGAAAGGTGTTTATGTTTAAAAAAACAGCTGAACTGGCCAGGCACAGTGGCACATGCCTGTAATCCTAGCACTTTGGGAAGCCAAGGTGGGTGGATCATCTGAGGTCAGGAGTTCAAGAGCAGCCTGACCAATATGGTGAAACCCTGTCTCCACTAAAATACAAAAATTAGCTGGGTGTTGTGATGGGTGCCTGCAGTTCCAGCTACTCAGGAGGCTGAGACAGGAGAATTGCTTGAACCTGGGAGGTAGAGGTTGCGGTGAGCCAAAATCATGCCACTCACTGCACTCCAGCCTTGGGGACAGAGCGAGACTTCATCTGAAAAAACAAAACAACCAAAAAAAAAAAAAAAAACAGCTGAACTCTGGGAAAGAACAGTGGTACTTTCTGGCATTCTTGACCAGGGCTGCTGTCAGTGTCCCCTCTTTGCTTGATCAGGTGCAAAGGTTCTGCCAGGGTGGGATAAACCATGAGGACTGATCCTGAGGCTGCATAAATGTGCACAGGAACAGGAAATGGGCCCAGCAGAAAGTAAAAGCCAGGGCAGACATGGTTTTGTGGCCTAAACTTTGAATGTATTCTCCTATGCATTGGCAGAGGACAGAAGCTTGAAGGGCTGAGATATTTGAATACAACCTCTGTTCAGTCATTGGTTGACCACTAAGCTATGCAGACACAGGGGTGACCCCCAGAAAGCTAACTTTAAAAAGAAAAACATATGTGCAAAGTTGTCAGCAGCTGCACATTACAGTGCAGTCGGAAGGGGACTTAGCAGCGTTACAGATTGAACTGAAACAAGTTACCAAAGAATAAACAATTCAACAGCAGTGATAAACTTCATGGGGAAAAATCAGACTCTAGAGTTGATAAAATATACTAAAATGTCTGGTTTTCAGTGAAGTGTAATGTAAGTCATACACAAAAACAAAAAAGTATTCCCATATTCAGGGAAAAAAAAAGCCATCAGTAGAAATTGTTTGTGAGTGTAGCCAGACACTGGATTTACAAAGACTTTAAAGCAACTATTGTAAATATTTCCAAAGAACTAAATGAAACTGTGTTTAAAGAATTAAAGGAAAATATGACAACAATCAATAAAAAGTTCTGTAATAAGGAGATAGAAAGTATATGTTCAAAAAACAGAACTCAGTAGAAGTCACAAGTTGAAAAATGCAATAACTGACATGAAAAATTTACTGGAAAAAAATGACTAAAGCAGCTAACAGCAAATTTGACATAGAAGAAGACAGAATAAATGAACTTAAATTGAAAAAAATGAATGGAACTATGGAAACCTGTAAGACAATAGCAAATGTACCAATATACATATAGTGGTAGTCCCAGAAAGAGAGAAGAAAGGGAAAGGGACAGCAAAAAGAAATAATGGCTAAAAATTTTCCAAATTTGATGAAAAACATTAACTTATGTTTCCAAGAAACTCAGCAGACCTTTTGTAGGAAAATACAAAGAGGTCTACACTTAGAGATATTTAGACAGATTGTTGAAAGATGAAAAAAGGAAAATTTTGGAAGCAGTAAAAGGAAAATAACTTACATAGAAGGAAGCATTAATGTCTAACTGATTTTCAAAAACATTGGAGGACAGAAGATAGTGGAATGACGCAGTCACAGTGCTGAAATCAAGAAGTAGCAGTAAACTAAGAATTCAGCAAAATTATCCTTCAGAAATGAAGGTGCAGACAGACATTCCCCAATACAGAAAGACTGGAAGGATTTATTGCAAGCAGAACTGCCTTATAAGAAATGCCACAGTAATTTCTTCAGGCTGGAAAGAAATGATACCAGGTAGTAATTTAAGTCCAAGGAAGAAATGAGGAACACTGAAAATTGTAGCTGTGAGTTCATAGAAATGACCAAATATATTTTTTCTTATTTAAAAGATAAAAGATTGCATGTAGCAACAATTATAAAACCATGCTATTGAGTTTAACATATATAGAAGCAAAATCTAAATATGTATGACAATAATAGACAAAGGAAGGGGAATGTGGTGGCGCAAAGTTTCTACTTTTTGCTAAATTACTATTATTTTGAAGTAGATAAATGATGTTATAAGTGATATATTAAGTGATAAGATGCATATTGTAAGGATAAAGCAACTACTTAAAAAAAAAAAAAACCCCTAAAAACGAAATACTACATGAAAATTAGTAGAGAAACCAAAATGGTATAGCAAAAATCATTTAGCACAAAAGAAGGCAGTAAAGGAAGATAAAATAAGACTAGGAAACAAGTAGCAAATAGTAAATATAAATCTACCATGTCAATAAACTGAGTATCTAAACATGCCAAACAAAAGGCAGATTCTTTTGAGCTGGATTTCCAGCTATCTTCTGTTTATGAGAGATGCACCTTAAATTAAAAAAACACAAACAGATTGAAAGACAAAGGATGGAAAAGGATAAACCATACCACAGTAACGACAAAAGAGCTAGAGTGACAATATTAAATATCAGACAAAATGGATGTTAAGATAGGTTTGTTAGAGACTGACAAATGTTTCATAATGATTGTCAGCACATGGGTAGCTGAAACAATTACAAATGTATGTACACTAGTAATGGCCTCAAAATATAGGAAAAAAAACTGAACTGAATTGAAAGGAAAAATAGACAATAATAATAAGTGGACGTTCAATACCCCATTCTCCATAGTTTGTAGCAAACCAGTAAGGACATTGAAGACTCAAACAGGCGTAACTGACATGTTTAGAACACTTCACCCAGTGACCGCAGAATACACGTTCTTATCAAGTACACACAAAACAATTCCAAGGTATATCACATGCTAGGCCATAAGACAGGTTTCAGCATTTAAAGGGGTTGAATTCATACAGTGTATTCTGAACTACATTGTACACTGATTACAGTACCCATAACAATTAAAGTAGAAATAACAAGAGGAGATCTACTAAATCTACAAATATTTGAAGATTAAACAGTATACTTCTAAGTTATGTATAGGTCAAAGAAGAAATATCAAGAAAAGCTAAAAAAGATTTTTAAATGGAACAGAAAGGAAAATACAGTATATCAAAATGTGTAGGATGCAGCTAAATTAATTATTGAGGGAAATTTATGGCTTTAAATGCCTATATTAGAAAAAAAAAAAAAAAGGAAGGTTTCAAATCAAAGTCTTAGCTGGCACCTTATGAAACTATGAAACAAAGCCAGATGTGGTTATGTGTCTCTCTAGTCTCAGCTACTTGTGAGGCTGAGGCATGAGGATCACTGAGTCCAGGAGGTCAAGACCAGCCCTGGCAACATAGTGTCTCTAAATTTAAAAAAGAAAGAAATTATGAAAAGAAACTGTAAAAGTAAATCCAAAGCAAGCAGAAGAAAGCAAGCAGATGAGATAGAAAACAGAAGAATAAGAGTAAAATTAAACACACACACACACACACACACACACACACACACACACACACACACACAGTAGTTCTTTGCAAAGATCAATAAAGTTGAGAAACCTTTAGCTGATTCCAAACTGTGCATAAAAAGGCAAAGGACGTATAATGTCCAAAACAATTTTCAAGATAACAAACTTGGAGAATTTATACTACCTGATTTCCACACTAGTTGTAAAGCCACGATAGTTGTAAGAGCATGGTGTTTTTCTAACAAATGGCACTGGGAAGCTGAATATGCAAATGCTAAAAACAAAATGAACTTAGACCCTTCATACTACATGCAAAGCTTAAGTCAAAATAGCTCATATACTTGTATATAAGAGTTAAAGCCGTAAAACCTTTAGAAGAAAACAAAGGAGAAAATCTTTGATGTTGGATCAGGCAAAGAAGTATTAGATGTGATACCAAAAGTATGGTCCTTAAAAGGAAAAATTAATAAACTAGGCTTCCTTAAAATTAAAAACTTGTGCATTCAAAAGTCACCATTAAGAAAATGAAGACAATAGGCTGGGTGTGGGTAGCTCATGCCTGTAATCCCAGCACTTTGGGAGGCTACAGCAGGAGGATCTCTTGAGTGCAGGAGTTTGAGACTAGCCTTGTCAGCGCAGCGAGACCCTGCCTCTATGAATAAATAATAAAAATATAAAAATTTTAAAGAAGGAAAATGGAGACAAGCCACAGACTGGTAGAAAATATTTGCAAATCATGTATCTGATTAAGGACTTACATTCAGAACTTATATAAAGAACTCTTGTAATTCAGTAAGATAGACAATTCAGTTTTTAAATGGGCAGAAAGTTAGATATTTCACCAAGAAAGCTATTTGAATGGCTAAAGAGCACATGAAAAGATGCTCAACATTATTAGTTGTTAGGGGATGTAAATTAAAACCTTAATAAGATACTAGTAATACTGAGAGAAGGGCTGTTATCAAAATGACAGACAGTACCAAGAGCTGAGGATGTAGAGAAACCAAAACCCTCATCCATAAATGTTTGTGGGAATGTAAAATGGCACAACTACTTTGGAAAAGTTAGGCAGTTTTATAAAAAGTTAAGCATAAACTCATTATTGGACTCTGCAATTCTACTTCTAGGAACATAAGAAAAATGAAAATATATGTCTATACAAAGACATATACATGAACGTTAATAGCAGCATTATTAATTATAGCCCCAAACTGGAGAAAGTCCAAGTGTCTAAAAACTAGTGAGTGGATTAATGAAGTATGGTACAGCCAAACAATGGAATACTAAGAAATAGGAATGGACCGTTGATACCTGATACAACGTGGATGACTCTCAGTAACAATGTGATGAGTGAAAGAAGGCCGCAGCAAAAGACTACATAGTTTATGATTGGTCTTATATGAAATGTTCAGAAAGGGCAACTTTATAGAGACAAAAGGCAGGTTAGTGGTTGCCTAGGACTGGGGATGGGAGTGGGGATTAACTTCAGATGGCATGAGGAAACTATTTAGGGTAATCAAAATGTTCTAAAACTGGATGGTTGCACAACACTTTAAATTTACCAAAAGTCATCAAATTGTACACTTATAATGGGTGAATTGTATGCTATGTAAATTATCTCTCAGTAAAGCTGTTAACACAAAAATTTGAGGGTGCCTGAATGTCACAAGGCATATTCTTCCAGCATGCCTTGGGTTCCTGTATAATTGTATATGACTACTGCTGTTTTCCCACCTTTTCAATAACTCTGTTACATGCAACATTATTAAGCCACAAAAAATTTTCACTTATTTTACACATTATTCCGATTTCTGAAGAAACCAAAACTTGTTTCATTCATTAGATTAAATTATTTCATTTGTGTCAACTATGCCAAAGACTAGTGATTTTGGAATACTAATCAGCTTATTCACACTTTAGGTAAAGTTTAGTCTCAATACGTACATAGTTCATTAGGGGTCTAAAGACTTACTGTGCTTCCCAAATTTCCTAATCATGAAGGAAGTAACTGGCTTCTCAGAATCTAGTGCAGTATCTAATTAATGTCATGATGTACTTTTGGAGTAGGAAACTGATAGGTGTAACTATCCTATTATACTACCTGAGGATGAGGGAAACAAAGTGAGTTACTCAAGGCCATGTTTCCCATCAGCTGAAAAGCCGTAAACTCAGTTCAGGTGTCTCTCACACCCCACAGCTAGAGTGGTATTAGACATAGTTCCCTTTCAAGAAAACATGATCACTTGGCTATTAATCAAGACTATTTGTTATCAGGGTTGAATTTAGAAGTTGTTTCCTTTCAAATATTGGTTTTCTTTTGATTTGCTGGTTAGATTCCTGTTACTCACTAAGTCTGTCTTTTAGCTCTTGCAGTTCAATCCTCTGGAGCGACTTGGTGCTGGAGTTGCTGGTGTTGAAGATATCAAATCTCATCCATTTTTTGCCCCTGTGGATTGGACAGAACTGATGAGATGAACGTAATGCAGGGTTATCTTCACACGTGCTGATCTTCTCTGTGACAGGCGTCTCCAGCACTGAGGCACCTCTGCCTCGCAGTCACTTACGGAGCACCAAAGCATTTGGATAAGGACCATTGGAGGAAATGGGGGGAAATGGCTAAAAGAGAACAATTTGTTTACAATTACTAGATATTAGTTAATTTTGCAAGAGGCGGTGATATACATATCTTAAACCAAGGTGTGATCTGAATTTAATCCACATTTGGTATTGCAGATGAGTTGTAAAGCCAACTGAAAGAGTTCTTCAGGAAGTTCCTCCGATAGGAAGCTGTGAGTGTAGAATGAAGTTTTACTTGAAAGAAGGACCTTTACATGGCAGCTAACAGTGCTTTTTGCTGACCAGGATTGGTTTATATGATCAAATAAATATTTGCCTAATAATACACTAAAAGTATTTCATGAATAATGTTATCAATGCAACTTAAAAGTGAGGGAAAAAAAGAGAATATGCACGTAATTTCTGATGGAAAACCTGTACCCTGATGCTGTGTAGTTAATGTATGTTGAATGTGGTCCCGGATTGTTTCTGTGAGAAGACACTCCATGTTGTCAGCTTTGTCCTCTTGGTTGATACTACTTATTTAGAGAATGGTTCATATAGACACTCACTCTGTGTCTTCAACAGCATCTTTCTTTCGCCATCTTTCCATTTTCTGCACCCTCTGCTTGTTCCTTCATATTCCATTCTTCCTACTCCTGCTAACACACATGCAACAAAAAAGGGAAGGAAGTTCTTATTTTTCCGAATTGTGTGAGTACTAAGAAATCATGATGTCAAATAAACATGGTGAAACATTAGGTCTCTTCTTCTTTTAATATCCCACCCTCTTTTTTTTTTTTTTTTTTTAAGAAATACCTCTGTTCCTTTCCTTGTGAAATATTATCCATTTCTACCATTGCTTCTTATGCTTGACTTTGTTTTACTTTTTGGCTTGGAATACTGAGAAGCAAAGGATTTCATCTAAATGGAATTGAATGGCAATCCTAGTTGTTACTTATGGTGATAAGATTCTCAGATTTGGACTAACCTATTTGACATGATGTAGAAAGAATGTAAGTATTCACACATCTCCAAACATTTGTATTTGTTACTTCTTTTTGTTGCTAAGGTATCTCCTGTAGTTATGCGTTGTTGCAAAAATGTACAATTGCTTTAAAAGTGTTAACATCTGTTTTTTTTTTTTTAACTGTAGACAAAGAAGAAGTCACTATTTCCAAGTTAGAAACCACCAGAAATAATAGACATTTTTGAAGTGTTTTAATTTTCTTTGTGTTTTTGAGATCTGGGTGGGAGCCCACCCCCACTCCAGGAGCATCTGTACAACTACCATCTGCCATCAACCAGGTCCTCCCATCTAATTAAATGGAACAGAAAATGCTCTAGTGAAACAAAGGAAATGTGCAAGCATTTTCCCTTTTTCTTTTTGTTTTTTCTGTTATTCTACTTCCCTTTTTCCTTTTTGGCCCCCTTATAACCCAAACCCCAGCTGAAAGGCTGCAACAACACCAGGTTGGGGAACAGGTCACCAGGATCATAGTTCAGTCAAGATGACATCACTCCCTGGAACTAGATTTCAACTCACTAGTTCCCTGGCCTCATAACAGGAACTTACGCAGGTGAGACACAAGAATGACTTCCTGTGTAGGACTAGTAGGAAATCTGCAAGTACTTAGAGCTGGCCATGACAGAACTTCCTTCCAGAAGTGCCCTGTGACATGAAAGTAGGACTTCACAACTAAGGTGAAGATCCTGTCCTACCACATGATTTGAGGCTCTTGGATTCAAAGGACATTAATGTCAGCAGGTGGTTGCTATGTCAGTCTGTTGACACAATGCATTGCTTCCGTTTCTCCCCATTTCTCTCTATATGTTTGATTGGAGCTTGTGCTTAATGTAAATACATCACTCATAATTATAATGGTCATGAATTATTTTAGTAATAAACACAGGATAACTGGCTTTGGAGTGATGAACCAAAGTTTATTTTATTTTATTTTATGATGTGTACGTATTTTAAGCCGTAATTCTGTGAATGATTCTGATTTTTCTGGTTGGTTTTTAATATTTTATTTGTTTAAGCAGAGGAGTAGAATATGGGGTCAAAATCATAAAAGAAGTTGCCATGAGTGTTTCTCATTTGATTTTTTTATTGTGCTAAAATATATATAACATAAAATTCACCATTTTAACCATTTTAAAATATATACTTTGGTAGTGGCATTAAGTACATTCACATTTTCATGCGGCATCACCACTGTCCATCTCCAGGAATACTTCATCATCTCAAATGGAAACTCTGTACCCAGTAAACAATAACTCCTCCCCATTCCACACTCCAGCTCCTAGCAACCACTATTCTATTTTCTGTCTCTATGAATTTGAATTTGGTTATTCTAGGTACTTCATCTAAGCAGAATCATACAATATTTGCTTTTTTGTCCTGGCTTATTTCACTTAGCAAAATGTTTTCAAGGTTCACCCATGCTGTAGCATTTATCAGAGTTTCCTCCCTTTTAAGGCGGAATAATATTCCATTGTATGTATTACCACATTTTGTTTAGCCATTCATCTGTCAGTAGGCATTTGGATTGTTTCTACCTTTTGGCTGTTGCGAATAATGCCATTATGAATATTGATGTACAGATATGTGTTTGAGTCTCTGCTTTCTCTCGTTCAATTTTGTGTTTTATTTTTATATGAAATTACCAATATCATTGACCATTATTCTACCATGCTTTTTATAGAAAGGTTTTTCCAGATAGATTGCAAATATCACTATGGTGCAATGCCGCTTATCCTAGGATATGATATAAAAATGTTTCTGTATCAAAGATGGATAAATTAACCTTCTCAAGCGTAAAAAGAATGTCATTGTTTTAGCAATTTATGACATTAAATAATACTATTTGATACATGGACCTTTTCAACTTGCTTTAATAACAATTTTTTTTGTTTTATTTTTAATTGACATGCTAATTATGTATATTTATGGTATACAGTGGGATGTTTCCATATATGTATACATTGTAGAATGATCAAATCAGGCTAATTAACTCATCCATCACCTCAAATACTTATAATTTCTTTGTGTTGACGGTATTTAAAGTCCACTGTTTTAGCTGTTTTGAAAAAGACAATACATTGTTAACTGCAGTCACCATGCTATGCAATAGATTGCCAGAACCTGTTCTTCCTGTCTAATTGAAACTTTTACCGTTTGACCAGCATCTCCCCTTCCCTCATTCTCCCCCGGCCCCCAGCCTCTGGTAACCACCATTTTACTTTCTACTTCTATTAATTAACTGAATTGTTGATAATATATTGAAACCTGTCTTTTAAACAGCTATGATACCTATGGTGTTTTGACCTTCACGCTTTTCCCATCCTCACTTATTTCAAGGTCAGTGTGAACCATGATTGACCTTTGCTTTCATTTGGTGCATGTACTGACGAGCATAAAATGTATAGATAGTTAATACTCATGCTATAACTAGTAACAATATATTAGAGCTCCACACCTAGTATGCCTTGATTGAATTTACTTGCCCAAAAGTTTGGAATCCAAATAGAAAGAGGTCTGTAGCTCCAAAAATCTCTGCCTCCCAAGGTCTCCTCAGAACATATTTATTGGATTCACTTACGGATATCTTTCTGGTAAAGGCCAAAGCATAAAGCTGATCATCTTTTTTTCTTTAGAGGAGTTAATTTAAACTCTGGTATATCTAAATGCTCTGTGTAATGGTGCCTGGTATTTCACTCTTTCTTTGAGAATTCTGCCATAATGGAAAGTCTTAGAATGGTGTCTGGTCATGTCTCTGTGACTAATTAGCCATATAACTTTAATCAAATAACACTATTCTGGACCTGTTCCCTCACCTGTAGAATGAAAGGGTAGGTGAGTTCTAAGCTCTGCAAGTATATGATGGATTTTCTGTTTTTCAGAGTGAGCTAATTTGATAAAACAATATTACAGGGAAGGCAAGGGTTCTTAACTGTTTTCTTATTGTTTTCTAGTAATCCCAGATGCTTGGGTTGCTGCCGTACACCCACTCAGTGGCATAGCCCTTGGTGGTTATATGGTTATAAAAATTATAAATAAAATTAGATATTAAAAGGTTATTTCTCATTTAGTTCTACGCTGGAAAAGGAGAGTTGAAGGTGCAGATAGCAGTGCACAGAGGTGAAAGGAGGTTAGGGCACACCTGCGTTTGCCTATTTCCTAGACCTTTCTCAGTAACTATGGAGGTATTCCTACCCCTGTTGCCCTCATGTATCATACTTTGTGTGTTTATTTGACTCTGACAGGCATAATCAAAGTAAAAAATTGATACTTTTTGTTCCTATTTAATGCAGAGCATTAACCTCTACCAGTCTAGGTAATTTAGATTTTTGAGTATTTTATGTCTACTAGGCTAATTTAAGGATTTCGTATTAAGCCCTCATACTGAAGGGTTACTGAATGGCAAAAGCTGTGAAGTCAGCTATTTCTAAATAAAGTTGTAAACAGAATAGCAGTAGGGAAATGGAAAGCAAAGTACCACAGGTTTTTGTGACTCAGCATCACTTACTCTCTCAAGGACAGTACATAGGAAACCAAAGAGCATGCTTCCTTTTTGGTAAGATTTATGATCCTGGTTGTGTTACGTAGTCAGATGGTATGGCCTTGTATTTTTGGTCCCTATCACATGATTTTCCCACTTGATCTAGCTGTCTCATCTCATGGAGAAATGGAGGCAGAGAGAATTTGTGGCGGTGTGAAAAAGTGACCTGAGCCAGTGAGGTGGGTTAGGGAGAGGCCGCAGAGCACATGGCAGGTATGTTGGCCCAGGTACTTGGAATAATAGAGAGCCGCCTTTGTTGATCTGGACTTAAAGTATAATTCCTTGTTCTTCCCCAAGGTAGAGTGAGGCAAAAACTGAAACGATTTCTACTATCCCAGGAAAAGAGATGGCCCACCTGCCTTTTTAGGAAAGGATTAAGTGACATGCTTATCCTGAGTCAGTTCTATTTCCATCTCCTTGCTAAAGACAGCTGATATGGCTGGTAGTTTAGGCAGAGGCCGTGAGTGTTTGTAAAGGGCTGCTGTGATTTCTTTTGGGCAGGAATGCCTCTTGCTGAATGTGGTAGGAAAGAATGACAAATGAGCCAGCTTTGGGGCACATTTAGAATTGCTGGCATCTTGCTTTTGTAAATCTCAAAAAGTTTCATACCGAAAATTTCATATCAACTCTGTTGATCAAATTCTTCTAAAGCTGGGCACGGTGGGAACGCTTGTAATCCCAGCACTTTGAGAGGCTGAGGTGGGCGAATTGATTGAGTCCAGGAGTTCGAGGCCAGTCTGGGCAAATGTTGAAACCCTGTCTCTACAAATAATGCAAAAATTAGTTTGGGCACGGTGGCGCAAGCTGTAGTCTCAGCTACTTGGGAGGCTGAGTGGGAGAATCGCTTGAGCCCAGGAGGTCAAGGCTGCAGTTAACCTTGATCACATCACTGTACTCCAGCCTGGGCAACAGAGTGAGATCCAGACTTAAAGAAAAAAATCTTCCTAAAATTTGGGTATTTGGTTAGGAATCACAAGACAGGTATTTGATTAACCCCAGCAAGAGGCAGATATCAAAGGGGACTGTAGAAGAATTTGAGCCTGTTTCAGTGCCAATATAATGACTGAAATGTGTTGTTGCCCTTATCATGTGGATATACATATAAAATTGACCCAATAGAAAACAAGAAGAAAAGGAGATGTCATGTTTGCAAGACATTTAAGATAATTTGTAGAACGGTTGAGTCTCTCAGGATTGTTATAAGAAGAAAATGTGTTAGCTATTTGAAGGGTTTGTCTTTAGCAAAAAGATTCTAAATGACTAAGAAAACTTCTTTAAAATTGAACTCTTCCCCTGACCGTGTGCTTCTACTGCCCTCTCATTTCTTCTTGCTCTCTTCATCCCCTCTTCATCTACCCCTCCCTCCCATTATGGGCCTCTCTGGTCTCTGAACAAAAGATACAGCCCCTGCCTTCAAGGATCTTATAAAACTCAGGGGAAAGAAAGAAGCATAAATAATAAGTAGGGCAGAATGTGGCAAGTGTTATAAAGTACAACTAGAGTATGGTGAGCATACAAAGGAGAGATCTGAGGAGCTGCAGGAAGCCTTCCTGTGTAGGAGCAGGACCTTGAAGTGTAGATAGGATTTTTAAACATAAGAATTTTTTTTTCCTTTTTTTATATTTTGTTTGGAGAGAAGGAAAGTTCTCAGGGGGACAAAAAGACTGTTGTGTATAAAGGCATGGAGATGGGAAAATGGAAAGCTGTGCGTATTCTGTTTAGGCTGATTCGTAGATAACGTGAATTTAAAAGGTAGGTTGGGGCCAGGTGAAATGCCATGCTGAGACATTTGGACTTCATTCTCTAGGTTGCAGGGAACTAGTGAAGGTTCTTGGAGAGCTGGCATTATTGCAGCCTACAGTTAAAAAGATAATTTTAGGGTTAGAATGGATAATAAATTGGAGAAAGAGAGATTAGAGGCAGGGAAAGCAGTTTGGAGTGATTGCAGAAATTCAGGCAAGAGATAAAGTCTGGAGTTAAGGTGGTAGAATATAAATGAGGGGCTTCTTAATCATCCTCGTCTGTTTCTCTCAAGTGTATAGAGGTACAGTGTTCCTATCAAATAATTGCTTTCCCTTTTTCTTGGAGTCAGTTTATACTAGGAGATTATGGACTGTTGTTTATAAAATCACCCCCAAGGAATCACCAGAGAGAGACAAACCAGGAAAGCTTATACACTTTTCCCCCATTGGTTGATAATGATATTCACTATTCAGAGCTTAAACCCCTGGGTCCCAACTCACTCTTTGATCATTTTGTGGCACTTTTTCCCACATTTTGCTTTAAATAGTTGGTTTGCTTTCTATTTGGATAGTGTTCTGATCTTTGCTCTTAGAAGACATTACATCCTGCCAGGTGACTTCTCTCTTTGTACCAGACCTCTGACATACATTTAACTTAGCTCAGTGGTTCTCAAAAACTGGTCCCCAATCTGGGTCAAGGGAATATGGATAATTTTTCCTCTTGTTGCAACTTTTCTTTAAATTTGAAATTGTTTCCAAATAAAAGCTTTAGGAAAATGATCCTAAAAAGTGATCCCCAGACAGGCAACATGAGGATTACCTGGGAATTAGCTAGAAGTGCAAATTCTTTCCTCATCCCAAACCCATTGAATTGGAACTCTGGGGGCTGGCACAGCAGTCTGTGTTTTAACAAGCCCTTTCAGATGATTCTGATGCTTGCTCAAGTTTGGAAACTACTGGCTTTGTTTCAATTCAGGTTATCGCCTCTGCCTTGCCTGATTGTGGACATCCTATCCTGCAGTATGTTTTGAGTCTGAAGACATTTTCAGTGTTTATCATATTTCCTAGGAGCCTAGGCCAGGAGTCCTTGGATCAATGGGAAAGAGTGATAGGAAAAGGCAAGGGGATGGGGGCAAAGTGACGAATGTGTGGCGGGCAGTGGTTTAGTTCCCCCAAAGAGATTGAGACACAAATAACTCACCCTTTATAGACAGCTTCTGTTATCCATTTTAGAAATAGATGGCATAAACATCAAATTATAGTTATAATTCCTTTGATTACTTGTATGCATTTGGGTTTTTTGCTCCTTCTTAAGCAAAACCACAGTGGAAATTCAGTATTTGGTCCCTGCATTGTTCAAAATCTGAATGCAAAGACTCAAAACCAAGTTTGGGAAAGATACCAGAATGTTCTCATTGGATTCTGACCTTGTAGTGGAGCTGTTCTGTGTTCTCTTTAAAACTGGGGAACTCAGCGGGGGATGGTTTTGGATAGGCTTGGTTTTACCTTTTAAAAATGGCATCAGTCTTCTTAGTAGTAAAGTGAAATTAGATGTCAGATGTTTGCTGAAAGTTAAGTGTGTATGTGTGGGGCGAGGGGAACGTGTGTGATTATCTTTCACTTTAAATTATGGATCTTTTGTTTATAAAGGGCCAAGATTATTAGATGAGATTTTTAATAAAGTGTATTTTGACCTCTCAATGGGACCTGCAAAATGTTTAGATAATGTTGTATCTTTAATAGGTGGGATTTCAGGATCAGCAGTTGCTTCATCTGCTGTATCTGGACTCAGTCTTAATAATAATGTGCTGTTCTTTTTTTAAAGTGACACTGTTGCCAAAATCACCATTTGACAGAACAGGCTTTGCACTGCTTTTTTCCAGTGGTGGGCAGGGATTGCCGCTAAATGTCCTTCCCCTCCCCTCCCGACCCACACACTGATTATGACCAGAGGCACACTCAAGTGTTTCTGGTTAGGAAATGTAGTATCTGGTGAACAGAGAGAAGCCAGTTTGACCTAGGAGACGCTACCCTCCAGCTGGTAAATGACCTTAGGGGCTATTATCCCAGTCTTCTGACAGCAGAGGCTGGAGTGCCTTTCACCATGTAGTCTGTTTCTCGTTCTCCCTTGTGCATATACCTTTCTTTCAAATATAAGACTTAATTCTTCATAAACGTGATGTGGGAGAAAGGGGACACTGGATAGAATTTGCTATTTTGAGAAAGAACTGCTGCATGCTTTTTATTGTCATCTCTTCTTTCAAACCTTAAACTGGGGTTCAGCCCACCCGTTTTGGGCCATGCCTCCACCTAATATGATTAGAGCAGGGCCTGAAGCCTCTGTCAGGCTGGTACTTCCTTAGCAGCAGAAGTCACAGCAAGGTACAGGGCTGCCTTTTGCCTGCACGCCATTCCTGTGATCAGAACACCCTGATCATACCTTTCCTGATTATAGATGGTGATCTGCATCTCGCTTTTGCCGTTTAGTTGGCCTTGCTGGCACTGGTAAAATCTTGGCACCCAGAGAGCAGGGAGCGACAGCCATCCTGATGTTGCCACTCTCCGTCCCTCTGCTGCAGATTTAAGCTATATCCCGTAGCTTATCTCCACTGTGGGCTATCATGGTTGGAGGGGAAGGAGGGGAGAGCAGTTGCTGCCTGCTGCAGCTGTCTCCTTTTGAATCAACCACCCCCACTCCCCAGGTGCCAAAACAACTCGCTGGGTTTAGAATGCTCCCGTCTCTACCTCTCCCGCCCATTGCAGCATTGGTAGCAGCTTTCCAACGAGTCTTTTGTTGTGGAAGCTCTAAATCCATGGTAGGGAAATTACCAAGAGACTCTTCCACAGCCTGCCCTCCCTCCCCTTGCTCCATCTCTTTCTTTCCTTCCTTTGTCTCCTTCCGTAGCTAGGGTCAGAATCCCTAGCCAGACTGAGAACATGGTTGCTATTCCAGGACCCAGATGCCAATATGTGGCAGCATCTGGCTTATTGGCAAGCATTGCCGGCAGTTGTGCTGGCTGCTCCTAGGCCTGTCATGTGGCTGAGCCTGCTGATGGGGGCCCTGCCACAAAACGGAGTTTCTTTGAGAATATGGTTTCAACCAAGGAGCCCACCAGAAAACAGTGAGCTGCACGGAGAGGACATAAATTATTGGGCAGGGTGACTGCGAACTGTAGCTTTGATGCCGATCCTGGACCTGTTTTGCAAAAATTTCCGTTTCATGTTGTGGAGACAGCTCCTTGTGTAACCTTACCTTCTTGTGCTGTTAGTGTTTCAGGTGCCTTAAGGCATGGAACTCCTTGAAAGAGAAACACAAATCACTAAAAATGTTGAGATAAAATCCTGCTCCTCAGAGGCGCCTGCTTGGCACAGGGAGCGCATGATAACAGCTTGCTTTAGAAAGGTGACATTTCTGCTGAAGGCTGAATAATAAAAAAATGCATTTTAAAAACTCAGCTCTTCCGTGTCTTCTGGTGGTTGACTTTTGGAGTGAAGGCCATTTCTTCCATGCGAAGGGTCTTTTTGAGGCTAGCCTCTCTAGCCCTCAAGCATGACCATATTAACTCTTGTCATCATTGATGAGGCTCTGGAGCTTTTAAAATTAATTAGCACATAATAAGGCTTTAAATACTTTTTTCAAGGTGCAAACACTGAGTGCTCTGAAATGTGTCAAACACTGTCCAAGGCATGGAGGGGTAGAGACAGATGAAGAACACAGGGTTTCTGCCTTCAAGGATGCAGGTTACTGGGGACCAGATTTCATATGCTGTCATTATTTCATTTCTATGCAACCTGTACAATCAGACGGGGCAAGTGATATGCTCTGTGTTTTACAAATGGAGAAACTAAGGTCCTAGGAGGTTGACTTGTTCCAGTTGGCGTGGCCAGCTAATAAGAGCTGTGACTGGAAACTAGATGGTTGTAGTTCTGCTTCACGAAGTGGATGGATGTTGGATTCTTGGTTATAAATTCCTAAGGGCAGGAACTGTGTCTAACTTTCTGCAACTCTACTCACAGTTAGCAACTTCTGCTCGCTCCCTGCGTCTCCCTTCCCAACACACACACGCTGTAATGCAGGGACTCAGTGAAACTGAGGCCTGGGGCAGGCTGAGGGAAGGAACCAAGAAGCAGCAAACATTAGCTCGAATTAAACGATGTACTGCTGCTGCTGGAAAGATAGTGAAGATGGCAGTAGCATACGGCCCACGTAATCCCCCATAAAAGCATACAGAGAAACTGGATACAAAAATAAATTCATTGACAACATTTCCAACAAAACTAGGTGACAAACCGTGAATCTCAAAGTACAAGCAGTTTGGGACAAAGTACCTGTAGCTACAAGACTTGCATGATATGTGGGAGAGAAAAGGAAGCAATAGTGTAGCTTCTAGCTTGACCTGAGAACAGGGGAACCCCAAACAGCCAACTGGTATTCACTGGGAAGCTCAGTGGGCCAATTTGAGAACAGCAGCTGAAAGCGGAAGGTGTTTTCCCCACTCTTAACGCCTGGTAAGTGCTAAGAGCTCGAGATAGGGGGAATTAGAGGACTGGCCTTTGAACTCTCAAAATTGACCTGCCAGCACTGCCGTCTAATACCAGGTCCTACACTTAGGAGAGATTGCTGGGAGTGGAATTAAAAGTGAACAGTCTAGCGACAAGAGAAGGGTCCAGAGCAAAGGAAGGGAAGAGCAGTCGGGAAATTTCCGAAAGCAAAATGTCATGCTTTAAAAAAAACACCACCAAAACAACATGAGAGGGAGCTTGGTGAAGTTAGAAACTTTTTTTTACTTTACCCACTTTATTCTTAGAGTTTAGGAAAACTAATTTCACGTAAAAATGCACAACAGAAAAGAATCAGCATCAATTGCCACTCAAAGATAAAAGAGAATTAGGAACAGAATAATATCTTTACAAACAATGGGAGCATTCCAGAAAGATGTGTTTACAAAACAGAGTAAAACAATTTCAAAATGAGCTGAAAGACATTTAAAAAATTATAGAAGACATGAACCAGCAAAAATATAGAAAGCTCAGATATGAGTTGACAACTCAGGAAATAATTAGAAATTAAAGAAAACTATTATTTCGGAAGTGGAGACTAAATTAGAAGCCAAGAGAGTGAATAGGCTGGAAACAGTGGCTCACACCTGTAATACCAACACTTCGGGAGCCTGAAGCCAGTGGATCACTTGGGTCAAAAGTTTGAGACCAGCATGGCCAACATGGCAAAACCCTGTGTTTACTGAAGTACAAAAAAATAGCTGAGCGTGGTGGCACACACCTGTAAACTCAGTTAACTCAGAAGACTGAGGCATGAAAATAACGAGCCAAGAAGCTGGAAGTTGCAGTGAACCAAGATCTCGCCACTGCACTCCAGCCTGGGTGACAGAGCCAGACTTGCGTCTCCAAAAAAAAAAAAAAAAAAAAGTAAACACAACAGAAATATGAATAAGCACAACAGAAATAAACCTTAACAAATATAAATTAAAAAGGAATTTGAATTTTTTTTTTTTTTTTTTTTTTTTTTTTTTGAGACAGAGGCTTGCTCTGTCACCGAGGCTGGAGAGCAGTGACGCAATCTTGGCTCACTGCAATCTCTGCCTCCTGGGTTAAAGCAATTCTTCCGCCTCAGCCTTCTGAGTAGCTGGGACCATGGGTACGTGCCACCACGCCTGGCTAATTTTTGTATTTTTAGTAGAGTCGGGGTTTCACCATGTTGGCCAGGATGGTCTCGATCTCTTGACCTCGTGATCCACCCGCTTCAGCCTCCCAAAGTGCTGGGTGAAAAAAGTTTTTAAGTAAAAAGAATTCAAGAGAAAGTGCCAGATGTTGTAGTAGGCAAAGAACACGGAACTTGGAGATCACAAAGAAAACCAAAGCAAGGGATCTGAACTAATAAAAACTAACTCAAGAACACTTTTCTGAAATTTAAAAAAGGTGCCGTGTGAAAAAGCACACTTCATACATGAGAGTGTTTACAGCATGACTAATACTAAGAAAAGGAAAAAGTACTTTGAGCTTCTAGAAGAAAAAAAGAACGTGATTTACAAGGGAAAAAGTTTATAGCTAAACTTCTCAACAGCAGCATTTTATAGAAGGGAAAAAGTAAAAGAACATTTAAAATACGTAATGAA
Organism: Saimiri boliviensis; assembly: GCF_048565385.1. Classification (NCBI taxonomy): domain Eukaryota; kingdom Metazoa; phylum Chordata; class Mammalia; order Primates; family Cebidae; genus Saimiri; species Saimiri boliviensis. The sequence goes on from NC_133462.1 coordinate 65,150,014, forward strand.
AGAGAGAGCCAACAATTTTATATCCAGCAATTATATCCAACTGACTTAAGTATAAAGGGCACATGTGGTTATCAACATGCAAAAACTCAGAAAGTATTTTTCCCTGTCTTAGTTTGGACTATGTAGGATTTCAACATGTATTTTGGGAGAACACAGACATTCAGACTCCAGCCTGGGTGACAGAGCTAGACTCTGTATCAACAACAACAACAAAAAAGCAAAGAAATGAGAACTGTAACAGGATAACTGGTACTTTGGGGGAAGGAAGGTTATGATTGGTTGAGGCACATAAAGGAACTTCTGGCATGCCTATGCAGTGTGTGTGTGTGTGTGTGTGTGTGTGTGTGTGTGTGTGTGTGTGTGTGTGTATTAAGTGGAAAAAATAAAAGCATCAGATGCTGAGCTATTTTGTGCGTTTACCAGACATCATTTCTACAGGGCTAGTGCTAGCCTTTAGTGGTATAACAAGTTGCCATAGACTGGATGACTTATAAACAACAAAAATTTCTTTCTCACAGTTGCACAGGCTGCCAGTCAGATAAGGGTGCCAACCTTGTTGGGTTCTGGGGCCCTCTTCTGGGTTGTAAACTGCCGACTTGCTGTGTCCTCACGTAGAGGAGAGCAGAGAGAGAAAGCAAGCTCTCTGTGACTCTTACAAGGACACTAATCCCATTCATGGGGGCTCTACCCTTAGGACCTCATCTAGCCTAATTACCTCTTAAAGGCCCCATCTCCTAATACTGTCATACTGAGGGGTAGGATTTCAACATGAATTTTGGGAAAACATCGACTTTCAGTCTACTGCAGTTCCCGTGAGTTCTTCCTAAGAAACCTAGTAGAGAATGTATTATAGACAACTGAAACGAGAAAGACATCAACATAAAAACTTAAGAATAGTTACCTGTAGAACTATGAGTAAAGGAGGACTAAGAAGAGTCTTAGTATAGTGGGTAATGGCTGTATGTTCTGACCATGTAATAGAACTGCTTTTCTTAGTGGAGAAAGTAGCAAGAGTATAATGCAAACAATTTGGAATGTTTTTGGTAATCTTGGTGGCGGTGGTATTGTCACTCTGAGACTTACTATGTCATGTGGTGCTAGGATCTGAAACTTGGTGTCCTCACAAAATTCCTATGTTGGAACCTAATACGCAATGCAGTAGTATTAAGATGTGGGGCTTTGGGAGAAGCGATTAGGTGATAAATGGGACTAGTGCTCTAATAAAGGAGATTGAGGAAAGCTGCCTTGCCCCTTCCGCCATGTGAGGATGCAGCAAAGAGCACCATCTCTGAAGCAGAGAGTACGCCCTCACCAGACCCTGAATCTGCTGGTACCTTCATTCTGGGCTTCCCATCCTCCAGAACTGTAAGCAAAAGAATTAAGTTGTTTATAAATTACCCAGCCCTTGGCAGAATAGTCTGACATCTGGGACAAAACAGCTAAGTAATATTGGAAGGTTATAATTCTGCCATTTCTTCTGCTTTTAAGAACCAGAATGAAAGAAAGAGTCTCATGTTGTTGAGAAGTAGTTATGTAAAAACTAAGTACTGAATTTGAATAGAAAGTCTCAATATAAATGTATGAGATATTTTTATCTTTGACTCAATAATATTTTCTACTTTATCCTACTGAAAGCCCTTAGAAACAATGTCCAACTTAGCAGAGAGTGTCTAGAACCCAGAGTGTGGTTTTGACATAACTGTTTTATTCTAAAAGAAATTAGGGCTTCTTGGAGCCATAAGTGTGATGCAGGAATTTTACAAAATGAAGCTGAAACATTTTGTAACAGATAATACGGAAACTATCAAAGACTTTTGGGGTCATGGCAAAAAGACTCAGAGCCTCCTACTGGCCACAGATGGGACAATTTGACCTTCAAAAACAAGAATGGATACATCCTATATATTTAAATGCACAACTTAATAATGATATTAAAAAGAACTGATCACCTCTGGAGAATTACATGGAACCAATTCATTATCTTGAAATCTGGGAAATAAAGGGACTCAAGCATTTATCCTGATTTTTATGTGAACTATACCACTGAGTATCCAAATAATGAGAGACAGAGTATCTTTATAAAACTTTCAGCTACAGAATGAAAAAGAAGTGATAGAAGATTACTATTTTTGCAGTCTTCAATGGATGGGTACAGGCATTAAGCATCAATGGTTCATAAGATAACAAAAAGACAGTCAGACAGGAGCCTCCTACAGTATTGCCAGACACCACCCAGGTCTTGCTAAAGGGATTCAATCTGGGTTTGAAACTGAGGTGGATTGAGCTGTCACCTTGTAGGAAATACAGAAGGCACAGAAACATGTTGACTGCCACCATGTATATGCAGTTAGCAACAGACACTGTGAGCAACTTTAGGACAAATAGTCTGGGTTCTTCAACAGATAATTTGTAAAGAAATGAAAAGTATGTAAAAGAACCTAATAGATTAAAAATGAATTAAAAGATATAAAAATGTTTAAGAAGTGAAAGACTATAATGTCTAGACGTGCATATTTGGGTGATAAAATGGTTTTTAAATGCAAAAAAAATGGTTGGGTGTGTTGGCTGATGCTTGTCATCCCAGCACTTTGGGAGGCCGAGGTGGGTGGATCACGAGGTTAGGAGTTCGAGACTGGCCTGGCCAACAGTGAAACCCCATCTCTACTAAAAATACAAAAATTAGCTGGGCGTGGTGGCAGGCTCTTGTAATCCAAGCTACTCAGAAGCTTGAGACAGGAGAATCTCTTGAACCAGGTGGGTGGAGGTTGCAGTGAGCCGAGATCACATCACTGTACTCCAGCTTGGGTGACAGAGCTAGACTCTGTCTCAAAAAAAAAAAAAAGCGCAAAGAAATGAGAATTGGGCCGGGTGCGGTGGCTCAAGCCTGTAATCCCAGCACTTTGGGAGGCTGAGGTGGGTGGATCACGAGGTCAAGAGATCGAGACCATCCTGGTCAACATGGTGAAACCCTGTCTCTACTAAAAATACAAAACATTAGCTGGGCATGGTGGCGTGTGCCTGTAATCCCAGCTACTCAGGAGGCTGAGGCAGGAGAATTGCCTGAACCCAGGAGGCGGAGGTTGCGGTGAGCCGAGATTGCCCCATTGCACTCCAGCCTGGGTAACAAGAGCGAAACTCCGTCTCAAAAAAAAAAAAGAAATGAGAACTGTAACAGGGTAATTGGTACTTTGGGTGAAGGGAGGTTATGATTGATTGGGGCACATGAAGGAACTTCTAGGGTGCCTATACAATGTGTGTGTGTGTGTGTGTGTGTGTGTGTGTGTGTGTGTGTGTGTGTCTATTAGTACCTTGGTGCAATTTAGAAATGGCCACCATTCCTCAAGGCATTTACTGCTATTGGCCAGTAAAAATAAATCTACAATGCCTAGAATGTAATAAGTGCCTCTTTGATGGTGTCCTTATGCAGTGTATAACATGTACAACTTTATAAAATGGACTTGGGTCTCTGGTTCAAGCTCATCTCTGTTCAATGTTATCAAGGAAAGGAAGTTTTTTTTTTTTTTCCCAAGCACCATTTTGTTCTTTGAAGAATTTTATGGCAATGCAATTTTGCGATCCAGTGGGATACAGAAAGTGCTCTTCTAGCTAATATTTCTCTTGCTCATTTTAGCATGCAGTATCCCTGAGGTAGAATTAATTCCTGAGATGTTATGTAGTATTAAAAATGTTTAAGAAGCCTGGCTGGGTGATAAGGCAGGAAGTTCCATGGCTTACCCCTGCTATGGGTAGCACCAGTGGGGCTCTAGACCTCACCTTGGCTAAGTCCAGAACTTGATTCACCATAATTAAGCGGATTCAGTGAGATTGACCCACATTAACAAAAGTTCAAAAGATGTGCTATAAATAAGAATATCTGTTTATTAATCTTTCATAATAAGAGTAACTGCTAAGTGAACTAGAGTGCTCATGTTAGCCCTATTCTCTCTGTACTAGACAGGTACCTTTGAAGCCAGGAGGTTGTGTGATTTGCAAAGGAAGGTGGATGATCCTAATGGTTGGTGACATTCTCATCATATTCTGATCCACCCATCTCCACTCCAGGGAGATACCTGCCAGCTGGACCAAAACACTTGTGTCAACCGTGTCACATTGTGCAATACACACACTTACACATTCTTACTTGCTAGCTTATCTTCCCAGACTTCACCCTGGGGGAGGAAGGGAATACCATCCCAGTCAGCCTGAGCATCTGGGTCAACCCTAGTGATTAGTGGCATGACAATTGAAGCAACCAGCTCACCTTGCATACAAAGAATCAGGCAAATGAATCTAACGCACACAGAGCACTTTCCGTAGACTAGACATAAGGAGGAACCGGCAGTGTTTTCTGATCTTAAGTAGCTTACATTCTAGAAGGGACAGATTCGAACATTCCTTTCCCATTTCCATTAGGTTCCTGCTCTGAACTTATAACCTAGTAGGGCCAGATTTAAACATTCCTTGCTTGCTTCCACTAGTTGATATCCGTAGATACATGGTGTGATTGAATCAGAGAAAGCCTTAAAGTAAACTTCCGCTTGGCTTGTGTCTGGACTATCACAAAATTCATATTACTGCATGTCTGTCTAAGTAAAGTTTCACTGAGTTTCTTCCCTTGGGTGGTTGTAGAACAGGACTGAACTATACCTGAACTCAATCCCTAAGGTTTATCAGATTGGACTGGATCTATTGGATCCTGCCGCATGCAGCCTTATCGGGTAGAGGCCTGCTGTTCAGCTCTGTATTTAGAGAAACAGCAGAAACTTCCTGTAAGAGTGGCAAAGTACTGAGAGACCGGACGTCATCTCCGCCCTTCCTTTGATGCTGCAGGTCTGTGTGATGAGGATTGGCTGGTTGGTTGGTTGGTTGTCTGTTTTTTTAATCTGGCACAGAACATGAACTCTTAGTGCTGCTGCTTCAGGTTTTCAAAGCGCACCCTGCTCTGAACTTGGGCAATGCTGGTGTGTGAGGCCCCTACTGTGGGCCACTGTGTTACCTTCTCACATGCCTGGCACCAAGTCTGGAAACATAGTACCTAAAATTAAAGAGTTCTTTCCGTCCTGGAATTTTGAACCTTTAGAAGTCAAATGAGGACTGGGTGATGACAGCAAAAGAATTAATCTGGGGAGTTGGATGCTCAAAAAAAAAAAAAAAAAAGGGACTTAAAGATCCCATCCCTTAACTATATTGGACCTGGAATGGAGATGATTTATGTATATTTTGGATTTAAAAGAGTTTTGTAAAGAAAATTTTTTTTCCACGACTTTTTGGTTTAATTGCCTGGCAGGATGGGAAATCCCAACACAACAGCGTGGAACTGGGGCATGAAAAGCAGCAAGTGAAACGGATTTATGAAGCCCATAAATAAAAATGAAACTCATTTCATTGTCCAAATTGAGTGGAAAGGCACAATCTATCCCAATTCAGATAAATGGCAGAATGGGACACGCAGAGGGGAAAGTTCTTTCCATTTTAATAAGGCAAGATAATGGGTGTAGCATAACTGAAGAATTTCAGAGAAAGGGATGTTTCATTTTGCCAGATTTGACCAAGGAGACATGTTACTTCTATCTACTCTATGGGAAAAATGTGCTTTTCCAAAAAGAATTACAATGGACTGCATATTTAAATCATACCTCAGGCCAGGTGCAGTGGCTCACGCTTGTAATTCCAGCACTTAGGGAGGCTGAGGCAGATGGATCACTTGAGGTCAGGAGTTTGAGACCAGCCTGGCCAACTTGGTGAAACCCAATCTCTACTAAAAGTACAAAAATTAGCCAGGCATGGTGGCGTTTGCCTGTAAATCCCAGCTACTCAGGAGGCAGGAGGCAGGAGGTTGAGGCCGGAAAATCGCTTGAACCCAGTGGGCGGAGGTTGCAGTGAGCTGAGATTGCGCCATTGCACTCCAGCCTGGGTGACAAGAGTCAAACCCGGTCTCAAAAAAATCAATCAATCAATCAATCAATCAATCATGCCTCAATGGCCATTTTCCTGTAAAGGCAATAGCAGTGAAAGGGATGAGAGGTAAAGGCCAAGGTGAGCCATGCTAGGCAGTAGATCTTCATTTCATGCTTCTGGAATGTGGAAGTTGCCAACCTTTTACTGTTCTCTCCTGAGATGCACACTGGTACTTAACTGTTCTTTGGAGGCTATTTCTGTACAAATGGATAGGTAAGACTGAGGTGAAGGCCAGCAGCGAACAGCTATATATATATGTGTATATATATATATATATATGTGTATATATATATATATATATGTATATATATATATATATATGTGTATATATATATATGTGTATATATATATATATGTGTATATATATATATATGTGTATATATATATATATATGTGTATATATATATATATATATATAGAGAGAGAGAGAGAGAGAGAGAGAGAGAGAGAGACGGAGTTTCGTTCTTGTTACCCAGGCTGGAGTGCAATGGCGCGATCTTGGCTCACCGCAACCTCTGCCTCCTGGGTTCAAGCCATTCTCCCACCTCAGCCCACTTCAGCTGGGACTATAGGCTGCGCCACCATGCCCAGCTAATTTTTTGTATTTTTAGTAGAGACGGGGTTTCACCATGTTGACCAGGATGGTCTCGATCTCTTGACCTCGCGATCCACTTGCCTCGGCCTCCCAAAGTGCCAGGATTACAGGCTTGAAGCACCGCCCCGGCCGAACAGCTGCATTTTTAAAAGGCGGGGAGGAAGGAATGCTACGGAGTGCCTGCACCTGGGGTGGTAGCAGGATGTTTGTGTTTTGTGGCTCCTCAGAGATGTGGAAGCCTCTGCTTCTGACTCCAGCCCTTCCTTCTCTGGTATGTCAATTCAGCCTGTTCTCTTTCCAGACTAAATTCCCAGGGCTTTGTTGTTGTTGTTGTTGTTTAGTTTTTGTTTTTTAGATTTTTGTTTGTGGGTTTTTGCTGGTCCACTTTCAGTCTTTTCCCAGGTCTAGTTGTGACAAGGGCAGACATGCAAGCTGCTTGCTCCAGAGTAAGAGCCTGGTCACTAGTCAAGAAACAGAGGAAAGCCATGGGGTGCGTGAGGGACCCAAATGCAGGCATGAACTTATTGGTGGGACACGAAATCCTACTTGTCATTCACTTAAACATTTGACCACCTGTCTTGTACCACTCATCGGGTTAGGCAGCGCAGATGATTCAAAGATAAATTAAACCTGTGCCCCACACCCTTCTGTAATCTGACCGCAATGGCGGTGTTTACCTCCTTTACTTTCTACCAGCACTCCAGGCCACTCTAAGAAACACTTAACCTAAGTAAAAATGGGATGCTTTTCTTGCAAATGTGGCTTCGAGGCAAATTCTCTAAGCCCTTTCCAACTAGACTGCTCCCTAAGCCTGACTTAAATAGCAACTCTGAAGCTACCACAGCGTTCCCAGTATACGTTGAAATGTACGCTGGCAACTAAAAGACCACATAATCAAACCATCTCTTCATCCATCTCTCTGGTCATGCATGATGCAGGGTTTCAATTCAGGCTGAGAAGAAGGGTAGATTCCCTCCAACTTCTTTGTGTGAGGTTCGAGAAGCATCCTACCACCTTTTTGTACTTTAAGGAGAAACCGCCCCTCTCTGCGAGGATGAAATCTCTTCACCTGCTGCCTCTCACACTTTATCTTCAAGAATTGACCTTACAGCAACTTAGCTAACTTGATTCTTTGAAACATTTCTGATGCAGACTCCTGGAATTGATCTTTCTTGTCTGCTGTTCTATCCTTGGATCCTTAAAGACTGTGACTGCACAGGGTTCCGTGCGTGGTGAGAAGCTGACTAATTAAATGACCCCAACGCGGGATGCTGTACTGGTAAGTAAAGAAAAATATATGTTAGCGAAATGAGGAGGAATCTGCACTGAAAACTGGAGCCCAGAGAGACCAAAGCCAGTGTGTTTGCAGCACTGCACATGGAAGAGAGGCTTCATGTGCAGGAGTCACAATGACTTGCTAACAACAAAGAAGCTCCCTCTTCGGTGGTGGAGATATTCCTTGGGGCAGAATCCTCCCACACCATTCTGCTTCCCTCTTCTGATTTTGTGTTCACCAAGGAGACATCTGATTAATAACCCAGCTTCCTTTCTTAAACATGTTGTCATTGGGAAGATCACTTTGATAGGGAGCCTGGGAACTCCACGCTCTAGCAAGGGAATATCTGAACCCCTCCATTATAAATTAGTAAATTAATATGCTGATTTATTGTTTAATCATATGTGAATTTGGTTAGAAAAAGGTCATCACTAAGAAAATCTGGTGTCTGATTAGTAAGGTTGAGCATCTGGGCCCCGTTGCTTCGAGGGGCTGGGGAAACCCTTTCCTGCGATACTCCACCTGGCGCCTTCACAGACGCCTCCTCAAAGTCCAGCAGTTTCCCATTACCTTTCACGCCAGGAGGAGACCGTGCGTCAGACCGTGTGCTGGTTAGGTTGAGGGTGTTAAAGATTTTATATTTTTTCCCTCCTTACCGCTTATGATAGACAGTGATTTTCTAACAGGAAGTGGAATAGAAGTGGTAGGATTATGCAAATTCGTGTAATTATTAAGAAACAAAGGAAGAACTGCAACCCGTCTTAAACCGGGATCCAATAATTGTTCTGATTTGTTGGTGTAGACTCGAATAACACCTCTCTGACCAATGAGGGCTCCCCCACAATGTTTTCTACAACAGGGGGAAAAGAAAGAAAGTCACCGTTAAATCAGGCAAACCTTTCGGAGTCACTCTGATATGGATGAGGGAAAAACCCAGAAGGAAAAATATGTGAAAAGTTTACTTCAGGTTTAGAATTTCTAATTCCACCACTTTTGTGTGTGTGTGTGTGTGTGTGTGTGTGTGTGTGTGTGTGTGTGTGTTGTTGTTTGATAGACATGACAGCATCTCCTCATTATTATGGAAAATATAGGGTTGGTGGTAATTACTATCTGAATATGAATGGGAGCAGAAGTGGGCATAGCCTACACTGGCCTTTCTTTGACAAGGTATAACTTTCTTCTGAATTTCTGTGTTAATTAATGCTTATTTAAAAACCACTTTAATTGGTAGTAAACACCTCAACTTTTTGTACTCATTAAAATGCAGCCATTGATGTGTGATGGATTTTTTTTTTAAAGCTTAATTAACTTTCCTTCTGTATATATAACCTATAATAATGACAAACATATTGGGAAAAAATTACCCCTGCTTTTCCCCCTTTCTCTCTACCCCCATTATAAAGACGTTTTTTAGCTGTGGGTGCCTCACTTTGTTAGGATCAGATGCCATTAATTTGGCATTTTTGAGAAGAGTAGGTGGCAGGGAATCAAAGCTTTTTGAGACATTGGTCATTTCTAAATCGAATACCACGTATCTGCTGGGGAAATAGACTATTTTTCTTTTTCTCTTTTTTTAAGTAAAGCAAAAATTTCCTGCTTGAGCCCAGGAGTTCGAGGCTGCAGTAAGCTATGATTGTACCACTGCATTCCAGCCTGGGTGACAGGAGGAGACACTGTCTCTAAAAGAAAAGAAAATAAAGTTTACAGAAACTGTACCCAAGGTGACTCAAGACCTCTCTTGAGTATCTTCTTGGAAAATATCAAATTTTAAAGATATTCTTGGAAATCTTTTCTTGGAGTTGGCTATAATTATGTAGGAACTGAGTAACGTATCCTACTCCTTTTTCAGTAGGAGATTCAATTACTATTAAGATACTATAACTACCTTACAGAAAATTTGGAAAATGAGAAACAATTCTTAATCTAACTACCATAACATGGTGACAGTTTTAACTTTTCATAATCCCCTTGCATTCTTTGTCCGTGTTCGGCATGAAATTGCTAACCAGTGAAACCACAGCTGGTGTGGAAGGACAGCAACCTGAGCACCACTAAACAGCAGAGCTCTTTATTCAGAACGCCAAAGCATCAGAAGAGCTTGAGGGAGTACTCTGCCTTGGGGAAGAAGGGCAAAGTTTTATAGACCTTTAGCAAGAAACGTCAGCCGAGGCTCACTAATTTTGGTAATAGGTGATCAAAGATGGCTCTGACAAGATGAAGGATTGTTCTTGTAGTTTACCATCCATTGGATGAGAAATCTGGGTTTTGCCGAGGAGGGTGAGAGAAACAGCTGCAAGGGGTCACTGGAATGTCGCCAGTCATTTAGGGCTTCTTATCTCTTGGTCAATAGTCTCATAATTTGATCAGCTTTTGGTCTGTTCACTCCTCCAAATACATAACTGATGTCAGTTGCAGTCTCAGGCTCATTGGCAATGACTCCTATTGGATGCGCTTGTGATTTTTGCCTTCATGCTTGAATTTCAGTCATTTTTGAGTGAGTAGCTGACCAGAGCATTTACGACTCTGGAGAGAGCACAGTGAGTGACTGTGGGACAACACCTGTTGAAAGAGTTACCAGAAGGCCTCAGATAATGCCCACAGTCAAAATCCTGCTCTACCTAGGATCAGCCAGAGCAGTTCCGTACCCAACCCAAAGAGAAGAGAAGTTCGATTTCGGTAAATTCACCTACCACTTTGTTCATCTTCTTGACTTAACAAGGTTTAGTATCTGATATCCAGGATTGCATAATAATAGGCAGGAATTTTAAGAATCTCATTTGTTAAAATAAGGTTCTTCTTTTTTCAAAAACGATTCTTCTCCCTTTTTTCAAAACTATCTTTTTGAAGGCATTGGCATAATGCTAAACCAATGGAGAAGGGAAAAGATCGTTTTGAAAAGGAGAAGAAAGAGACAATTAAGGGTATGGTACTCAGCGGCTCCCTGTGACTGGGGGGTCTGAGCAAAAGCATTCCATGTCTAGCTGTCTCCTACTTGGTTTGAAATTCCTTGGGAAGCTGTTTCCTTTGTGATGCTATTTGTTTCAGAATTCTGAAATCAGTCTTAGATATCCTGTCAGTATGGAAGTTCAGGATGAGGGTGTATGATATCTTGGGAAACAGGAATCCAATGGGATGATTTCTTGGAATTTCACTGCAGTGCTTGTATTTTATGCTGCTTGATAATGTTTCCTCCAAGAGGTACCCCTCAGGTATAAGACCGTGACCAACAGGAAGTAGGTAAGGCAACTGTGATATTGTCATGTAAAGATCAGAATAACCCTGGAATGTAAGGTAGTTAATGATCTCTAAGAATGAGACGGCTTCTTTCTTTCCCAGTTTATAAGACTGGATTTTTGGTGTGAAGGATCTCGGGGAGAGCTGCCAAGATACCTTGTCTGACGTTTATGTTCTTTTTATATCCATCATGGTCAAGTTTTGATTCATATATTAGATATAGTTTTCGAGATGAAATTATTTGCTAGAGACTAAGGAGCTCAGAATATGTGTTTCAAGGACAATTCTTAATTCTTAAGTGCATTTTTGTTTTTCCTTACTAGGGGTTGGGAAGTCCTTAACTAGATCATGCACATCTGATCTTGACCAAGAATGAAAGTTACCAAGTCATTGACTTTGAAGGTGATCTTTGTGCCTACTGACATTAGGCAAACATTGTGAGGATATATTGTCCAGTGAGTGGAGCGTGTTGAGGAAGGGGCAATGGAGGAGAGGAAGGAGGATCTGGAGAAGGAGGAACAGCACGAGGGAAGAGGAAGTCGAGGTTTGGGGGACTGGAGGGAGGCCAGTGTGCAGTTGATTGTGTTTGGAGAGGGGGAAGATAGTTCTAAGTTTGGATTTTAGATCATCCAGGTTTTTATTAGCCTTTCTTGAGGAGGCCTTAAAGGAAGCAATTTTAGAATATTTCTGTCTTTCAAAGGCTTTTATATGCCAGTAAAAAAAAAAAAAAAGCCAATCATTGAATATTTGGAATCTTTGAATGATTTGTTAAGTGCCATGCAAGTGGATTATCTTACTCATATCCCAAACTGATCAGAGTGGCCACTGAAGCTCTCAATTGTTCTTGGTAAAATTCCATCAAAGCTTCAAATATTTGGTGCTATTGGCATCATGTTTGTGCATGTAAGAAGCCAAAGACTTGGCAGTTTCATTGAATGGCTCACAATGGCCCTCAGAATCTTGACAATACACACCCATATTATTGTTGAGAGCCCAGAGTTAAAAAACAAATGGAATGAATGTCTTTCACCAAGGCGAATTCAGAGGGAGAACAGAGGCCTAGGTGGGGCTTCAATGCAAAGAGAGCCAAGTACTAGGTGGGGACAGGACTTGACTGTCCCGTCCCTGGGACCTTCCAGAAGAGACTTGGGGGTCTCTTGCATTCTCTGTCCTCATCAAAGTGGCTAAGCTGTTCAGCAGTGGGTCCAGGCAGTGATTAGTGTCTTGGCATCAGAAACTGTAGAAGATAATCGGCCAGAGCATGATTAGCATAAACCTTTGTTCTGAATGCTACAGCATGAGAAGACTTTAAAGGATGTTCTGTCTTGCGGAGGAAGGGTAGTATTTCCATAGCGTCAGAGGAAGAAGAGCCAGCTGAAACTCAGCTGGTTTGGGGGCTAATTGGTCAGAGATGGTCTCAGAAGCAGGAGGGATCATTCTTGTGGTTTAGCAGCCATTGGTTGGGCAGTTCAGTTTTATCAAAAGGGATCCATCGGGAAAACCGTTATGGACTAAGGTCAAGTGAGGGTCAGAGTGAACATTTTTAGTTCTTCAGAGTTGTTTATTTTTATTTTTTTTTATTTAAAAAACTAAGTTGCTTACTACTGTGACAAAAGAAGTCACTAGTGTGATAAGTAAGGAGAAAGCGGGGGAAGAATCTTCCAGGCGGCCCTCTGCTCAGAGGCTGCTTTCTTTCCAAAAGCAGAGGAAGTTGTGGATCGCCCTTTCTTCCCGATGCACTAGCCCCATCTCTACCCTGCTCATCTCACACACCAACCAGAGCAGCAGGGAGAAAGGCAGTCGTATCTAAGCAGCAACAGATGACAACAGCGTGCAAAGCATTAAAGAGGGCATTGGGCAGGACCACGCCTCCCAGCTTCCAGAATGCCACAGTAATGAACCAGAAGAGCCCACGCCCTTGCAGACAGAGGACTGAACTCACACAGACTGATCATGGAGCTGCGCTTAAATGATGCCTGAGAACGAGTCTGCATTGTTTGGCTGTACTACTAGGGCCACGTGAGCATTTGCTCATGGAATGTGAGAAACACAAACAGGAACGGGCCTTGTTCACATACCTGTGTGTGAACCGTGGCCTGGTACTCAGAGTAAGTGAATCTGAACACAAACGTCTACAGCGACTCCCCAGTCCAGGGACCTCTGCTTACAGGGTCTGGCAACAGTCTCTTCACCTTTCTTAGGATAAATTCAAAGCAAAGGATTAGCTGAGAGTGCTTGAGTCCACATTATGGAAGGAGCTGCATGCCATTTAATGAATAAGTAATTTAAGCGTAAGTATATATACCTAGAAAAACTATATGTGGTTTGGGTTTTTATTTTAATGTGTATTTTTTTTTTTTTTTTTTTTTTTAGAGACAGGATCTCACTCTGTCATTCAGCCTGGAATGCAGTGGTAACCAAGCTCCTGGGCTTAAGTGATCCTCCCTCCTCAGCCTCCCAAGTAGCTAGGATTACAGGCTCGTACCACCACACCCAGCTAATTTACAAAAAATAAAATTTTTTTATGGTAGGGACAGAGTCTCACTATGTTGCCCAGGGTAGTCTAGTCTCAAACTCCTGGCCTCAAATAATCTTTGCACTTCCCAAAGGACTGGGATTACAGGTGTGAGCCACCGTACAGGGCCTAAGGTTTGGTTTTGATGTTAATTTCCTATTCTTCTTCATTAACTCCCTAGCTAAGAAACTGCTTCTTTCATAGGCTTTGCATTACTGATCTCCATGGAGCACTGCTGGCCCTGCTCCAAGCTGAGTGCCCCCGGACCGGCAGCCACAGGGTGAGGTTCAACCTGGGGCATCTTCAGCGTGGCTGTTGGAGCCCAGTCACTGTTCTGAGACTTTGCTTCGACATCATGCTGGGAATTCTTGAATTTTGGCATCCCATGCCTTCATAGTCTACGTTCTAGTAACTTCTTCTTTTTTTTTTTTTTTTTTTTCCAGAGACAGGGTTACACTAGGCTGATCTTGAACTCCTGACCTTAGGTGATCCGCCCGTCTCTGCCTCCCAAAGTGCTGGGATTACAGACGTGAGCCACCACGCCTGATCTCTAGTAAATTCTTGAATAAGGGTGCATAGGAGATACATTCGTGTGTGTGTGTATTTGCCGAACTGTGTATATTTCCTTCAATTTAATAGTTTGGCTAGGTATAGCATGTAAATTATAACTGTTTTACTCCGAATTTTAAAGACAATTGTCTTGGATTCTATTTCTATTTCTGACCCTTTGGCCAACCCTTAGTTTCCTCTGTGAAAGCTTCTAGTATTTGTTCTCAGTACTCATTATTCTAAATTTCCCAATCCTGAGCCCTTGGCAGGCCCTTTCAACCTGAACTCTCATGTTCTTCAGCCTAGAGACTGTCGGTCGAGTTACTTGTGTTTGCTGTTCTTTTGAGAATTTCTGTTAGCTAAGTTCGGGCCTTTTTGAGTAATCTTTAAGTTTTCTTTTTTTCTGTTTTTTTTTTTTTTTTTTTTTTTTTTTTAATCTTTTTGTTGTTCCTTGGAAATTTCTTCAACTTCATCTTCCAGTTTTTCTGTAAAGTTTTCTTTCAGCAATTATGTTTTTAATTTCAATAATTCTTTTTCTTTGAATATACTAATTTTATAGCACCTTATTCTTGTTTTACTAATGTAATCTCTTTATCTTCTTAAGGAGAGAGAACCCACAGTTTCAGTTTTTATTTTTTCCATTTCCAGCATGATTCCTCCTATTGTGGTTATCAAGTGCTGTGTAACAAATTTCTCCCCTCCTCTCCCAAACTTCGTGATGTACAATAGCATTTATTTTGCTCGTGAACTTTCAACCAGAGCAGGGCTCAGCAGGTTCAGGTCATCTTTGATCTATTCAGTGTCCCCTAGGGCTGGAATCACCTGAAGGCCTCTTCACTCACGTCTGGTGTTTGGGTTGGACAAATTCAAACAGCTGGGGCATCTGTCTCTCGTAACATGTGGTCTCTCAAGCATGGAAGCTTCATGGGAATCAGACTTCTAATTTGATGATCCAGGGCTCCAAAGATGTGTATCCCAGGAGAGCAAGAGTCGAGTGAAAGCCGCCTTCTTTGTGTGACCTAGCTGCAGAAGTCACATACTGCCATTTCCCTTTTTCTGTATTGCAGTGCTGTCCAATTAAAATATATTGTGGCTGGGAGCAGTGGCTCATACCTGCAATCCCAGTACTTTGCGAGGCAGAGGCGGGTGGATCACCTGAGGTCAGGAGTTTGAGACCAGGCTGGCCAACGTGGTGAAACCCTGTCTCTACTAAAAAGATAAAAATTAGCTGGGCGTGGTGGCATGGCACCTGTGGTCCAAGCTACTTGGGAGGCTGAGGCAGGAGAATCGCTTGAACCTGGGAGGCAGAGGTTGCAGTGAGCTGAGATGGCATCACTGCACTCCAGCCTGGCAACAGAGCAAGACTCCATCTCAAAAAAATAAAAATAAAAATATATATATTGCGAGCCACATGTGCAATTTCAAGCTTTCTAGTGGCCACATTAAAAATATAAAAAGAAATAGGTAAAGTTAATTTGAATAATATATCTTATTTAACTTAATATCACTTAAATATGTAATCAATAGAAAATGGTTAATGAGATAGTTTACATTCTTTTCTCATACTATCTTTAAAGTCCAGTGTAATTTTCATACTTGCAACACAGCTCAAATCAGATGGTAAATTCTTTTTTTCCAATGCTGAATTTCCAAAAGTTAATGTGAAATATAGTCCTGCCAAAATAATAAAGCTAGAAGAAAAACACTTCAATTATCTCAATTTTTAAATTTAAATTATTTAGAATTGAATAAAATTGGTGGGACGTGGTGGCTCATGCCTGTAACCCCAGCACTTGGGGAGTTGGGGAGGCTGAGGCTAGAGGATCATGAAGTCAGGAGATCAATACCATCCTGGCCAATGTGGTGAAACCTTATCTCTACTAAAAATACAAAAAATTAGCCAGGTGTGATGGCGTGCACCTATAGTCCCAACTACTTGAGAGGCTGAGGCAGGGGAATTACTTGAACCCAGGTGGCAGAGGTTGCAGTGAACCAAGATTGTGCCACTGCACTCCAGCTTGGCGACAGAGCAAGACTATGTAAAAAAAAAAAAAAAAAAGAATTGAATAAAATTATTTCAGATCTTCAGTTGTAATAGCTACTTTCCACTAACTCAACAGCCACACTTGCCTAATGGCTACTGGCATCCATATTGGGCGGTGTGACTCTGTTAGTTGAAGTCCCACCTAGATTCAAGCGGAGAGAAGATAAGCTCTAGCTTTTAACGGGAGAAGGGACAATGTTTTAAAGAGAATATGGAACCAGAAGCACTGTGGCTGTTTTTGGAAAATGCAATCTGCCACACCCTCTGAGTTTCCTTTTGCCCTGGTTTATTTACTTTAGTCTCTATATTTCAGGGCAGAGACTTTCTTCTAATGTGTTCACGTTAAGACTGAAGCTCTTCGAGGTTGATTGGAGGCTCTGTGTGCAGGGGAAGTCTGTCTTTGGAAAGCTTCACTGAAGGGTGATTGACAGGGGCCAGGTCATCTTGCTGGGAACTCACCTCAGGTTACCATCTGCTGGTTGTTTCTCTTAGGTCAGATTCTTCTGAGAAGGCTCAGCCAGTCTCCTCAGGATATGGAAAGCTGGCTGGCTGTTCTGGAGGCAGTGGGGGAGGCAGAGGTAGTTTAAATGTTCACCAAATGTCATCATTTCAGTAGAACAACTTTCTGGTGTCTCCACCAGAGACTCTCTCATTTAATTATGCAAAGAATCGACCTCCCAGGGCTTGCTGGGTTGGAAGAAGTGGTCTCCGGACTGCCACAGGTAGGGTGGGGAATCAGCTGATCCTCTTCACTCTCCACCCTCATCCTGTCTCCTGAGAAGGGTCCCTGAGCCTTTCTGGGGCTCTCTACTGTGATACAATCCCATGTCAGGGATGTCCTCTCCACAGGCTCTTAGGTTTCAGGTGTCCTCTACTCTGCTAAGCCTAACTCATATATACACTTTCCATCCCCAGATATTTGGAGGCATCTGTTGTCTGTTGCCCTCCCCTTTCCTGTTTTCTTTGTCCTTTGTATATGTCTTTGCTTATTATTTTAGTGGGATTCTAGGAGAAAGCAGAGATAGCCTAATATAACAATGCCCACCAGAAGGAATATCAAGGCCATTTGGTGCCCTTAGGAATTCTAACTGTTTAGGTCAACAATTGTGCTGCTTTTAAGATAAAAACTTAATGTGAAATTTCACTATACATTACACATTACTCATTACAGGCAATGGATAACCGTCAGCCAGTCGATAAATATTTAGTGAGCAACTAGTATATGCCAAGCATTGTCAAGGTTCTGGGGATACAGTGGTAAACAAGGCAGAAAAGACTTATAGTCTAGTGCTTCTCATGTCATCTGGAGATTTGTTAAAAATGCAAATTCTGTAGGTGGTTATGGTGGCACATGCCTGTAGTCCCAGCTACTCAGGCGGCTGAGGTGAGAGGATTGCTTGAGCCCAGAAGTTCGAGGCTGCAGTGAGCTATGATTGCACCACTGTACTCCAGCCTGGGTGACAGACAAGACCCATTTACTTATTAATTTTATTTATTTATTTTTGAGACAGAGTCTTGCTCCGTCATCCAGGCTACTACAGTGCAGTGGCACAATTTCGGCTCACTGCAACCTCCACCTCCCAAGTTCAAGCAATTCTCATGCCTCAGCCTCCCGAATAGCTGAGATTACAGGCGTGCACCACCATGCCCTGCTAACTTTTGTATGTTTAGTAGAGATGGGGTTTCACCATGTCAGCCAGGCAAGTCTCCAACTCCTGGGCTCAAGTGATCTGCCTGCCTTGGCCTCTCTAAGTGCTGGGATTACAGGCATGAAGCACTGTGCCCGGCCGAGACCCCATTTATAAAAATTAAAATAGAAGAATATGTAATTCTGCTTCAGTAAATCTGGGATGGGGCCTGAGATTCTACCTAGAGAGAAGCCTTTCCCCTTTCCCCCCCCCCCCCCGAGTTAACCCAATCTCTGAGTGCTTCACTCTCAATGTGAACAGGGAAAAATGAATTTTATTGCAACCCTTACTAATATGCCCTGCCTGTCTACGCTTTTGAAATGTTTTTACTTGGCCAGAAGTTGGCTAATAGTCTTTTGTAGGTTTCTGCACCTATTGTGTTCATTTGTTCCTAGAACCTCAGGAATGAAAGAGACCTAAGAAGTTACCTAGTCTAGACCAGGTGTGGCGACTCACACCCATAATCACGACACTTTGCAAGGCCAAGGTGGGAGGATCCTTTGAGCCCAGGAGTTTGCGACCAGCCTGGGCAACATAGTGAGACTGTTTCTCCAAGTAATAACAATAATAATAATAATAATAAAGTTATGTAGTCCAAAGTACCATTTGTAATACTGACATTCCTGTGGGTTAAGCATCACTTCCTAAGCTTACTGGACCATTTTCTTCATGTGGAGATCCCAAAGGTGGGGTTGGTGTGTAGTGGAAGATTACTGTGTCCATCGGTCTAACTGTGGCTCATCCGCATGTGGGCACGGATTTAACCCTAGGCCACCCCTATCTGTCCTAGTGGCTTCAGTGTCCTTATGGACACGTGTCACTAAGATCAGGACTGGGAGAAACTCAGGGACGGACTCCATGTAACATGCTTCTCGGTGCTTGGCACACTGTACGTGTTCAGGAGCTTATTTTTGTATTTTTTGTATTTATTATTCTATATATTTTGTGTATATTCATCCACCGGACCTTCGATATGTAAAACATTGCCCATGTACCAGAAACATCAACATCATCTGGCAGCTTGCGAGAATCTCAGTTCCTACCCCAGGTCTGCAGAAAGAGAATCTGCATTTTTAACAGGATCCTTGGGTAGTGTACGTGCACACTGAAGATGTGAGTAGCACTGAACTGTATGCCTTTCTGCTTTGTTACCACAGAACTTTGTCAGTGCTGTACAGCGCCTGGTGTATGCTGGCTGCTCGGTATTTGTGGACTGGCTGACTGCTGGTTATCGTCTTAGGTCTTCGACCAGCCAGGCTGCAGCAGGAAGAAAGCGATCTCCAGGGCAGTTTCAGGATGGGCGGGGAGAGGAGAGGATAAAGACATCTTTGCTTGTGCCTGGGATCTGTAGCTTACTTGGAAACTGAGATAGTGAAACCTAGTATTCCCTCCAATAGTCGTCTTAGGATTTTTCCATCTGAAACTGGCCTTTGCGATCTCTCCTTTCCTTTCGCGATCCTGGAAACTTGACACCATCAGACTCCTCCCAGCTCTGAGGTGACTTGGACATGAGAGCAGATGTTACGGCTGTGTGGATACCTGGACTCCAGGGTTTTCTCCGCTGGTCTGTTCTCTCTGGTGGTGCAGGAGCTGTTTCTGGGGACTGGAACATGGGACCTGGCTCTTCCCCAAGCACAGTCCACACCCTGGCTGTTTCTCCTGACACAGGCGCGAGTATAGGATGCACCAGAACCCCAGGGAGTCCGGCACCTTTCTCCCAGCCCTGCTGAATTATTTTAAGAATCCCCATGTTTTTTTTCTCCTCAGGATTTAGAATGAGCCAACTTGAGGATAACTTTATATTACGAAAAGCTTTTATAAATAATTGAACAACGAGGCTCTGAATAGTGTTATAATCATATTTTATTTTATTAATAATATATCAACTGAGAAATATAAAAATAAAATATCCTCTCAATAGAGCCATTGTACTGAACGTTAATGACCATTGCCTGAATTGTGTGTAGAAGGTATAGATGCTTGAGCCAAAGGCTTCCTTAACCCAGGACATACTCTGAGATAATTAAAATCACTGAAGCCTCAATACAAATGTATTTTCCTTAGAATAAAAACGCTTTCTTTAATTTAAAATAATACTTATTAATTAAAAAGAATTTGAGCCGATTGCGGAAGCTCACGGCTGTAATCCCAGCACTTTGGGAGGCCGAGGTGGGCGGATCACGAGGTCAAGAGATCGAGAGCATCCTGGCCAACATGGTGAAACCCCGTCTTTACTAAAAATACAAAAAATAGCCGGGCATGGTGGCACGTGCCTGTGGTCCCAGCTACTCAGTAGGCTGAGGTAGAAGAATCGCTTGAACCCAGGAGGCAGAGGTTGCGGTGAGCCGAGATTGCGCCACTGCACTCCAGCCTGGCAACAGAGCAAGACTCCATCTCAAAAAAAAAAAAAAAGAATTTGAAAAATATAGCAACTTTTAAAGAAGAAGCAAAAATCACCATAACTGACCACTCAAAGATAAGTGTTGGTAACACTTTCAATCTATTTTCTTTTGGTTTTTTAATGTATGGTGCTTATTATTATATAAACTTGAAATTATTCTGTATAGAAAATTTTGCATCTTTTTATTCACCTAACATTATGACGAACATTTCCCTGTGCCACTAACATTCTTTGAAAGTATCACTTTGCTTTGCTGTAATGTTCTACGACACGGATGTCCTCTGTTTCTGTTGTTTTGTAATGACTCCTCTTTAGCTCATCACTGAGATCATTTTCAATTTTTGCTTTTACAAGTAATGCTGCAATCACCTTTCCCAGAAACTGTCTCTGGGAAACAGTCTGAGATTCATGCAAAATCTTTCTTTGTGTGTGAGAGTCTTGCTCTGTTGCCTAGGCTGGAGTGCAGTGGTGCAATCTCGGCTGGTTGCAACCTCTACCTCTCAGGTTCCAGTGATTCTTCTGCCTCAGCCTCCTGAGTGGCTGGGATTACAGGTGCTCAACACCACACCCAGCTAAATTATTATTTTAGAGATGGGGTTTCACCATGTTGGGCAGGCTGGTCTTGAACTCCTGACTTCAGGTGATCCACCCGCCTCAGCCTCCTAAAGTGCTGGGATTACAGGCATGAGCCACTGCTCCTGGCCACATGCAAAATCTTTATTACTGAATCAAGTAGGGATTTAAACTTAAGACTCTTGCTGTATATTTGCCCAACCAGTATCTGAAATAAGTTTCCAGTTTGCTCTGGCTTTATGGGACCAGTTCTTTGAAAAGTACAGTGTCAAAAATCCCAACTCCGTTTAGCTGAGTGTTCTGCCTAGCTCATTTCACTCAGTGGAAGGGAGATGGTGCCCATGGCTAGGCAGGAGGGAGGTAGGAGAACAGAGTAGAGGAGTGGGGAAGAGCTAGGAGTAAAAGCTAGGGATTCAATTAGATGGCAACAGTTTCTAGTGTCTAAAATAACCACGAATCCCACTGGCCAGGCATACTACTATGAACTTCCCAGGAATGGGTTTCTCTGTCCGTAGTTTCTGGTTCTTGCCAGCTCCTCTCTCCCATGTGCTGTGCATTTCCTCCTCTGTTTTGTACCAGTCGATTTGCTGCTTCATCAACTGTCTTGACCTTGTGACTTCTGAGAATCTAGTCACCACTCCTAAATTACTCTTGGCTGAGGTCAGGAGACAGGTACTCCATTACAACTGACAGACCTCATTCACTACTGTATTGATTAGTCAGGATGAGCTAGGTCATGCTATGGTAACAAATAACACTCAAATTTTAGTACCTTTACATAATCAAGTTTATTTCTCATTCAGGGAGCTCTCCTTGGGTGGAGAGTGGCTTGGCGATCCAGTCTGCTTGGGTTTCATGGCACCTTGACCTTAAGATGTGATTTGGGGATTACCATAGCAGGTGATGAGAGTACAGAAAATGAACGTTCTCTTAAGTGCTTCACCTTGGAAGTGATGCAGTCTTGTCAAAACTAAGCATATGGCCTCACTTAATTGCCAGGGATCAGGAAATTTGGATCCTCTGTATGTCCAGGAAGGAAAGAGAGCTGGACATGTTGGTAAGCATGTCTACCTGAATTATCAAAAAACCCTTCAAATATATTCTAAACACAGTAATCAGAGAAAAACATTATTAAATATATGCAAGCAGCATTAATAAATAGGGAATTATGAGAGCACCCATTATATAGGGTTTATGTTTCCAACAGAATTTGTTTACAAATATGTGACGCTGTAGGCCTCTCAGTGAAACAACTGCATCAAATTAACCTGGATGTCATAATGGAGCTCAAGGTAACCCAGGCATTAACTTACCTTTTGAGATACAAATCGCAGCACTTAAAGGGAGAATGTTATGATTTAGCTAATTGGGAAAGAAGAGCAAGTAGGTTTCGATTTGCATACCACCTCTGCTTGATTGGTTGTAGACTGCTTGGAACTCAACTGCTGTGTTGAGAAGGACTCTACAGCAGCATCTAGGCTCAGCGGGGAAGAGCGCAGTGGTCCATTCATTCAAAGATATTTACAAAGCACTTACTAAATAGCAGGCACTATACCAAATGCTGATATTTTCAGGCCACATGGAACTTACAGTGTCAATATCACTTAGCAGGGTCTGTCATGGGACGTGTGCGTGTGTGTGTGTGTGTGTGTGTGTGTGTGTGTGTGGTGGGTTAGGGAAGTAGAGGCACATTATTTACACATATTTCCATCCCTGAGCTAATCTGACTGTGCAGTGGCCAGTTGGTGCCAGATCTAAGTAAGAGAAGTAATTGCTAATCTGCTGTCTTTCACACGTGGTCCCATAAGAAGGATGCAAGTTTTGAAGGATTTTCCCCTTGTCAGGATGAGTCCCATAGAACTAACCATATGCTCCTTCCCTGTGACATATGTTCTCCAGAAAACTGAAGGCGGAAGGGAGTACCATCTCCCTTTATGTTTCTCTCTGCTTAGCTCATTTTCTATGTAGAACTTTGTGTATTCTCATTTTTAAAATCTCTTATCCCATTTCCTCACATGGAATTTTCTCTTTTCTTGAAAACTTCAGCTAGCAAATGAAAATGGTATCAGCATGATTCTTTAACCCATCCCAGGACAGGAGCAGGAGAAATGCCACCTTTTCTTTGCAGTTCCTTCAGCAGAAGTGATATAAAGACCGGTGGGTTCTCCCAAGGGGCATCTTCTCAGCCTGGGCCCTGGAGTGGCTTCTTCATAGGATCTGTACATTGAAACTCAAGTGGAATGGTACACTGCCCAGAGAGGGCCTCACCAGGACTGACACTGTCAACTCCCGGGTCTCCTGTCTTTCTTTGCTCTCATCAGCTTACCTTTCTTGGCTCCCCCATCTCCCTCATTCCAGAGAGCACAGTACTTGCTTGGGACCTTCTCATGGTCTGCAGTGGGCAGCAAGTCATGGTCTGTGACCATGTAATAAATATGACAAGTCCAGGAACAGGTTATACAAAATGTTTTCTCCATTGAGACCCAGTGAATATTTAGCATTTGTAATTACAATAATGTATACAATCATATTTGGCTCTGGATGTTAAAACATCAATATCTATCTTCTAAAAGCCATTTCAGGCCAATTATGGGAAACTTCCTGAGGCTGACTGTTTCATCGGCTTAAGGATCCTTTTATTCTGTAAGTATTCATTATCTGAGTCCCCACTTGCACATGGAAGGAAAAGTCATTCTAAGAAGTGACCACTTATAAAGTCAGCCCTCCTGGAGCATCTCTCCCTGCTTCACGCTGAGTTTTAACCCTGCCCGTTGGGTCAATATCTGTTACGTCTTTGGCTCTCAGATAATTTCAGGGTGTGGGAACATTTGACAACAAATAAAATGTAAATGGATGAAAACGTAAAATTGCAAATCTTGCAGAAGACCCAAGCTTTCATAAAGTCGTAGGTGGTGATTAGAGAACTGCTCCAGGCGTGGGCAAAGCCTTTGGCGGCTGGAGATCTGGCACAGCTGGATGAGTTAAAAACTGAAGGGAAATGGGAATGGGTCAGGACAGTACAGATGTTTTCCAAGAGAAATATCCGAGCCCTAACAACACTGATGTAATACCCAAGTATTTTTTTAAAAAAATCTACTGTGTTATCTTACTCCATGGCAAAAATGTGAGAAGTGTCAGAGTTCCCAGAAACTTTAGAAATCGTTAGTCTGGTGATCTCACTTTGGAGATGAAGAAGACTCAGAGAGGTTGAAGATGTTGCACAAGATCACAAGCTAGTGATGGGCCAGACTGGAGCTTGGCAAGTCAGTCTGCTTTGCTAATTTTCTGGTAATTCCAGCCAAAGTTGTGCTTGATTCCCTTCTTATTTATTTTTTTTCTTGAGACCGAGTCTTACTTTTGTTGCCCAGGCTGGAGTGCGATGGTGCGATCTCAGCTCACTGCAACCTCCGCCTCCTGGGTTCAAGTAATTGTCCTGCCTCAGCCTCCTCAGTAACTAGGATTATAGGTGCCCACCACCACGCTTGGCTTATTTTTGTGTTTTTAGTAGAGATAGGGTTCTTTCACAGGTACCTAAGCTATTTAAAAGAGCACCCTACCCTATCATCCTTTTCTACTTAATTTTTCTTCATAACAAAAAGAATCAATACCTGACATGATATCTATTTATGTTTGTTACCTGCCTTCCCATTTCAGAGTCTGCGTTCTGCATTCATTGTGTGTTTTCAACGTATTCATCAGGCATTCTTTCTTTTTTGTTTAAATGCATTGTTTGAACACCAACATCGTCAATGCTAAATAAGTAATTCTTGAAAAAAACAAAGAAATAAATAGCATTAATATGGAAATGAATAAATTTTGTTATGTATATTGAGGTTTCATGTAAGAATTTGTCTTAAAGTCAGACTGTTTTGCCCAGTGGGGTGGTGGCACGTGTTTCTGGCCCTCCTCCACACCAGCACTGCATCCATCCCTCTTGCGCTCCGCTCCTGTCCCCTCTGTTAGGGTGAAGCCTCACACGGGGAACCAGAAGGCCATTTGGGTCCCTGCTTCGTAACCTCTGTGTGACTCAGTGGGGCAAAGCCATTTGTTCAGAGCCTCAGGAGCTCAGGGTTAGGAGCGTGCTGGGAGTGTCACTTACCAAGGGCCATTGGGGCTGAGAAGAAATGCCTTACATGGGAGAAGGACTAGTTTTTGTTTGTTTGCATTCTAGATTTAGAATTTAGGCAGTGCTCTTTTTATCAGGGCTTACATATATCTGATTTCTGGTCTTTTGGTCCCTCTCGTCATACTTCTGTATTGTGGCCAGAAGGGAGGATAGAAATTCGTTCTAAGTCATCAGACCTGCAGTGGGAAAAGAGGGAAACTCCCGGACAAAGTCCGCCTTCTTGGGATTTTTTGGTGTGTACATGTTGGGGTAGAAGACAGGGGTGAACATTTGGAGGTATAATGGAGAGCTGTGCAGAAACCATGTAAAGGGGCTGTGCTGTTTGGGGATATTAGTTTTGAAAGTCTGAAAAACATTTAAAAGTCTTTAAATGATTTTAAACATTATTATCAATTAGCACTACAGAAAGGAGATTTTGGGGTTCTGTGAGGTGGGGAGAAGGGGAACTCAGCCCACAGTAAGAGCAGTTCTTAACGATGAAGGAAGTTAGGCCAAGCCTTGGGAGGAGCTTCTATTTCTTGAGCTGGGGTCTTGCTCTGTCACTCGGGCTGGAGTAGCGGAGTACAGTGGTGGGATCCCAGGCCACTGCAACCTCCGCCTCCCGCGTTCAAGTGATTCTCCTGCTTGAGCCTCCCAAGTAGCTGGGACTACAGGCGTGTACCACCTTGCCAGGCTAATTTTTTTTTATTTTTGGTAGAGATGGGGTTTCACCATGTTGGCCAGGCTGGTCTCAAACTCCTGACCTCAAGCCATTTACCTGCATTGGCCTCCCAAAGTGCTGGGATTACAGGCATGAGCCACTGTGCCCGGCCCTCAGGAGGAGTCTCTGATTCTGCACACTGAGAGAGACTTAGGGCACCGCCCAGCACGGGGAAGCCACTGTACCCTATGGGCAGGCTGAGTAGCTCTCTTCCCAGGGGCATTTAGGTGTCTGGGAGCAGAAAACAACTTGAGGTGACCTGTTCAACTTTTATAATTCTTTGATTTTGGGTTATTTCCTTAATTTCAGAGTCAGCAGGACAACTCCGTTTAGTGGCAATTGATTTGAGAAATTGGCAGCCAGAAGGGGATTTTCAGGGCAGGTGGCTCTATTCTAGCTCTGGTCCCCTCCTCCACAGCAGAACCGACTTGGAGAGTTTGAAGAGTCGGGCTGCAACTCCATCTCCTGCCCTGGGCTCAGTCCTGTAAACACTTGCCTGTAATATTGTGCAGTGTGGCATTTCTCTTGCACTATGGAGTGAAAGCGAGCCTGGCCCTTTCCTGAAACCTCAGTCCTGATTGAAAGACGAGTGAGCCTACTCACTGTCATCTCCGGCAGCTTCCCGAGCTCCACAATATAGAGGACAGGGTAATGATGTCCAATTTTGCACACTTCAGATCCATTAGTAGCAATTACCTTTCTCGAGGTGTTTTGAGTTAGTTTTAACGTAGCATTCTTACAGTTGGTGGATAATGACCGTAATAATGTACACAACATTTTCAAGTCGCTGTTTTTAGCTGCGATAACACCATTAGTCGGTTCTATGTAACAGATGCATTTCATGCTAAAAGTTAGGGTTCTCATGACTCCTTTCCCTTCCCCCACATAAACCCCTAACTGGTTTCATTCAGTGAAGATTTTTACTCCAAAGTTTCAGAGATATTTTTCTTTCTCTGGGTCTTTCTATTGAAACAGGATGGTTGTGTCGCTGGGTCAATCTAGAATCATTCATTGTTTTGTTGTCCTTATGTATCTGTTCTTTTCATGACCTGCAAGGTGACCCAGAAATCCAAAGCTCACAAAAATGAAAAATACACGTATTTCCTAAAACTCATGCAAGAGTCTGTGAGAGATCACCAGGTTCTACATGACGGCTTCAGGCTTCAAGGCAGACAGGTGGTCCCCGATCTGCCCAGGGAAGGCAGCTCTCAGAAGGGAGGTGTCAGTCTCTTCTAGTTACTCAGTTGAGGTGTGTGGGTTTTTTTTTTTAACTCCCCCTAATGATACAGAAGAATTGTGTATTCACTTCTCCCCACCTCCCCTACTTGTCCTTGAAGCCATCTCTAAGGACCCCAGGGACCAGGGACTTCTCTCAAGCCCTGTGTTTTCATTGTTGACCTCCCTTTCTCCACACGTCCCTGTACGCCACCTCCTTCCATTCCCGTCTTTTCTACACAGCTGTTTGGTTTTGTTGTGTCTGTTTTGCAGTCAGTCATTCATAGGGCTTAGTCGTTTATGTGAGTCTGAAAATGCTGCTGTGACAAAGTATCACAAACTGGGTGGTTTAGCATAACACAAACTTATTCTCTCTCAGTTCTGAAGGCTGGAAGTTTACAGTCAAGGTGTTGGCAGGACCCCTGCTTCCTCTGAGACTCTGGCAGGGAAGGTCCTTCCTTGCCTCTTCCAGCTTCTGGGGGTGGTCACTGGTCCTTGGCCCTCCTTGGCTTGTGGCCACACTCTCCCGTCTCTGCCTCTGCTGTCACGTGGGATCTGCTGGTGTCTCTGTCTTCTTATGGTATTTACCTTTTCTTATAAAGTATACCACTCATATCGGATTACGTCCCATTCTAATGACCTCATCTTAACTTGATTACATCTGTAAGAGCCCTTTTTCCAAATCAAATCACATTCATAGGTTAGGACTTCAATATATGTTTTTGAGGGACCCAATTCCATTATACCCCATCCACCCTGCCAGTAAATTGGAATCTTCTTGGAGCCTGGAGTGTTTGGTGAACCCCTGTAGGTAACATTTCCTAACACCTTGACTATGGAACAGTAGAAATGGAATCCTGAGGTTCTTTTTAAAAAAGAGTGTCTGATTGTCAAATGTATTAGAGAAACACTGTTCCCATGCCCTGACCTGGGGACTTGAGATGTCCACCAGTCTATTAGAGGCTCTGGGAAATCCTGCTATGAAGACACTTAAGTCAAGCTGATCTTCACTAGCTTTTTGGACCACAGGGCTTTTTTATTTTTTCCTTCTGAGTTTTCGCCATTAATAGCAATGAAAATACTTTGGGGGAAATAGGCCCACTGAATGCTGTTTCTGCCACATGAATTGCCCAAAATGAGGTAAAACAGGATAACATGACATTTAGTTGAGTATTTTTTTTTATAGCATAAATGGATGCTAAAGAATAGGAGGGACTTCTTTAAAGACTTAATTCTGAGAGATACTCCAATTCAGCCACGAGGTGGATAGAACGGCTGTGAGTTCCCCACATGCAGCTTCCTCTCCTGACCCTGTATGGTGTGATTTCCTGCTTGAAAGTGGAGACAAGCGTAGGTCTTAAAAATGGGCAGCACATCATTATCATTCGAGCTCTGTCATTCAACTAGGAAAATCAGTGAAGTCAGTGAGTCCTTGTGCTGTTCTGTGCTTTCAATCATGATGATTTTAAATGATGTGATAGAATAAATAGCAAGCTGCCTGGGGAAAACTTGATTTTCTGCTTACATTAAAAGGAACGTCACACTGATAATTTTCCAACAACAACAACAAAATATTCTTTTTGACCCTTTCAACGCCAGGTGATTTCTTCGTGTGTGTGTGTGTGTGTGTGTGTGTGTGTGTGTGTGTGTGTTTTGACAAAAGTTGAATCCCAGGTGGACTTCTCAGCAAACCTGTGAGGTTGTTTCTCTTCCTTCTCTGTGCATTGCTATGATTTGGGGGGACAAATTCATTTTGGCACTAGCCTGAGCAAAATCTAATTAGGAAGGTCAATCTCCTGACAAAAATGCCACAGATTATATCATAAAGCCAAATAAAAATGTTTTCTGGAATCATGGATGTTTCCTAGTTTAACATAAAACTGATTTATTTGTCACACATAGATATTAGGGGCTATTTCACAAAATGCATGATTTGTTTTTAAAAACATACACCTTGGTGCAAGTTCCCCTTAAATAGCAAATACTCCTGGCATATTGCAGTTAAACTTTAATATTTGATATTAGCACCGATTTTCAGATCTATATTAGTATATGGGAGAGAGTGGTTATGGGTTTTTAAGTTAGGCAGACCTGAGTTCAAATCCTGACTGGCTTCACTCCTTGCTGTCCCCCATGGGCTTGTACAGATGACTTGCTCTATGAGCCTCAGTTTTCTTATCTGTAAAATGGGGATCATGATACCTTCCTCAAATGGTTATTGTGAGAGCTAATGCGATAATGTATTTAAAACTCTGTTCCTGTTATGTAAAGATTTTAGCTTAATGCCCAGCATATATATTATTTGCCACTGTTATTATCTGCTACCTCATACTCGTTCACATTTTTAATTCATTTAAGAAATACTTATTTTTTATGACAAAAGTGGCATTACTTCTTTATTCAGGAAGTGATATCATCAGGCTCTGTGTAGCCACACAAATCTCATCTGGAATTGTAATCCACAGCATCCTCACATGTTGAGGGAGAGACCTGGTGGGAGGTGATTGGATCTTTGGGGGTTTCACCCATGCTGCTCTTATGGTAGTGACTGAGTTGTCATGATATCTGATGGTTTATAAGTGGAGGTTTCCCCTGCTTTCCTCTCTTGCCTGCCACCATGTAAGATGTGCCTGCTTCCCCTTCTGCCATGATTGTATGTTTCCTGAGGCCTCCCCTACCATGCTGAATGGAGTTGATTAAACCTCTTTTCTTTGTAAATTACTCAGTCTCAGGTGGTTCTTTATAGCAATGTGGAAATGGACTAATACAGTAAGTTTCCACTCAAGTAGGGTGTTTAGTCTGAGGAAGAGAATAATTGCCAAGGGAGGTTAAGCCATGCCTAGATTATAACTGTATTACCTAATTGGGACGATTTTTAAAAGATGTTTTCTGGTGAATCTGATGATTTTAAGAAATTGTTATTGAGTGTCTATGATGTGCTAGACACTACTGGAATTGCTAGAGTTATAAGCGAGAACAAGTAAGCTCCTGGCCTTGTAAAGCTTTCATTTTAGGGAGAGGCAGATGATGAACAAATTGATGAACAAACAGTGTGTCAGGTTCTGAGGATGGCTACAGAGAAAAATAAAGCAGGGCAAGGAAGACAGGGCATGCAGTGTGTGTGTGTGTGTGTGTGTGTGTGTGTGTGTGTGTGTGTGTGTGTATGTGTATGTGTGTGTGTGTGTGTGTGTGTGTGTTGGAGAGGAGGTCTGTGGGTTATTTTACACAGAATGATTGTGGGAGGGGGGGCTCACTAATAATGTGACACGGGAGTAGAGAGAGAAAGGAAATGAGG
Source organism: Saimiri boliviensis (assembly GCF_048565385.1). NCBI lineage: Eukaryota > Metazoa > Chordata > Mammalia > Primates > Cebidae > Saimiri > Saimiri boliviensis. The sequence goes on from NC_133462.1 coordinate 65,180,183, forward strand.
AAATAAATTCCAGGCACAGGGAGCAGGGAATGCAAGGGTCCTGTGGTAGGTGTGTGCTTGGTGTTATCTGAGAAGCTACAGAAAGCCAGCATGGCTGGGGCAGAGTGAGCCAAGGGGAGATTATGGAGGGGTTGAGGTCAGAAAAGGGGCCTGCCAGGTGAGGGGGTCTTGCAGGAGCCAGAGTAGATTTGGGCTTTTATTCTGAGGGAAAGGGAGCCATTGGTGAATTTCCAGCAGAGAAGCGATAAAATGGACTTATATTTCAGAAAGATCAATCTGGCTACTGTATTGAGAATATAAGATACTAACATACAAATGTAATTTGGGGTCCATGTAAATTGAGATAATGGGCTCTCAGACCAAACTTTCTGAAGATGGCGTTCTCTAATTCATTGCTTGCCCTTTTCTCCTTTCCCTAGCCCTAATCTTCAGTTACCTGTTGTATATTCTCCACCTGTAGCTGCCCGTTTCCCAGGGCCACTCAGCATCACTGATGCTGAGAACAGTGTCCTGGTCAGCTCAGGCTGCCATAAGAAAACACCACAGACTGGGACCCTTAAATCACAGATGTTTAGTTCTCACATTTTGGATATTAGAAGTCCAATATCAAGATGCCGGCAAGGTAGATCCACTCTGAAGCTTCTTTTGGTTTAGTGGTGGCTGCCTTTTTACTTTGTCCTCACATGGCAGAGAGAGAAGGCACAACCTCTCTCATGTCTTAAGGACACGAATCCTATCAGGGATCCTATCTGGGCTCAGGGGTTCACCCTGATGACCCTCCTTAACATTCATTACTTCCATAAAGACCCCATCTCCAAATATAGTTACATTGGGGGTTGGGCTTCGACGTATGAATTTGGGGAGGGAGACAAAAACATTCAGTCTACAGCAGGTAGGAAGTGCCACATTAAATAATTTCAGTTCTTTTTCCCACAATGAAGAGTGTGGTCATTGAGCTAAAATGAAATCTATCACCTTTCTCTTAGGAGAAGCCCAGCAGTCACCATCGCTGGTCATACTGAGGCATAACCTAGTAGTAGAGTTGTGCCAGAGGTGGTAGCACCTACCAGGGGATTGAGAGCTGGGGGCCAGAAGCACATCCCATGGGTCTCCACGAGATGATTGACCAGATTTCACTTCAACATGAAGGGCTTTAGGAGGAAACGGCCACCTGCATCCCCTGAGCAGGGCTGTCCCAGGCAGCTGTGCATGACACACAGGCACCTGCCTCACAGGGCAAGCAGGGTAGAAAATCCAGCCTGAGCACCTCTTGCCCAGCTTCGTGCCTACCTGCGGGGCAGGGGCTATGTTCGTCTGGAGAATGATGTGCTTTTCTGATTCACAAAAGTGCCTGTGGACCAGCAGCTGTTTCCTTACTGCAAATGTGTAGTTGAACATCAAATAATGTCTTCTCTGTCCTCAGAAGAATTTTCTCTCCAGTGTGAGTATCAGACATCATTTTGTTTCCTTTGGACCCCTGGATTGTTTTGTCTTATGGATATTTACAGCTGTACCTTCCTCTTCCTATGGACTGTTAGCTTAGAACTAAATTAGAGCCGCCAGGCGCGGTGGCTCAAGCCTGTAATCCCAGCACTTTGGGAGGCCAAGGCGGGTGGATCACGAGGTCGAGAGATTGAGACCATCCTGGTCAACATGGTGAAACCCCGTCTCTACTAAAAATACAAAAAAACTAGCTGGGCATGGTGGCACGTGCCTGTAATCCCAGCTACTCAGGAGGCTGAGGCAGGAGAATTGCCTGAACCCAGGAGGCGGAGGTTGCGGTGAGCCGAGATCGCGCCATTGCACTCCAACCTGGGTAACAAGAGCGAAAACTCCGCCTCAAAAAAAAAATAATAAAATAAAAAGAACTAAATTAGAGCCTCCCTCTAGTAAGTAGATGGGAGTTCATGGTAGGCATTTTCTGGGCTAAAGGCCCTTGTCCTGCAGGATTCCTGGCCTCTTAAAGTGCTATAGGTGGTCTGGGATACCTTGTAAATTTATTAATTTGATGTGCTGCTTGGACTGCATCATAAATTGAGTTTTGGTCTCCTTATTTTGGGGAATTATTATAAATTTGTATTCATTTCACAAATATGTGTTGCATTTCCTACTCTGTGTCTGTAGTAGTCTGCTTTCATGCTGCTAATAAAGACATACCCAAGATGGGAAGAAAAAGAGGGTTAATGGACTTACAGTTCCATATGGCTGGGGAGCAAGTGGAAGGCAAGGAGGAGAAAGTCATGTCTTACATGGATGGCAGCAGGCAAAGAGAGAGCTTGTGCAGGGAAACTCCCCCTTATAGAGCTACCAGATCTCATGAGACTTATTTCACTATCATGAGAACAGCAGGGAAAAGACCTGCCACCATGATTCAATTACCTCCTACTGGGTCCCTCTCACAACATGTGGCAATTCAAGATGAGTTTTGGGTGGGGACACAGCTAAACCATATCAGTGCCCATAGTAGGGATGAAGATGACAGGCTAGGGCTCTCTCCTCAGGAGTCTGCATGCTAATTAGGGAGGCTTAGGCATTTCTCAGGTGAACAGCTAGCAGGATAGTTATAAGTTAGGACAAGTGTCATACAAGAAGTAAGCAAAGTGGTTGGATGTGGTGGCTCACGCCTGTAAGCCCAACACTAGGCTGAGGTGAGCGGATCACCTGAGGTCAGGAGTTCAAGACCAGCCTGGCCAACATGGTAAAACCCTGTCTCTACTAAAAATACAAAAATTAGCTGGGCATGGTGGGCACCTGTAATCCAAGCTACATAGCTTGAAGCTTGAATCCAGGAGGCGGAGGCTGCAGTGAGCCACGATTGCGCCACCTCACTCCAGCTTGGGTGACAGAGCAAGACTGTCTCAAAAAAAAAAAAAAAAGAAAAAAGAAAAGAAAAAAAAATTAGCAAGCAAGATGCTATAATGGAGAGTAACTGGATATGTGTTGGAGGAAAGGAGGCTCTTTAGACAGAGTAGGCAAGGAAGACAGCCAAGAAGAGAATTACTTTACATAATGTAAATGAAGTCCTTAGTTTGATCTCTGATATGTGGTCAGCTTTCAATTCATAATAGTTACTATTGTTATTATTGCTATTGTCACCTTTCCCTTATTATATACTGCACAATGTGTGAAGGCAAGAAGAACACATTGCCAGAATTTTGAAGAAATGATGAAGACTTTGCAGATGTACCAGCACTGCATGGTTGGGAATTTCAGTTCGTAATCACTCAGTTTAACTCTTTCCATCTTGAAAGACAGACTTGCTTGTTGGGTGGAACTCTGGAACTTTGCTCTGCCTCTCACACTGGAGCTCTGCATCTCCTGACTGGAGCCCTCTCTCCAAACCATCATCTTCAATCATTAATCTGCTGCACCTGCCCAGTATCTTTAAATCTGGATTTTCCTGATTGTTATTGTAATGCAAGTTTCAATTCATGTTCATTCAGAACCTAATGTGATTAAATCCAGAATTAATTTGGGGGCAATGTATAGCCAAAGGCCCTGCTTTGCAGAGATTATATTCCATGTACAGTAGAGTCATTAAATAGAAATATAGCCCCTCTAACTTAATGTTCTGAGCACTCTCTAAGCTTGTGGCACAGTCAGCCTATGTGATAGATGAAGAGGGAAGGATAAGGGCATGAGGCTGGGTGTTTTGATGAGTATAACAAGTTCACTGTATTTTTAAGAACACTGAAAAGTACTGGAGCTAACCTGGTTGAAGAACTTGGAAAAGCAGAAGGCCTCCATCTTGCCCACAACTCAAAGCCTTCCCTTGGTTACCTAAGGGAATGCACTTACGACTCTATTACCCAGCAAATTAGGAGAGTGATTCAGTCAGGTATATTTATCACGAAGAGAACTGAAGATAATTAATACACTGCATTGAATGCAAATTGCACCCACAGCACTTATCTCATTTTCAATTAGCACAAATGTTACAGCACTGTGGGCTTGTTATGGTTTTACCATGGGCTGGGTAATTAATTTCTGTGAGCCACATATCAGGCACCTGGTAATGCCGTTTATTAATAAATGTCACCCCAGGTATTGGTTTGTTAGAAGAGGTAAATAAATGGAATGTGCAGTTGTCTGCCCTGTGCAAATCTATTTTTACACCTCACTGAATCTTTTCACTTGTTTGTTTATCGACTAGAGCAACTACTGAGATTACAATTGCAAACAAAGGAAAATCCCCATCCTTAATGTGGCTTCTAAGGGGATTCCTTTTCTTCTCCCTCTGGGATGATCAGGCCAGTGAGCGGTGTTGCTTTAGAAAGCATTTTCTAGATGAGACCCATGAGTGCAGAGTTAGGAATGGGGAGCTAACCCCATCTGACCTCAGCCTCACTCAGTTTGGCAGTGTTAGGCACATTTCTCCATCTGTGAATCTTTGGGGAGCAAGAGATTGTACAGGCTCCTTTAGAGCAGCCTGTCCTGTTCTTCATTTCGGCTCCCTTTCCCCTGCTCTGTTTCTCATTACAGTTTTAGCTGCCCAGTCTGTGCCATTTGGGCCCCTGACGGTGTGGGTAGGACCTGGGGACTTTGGACAGGGGTGGGGTGTTGAGCAGAAGGCCCATGTTTTGTGAGGTTTTCTACGTTTCTCAACTTGTGTCCTCTTTCTCCGTATTGGCAGGTGACATTAGAATTTCTTGTAAAAAATAACCCTAATTAGAAAATTTTGACTACACATCAATGATGGACCAGGCAGTTTTCAGAGCCTTTCAGAGGGCGATGGGCTCAAACTCTGTTTTATCAAAGCCCCTGTAATGGTATCAGTTTTTCTGGGTAGATAGTTTCTTCCTTTTGCCCTGAATCATCTGAGACCTTAATCAGAAATCAGCAATTCCCTCCCCCCACCGTATTTTGAACTTTGTTGCTCCTTGAGGTGTTCCCTTGAGGATCCCATGAGAAGAACGACTGTGATATTAACTGAGTGAATCCATGTAAAGCATTTACCACGATGCCTGGCTCTTAGCACCCAGCAACTTCTCCGTGATTGGTGTGATTGTGGTTCTTATCAGTATTGGTTCTCTCATTTCATGGGACCTAGGAGCAATATTAGTATTGCTCCTGTAGGGAAAGGCTGGCAGAGAGTGATCCTTTATTAATTATAGCAGATATTTATTGAGCACCTACTATGGGCCAGGCACTGATTTGATGCTGCTGATAAAATAGACAAAAATCCCAGTCTTAATGAAGTATGCATTCTATTGAAGACACGAAATAAATAAGTAGGGAGTAAAATATGTAGTATGTCAGTTTGAGTGCCATAGAGACATCAGGTAGGGAGGAAAGACAGGAAGTGGAAGGGGTTTCTGTTTGCAATGGGACATTTAAGGAAAGCCTTACTGAGAAGATGCCATTTGAGCAAAGACATGAAGGAGCTGAGGAAGCTAGCTGTGTGCTGTCTGGAGAAAGAGCTTTCTAGGCAGAGGCAAGTGCAAAGGCCCTGAGACAGAAGGATGCCGAGGGCTTCAGGGAGGCCAAGAGAGCCAGAGCGGAATGAGTGAGAGTGGGTGGTGGGAGAGAAAGCCTCAGAAGTTATGAGGGCTGGCCAGGCACAGTGGCTCATGCCTGCAATTCCAGCCCTTTGGGAGGCTGAGGTGGGAGGATCACTTGAGGTCAGGAGTTTGAGACCAGCCTGGCCAATATGGTGAAATCCCATCTCTACTAAAAATACAAAAATTAGCCAGGTGTGGTGGTGCACGCCTGTAATTCCAGCTACTTAGGAGGCTGAGGAGGGAGAATTGCTTGAACCTAGTAGGTGGAAGTTGCAGTGATCCAAGATGGTGCCACTGCATTCCAGCTTGGGAGACAGAGCGAGACTCCGTCTCAAAAAAGGAAAAAAGTTACAAAGGCTAGGTCAGGTAGGCCCTAGTGGGAGATTTTAAGAATCTTTGTAGTTTACGCTAAGATAGGGTGCCATAGGAAGACTTTGGGAAGAGCAGGTAGTAATGTGACTTAGGTTTTTAAAGGATCACTCTGGTTTTTGTTGTAGATAGACCACAGAAGACAAGGGCAGAGCTTGCCTTATAAGACAAGATCAGTAAGGAGGGTGTATTAGCTTCTAATTGCCACTATTTACTAATTACCCCAAATATAGCAGCTTAAAACAGCACTCATTTATTATTTTACTGTTCTCAAGATCAAAGTCCTAAGATGAAGGTGTCGGCAAGTTTGTGTTCCTTAGGAAGGCTCTAGAGAAGGTCCGTTTTCCCAACTTTTCCACCTTCCCAAGACTGCCAGAATTCCTCAGCTTCTGGTTTCTTCTTCCATTCTCTTTCTTCCTTCCCCTTTCCTTTTCCCTTTTCCCTTCCCTTCCTTATTTCCTTCCTCCCTCTCTCTTTCTTCTTTCCTTTCCTTTTATTTTTCCTTTTTTTTTTTTTTCTTTTTTTGAGACAGAGTTTTGTTCTTGTTGCCCAGGATGGAGTGCAATGGTGCCATCTCGGCTCACTGCAACCTCTACCTCCTGGCTTCAAGTGACTTTCCTGCCTCAGCCTCCCAAGTAACTGGGATTTCAGGTGCCTAGCACCATGCCTGGCTAAATTTTTTTGTATTTTTTTTAGTAGTAGTAGTAGTAGTAGTAGTAGTAGTAGTGGTAGTAGTAGTGGTAGTAGTAGTAGTAGAGATGGAGTTTCACCATGTTGGCCAGGCTGTTCTTGAACTCCCGACCTCAGGTGATCCACCCGCCTCAACTCCCCCAAGTGCTGGAATGATAGGCATGAGCCACTGTGCTGGGGCTCCTTCCTCTATTTTCAAAGGCAGCAAAATAGCGTCTTCAAATCTCTTTCTCTGACTTCTGCTTCTGTCATTCCATTGCCTTTTCTGACTCTGAACCTCCTCTTTCCCATGTAGAGACATTTGTGATTATACCAGACCCACCCACATAATCTAGGATCATTCCCCTATTTTAAGAGCCTTAATCACATCTGCAAAGTCCCTTTTGCTGCATAGGGTAACATATTGACAAGTTTTGGGGAATTGGTGGGGAACATCTATGTGAGGCCATCATTCAGACTAGCACAGAGGCAGAAGCACGAATGCAGGTGAAGGAGGAAGATGGCAGGGGCAAAGATGGTGAGAAACCGCTGGATCCTGGTGATGTATCCAGCTGCCACACATCTTGGGCCAGTTTCAGCATGGAGTCTTCCGTATTAGCTGGGCCTGTGGCAAAGGCATCCCCCTTTCCATGATCGTTTTAACGGATTTAGTGCCTGTTCCTCATCCCAATAGTTCATGCACAAGCTAAGGAACTTTAGATAGGTGGAGTGGGAAGGGACCATGGAAGCTATCAAGCCCCTATTACCCCTTTATAAATTCCTAGTTTTTTTCCTGGGCCCATTGAAAACTTGTTGGGAGTTTTTCTTTTTTCAAGATTTTATTTTTTTAGAGCAGTTTTAGGTTCACACAGCAAACGAGAGGCGGGTACAGAAATATTTTCATTTACTCCATGACCCTACCCATGCATATTCTCTATTATCAATATCCCCCACCAGAGTGTTACGTTTTTTACAATCAATGAACCTACATCAACACATTAAAATCATCGCCATCATTGGGGTTCACTCTTGGTGTCGTACATTCTATGGGTTTGGACAAATGTTTATTGACATGTACCTACCATTATAGTATCATACAGAATATTTCCATCACGCTAAAAATCCTCTGTGGGGAAATTTTTACTAACTTTATCAGTTTATTCTTTTATTCATTCATTTAGCATTTACTGGGCATTGGCTGAGTTCACTGCTCTGTGCTATAAAAGCAGAAATAAAAGAGTCATGTTCTTTATCTCCAGGAGCTTGCAATGTATTTGGAGTCAGAGCACAATTATAGAGCTAAATATAAGTGAGTAAAAAAAAATCAAATGTTAAGATTTATGTATCAGTACTAAGGGAGTGAGGAATGTGGAGAGGCTTTTTGGAGGAAATAACAGGTCGTGGATTTTTATTTTTTAACTGGGGCCAGTCAGAAGATTGTCAGCTTTTAATTTAGCTAAGAATGGGCATTAATAAGAATAATTCTTACCATATCTTATTGCCTTTATTTCATTTTAGGTAGGGCATTTAAACATCCAAGATAGGAAAAGGACATGATCTCAGAATGGAAAGTCCTTGATATTGGACTCTAAGCTTCCAGACTGTGAGAAAAAAAATGTAGGTCTATTGGAAAATACTGCTCTGTGATATTTTGTTACGGCAGCCCTAGCATACTAATACAGACACTATTCAACCCAGTGTAATGCTTGGTACACTTTTTTTAAAAAGGGCTTAAATTACCCAACAAATGATGGAGGAATTCCAAGATGGATTTCAAGACGTCTGTGTTATACCTATACCTTTTGTTACCATTTGCTTTATATCTATTCCTACTAATCTTGCCATGCTTGGTGCGGAGGGGGCTGGGGGATAGTGAGTGCTTTCACACAGGAAGCTGTGAGATGGCGGCACCCAGCTAGACATTCTGCTTAGGTGAATTATGGGTTTACCACATTGAGAGTTCTCTTGAGTCTCAGGTTCAGAGGACATGTGTACAAATGGGCGGGGGGCAGATATATGAGGGGAGGGCTGCCGTGGGGTGGGGGCTCCAACAGTACCGTTTTCCCTGCTCCCAGCCTCATTATCGCTCTTCAAGGACCTCAATCTCACCCAGGCCAGCCCTGCCCCCTTCCTGCACCCAGTAAACAGTGCCGGCCTGCCCTCATGAATATGGATTTCCATCATCCCTCACTGTAGGGATAGATGTTGGGGGCAGAGCTGTTGATTACATTTCCAGCCAATCATTGCCCATTAGCAGGGAAGAGCGGTGGGCATTATGCCTCTTCAGCGAGGAGCCATTTGCATTTGGTTGGGCCCCCGCTTTCTTTCTGAGCATCTACGGACCCTCAGCGCACTCAATTACTCCGGCATCCGGCCCTTCCTCTTTTGCTTTCTAAGTGTGTTGATTGGATTGTCCAAATAGCTTGGTGCTAACTACAGCTGTTTAGCATATCCCTGGGTGGAGGGTGACAAGGACGGCAGGGCTTGGGTTGGCTGTAACCTGCAGAAACAAATACCTTTCCCTTTCTGCCCACACGGCTTTCCACCCTCCTACTGAAAGAATCCGCGGTGGGTTTTGCAGGGAATAGCCCCAGCAGGCTGTAGGGTACACGGGCCATGCACTTTGCATCTTTTGGGGAGGTCCTTCCTTCCAGAGTTCTCTCTCTAGCGCCCTTGACCCTGGAGATGTTGGATTCTCGACTGCTCTGGGAAGCCTGTGGGGTCTGGCGCAGGTAGATGGTAAGTCTCCCCTACCACTTCCGCTTCTGGGAAAGAGGAAGGAAGTGGCTCTAAGAAGAGTCCGCTGGGAAAGCAGGCCCCCTCCTTACTGGAAGTTCCGTCAGCGCTGTTGGGCCCTGTGGGAGAACTGGAGGTCTGACCTGGGAGACACACACATTCCTGTCCTGCTCGCAGACCGTGGTCATCAGTAAGGTGTGGAGATAACTGGGAATGACAGAGGGCCTCTTTCTTTCACAGGATCATGTTATCTTCCACCCCCTTCTGCTGCCGTGTTCCTCTGGAAAGCTCTTCTCCAGAGTCAGAAACATTTGTTTGCTCTTGTTAAGACTGGAGCATTTCCCCTCCCTCCTCAGGGCTTCTCCCACCCCTCAGCTCCCTCATCTTCAGTGTTACTAGGGATGCTGTTTTGTTTTCTTTTCCTCTTCTGTTTTGCCCATTCAAGAAAATAAAAGTGAGCACCTGAGAAAGAGAGCGGGAGGCAGAGGGGGAAGACAGACTGTGAGCACCAAATGATCAGAGCGTGATAGAGGAAGGTTACCTGTGTGTTTGTCAACAAGACGAAATAAATAAGAGAAAAAAAAAAAGAGAAAAAAGAAAAAAAAAGACAGCAGTCAAAGGCAATCAAATATGTATTTAATTAAAGCAAACATAAAAATAAAAGTTACATGTTGAATCAATAAACAGCACTTTTTTCTACATGCATTTTGAACAAGACAGATCAGAATCTTGCATGATGAAGACATAATGTGTCATAATAATTAGGAACACAGACAAAAGAACAGCTAATCAGCATGCAAATGTATGCAGTTCTGGTGATTCAGATGAGGCAGATTTCTACCTCTTTTTTGCTTGATTCATCTTCATTGCTAATCATCTGAAGGCTGCCAAATGTTCACTGACACTAATGTATTATAGGTCAAGAGAGGCAGGTCTTCACCTATTACCCCCCCAAACAATATGCTTCCCTTCCCTGTTTCCTCTTCAGGATTTTCAGCAATCACTGCCAGATGCAATCAGACTCCTTGAATAGGAGCAACTGAGGCTTGTTTGTGGCTCGGATTCATTAGAATCAGGAGGCTGAAGAAAGGAATAAATTACTTAATTGCACAAAAAAGTTGCAGCCAAAGTGATGGTGAGAGAAACTGATTGTGTAGATACGCATTAGGCCACTCTTGGAATGGGGTGTCTTAGAATAGCTGGTAGTTTGGCCTCACAGATTCAGACAGATTTGGGTGTCCTCCAAAACAGATGGCTCCACATACCATCTATTCTTCTCTTTGTCAGGTTTTACCATTTATTTGATCTTGGTCCCTCTCTGATGCTGGTTGTATTAGTTGTAACACAAATATGCATTCAGATCATATCCATTTAGTCTGGCCTCTCCCAACTTTTGTTCTTCCTCTTTTATCTTTTTCTTTTTTTAAAAATTTTCTTTTTGAGAAGATGGTCAAGTTGAATTAAACCCTTGTTGTCCAAGTCTTGAATGCTCCTTCACATGAAATGCAGGAAATGGGAAGATTGCACAGGCCTGCGGTGCGGGGGTGTGAGCCCTAGATTGGAGGGAGGAGGAGGGAGGAGCTGCTCAAATGGGGAAGGAAAGAAAGAAAGAAAGAAAGAAGCCCTATTTTCCAACCACAGGGATACCTTCCTTGCCTCAAACTAACTCTTAATCCATTAAAAACAAAGCACAGCATTAACCAGTGTTGTTCATACACAACCAAGGAAGAAGAAACAAAAGCACGCAAGAGCCGTCTCACAAACGCTTCCTTCTCTTTTCTCTGGCACTGTGGCACGTCCCTCCAGCCACGGGGCCTCTGACTCACACATTCCACTCAGGTCTTTGGTCATGTGCCCGACTTGTGGGTGGTCTTAAGGTCTTGAAGATGGAACTTCATTTTCTCTGTGAAGTTGCTGCATTGCTACTAGCTACTAGCTGTGTGTGTCTGTGGGTGTGCGTGTGTGTGTGTCTGTGTGTTTTGGGGGTGGGGTGGGAAGAGGGAGGGGAAGGTTCAGTACAAGACAAGAGGCACTGACAGGGAAGAAATTGGGAGATAAATTATTATGATTGATTTCTATTTGGGAAGAAAATGCATTCCGAGAGGTAACTTTTCTAATACTGAAACTGAAAAGTAATTGGCTAAGCAGATTCACCCAGGTTTGTTCTGACATTTCTCCATCTCACCTCCCTTTGCTGTTCCCTCTGCCGGCCAGTCGCTTCCCCAGATCTTTCCAAGTCTTGACCGTCTCATCAGTCGTGTCTCCTCATCAGTCCCGTGTCCTCAAGGGGCCAGCTCTGTCCTCCAAAGGTCAGCTGATGGTCACCTGTTCACCCCACCTGATTCTTGCTACTACATTTTTATTTTAACTCTTCCTATTAACTGAAATTTATTTTTATAGCATTATTTATTTTTTTAGATTTACATGTGTGGTAGCTGTTGTCCATGTTAGAAGGTAGGTTTCCTGAGAGCAGAGAAAGATTGCCTGAATATTTCAACTCCATATCCCCATCTACATCTCTATCTGGCTTTCAATAGGGATGCGGTACATTTTTCTTTAAACAAGTCATTTCTGAACTCTAATGCTGCCTAAGTGTCCTGCCACATTAACGGTAGACTCTGAAAGGTTACCCAGTTGCTTTGCGATGCTGAGATGCTATAACAACATTTGCTGGAGGTCAAAACATAGGCCGTTGTTATCCTTAAATTACGAAGACATTTTGCCCAATTCGCTTTTCTAAGTTTGTTGCCCATTGGTTGGGTCTGTGTGGTACTGACTTCATAGAAAGGAAAGATACTTCTTTTCTTGGATTAATCGTCTGTGTTCTGTCAACCTAGTGGGAGCCGAGAGTCAGCTATTACATTACACACGCACACACACACACACACACACACACACACATACATATATAAAGTCAGCTTTATATTTCTGTATAGTCCTTTAGGTATAGGTAGGAACCACTGGGAGGTCTCAGCAGTGTGAGCAAATTGGGAAGAGAGAAGGAGAGAAGGGGAGGCTAATAAAAGGTGAGAGGAGAAAGGAAAGACGTTCTAGACAGTGGGGGTTAGATGGGCCCTCTGTGACCTGACACACTGTCCTATGTCATTTGCTGCCTTATTGTGAGACTAGAAGACACTAAATGGACCCCACAATGGCTTAAATATGGAGTGAAATGCTAGGGTGATCCCTATTAAGTGCATGGACATGGGTTAACTGGTTTTTCTAGGAGCTGAATAAACAGAGGGTCGCACAGGTTTCATCATGCCCTTTGAAAGTGCATATTATATAGATCAAGATGCCAACTGCTAAGAGTTTCCTCTCCAGCCCCAAGCCCCTAACCAGGACATGGTTTTAGGGGTACCTTTCTTCAGAGAAGTGAAGACGTTCTTTTCTGCTGGTTAGCATATCACCTTGATTTTATTTTATAACAAAATAAATCAAAAATTTTTTTGGAACTTGCCGTAACTGAAATAAAAGGAAATTAAATCATCTTGGGGCTTATTATTTTTCTCAGTCTTACCATCGGAACAACTCTTTTCTCCCAGGAAATTCAGTGAGGCATCTCCCGATGGCCTTGATCCTATTTCCAACTTCAGGGGACCCATAGAGTCACAGATTTATTGGGAGTGGAAAGTGGAGTGGGGCACAGGTTCTGGGTGAGCAGCTAGGCTCTGGGCATTTTAATTCCATGTGGAGCTGGCAGGGAGAAGGCCAGAGCAGGCCCCAGACCATCTAATCCCTTATCATGAGGGCCCTAGCTCCATGCCAAGAACTCGACTTTTGGAGAATGGCAGTTGTCTTGGGGGAGGCTCTCATCTCTGCAGGAAGCCAGCAGACAGAATGGACAGCACCAGATAGAGCCTTCTGTAGCCCGTCCAGAGGCATCTGATTATTCAGTTGATTTTTTTTTTTTTTCTGGTCCAAATAAGCCTCATATCCCTTCATCAGAACAAAGCTGAACTTTCCCGGCTGGCAGAGATTGCTGTCTTAGGCTCCTTGGAAAAAGCTCCATGGTTACCTTTCTTTCCCATTTCCTTAGATCTTTTTGTTTGTTTATTTGTTTTCTTTCTCGTAAAGTAAGAAAGACATTCTTCTGTGCCTTGGCAGACAGCTGTCCGGGGTCCTTCTTCTATTGGGGTCTCACCGTTGGGCCCCCCAGCCCCTCCCAGTCACACAGACAAAGCTCCTCCTACCCTGCCTTTCACATAGGAAGGAGCTGCTCTCTGAGCCGGCAAGTGAAACATTGGCACCCTCTCAAAGAAACCTGAAGTGAGAAGGGTTCAAGAGGGAGGTCGCTTTGTGTGGAAAAGCTCCTGCCACAGACCTCTCCACCAGCCTGGCTGAGGGCCTCCCGCAGGGGCACCGGAGAGATGGAAGCCCATTCACACTGGGCATTGTGTCCACCCTGGCTCCTTAGCCATTACTTTAAACAGCCCAAAGAAAAAGATTCCCATGGGATACAGGAGAAACCTATTCCCATCTCCCCTCCCATTCATCTGTGATACAGACTCAAGATTTTAGTACCAAAACGGTTTATTTTCCCTCATTTCCATGTTGGGTTACTGACCTTCTCTCTGGAAATGCCATAACCGACTGGCTTCTCCATTTGTGTCTCAGGTTGGTATTTCTTTAGCACCAACAAACATTTATTGCTGGGTACTGGGATATCAGAGAATTCACCCAGTGTTCTGTTGGAGTCTAGTAGGGAAGAAAGAGATGTAAACAATGAGCTTTCAGTGCCGGAGACAGGTGGCTGGATGTCTGTGGCTTACACCAGCAGCTCCCTGAGTGAATCTCCCCTCTGTACAGCCACTAGTCCAGACCCGTGTGCAATCAGCATTGTCAAAGGCTCATTGATCTTGGTGACTGATGGTGAGCAATGCCCCCACCTCTTCCTGGGCTCAAGAGTAGGGAAGTTGGTGTTGAAACTGAGTATGATCATTGGAACAATAGAGAACCACCCTGAGCTCCTTCTATTATACTTGTACAAAGTGACAACCACCTTGGAGACCTGAGAAGGAAATTTCCACACTCATGGGAGCAGGTGCTGTCCACTTTGCTCCCCAAGATCACTCCTTTTCTTGAGAAGGTAAAGGATAAGGACTCCATTGTTTGAGTGACCAGCTCTTGGGTTTAAATGTCTTCATTTTCTCCTAGAAGGAGAACTTTTCTTGGCACTGGGGGCTACTCTGAGAAGGTGATCACTAAAGTAAGAGGAGATCAGATTTCTGCTGAGCCATTCACAACTCAGGAAATCTACTGGAAAAGCAGAAAGAGAAGGTTCCGTTTTAGCCTAGTGCATGAAAGAAGGAAGAGCAAAGAGGTTATGATGGTTGGCTTTTGTTAAAAAAATAAATAAAGAGAGAAATAAGCATTTAGCCATTGCATTGTACATGGCTGGAGGTGAGCCAGTGCCCCTTTCTGACTGCCAATGTCCTGGCGCAGGAGACTTGTGAGCTAAAACTTTTCCATCTATTGATTTCATGATGTATGGGGGATTCATATTCAAGAAGAAGGTGGGACTTGTTGAATTCTAGGTCCCTAGCTGAGTCTTAAAGTTCTGCTGGTCTATGAGTTAATCAACAACATTGGGCGCCCACTCTGTGTGAGAGGGGTCTCCTCGTGCTGGCCCTCTCAGCTGTGGGTGAGTACTTTTCATCTTTGGAACTGAAAACCTAGATCAAGAAATGAAAGTGGTGTGGTAAGAGTATTGGGTGATGGAATCAAAGCCATTTTAGTTCTGATGGGTCAATGGTGAATTGAGCCACTAGTATGAAAGGGCCTGGCCAGTGCCGGTGCAGAGATACAGGGATGGAGGAGATGAATGGGGGCATGTCAGGAGGCCAGGCCGAGGTAGAGCCAGGCCTCGCACCTGCATCCCGTGTGCTACTTGTCTGTCACTCCACGTCTGCTGATGTTTGGGGGCTGGTCGTCCCAGACAGGCAGGGAAAGCTGCCCGCACAAGGAAGTCGGTAGCATGGCTATTATTAAGTTTTGAAGGAGGCCATGACTTTATGTGTAAAACAGAGGTGAAGAGGCCAGGGTCCTTTTGTGTGGGCCAGGGCCTGCGTCACCCTGCAATTCTCTGAAGACTCCTGAGGAACTCGTGCCTGCAGCTGAGCTGGTGGCCTCTCTGCTGGCCTCCTCCCTCTGCCTGCCCAGGCTGCGTTTGTTTTGACATCTTTTTACTCTCCTCTCCACGTTTCCTGTTTTTGTGGATCTTCCCCTTCTGCTGTATTTTTCCTGTGTCTGTTTGGGGTCCCAGATGTGTGGCCACTGGTTATTTTGGTAACTATCTGGGCATCACAAGATCTTTTAAAAAAAAATAAAGGCAATGGAAAAATCCTATATTGGAAAAAAAATTTCCATACATGTGTCACAGGTTGGATAATGGACAGTCCCAATGTTTCAGACGCATAGCTTGGGTTTTGTCACAAGGACAGAGCCAACCACCTGAAATGTAGTCAATTCAGTGAAAGCATGCACAATTTGTCATTTGTGCCACCTTCCCAGGACCCATCACGGCACACTGTACATTGCTGGCACCACCAAACTTTGGTTGAATTCAGTGTATTATGTGTTCTACCATCCCCAAAGATGTATTTTTAGGTAAGAGGGTTCACAGTCCTTTTAAAATACCCTTTCTCTGCTAGCTGTTGTTTTGAAAAAGCCATGGTACAGCGATCCAATCAAATGGCAGTGGAGGGCATGCTTGTCTGTATGTGCAAAATAAAAGAAATGCCACAGAAGACATATGCTGCTCGGATGGGGACTCTAATCCATCTCTGGCAGCAGGGCGGCCAGCAGTGCCCAGGAATTTGGCCTGAGAGAGGCCTATAGGAAGAGTCTCATTAGTTAATTCTGCATGGGCCAGATCCCGCAGGTAGGTAAACTGTTTGCTTCAACACCATTTAGTCAGCTCCTCGGCTGGCAGCTGTGGCAGAGGCACAGCTGGGTCGTGGGTTCCTTCTAGAGTGGAGGGGGTGTCTTCGCTGCCCTGACCACAGATCACACTTCTGCCCAGAAAGCGCACCTCAGACGGTGCTGGCAGGACTGCTTCCTTATCTGCCACCTTTTCACACCCACCGCAGGACAGATCCAGGCGTAACTACTGGCTCATGACGATTGACAAAAATGATACAAGCCCCTCAGAGGCTTTTCTGACTACTGCGTGGTTAGGAGGAGGAAACATGACTTGGTTGGAAAGAAACTCAGGATTCCTAGGGGCCAAGTGGCACAGCTGGCAGAGCAGTGGGCTAGACGTCAGGGCACCGGGCTTCTCACCAGGTCTCTTCTTGCTTGTGAACACCCGACTCCACATCCAATCAATGAGAAAATCTTATTGTTTCTACCTTCTAAACTATTTCTCAAATGCGTTTCTTTTCTTTCTATTCTATCCATAGGCGAGTCTTGGGCTAACAGTTACATATTTAAGGAGAAATAGCTGTTCTGGCATTTCTCTTGTGAACGGGTGTAAACCATCAATTCTCTGCAACAGGAAGGAGCCAGCCAGCCGCTCTTGTACATTCCTTGTCATTTTTATGACCACAGTTCCTGGTGTTTCTTTTGCTACATGGAGATCTATAGTTTTTAAAAATGAAAAGCTGGATGTGGTGGAGTGGAATGTGTGTCGTGAGTTAAGGGAGAACCCTGCTGTATCACTATGTTAAGCATATAAGATGTACCCATGTGGTGATTGTTTCATGTTTAGTGGAAACACTCATGTTCTTTCCTAGAGACTTAAATGGATCTACAGAACAATCAAGCCCAGTGATTTCTCCAGCTGTGTCGAATTGTCTTGTGAGGTGCTCAGGGCAAGGTTGTGGTGCTTCAGGTATGCTGGAGCTGGGGGACGGTTCCTAAGCTCTTTCCTGGGTACCTGTGGTGTTGCATGTTGCAGTTCAGGGACATTTCGATAACAAGAAGCACTGGCTTTTATTTTATATTTTATTTTATTTGAGACGGAGTCTTGCTCTGTCACCCAGGCTGGAGTAAAGTGGCACCATCTCGTCTCACTGCAACCTCTGCCTCCCAGATTCAAGCAATTCTCCTGCCTTGGCCTCCCAAAGAGCTGGCTGGAATTACAGGCACCCACCACTACACCTGGCTAATTTTTGTATTTTTAGTAGAGAAGCAGTTTTACTATGTTGGCCAGGCTGGTCTCTCAAACTCCTGACCGCAGGTGATCTGCCCTTCTCAGCCTCCCAAAGTGCTGGGAATACAGGGGTGAGCCACCACACCTGACCAGGACTGGCTTTTAAATAGTACTTAGAAGAGCCACTCAGTGGAGAACTTCGAGAACAGGATTGAAACTTCTTGGGCTCCAAGGCGGCAGCGGCTAGAAAACTCTCCTAGTTTCAGGATGATAATAACAATGGTAGCATTTACTGAGGTCAGGCCCATGTTGATAATGCTTCACATAAATGAACACATTTAGTCTTCACAACAGCACTGTAAAGTACAGTCTATAATCATGCTATGGATGAGGAAACTGAGGCACAGAAAGGTTGGTTAGTTTCCTCCAGGACATACAGGTGCTTCCAAATTTTGTCAAATTTGGGAACAACTTCATTACATTTTTCTCATATTATTCTTAATTACTCCATACATTGATATTAGGAGAACTCCTGGCAGCCATTTCAACACGAGGACCCCCAGTCGTAAGTACTCACAGGATCGTGGACCATACAAATATACCCTGCAAAATCCAAACAAAATGTATCACCAACTCAGCTTTTCCTTAGCTGAATCCCCAAGACACCTGCAGCCATTCCTGTACCATGGAAGTGGAAGTAGGAATGGAAGTCAGAGTGGAACGAGAGAGAGGTCTTAACCAACTCAGTCTAAAATTGCTTGCTTTTGCACATTTTATAAACATATATGCTCATGTGAACACATCATAAGGGCTCCTCCCATGGCCTTCGCAAGGGTCTGCATGAGGGTGGGACTCTGAAGCTTCTGTTAATTAACTGTACAATAAATTTGCTCCCAGCCCTAAGGTATATATGGGAGATATAGATCTTTCTCTCTCTTTCTCTCCTTTATTCATCATAAGTATAGACATCTTTATTTATCTATCCATTTCCTATATCTAGCTAGAGATGGATATATCTACATATCTATCTATACATCGACCTCTCTCTCTCTCTGTATATGGTAACAGGATGCACACTGGAGCTGTTGGATGGATGTCTGCCAGTCCTGTTGAGTATTGCTGTGACAGAGATAAAACCTCACTTGGAGATAATGTGAAACCCTTTGTGATGTTAAGGCTTAAATCGAATGACTTCTTCGTGCTACCCCTCCCTATAACAATCCTGTTAGACTGGAATTATTCTTCCCATTTTGCACTCATGGGAGCTAAGGCTTAGAGAAGCATCCAGGGGGAAGAGCCAGCTCTGAGAGTCATTTTTCACTCATGTGAACTAATGATGGTTTGTAGAAAGAGCACAAATAAGGATCACATTTCATGGCCTCAAGAGGATAGGATGGCAGAAAGCTTATAGCTCCTTAGGGAAGTTAAGTACATAATGATAGGTTGTTGTATTAGTTAGGATTAGTTGGGGCTGTGAGTGGCAGAAGTCCCTGAGTAACAGTGGTTTAAGTCATATGGATACTGATTTCTCACTAATGTGAATGTCCAGGTAGCTGGTCCACTGTCATCAGGAGTCAATGTCTATGTTATTGCTCTGTCATCCTCAACACGTACTTCTAACTCATGGTCCAAAGTGGCTGCTAGAGCTCCAACCGTGAGGTCTATATTCTAACCAGCAGAAAGGAGAGAAGGGCAAAAGAAGACAAATTTCTTCTCTTTAACTGCACTTACTGAGAACTGTGTGTGTGTGTGCATTCACAGACATATATGCACACACCTGCCACTCCTATCTACAACCCCATTGGCCAGAACTCGGTCATGTGGTGACACCAAGATACAAGGAGATTGGGAAATACAGGTTTTATTCAAGGCAACCATATGCACAGATAACACTGTGAAAAAAGAAGAGAGCTAGCACAATTGCTATGTGCTGTATCTCATCATATTTTGCTTATTGTCTTCTCAAGAATATTGCATTCTCTTTGAAGGTTGGGATTCTATTCTGTATTCATCCACCGAATTAGAGAATTAGAGAATGTGAAAAGGCCAAAGAAGTGATTCAGCTTAGTGATTTTTAAACTTCTTTTTATCAGTATATTTCATTTTTTAAAGAAAAATTTTTAGGAGACTCATGAAAGCAATATATTATTAAAAGCAATTTCATGAGTTCAAAGTCACAGCGTTTTCTTCTTTTAAAATCAACATGGAGTCAAGTTAAAGGGTCTAATGTGCTAATATTTGTTACACAATACATTTGAGTGTGTGTGTTTGCACCGATTTATAAATAGCTTAAAGTTCACTTCTAATAATGAAATGCAATACAATAGCTTCAGAGCCCCTTCAAACTTGAGCTTGAAAACAGCCAGTCTCGCTCAGACTTCTCATTGTGCAGCAAGTATTGTGAGGCCCAAAGTGGTAAGGTGATTTGGTCAACATCACAGAGCTAGGCGGCAGTGGAATGAGGCTGAAATCCAGTTTAGGAGTCACCGACACTGCACAGGTGCCAAACACTTATTAAATCCCTCTATGTTGCCGAGAAGACTGCTGGGTGCAGACAGGCTGCTCACTACATATTTGTTGATAAGAGAAAGGCTTTTTCTTGGTGATAGGGTATGTCTACTGAAGGGGCCCTAGGGGTCACAGAGTCATTATTTGGTATGGACGGAATAACAATACCTAACATTTGTTTGGCTCTTCATATATTCATAAAGTGTGATCACATACCTTTTCCAATTTAATCCTTACAAAACCTATTAAATACTTAGAGCAGATATTATTCTTATTCCCATTTTACAGGTGAGACACTGAAGCTCAGGGAATTCAGTGACTTGCCCGAGAATACAAGGCAACGGAGCAGCGGGGCCTGAAGCTCAATCTGTGTTTTCTGGTTCCAAATCCAGATCTCTGTTCTTTGTTGTCACCCGGCTCATTGAGTTTTCATACACCTATTTAGGCTCCTCCTGTGTTACACAACTCTGGGGGGTATGGGTACTATTCCCACTGTAAAGTAGGGAGTTACGTTTTGGTCCATTGACATAGGCCACAGTGGTATCTTTGGCATTGTGCAAAGGGGTGACAGTATCTCTCTCGACATTGGGAGTTCTTTGCGTGAAGACATTGTGATCTATTTATCTCTGTATCCCAGGAACCTGGCCAGGGATATCAGTTACTGTTGTTGAGTGATTTGCACTGCATGACTACAGAGTACAGTCGGTGTTCCAATAACTTGTTTTCCTTTTGTATCCTTAATCAGACCATAGGCCTGGAAAGGACAAGGGGTCTAACCTTGCCCTCTCCCCTGCATCCTAAGTCCTGCCCTCCTCATTCTTCCAGGCTTAATACAGGCTAAGGCTCAGAGTTCTCACTCAGCCAGCCTGTGTTATTTCAGCAGCATCTGCAGTGGTGGGTTTAGGTCTGAACTCTGGCCAGAAGACCTGTATTTCAGTTTCTGTTTCATCGTTAGCAAGATACATGGTCTTGGGGATCGTTCTCTCCTCTCAATTCTCTCCTCTGTAAATGAAGGAGGTGCTCTACTACTGCGTATGGTTATCTTACTAGATTGTGTGTGTCCAGTTCTGTGCCTCTAGACAACATTGATTACATGCTATATGAACCCCGCTCTGTTGGCTTCTGGAGGACACAGGTGGTAGGAGCAGCAGATGGGTGAGGTTGATTGATTTGCCCCATGTTAATGCACTCAGGGAGTGATCATTAAATTCCATGGCATTTCTTCCAGTATCTCATGGTCACTGTGGTTATTGATGTTGGTGCTGTTCTTGGTGATGACTGGACCCAGATGGTTGGTTCTTGGTATATTGTATATATCCATTTACTCATTTATTCATTCAACAGATATTTATTGTCTGCTGCATACCAGGTATATTCAAAGGGTTAGAGATGATACAGCTCCACACAAAATGGGCTAAGTCATTGACTTCTAGGGGAAAGAAGGAGAGACATGCAAGAAATGAAGAAACACAAAAGTAGGTAAGATAGTCATATAGGGTAGTGACAATTTCTCTGAAGACAGTGAAGCAGAGCTAGTGAGGGGTGAGGCTGTGTGGATGTGTAGGAGGCATGTATGTCTGCATGTGCATGTGTGTGTGTACGTGTGAGAGTGTATGTAGGACCATTGGGAAGGCCTCCTTCAGAGGTGACCCGAACCAAGAGGAGTGAACTCTGCGGTTATTGGGGAAAAAGCTGAATTCCTAGGTTCTTGGGAAATGTTTGCTTAACGTTAAACAGATAATTATTTATGAATCTTGAGCCTACTCTATCCAAATCCCACTTTGCTTTCACATTGATCCTCACAACAAGTCTGAACACCTCCAGGGTCCTTTTGCATGAACTTCACTCTCCGCTTCATGGGATTATCTTGCCTCACTGTGGGGCCTGGATGCTGATTCCCTCCTGCCCTTGGCCTTTCCAGTCCCGTCTGCTTTGTGCTCCACTCATCTCATTTTCCGGAGCATTCCTGTTGTACTTAGGGCCTGCACTTCATAGTTTGCACATTCTTTCCTTCTTTTTCATTCATGTTTCTCGGATTTGCCTCTTCAACTGAGACTTGGTAGTTTTGAAGTGAGCTATGTATTCAAGTTCTGTTGGATCTTCTACGGGACCTACACAAAGCTAGGTACATAGCGGGTACTTAGTAAACCCTTGGATATTGACTAATCGAAGAATTATTTTCTTCTCCAAAAAAATAGATTGGAGGTAAACCTGATGTGGTACATTGGGAACAATGGCACAGACTTCTACCATCAAGATCTGACATCTATTTTCCCAGTCCTTGAATCTGGACTGGCTTTGTGACATGTTTTGACTAATAGAATGTGTGGTAGAAGTGACATGCAAGTTCTGGTGTAGAAGTCTTGTTGCTTTTTTCTTTCCTTCTTCTTCTTTTTTATTTTTTTTCCTGAGAGACAGGGGCTTACTATGTTGCCCAGCCTTGCTTTGAACTTCAGGGCACAGCTCAAGGGATCCTCCTGTGTCAGCAAGTAGCTTAGAGTACAGATGTGTGCTCCCATGTCTGGCTCCATGTACCTTTTGAAGTTGGGCTGGAAATGCTTCCCACCCTGAACATACCAAGTCTAGCCTGGTAGAAGATGAGAGACCAGGGCCAGGCACGGTGGCTCATGCTTGTAATCTCAGCACTTTGGAAAGCCGAGGTGGGTGGATCATCTGCAGTCAGGAGTTCTGTCCCACATGGTAAAACCCCATTTCTACTAAAAATACAAAACTTATCTGGGTATGGTGGCACACGCCTGTAATCCCAGCTACTAAGGCAGCTGAGACAGGAGAATCGCTTGAACCAGGGAGGTAGAGGTTGCAGTGAGTTGAGACCACACCATTGCACTCCAGCCTGGATGACAAGAGCAAAACTCTGTCTCAAAAAGTAATAAAATAAATAAATAAATAAAATAAAAAAGAAGATGAGAGACCACGTGGAGACAAATCTTGGCCATCACAGCTGTGGCCCCGGACATGTGAGTGGCACTATTCAAGAACAGTTGACCCTGGTTCAGACCAGAAAGATAACCCAGCTAAGCCTCATCCAAATTGTCCATCCACACAGTTTTGAGCTAAATAGAATATTGTTGTTTTAAGAAACTCGCTTGGGGTGGTTTTCTCTGCAGCATGGAATAAGCAATCACCCAGTGAGACCATTCTGGTAGCATGGCAAAGTTGTTCCAGAAATAATCTCTTGAATTCTGATTGCATGTGTGATATACTTCAGATCTCTTTCATGTTCATCACCTCATTTAATTCTTGCAGGATTTTTTGAGAAGACAAGCAATCATTAGCATGCCTATTTTACAGGTTAGGAAATTAAGGCCCACAGAGGCTGCCTTGGATGTACTACTTGGAAGAGGATGTAGGGTTCAACCTACTGTGAGGTGGAGGTCCTAGGACTCATGGTGGCTTTTCTTGTTGAGGGCAGGTTAGCCCTGACGGTCTGAGCCCTGAGGGTTAGAGCTGAAGATCTCATTCTCAGGTGGCCTGTTTTTTTTTTTTTTTTTTTTTTTTTTTCTCGAGATAGAGTCTTGCTCTGTCGCCCAGGCTAGAGTGTAATGGCACAATCTTGGCTCACTGCAACCTCCACCTCCTGGGTTCAAGCGATTCTCCTGCCTCAGCCTCATGAGTAGCTGGGATTACAGGTGCCCGCCACCATGCCCAGCTAATTTTTTATATTTTTAGTAGAGAAGAGGTTTTGCCGTGTTGGCCAGGTTGGTCTCAAACTCCTGACCACAGGTGATCTACCCACCTCAGCCTCACAAAGTGCTGGGACTACAGGCATGAGCCACTGTGCCCGGCTGAAGCTGCCTGTTTTCATGAGCTCTGCGACCCTGGGCTTCTCTCACCTCCATGTAGGAAGGTTGCATAATGAGAAACTCATAATGAGGCTTAGCAAGTCCTTGTTTTTTTCCAGAGCAGCTCTGAGCCTGTGCTTTGCTGCTGGATTGGGTTGCTTGTGAAGGTTTCTAATTCGGGGTCTTAATTTTTGTAAAGCGTGAATTACAAGAAGTCAGAAGAATGATGCAAAGAGCATTTAATAATGCACATTCACAAAAGAAGTGGTGTAACTACATTAATTAGGCAAGTCTTGCGTAAAGATGCAATGTAATTATATATTTGAGACAGTTAATTAGGGAGCTACTTGGAAATTTCAGTGAATATTAAGGTAATTATACATAAATACTATAACCATTAAGACTGCACCCATAATGAAAGCAATAACTAATTACATAAATAACAGCATACTTATGTTTTTACATTACCAACACCTAACAATGCTTCCTCTCCCCCGCCTCCCTTCACCATGCAAATGGCAAGTCTTTCATTTTTAACTCAGATATTCTTGCAAATGGTTGGGAACAATGACCTTTCCTCTTCTTTCCTCTATGTTGACAATGCTGGGCCTGCTGTGGAAACTTCCCGTGAATGGACAGAAGCGTGAGATGTGAGGGCCGGCGGGGCCTGCCTGATTCCACCTGTGTGATTGGGGGCAGGAATACAGCAGGGCCAAGTCGTGCAGTGGCTGGAGAGGGGCAAGGTGGGGCCACGGTCAGAGTCAAGCCGACTCCAGTGCTGCCCTGCCCTTTATTAGGTAGTTGAACCACCTCAGAGGAGTCACTTAGCATTGCTGAGCCTCAGTTTCCTCATTGTATCAAATGGGGATAATAGCAATCCTCGCATGCCAGGGCTTTTATGGACAGCAGATATAAAACCATCAAATGCCTTCCTGTGTAACTGGCCACAGTTTGTCTTTGAAGCTCCTGCTCATAGACCTCTGTGCCTTTTGCTCCTCTCAGCATGCCCCTTTTATCTTCAGGGCTCTCAGATACCCACCAAGCTGCCTTTACCATCTTCTCAATTAAGAACAGCTTTTATAAAATGATCTGGAGCTCATTCACACTCAAGTGTGACTGACTGATGACTCCAAGGATTGGGAGCAGGTGGATGACTGAGTATAGGAAGCGAAGTCTTCAGCTACTGCCCTGCCTATAAAAGTCCCAGGTAACTGGTAGTTAATGAAATGTTTGGGCTCCAGGAGCACTCCTGGGCACTCATGGTATCTCACCATGTAGGACTTTGTTCTTTCACATGAAAGAAGCCACAGAGAGTGGTGGGTATAGGAGTGGTGGGAATAGGAGTCCCAGGCAGCTGGGGTTAAGCTCTTGGCCAGGCGTCCCCAAACTTTTTACACAGGGGTCCAGTTCACTGTCCCTCAGACCATTGGAGGGCCGCCACATACTGTGCTCCTCTCACTGACCACCAATGAAAGAGGTGCCCCTTCTTGAAGTGTGGCGGGGGGCCAGATAAATGGCCTCAGGGGGCTGCAGACTGGGGACACCTGCTCTTGGCTCTGGCACTGACAGGCTACTTAGCCCTTCTGATAAGAATAAAAATGCTAGCATGTATTGATCAATTACTATGTTGTAGGCACTGGTTTAAGGACCTTACCTATATTAAATAATTTAATCTTCATGACAATTCTGCAAGGTACATGCTGTTATTGTCTTTGTCTTATGGATAAGAAAATTTAAGCACAGGGATGTTAAGTAACTTGTCCATCCCAGGTCGCATAGTAGTAAGAGGAGGAGCTTGGATTTGAATGTCGATGCTTGGCTCTACAGCCTGAGTTTTCTGCCATCTTCAAATGAAGATGGTGGCAATCATCATAGTACTCCATGGGGCTGTGGTATTATGTGAGATAGCTTGGGTAGAGTGCTTAGCTCATTGCTAGCACATCGTAAGTACTCTATTCTATCAAACTTTGCCTCTTGTCCCAAGTGTCAGTGCATGTTCATTTCTCTGTTTGATTCTTCTCTTGGCCAGGCAGTGTCTCCTATGCTCCTCATTGCCCATGACCTTCCATGGTTTATAGCTTGGCCAATTTATCACCAAGTTGTGTTTCCTGCTTATGTGGGATGTAGACATGAGGAGTGAGTCAGATTCCACCCGATCTACCAGACCAATGGTGCCCTTTCAAAGACGTTGAAAAGGGAAGCCACCTGCTTGGTCTGACAATGCTGCCATTGCCCAGTCTGACTGACATGTCCCCTCCTGTCACATTTTGTTGATTCATTGGAATTCACACATTACTTTCTACTGGAGAAGTCTCATCATCTCATGTATTGAGTAGATTTATATATGAATTGCTTTTAACTCTTTTGAGAAAATAAAATGGACCTTTTCCAGCATGGTAGACAACAACAGTATTTGGTAAATAGAAACTTGTTCTCTTAAAACGTGGGGATGGTCTGTCTGGAATAGGAAAAGGTTCTTAGTGTGGCTCTTGGTGACTCAGAGTGAAGACTTTCTTAATTTGGCATGGGTTGAGGACCAGCCTGTTTGCATGTTCCCATCCACGTACCCTAACTATAGCCATTAACCAGCCTTTCCATTCGGCCACTGTTTGCGACCTTTTTTTTTTTTTTTTTTTTTTAACGATATCAGAAGAAAGTTGTCTCATTCACTTATATTTGACTTTTAACACGAAAGTCTATGTGATTTCATCATTTATAAATGAATAATGAGACACCAGACAATCCCTATATATTTGGGAAAAATCATAAAGCGCAAAAGAGAAGAATCAACAAATAGAGATGATCCCAGAGAACACAGAGATAGTTTAGAGAACAGAAGAGGACTTAAAAATTTTTTTGGCTTGGCGCAGTGGCTGACATCTGTAATCCCAGCATTTTGGGAGGCTGAGGTGAGCAGACTTCTTAAGCTCAGGGGTTTGAGACCAGCCTGGGCAACATAGTGAAACCCTGTCTCTACAGAAAAATAACAAAAATTAGTCAAGCATGGTGGTGTACACCTGTGGTCTCAGGTACTCAGGAGGTAGAGGTGTGAGGATGGCTTGAGTCCAGGAGGTCATGACTGCAATGAGCTGTGATTGCACCACTGAACTCCAGCCTAGGCAACAGAATGAGAGCTTGTCTTGAATAGATGTATGTATTTGAGACCTGCAGGATTGTTGCATAGGTACCTACATGGAAATATGGTTTGCTGCCTCCATCCTCCCATCACCTATATCTGGCATTTCTCCCCATGTTATCCCTCCCCAACATCCCCACCCACTGCTGTCCCTCTCCTATTCCCCCTCAACAGACCCCAGTGTGTGATGTTCCCCTCCCTGTGTCCATGCATTCTCATTGTTCAACACCCACCTGTGAGTGAGAACATGTGGTGTTTGATTTTCTGCTCTTGTATCAGTTTGCTGAGAATGATGGCTTCCAGATTCATCCATGTCCTTACAAAGAACACAAACTCATCATTTTTTATGGCTGCATAGTATTCCATGGCATATATGTGCCACATTTTCCCTGTCCAGTCTATCACTGATGGGCATTTGGGTTGGTTCCAGGTCTTTGCTATCGTAAACAGTGCCGCAATGAACATACATGTGCATGTGTCTTTATAACAGAATGATTTATAATCCTTTGGATATATACCCAGTAACGGGATTGCTGGGTCAAATGGAATTTCTATTTCTAGATCCTCGAGGAATTGCCACACTGTCTTCCACAATGGTTGAACTAATTTACACTCTCACCAACAGTGTAAAATTGTTCCTATTTCTCCACATCTTCTCCAGCATCTGTTGTCTCCAGATTTTTTAATGATCACCATTCTAACTGGCATGAGATGGTATCTCAATGTAGTTTTGATTTGTATTTCTCTAATGACCAGTGATGATGAGCATTTTTTCATATGTTTGTTGGCCTCATAAATGTGTTCTTTTCAAAAGTGTCTGTTCATATCCTTTGCCCACCTTTGAATGGGTTTGTTTGTTTTTTTCTTGTGAATCATTTTGCCTAGGTTTTCTTCTAGGTTTTTTTACAGTGTTAGGTCTTATGTTTAAGTCTTTAATCCATCTGGAGCTAATTTTAGTGTAAGGTGTCAGGAAAGGATCCAGTTTCTGCTTTCTGCACATGGCTAGCCAATTTTCCCAACACCATTTAGTAAACAGGAAATCCTTTCCCCATTGCTTGTTTTTGTCAGGTTTGTCAAAGATCAGATGGTTGTAGATGTGTGGCGGTGCCTCCAAGACCTCTGTTCTGTCCCATTGGTCTGTATCTCTGTTTTAGTACCAGTACCATGCTGTTTTGATTACCGTAGCCTTGTAGTATAGTTTGAAGTCAGGTAGCGTGATGCCTCCAGTGTTGTTCTTTTTGATTAGGATTGTCTTGGCTATGAGGGCTCTCTTTTGGTTTCATATGAAGTTTAAGGTGGTTTTTTCCAGTTCTGTGAAGAGGGTCATAGGTAGCGTGATGGGGATAGCACTGAATCTGTAAATTACTTTGGGCACTATGGCCATTTTCATGATATTGATTCTTCCTAACCATGAGCATGAAATGTTTCTTCATCTGTTTGTGTCCTCTCTTATTTCCTTGAGCAGTGGTTTGTAATTCTCCTTGAAGAGGTCCTTTACATCCTTTGTTAGTTGTATTCCCAGGTATTTTATTCTCTTTATAGCAATTGTGAATGGGAGTTCGTTTTTGATTTGGCTCTCTGTTAGTCTGTTATTGGTGTACGGAATGCTTGTGATTTCTGCACATTGATTTTGTATCCTGAGACTTTGCTGAAGTTGCTTATCAGTTTCAGGAGATTTTGAGCTGAGATGATGGGGTCTTTTAAATATACAATCATGTTGTCTGCAAATAGAGACAATTTGACTTCCTCCTTTCCTAGTGGAATATCCTTTATTTCTTTTTCTTGCCTGATTGCCCTGGTTAGAACTTCCAATACTATATTGAATAGGAGTGGTGAGAGATGGCATCCTTGTCTAGTGCCAGATTTCAAAGGGAGCGTTTCTAGTTTTTGCCCATTCAGTATGATATTGGCTGTGGGTTTGTCATAAATAGCTTTTATTATTTTGAGATACGTTCCGTCGATACTGAGTTTATCGAGAGTTTTCAGCATAAAGGGCTGTTGAATTTTGTTGAAGGCCTTCTCTACATCTATTGAGATAATCATGTGGTTTTTGTCTTTGGTTCTGTTTATGTAGTGGATTACATTTACAGACTTGTGTATGTTGAATTGGCCTTGCATCTCCCGGATGAAGCCTACCTGGTCGTGATGGATAAGCTTTTTGATGTGCCTTTGCAATAGTTTGCCAGTATTTTATTGAAGATTTTTGCTTCTATGTTCATCATGGGTATTGGCTTGCAGTTTTCTTTTTTTGTTGAGTCTCTGCCGGATTTTGGTGTCAGGATGATGTTGGTCTCATAAAATGATTTGGGAAGGATTCCCTCTTTTTGGATTGATTGGAATAGTTTCAGAAGGAGTGGTACCAGCTCCTCTTTGTATGTCTGGTAGAATTTGGCTGTGAACCCATCTGGACCTGGGCTTTTTTTGGGTGGTAGGCTATTAAATTGCTGCTTCAACTTCAGCCCTTGTTATTGGTCTATTCAAGGTTTTGACTTCTTCCTGGTTTAGGCTTGGGAGGGTGCAAGTGTTCAGGAATTTATTCATTTCTTCTAGGTTTACTGGTTTATATACATAGAGTTGTTTGTATTGATCTCTGATGGTAGTTTGTATTTCTGTGGGGTCGGTGGTGATATCCCCTTTATCATTTTTTTTTATTGCAGCTATTTGATTCTTCTCTCTTTTCTTTTTTATTAATCTGGCTAGCAGTCTGTCTATTTTGTTGATCTTTTCAAAAAACCAGCTCCTGGATTTATTGATTTTTTGAAGGGCTTTTTGTGTCTCTATCTCCTTCAGTTTTCTGATCTTAGTTATTTTTAGTTGAAATACAAGACAATGCTATATTGCAAAGTAACTAGTGCTTAAAAAAAAAAAGGAGAAACCAAAGAACAAGAAATATTTTTTGGAATTGAAAAAAATATGAATACTAAAATAAACATTTCAATAGGATATCTGGAAGATAAAGTTGAAAAAAACTCCCTATTTGCAGAACAAAAGGAAAAACATGTAAGACACAGTGAAAAGTTAAGAGGTAGGGATGATGAAACCAAGAAATGTAACCTCCACTCATTAAAAATTCCAGAAAGAAACAACAGAGAAAGCAAGAAAAAAAAATAATGAAGGCTAAAGAGAAGAAGTTAAACATTTTTTTTTCAATGTGGGATATATATACCATGGAGTACTACTCAACCATAAAAAGGAACAAAATAATGGCATTCACATCCACCTGGATGGAATTGGGGACCATTATCTTAAGTGAAAGGAATGAGAAACTAAACATCGTATGTTCTCACTCATAAGTGGGAGCTGAGCTATGAGGATGCAAAGGCATAAAAATGATACGATGGACGTTGGGGTCTCGAGGGAAAGGGTGAGATGGGGTGAGGTGTAAAAGACTACACGTTGGGTACAGTGTACACTGCTTGAGTGATAGGTGAACCCAAATCTCAGAAATCACCACTAAAGAACTTATTCAAGTAGCCAAACACCACCTGTTCCCCAAAAACCAACTGAAATAAATACAAAATAAAAACAATAAAAAGAGAACAGATTTTTTGTTTGTTTGTTTGTTTGAGAGGGAAAGTATTGTTAATGAAGGAAAAAGAATCACATTGCTATCTCCTTCTCACAACACGAATTGCTGGATGAAAATGGCGTGATACCTTTCTACTTCTAAGGGAAAATAATTTTGAACCAAGGTTTCTATACCTAGACAAACTATCATTCAAGTGTGAGTTCTAAATAAAAACAATTTTCAAAGATGGAAGGATTTAGAAATTTATTTCCCACATAGCTTTTTTAAACAAAATAAAACAAACAAAACCTTCAGCACGTGATCCATAAACTTAAGTAAAAAATTGAAGAAGGAGGAAGATACAAAACCCAATTCATAGAGCGCATCAGGCAGAAATCCCAGTTTGCCAGCTGTGCAACATGCCAAAAAAAAGCAATCAGTTCAAGTTAGAAAAAGGAAGTCACATAGCTCCAAGAAGAATGCTTTTCAGAAAAAAGTGAATTTTATTCACTAACTAGTATGATTGTAAACCTGTAATACCCTATGGATATGAGTTTTAAAATGTGCATTTCTTCTCAGAAGGTAAAAGAATTTAGAAATATCAAGAAACATAAAAAGCTGTCTTAAAAATCGTGGCCCAAATATGTTATCGGCTAAAAGATGGCATCATTTTGAATTATTCTAGGTACAACTTTTTGTCATGGTACTTAGTATCTTTTAACATTCTTTATATGTTATTTACTTACTATGCTTGTTTTTTGTTTTTGTTTTTGGTTTTTTAGAGACAGAGCCTCATTCTGTCACCCAGGCTAGAGTGCAGTGGCGTGATCTCTGGCTCACTGGAACCTCTGCCTCCCAGGTACAAACGATTCTCATCCTCAGCCTCCTGAGTTGCTGAGACTACAGGTATGCAACACTACGCCTGGCTGATTTTTATATTTTTAGTAGATATAGGGTTTTGCCATGTTGGCCAGGCTGGTTTTGAACTCCTGACCTCAGTAATCCACCCACCTTGGCCTCCCAGAGTGCTAGGATTACAGGCATGAGCTACTGCACTGGCCTATGCTTGTTTTTTATACCCCAACTAGAAAGTATGCTCCGTAAGGGCAGAGATTTTAGCCTATCGCATTCATTGTTGTATTTTCTGCACCTGGAAGGGTGCTTAGCAGATGGTAGCCACTCCAATATTTGTTGAATAAATGAGTGTATTAAGAAAATGCAAATTCTTTTGTCCTGACTTTAAGTATATTTTTCTTCAAGTTGTACACATTTAATGACAGAGGGTCATCTATCTTCCTTAGGAGTTTAATTATACTATTTGGTTCTGCAGTGAATAATATTTGTCTCAACTTATTATTGTAAATACCATTTATTTATTCAAGAATAAATTATTTTATTGAAATATAATCTACATTCATAAATCATAAGGATGCAGTTTGATGAATATTAACACCCAGATGAAGAAACAAAACACTACTGGCATCGTAAAAATGTCCCAATTACCTTCTCAGTGTAATGCAGTGATTCATCTTTTCTTTTACTTTCTCAAAGTAATCATAGTTATTTCAAAGTTCCTTTCGGATTACTCCAGTATTTCCACTTCCTTTGAGTCTGTCTTTATCGTTTGCTTTTTCTTGTAGCTTTAGTTATTTGAGCTTACGTGTTGTTATATCAAGTAATTTTTTTATTGAATCCTGGATGTTGCAAATGAAAAATTGTACAGATCATCTGCGGCTCTGTGGTTTCTTCCTCCAGAGATGGTAGGCAGTTCACCTGAATACAGGCTGGAATGAAGTTTGTTAGAAGCTGGGCTTCGGTGTTGGTAAAGGCAAGTCTATTTTGGTTTGCCTTAACTTCTAAGGAATTGTCTTTCAGATGTCTTGAATGACTGGGATGTTTTCCAGGGCTCCTCCGTTTTGATGGGCCCTGAACTCCAATTTTATTCTTCTAGCCATGTGAGGTGCTTAAAACTCTGCTTAGATTCTCAGACTTAGGGCCGACACTTTCTGTTCCTCTCCTTTGACACTCTGCTCCTTGGCCTCTTACCTGCAGCTTTAAGAATTGGCAGATACTTTGAGGCTAAAAGTGGTCTGGCCTTTCTTCTGCACTTCTTTTCTTTTTGAGATCTTGGCTTCTCACAGCCTCCTGTCTTAGCAGCTGTCTAGCGCCTTGGATTTTTTAAAGAAACGTTTTATTGTGTAGTAATTTTAGCTTTACAATAAAGTTGCAGAAATAAGATAGAGAGCTCCCATATACATCTCACTCACCCTAATGGTAACACTATCATGGGCACATTTATCAAGACTAAGAAATCAACATTGGTATGCTACTACATTACTATTAATAAAATTTCAGACTTTTTCTGATTTCCTCAATTTTTACATTGCTTTTAACAAATGTA
Source organism: Saimiri boliviensis (assembly GCF_048565385.1). Lineage (NCBI taxonomy): Eukaryota > Metazoa > Chordata > Mammalia > Primates > Cebidae > Saimiri > Saimiri boliviensis. Next base: position 65,212,909 of record NC_133462.1, read on the forward strand.
TTTTTTCCTAAAGTCCAGCTTTTTGGTTACTTTTGGCAAGAGGGCTGATGTATTATAAGCTAATATACCATAGCTAGAAATGGAACTACTATTTATTTGTTTTAAAATTATAAATCATTAACCCATCGATAAGGCAAAGAAGACTTAAAATTGGTCATTCAACATTCTAAAGGTAACTGGTAGAATAATAAAAAACAATATCACCAATGAAACTCCAGAAATAAATGTGAGGTAGGAAGTAGTATTAGGGAGTTAATTTCTTCCATTTTTTCATAGAGGAGAGTCAATTGATACTGTCAAGTTTATAAATCAACATAAGACATATAGGAATTATGATGAAAATGATCATAAAAACAAAGAATTGAAAGTGGTTATCTCTGAGTAATGGGATAGAAGATGGTGAGGTACAAAAATTCTGCTTTTCTTATATTTAGGCTGGTTTGTTAGGTTTTTTTTTTTAACCACATGAAGTAGAGTCTGTGTGTACTAACATAGTATAATCCCTTTAATACATTTTAAATGACAAATATGATACTATTTACATAAAAACTGTATGTGCACATATAAATATGCAGTGCGATTTTACAAACGTGTCTGCACCCGTATGCTTCTTTCTTATGAAAACAGTGCACCCTCGTCCTTGAAGTTTAGCCTGGTTGTCTCAGGAAGAGGATGAGAGGCACACGGAGCAGAGCCTGCCTTCCTTTCAGGAAATTCAGGCTGAATCGGAATTGCCTAGGCTCTCTCTTACCACTAGTGGAAGTTAAGAATAATTTTAGCAATGACAAGTTTCTCATCACTAACAATAAATACCAGAAAACAAAGGAATAATATATCTTCAAAGGGCTGACTGACAATAGGCATTAATCCAGTTTCCATAGCCAAAACCCCCTGATATTTGAGATTTGAAGTGACATATAGACCTTTTCATAGGTACAAAAACTAGGAGAATTAGCCCTCCAAGACCTTTACAGAATAAATTAATAAATATATTTCAAAGGAAAAAGAGTGATCCTAGCAAGGAGTTGGATACAAAACAGGTGGTGAAAATGAAATTAATATTGATCGATAATAAGATTAATTATTATAAGAACTTTTTTTCTTTACAAAAGAGCTGAAAAAATTTTGTTACTGGTTTGCAGGAGATAAACAGTTCTTGCTTTATCTTGGAGGAGATTAGAGACATTACACAACTTCAGAATTAGGAAAACATAGTCATGTGTGTCTATTAAAATGTATGGATTGGCTGGGCACAGTGGCTTATGCCTGTAATCCCAGCACTTTGAGATGCTGAGACAGGAGGATCACTTGAAACCAGGAGTTTGAGACCAGCTTGGTCAACATAGTGAACCCTGTCATTACAAACATTTAAAAAAATTAGCCAGGTGTGGGGGCATGCACCTGTAGTCCTGGCTGCTTGGGAGGCTGAGGCAAGAGGATCAGTTGAGCCCAGGAGTTCAAGGTTACAGTGAGCTACGATCACAGCACTGTGCTCCATCCTGGGCGACAGAGTGCGACCGTGTCCTTAAAACATAAACAAATAAAATGTATGGGTAATTAGAATAATAGTATAAATAAAAGTCTAGCTTTCAAATCAACAGAAAAAAATGAAAGAGTAAAGAAAACTTGCAGAAGGTGGGAAATGAGAAAGAGAAGGCAGACATGACTTACCCCCATCTGCAAAGTCCGCTTTGCCATGCAGTAAACATGTTAGCAGTATGGCAGTAGGATATGGCCATCTTTGGGGGTTATTCAGCCTTCTCCAGGAACATCAGTGCAAAGACCCTGAGGTGAGAATGTGATTGACATATTCAAGGAGGTCTGTGTGGCTGGAATGAGAGAGGGAAATGGGAGCTGCTCATGAAGGGCCCGACAGACCCTACTAATGACCTCAGTCATCTCTTTACTAGGTCCGAGGGTGGGTTTTAAAATGTTCAAAGTCACTGAACATGAGAATCAACTCGGGAGCTTGTTGAAATGTACATTTGATTTAATGACTGTCAGGAAACGCCCCAGAGACGAGATGTTCTCTAAAGCATCCCAGATGATTGCGGTGAGATCAAGCTACAGCCCATGGCTACTTGCAGTAGATGAAAATGACACAGAGAACTGTGATAATAAACATAAGAAAACTGTCCAATTCTTCTTTATCTCTATGGCATTCCTCTTGCCGTTGACTCATTTTGGAGAAGGCAGGCGACCTAATTCTGGTCAATGGAACATAGAAGTCTTCAATGGTGCTTCTCTAAAACCGTTCTTGCTCAAGATGGTATCTTGGTGTCATCCTCAAGACGGTAGAATGACAGCCGCAATAACCCAGATAGTTTTAAAAGGAAAACTGTCTAGGTTATTGCAGCTCTCACTCTACCATCTTGAGGATGACACCAACACCAAGGAGCGTGGAGAGAATATGCAAAAAAAAAGTGGGGCTTGGCGTTATTAAGTGACTGAATCCACCCGTTCTGAATTCACATATCTTTGGATGTTCTGTCAAGAGAAATAATAAATTCCCATATTTTTAAAGGTAATTTGGGTTGGAATTTCTACAAGTTGCAGCTGAAACATTCCTAAATGAGGTGGCAAGAATGGGTTATAGCCTTCCCAAGGTGCTTCATGTTCTCCTTCTGGGTAAAATAGGAGAGCTATAGCCCCTCGCTTCTTCCCTCCTCTGTATACCAATCAACCCTATGGAGCAGGCTTATAAATGGATTCAATGAGATAATCTTTAAAGTGCTTAACACAGTGTCTGAACAGAGTGAGGGTTTAATGAGTACTCCTTGAATTGAATGAATGAGTGAATGGGTGATCGAATTTGTTGAAAGGCTGTAGGTAAACATGGAAGTAACATAACCACATACTGGTTTTCATTTCTAGATGTCTCTTTCTCAAATCAGGAGTGAAGATTACTTTGGCTTTCTTTGGAAACCATCCTGTTGCTAATCATTACTCTTTTAAAAATAAACTTCTATCAGCTTAGGAAAAAAGAAATATTTACTTATTTGTTTATACATTTTTATTAAACAAATGCAGGTCTCATGAATGTTTTTTTCCTTTTTAAGTAAAGAGAAGAATCAATTATTTTACCTTTATGAAAACTACGCAAACACACTTTGAACATAACCCAAAAATATTATTGACATTTCAAAGTAGTTTCCTTTCCCCTCTTGTTTTCCTAACCCTCTGCTCTTACCCTCTCTCACTGGTCACTGCCAGGGCTGTCCTGGGGGACAGTAACACATGACTGGTGGGGCAGTTCAGGGCAGTAAAGAGTAGTATGGATCAGGCTATATGATGTGATACTTGGGTGCATCTTCAAGATGCTTAGGGAGCATCCTTGCTTTCCACACCCTGGGTTTGCTTAGGTTACTGGACACTTTGCTGCTTACTGTAGTTGCAACAGGCAGAACTCAGACTGAAGTCAAATGCTAAAGGTCCTCAGACACTTAGAAGGATCATAGATGGGCAAATAGGTGTGGAAGAGCAGGAGGGTAATTCATAGTTACTTCTTGTTTGAACCCAGATTTGTCAGACCCGAAAACCGTCTCAAACACTAAAGCACAGACCACACGAGAAACAAGTCAATATTGTATTTCAGCATCTCAAAAATAAAATGGGAAAAGCAGGCCTCCTGTCCTTGGGAGTAAAGTTGCTTAGGATGTGCTGTGCTACTGGACCTGGAAGTGATGATCAAACTTGCCAGGGCCATGAGCATGCGCTGAAGAGTGGAATTATTAACATTTCTGTTCCCAGAGTCAGGGAATTTAATATGGCGAATATCAGCATTTATGCTGTGTGTCAGACTGTTTTCATATTGAAGGCTGTGACTCTATATCCTGCCTTTCCCCATATCCTGTCTCACCCAACTCACGGCCAACCACTGGGTGGTCTGAATACTCTTTTTAAGTCCCCAGGGGTTTGGGAACTAAGCAACTTGGGAGGCATGGATTTAAACTCCCCAGGAGAAGCCATAGGATGGTATGTTACTTCATTCTACCTGGCTAAAACCTTGATCCTGGATTCTGTTCCCTTGCAGAAGCGTGGGATGACATATGACTCACCCAGTTCCTGGTTCTCTTGCTCTCTCACTAATTAAAGCCCCACATCTCTGAGGTCACATGTGGATGGATAGCAAATAAGAGATGAATCTTGCAGCCTTGTAACGGGAACTCACCTGGTTCTTTTTGTTCATCACATGCATGTGCAGTGGGTGGTATTCTGATATTTTGAAAATCAGAGTGCTTTTGTGTAAATACAGAAGTCTCTTTTACCAGGAAAAGAGCTATCGAGGAGTCCTGGTAAATAGGACGAACACTTCTGCGGCAGATGTGGCAGTGTGTGTGTATCTGCGTGTGCATGAGAGGCGGGAGTGCGGGGCACTGCCTCTGAGAATGTTAGGATCAGATTTCCCAAAAGTGGACACCTGGAAAATCCTGTGCCATATTGGCTATTGCTTCTTAAGGATGACATAATGGAGCTGGAAAAGATCCAGGATAGGGCAGCTGAATTAATTAAAGAGTTGGAATGATTGTTAAAAACACTTTTTTTTTCAGATTATAAAAGTAATACGTATTCATTATAGAAAACTTGGAAAATATTCAAGGCGAACAATCAATGAAATTATATGTTATCCTACCCAGAGATAATTTAACATTTTATTGTATTGCCTTTTAGTCTTTTTTCTTAGAACACAAACATATGTGTTACAAAATTGGTATCATATATATGTATGTCTAGTGTATATATTCACATATATTTATTCACACACATATATAAAGTTTGGTATCCTATTTGGTACAGGTTTTGTATGTGATTGTGTATATATTTTCTTGTCATCAAATATTTTCTAAACATTTTAATGACTAATGTAGCAATTGATAGGTCTACAAAAGCATACTTGATGATTTTTATATTATTTAGATTTAGCTTATTTTTAGCTTATATTTAATTAAGTACATGTACATATTTACTTTCATAATTAACACTAAGATGGAATGTTTTCCACCAAAATCCTCATGTGTATTTCTGATTATTTCCCTAGGATCAATTATTAGAAGTCAAATTACAGGGCTAGGTTTGAACACTTTTAAAGTTGTGGCTGGATTTTAGTAGACACATGAAATGAATTTAGAAGCTGAAAATTTTTCAACATGAAAAGCTGCCTGCTGAACGGAAGCATAGATGAAGTCTGTAAAAGTGCGAAAGGCTTTAATTGGTCAAGTAGAGATTTGCTAACCAAATCCAGAAATATTGCAAATACACAGCAATTTTTGGAATTCCACGCGGGTAGCTTTGGAGCCGTGCAAAGAAGGTGTGATTTGCTGGGCAGAGAGATCTGTGTGCTACTTTCCCTTGAAAAGTGGCAACTGGCTAAAAATATAGACGGATTCTGTAAGATTTTAGATAATGGCTATGTGAATGGAGTTTAATCATTATGAAGTAGTATCATCAAGTGCCCAGAGCTGAATGTTATAATCATGACACATGGTGATGAATGTGTGTTCTGACTGTGTGGCATGGGGCTGAGAGCAGGGATCACAGGATCTCTGAAGCCTTGGTACCTGGAAACTGTGACAGAAGGGCTCTTCTAAAATTGCCAGAGGTGACTTCTGCAACCCTAGAGATGGAAGCAGAGATTGATATCTGGGAAAGATTCTTCTCTTTTATTTTGGGCGGGGGTATCACTTTTGTGAGTCTTCTTAGCCATGGACGTAAAGGGATTTAAGTATCTACCTGATTAGGGCTAACTGAACCGAATGTATATATGGGCATACTGAGTATTCTGTTTAATAATAACAAATACTATTCCAGGCTGGAGGTGGTGGCAGGACACTTCAGAATTTTTTTTTTTTTTTTTTTTTTTTTTTTTCTAATGAGGAGATTGGTGACTTTCCCTTAAGGGCTGGGAGATAAAGTTTTGGGGAAAAGGGCTGTGGAGAAAAGAAGCAAGGTAAAAATCAGCTCCAAATTTGTTGACGTTGTTTCAGTATTGAGTATCAGTGTCTCCATTTCTGCCTTCCTTTATTCCTTTATTTAATTTTTAACTGCAGGTGCAAGAAAAATTTTCAGTGTAGTAAACAATGTGTTGCTTTATTGATGAGTCAAACAGAGTGTGCGTGGAAGTGCTGTAAAAGGTGCAAAAGGAACTGAGGCTTTCTTCAATATTCTCTACCATAATTCTAAAATTTAGAAAAATCTGTTTTTAAAAATAAAATATTATAATAGCTGCATATCAAGTACTAAGTACAAATTATTAATTGAAACATGCAAATGATGAAAAATTAAATATATTTGCCTTAAAATTTATCCTCTAAATTTTCTACCTTGTTGGAGAGGGTGCTGGTGGTAAGACTGGGGCTCTGGGAATGGAGAGTTTCTCAGGAACCAAACTATTTTAGGAGACAAGGGAAGTGAAGGTCTTTTTTCCCAAAAAATTAGATGTAGTAATCATATCATACTATAAAGATAGGTTCTTGGAAGGTGCTCAGTTGGAAGGAGGCTTCTACAACTTCTGTCTGGGGTTGGGCAAGAACACAGATCCAAAAGGTGACTGTCAATCTGAGTTTAACCCAGTTGTGTTTGACTATGAGGTCTCCTTAAGATTAATCCATGATTAAAATTAATTCTTGGCTGGGTGCAGTGGCTCACACGTGTCATCTTAGCATTGGGAGGCCAAGGGAGGAGGATTGTTTGAGGCCAGGAGTTCGAGACCAGCTAGGCAAACATAGTGAGACCCATCTGTATCTATATCATCTGTATCTGTTTCTCTATATCCATGTCTATATCTGTATCTGTATCATCATCTATATCTATAGAGAAATTCTCTATTACTGAAAGCCTCACTAAGTTTACTCCTCATTCTCACCTCCACGCTTTGCTACCACTGCCAGAAACAGAAAGCCTATTTGGATGATTAAAGAGACACGGATGACAGCAACAAGAACAACAGCAAGAAGCTAACCCTGGGCAGATCCCAGCACTCAACCGGGTGTAGGCAAATGCAATTCTGGACCTATGGATGCTTCTACCTAAGATCAATACCCATGGCATCGACAAGGTATGCAAGAAGGTGTGCAAGGTATGTACTGTTAGGAACTTATGCTGTCTATTTAAAAATCAGTCAACCAACTTATATTTGCTGAGCACCCTTCAAGACCCCAGGTGAATGCATGGGGAAAAATCAGAGCAGTGTGAGAGGGGAGGACTGTCCTCAGGCATTTACAAGACAACATCATCGGGACTTTTAAAGTAACAAATATACTCACTCATACGGTGGGATTTACTAATGTATTGTGTGTATTGTCTGTCTCCACCACCTAGAATGTAAGTTCAGCAGGGTAAGGATCTTTGTCTTGTTTTCCTCCCAGGGTCTTGAGCAATACTTGGCCCAGAGTAGACGTTCAGTTTCCATTGAATATCTACTGAGTAAATGAATGCCTGGTTATGCTTCTCCAAGAAAGCCCATCCCTTTGTACTTATACGAATAAGTATACCTATATCTCACTTAAAAAGCACCGGGCACTGTTCCAGCCCTAAACATATCTTTTTTTTTTTTTTTTTTTTTTTGAGACGGAGTTTCGCTCTTGTTACCCAGGCTGGAGTGCAATGGCACGATCTCGGCTCACCACAACCTCCGCCTCCTGGGCTCAGGCAATTCTCCTGCCTCAGCCTCCTAAGTAGCTGGGATTACAGGCATGCACCACCACGCCCAGCTAGTTTTTTTGTATTTTTAGTAGAGACGGGGTTTCACCATGTTGACCAGGATGGTCTCGATCTCTTGACCTCGTGATCCACCCGCCTCGGCCTCCCAAAGTGCTGGGATTACAGGCTTGAGCCACCGCGTCCGGCCAGCCAGCCCTAAACATATCTTATTCATTTGCTCAATCCTCTGATGTAACTACTAGTATTATCATTCTAATTTTATAGATGAGGCAACTGAAGCAAAGAGGACTAAGTAATTTACCTGTGGTAACCCAGCCAGCAGGTGCTGAAAGAGAGAGTCTAAGCCAGGCAGCCTGGCTCTGGCATCCGTATCTTCACTATCACTTTGTTTTCCTTCTCTAGGACTTGGGTCCAAGGTGTCTGCTCAGCACAGAGGTGCATCCTGTGGCTGTGAAATAGCAAAGTGAACTGGCCTAGTCCTTTCTGGCTTTTTCTGCCCAGGAGGTTGCCTTTAATGTTTCTTTTAGCCTGACTGCATAATCGGCCTTTCTCAGGGCTGAGCTCTCATGATGAGTCAGGCATACATATTAGCTTTCCATCTTGTAGGGAAGATAAGACACAACTGGAAGCACTTTTTTGGTAATATGTAGAAAATGGAGTCACCATGAGAAAGGGACAGAAAGAGATATGTGGAAATTCAGAGGAAGGTCCTATTGCTTCCCCGCGTTGGGTTCAGAGACATGGGAAAATGACCTGGAAAGGCAGAGGGAATAGCCTGAAAGGTACAGAGGGCCTGCTAAAAGGGCCCCTTGTTAGCTGCTGCTCAGAGTCCCTCACAGCCAGAACCCTTTCTCCCATGGACTAACAGAAAGCCCATTAAGTGCTGGTGTATCTGCCCTTTTGGCAATCTGAGAGAGTGCCCAGCACATGAGTTCTGAGACCCCTACCTGTCGGCACCATTCCTGTCTGGGCCCCATTGTCAAACTACCCTGAGCCTCAGTTTCTTCATTTGTAAAACCAAAGCTAATAGGATCTACCCTAAGGGCTTGTTGGAAGAATCCAAGGTGGTCACATAGACGAAGGTCTTAGCGTCACCTGGCACAATGAATGCTCAATAATCGTGCTGCTCTTACCCACCCTAGTTGTCTGAGTGCTAATAGGTGCCGATGGTAATGATCCCCTGCACTTTTGTAGAGCTCGGATTAGAACCCTCTCATGTGTATGAACTCATTGGTACTTCACAACTGCCCACCTGCCCTGACCTGGGAAAATCATTTTGTCACTTCTTTCCCCAAGAGATATTTTTATTCTGATGAGTCAATTCAGGCTGAAATGAATAGTAAGGGGCATTTTCTGTTTCTTATAACAGAATAACTGAAACTAGGTAATAGATGAAGAAAATAAATTTATTTCTTATAGAGGCTGAGAGTCCAAGGTCAAGGGGCTGCATCTGGTGAGGGCCTTCCTGGTAGTGTAGTCCATCACATGGCAAGGGGGCTGAGTGTACTAGCTCTGGTCTCCCTTCCTTTTCTTATAAAGCCACCAGTCTCATTCCCGTGATAACCCATTAATTCATTAACTCATTAATCCACAGATGGATTAATCTATTCTATTAGGGTTTTGCCTTCATGACCCAATCACCTCTTAAAGGCTTCTCTTCTCAGTATTGCCACATTGGGGATTAAATTTCAACATAAATTTTGGAGGAGAAAAATACTGAAACCATAGCTAGCCCTTGGCAAGAGAAGGAAATCAGGCCAAGTGCAGTGGCTCACACCTGTAATCCCAGCACTTTAGGAGGTCAAGGAGGGTGGATCACCTGAGGTCAGGAGTTCGAGACCAGCCTGGCCAACATGGTAAAACCCTGTCTTTATTAAAAAATTAGAAAAATTAGTCGGGCATGGTGGTGAGCACCTGTCATCCCTGCTACTCAGGAGGCTGAGACAGTAGAATCGCTTGAACCCAGGAGGTGGAGGTTGCAGTGAGCCGAGATCGCACCACTGCACTCCAACCTGGGCAATAGAGTGAGACTCTATCTCAAAAAAATAAAAAAATAAAAATCTCAGGGTTGAATGGGCATGTAGGAGTCATTGAGCATCATAAATATCTGTTTCCATATTCCTGAGCGCTTTGGTACCCAGACAATACACCAATAACATGTTTGGATTTAGAGTTAGAGAAATCTTCTAGAATTTTCCTAGCCTCACAAAATTTCACAACACTTTACCTTTGCAAGTGCAGACCAGTATTAAGACAGTATGCATTGTGTAATCTCACATCAAACCTTTGTATTTATCATTAAAAATGTGGCAACATCATTGCAGTCATAAACAGAGTTACCAAGGAAACCAGTTTATCATAATTAGCTATTTATTCCCTCTTCTTTCTCTCTCCCCCTGCCCCCACCTGAGCTTTCTTTGGGCTGAAAGGTATGATAAGCTGTTATCAGCCTGGGCTCAGTGTCTAATTAGGTCCTAATATTGATCCATAGAATTACACTGCTCTTTTTCATAACTATGCTGTAGTGTGTTGTCTGTGCTTATTAAAAATAGGCACATGATAGAACAATTGGTTTATTATGTGTTTTAAATAGTCATAATAGCTGTTTCTCAGGGCAGTGGTGTATTAAAACCTGACAGACAGAAGATAAAAACTTTTGGCCTACAAAAGACTTGTGCCCTTTCTCTAGCGTTAGGAAGTAGTTGTGAAAGGAATTTTGCTTCCTGGATGGGGTTCCCAGTCCAACAGGCTTTTCCTCATTTTTTTGGTTGTCTATTTATAATAGAGAACATGAACTAAAACCCATATTCCACACCGATGTTCTAGAGCAGAAGTCTGCCAACTTTTTCTGTGAAGGGCCATATAGTAAGTAATTTAGGTTTGTAAGCCATATGCACTCTGCCCTGACTACTGGACTCTGCCTTTTATGGCTGGAAAATAACAATTGACAATACATAATGAATGGACGAAGTTGTGTCCCAGTAAAACTTTATGTAAACAAGTGTCAGGCCAGATTTGGCCCGTGGATTAAAGTTTGTGGACATCTATCTAGAGCCTTGGTCTCAAAGGGTAGAGAATTAACTCGTAATTGGGCCCCTTGAAGTGGGAGCAATACATGGAGAAGGCTGGATGAGCCACCATGAGCCCCCAGGGGCTCCTACTGGGCTATCTGTGGGTGTCTCTCCCTGCTTTTCAATCTCTCATTAAGAGGGGTGGTTTCTCACAGTGATCCCCTGCATAGAGGGGTGGACTAGGGACCAGGTAACCTGGAGTAGGTCCTGACTTGGATGTTTAACTGGATGACATTTTCTCATCTGTAATGCTCTCTACCACCTGCCCCAAAGAGCTGTGAGACACATGGAGATAATGCATGGGGAAGGACTCTGTGAACTGTAAACCACCAAGGCGTAGAACCGTAACAGCTGTGGCTACTAAGATGTTGCTTGATAAGTTGAGTATTTGCTTTCTGGGCCCCATAGCAGAGGAAGTCAAGGCATAGGTGGATCAGAATATGGCTGTTCAGTGCAGGGATTGGCAAATGTTTTCAATAAAGGGCCAGATAGTAAATATTTCAGGCTTTCTGGGCCATGCTGTCTCCCTCATCCCTGTTCAACTCTCATTGTAGCACAAAAGTAACCATAAACAACACATACATAAATGGGTGTGGCTGTGTTTCAATGAAACTTTATTTACAAAAACAGGCAGTAGGCTGGATTATAGAGCAACCACAGAGTTGCAGAATGGGAATGACCCCTTCAGGTGTTAGTCCACCTGGCATCTCAAGAGAGCCTACCCTTTACTACCCTTCTGGGAAACTGTCCACTTTGAGTTTTAATTCTTCCAGTGGTCAAGGTCATGATCTTCTTGGCTGATCCATCTTCATACAGTTTTGGTTGTCAGAAATTTCTTGCTGATTCTCAAGCAAAATCTGTCTTTCTGTATCTTTCCCCCATTTGTCTTAGTTCTATGCCTCAGCATTTTCCAGAACTATCAGATTAATCTCTTCTTCATATGACAGCTCTTTGAATATTTGAAGATAGAGGTCATAGTCTTCAAGTCTTCTCCTCACCAGGCTGAATATCAGCAGTTCCTTGAACTGTTTCTGTATGACATGATTTTGAACCTTTCACCATTCAGGTTGCTCTCCTCTGTACAAGTCTCAGTTTCTCAGCTTCCCTCCTAAATGACATATCCACTATTGGGCACAATATTCCATGCATATTCTGACTAATATAGAGTAGGAGAATAGCCTCCTTTGTTCTAGATTCAGTGCTTCTGTTAATGCAGCCTGAGGTCACATGTGCTCTTTGAATGAATACATCACAATGCTGGATTTTACTGAGTTGATGTTGACTGAGACTTTTAAGTCCTTTGCTTGCATACTACAAAGTCATGGCTACTCCATCCTGACTAGTTCAAGTAAGAATTACCTGGATTTCCAGTAAAAATCCTTTGGCTGCTTTGTATTCAAGGTCAAAATCCTTTTGAATTGGGATTACACTTCTTTTCAATCTTTGAGTAGTCTGTGACTTAATGAGAATGCTGACTGTGATGTAAAATCAACCACGTCTCCACATAGCCTACCATGAATTCTGCCGTGGTTGAAGATATAGCCTCTAAATCAGTGCTACTCAGTTTTTACTAGTCTACGAAAAGATAAGGCACTTACCCCAGAATGCAAATAAAAGCATTGTTTCCTTCGTTGAGAAAGTCTTGGTATGAATAAAATGTCAGCTGAACTAAACATGGCACTTTGTGACATAGCTGACTTGCAGAGGGCAGATAAGCAGGGCCTCTCAGACCACGCATTTTGACTAGTAGGGCTCTAAATGGCTAAGTTCTTGATTGAAACTCTAACTGGCTTAAGGAGGGTAGATAAGAAGAAAAAACATCTTCAGAAGCAGTAGAAAGGATTATGGTGATTAGATGAAAATTAGCCTTGAGATTCAGTCTAAGTTAGGAACCTAATGGAAAACCTCTTCAGTTTCTTTTATTTCTAAAATTAGGGCTGGATTTCAGTGATTATTCAATGCACATCTGTTGATCTCTTAATCTGTGAGAGGCATTGAGCTTGGAACTGAGTAAGGGGTTACAAATTTAAATAAGATATGGCGGGAGTCCTGGTTGGGGAGCCTTAAATGCAAACGAGTAACAAATTGTGGCAGAGGCTGCTAGTGGCCTCCTCCTATGTAATTCTTTCCTTTCACCTTAGGAACAGAAGGCTGATGGTATTCACAGCAGCTATGTCCTCAGATAAAAGACCACATAGTTCAGCCTCCTTTGCAGTTAGACTTAATCATGTGATTTCCAGTAATCATCTCACAGCATGAAGGGGCTTTAATGACGGGGGTTTTATGCTGTAGGGGTTTTGGGGCCGAAGGATAGAAGGAACCCAGATCTCTGATGACTGTCTACCTGTGGGCTTCTTTTACACAAGAGGGTAGATTCTTGGGAGTGCTGCTCCTGCTATACACAGCCAAACCTCATCCTAAAGTGAGAGAGAATTTGATTTGTAGGGAGGGGCCTCCTACAAGAAACATAACTTAAAATATGCTATTGACTCAGGGGAGGAGGTGGGAAGGCAGGTATTTAGAGCTCAGATTTTGCATATTAGAAATCTGATGACCCTTGCTGTGCATTGCTAGAGCATTCGACTGAATTGTTGCCTATTGTAACTGGGAAAACAAACCATAAGTTGACTGAAGCTGTAGCTTTAGGGGAAATGGCAGCAAAAATTCACAGTGACAGCAAGACTATTGGCTTGCTGTCTCCTTCTTGCTACTTCTAGCAAAGTCCTGCAAAAGAGAGCTGGCCAGTCTGTGGACAGATATGGAGAGAAATGCTGCTTTGCTCAGGAGGTGTTCTCAGCCTGTGGCCTGCAATCTAAGTTTATTGAGATTCCTGTAATTTGAAGCTTTGTCGGTTTTTATGCTGCAAGATGAAGTAGGAGTTATTAATCTGTAGTATCTCCAAACCAGCACCTTAGAAGGAAATAAGGCTGAGGCTCACCATGGCAAAGTCAGAATTAGGTGCGTTACCTTCCACAGTTGCAAACTGTCTGCCTCTGAACTTACTTTATGTTAGAGATTAAGTCCTTGTCTTTAAGCTTCTGAGATTTGGGGTTTTCTGTTTCTATAGTGGAACTTGATCTTAATTGATACAAAGTTTTCTTCTATCATGCTGAGGAGTCAGCACATCACAGGTAAGACCTGAGAAGAGTAGGTTGGGGGAGGTAAGGAGTGGGCAGCTTCTAAGATGGTCAAGGTTGTAGGGTATAAGCGAGGTTTCTTTACTCATACCTTCCTGCACCTTGGCTTGTTGGGATCCTGACATTCTACCATTACCTTCCAATTCCTTTAATTTTCAATGCCTTTTCAAAGGCATTTCAGATGTTGAAAGTCTCTTCCTAATGAGTTTCAAATACCCAGAGTAGGAGATGGACACAAGAATATTCTAGCCCCTGACAGCTACCAAGGACCCCTGGCCCCATGGGGCCAAGCTCCTGGGGGTGGGAAGGGCACTGAGTGGGAATGGAAGGGATGTCACGGAGAAACGCAGCCAAGCTCACAATTCCACTAAAGGCTGGTGCAGCCTGGCATGTCGGGATACTGGGATGTTTCCCAGTGAAACCCATTCTTTAGGGTTGAACCTGCGTGGTGTCAGTGAAGTGGAATTTGATCCATCTAGACAGCTGATCTGGACATTTTTGGCCTGGATTATTTGTTTGGCTGTCTCCACTGATCAAATTAACTGGATAATTGCCAAATCTCTTCTCCGTTGTCCTCCCCTAGGCAGCTGGTGCGGCCAGCAGGATGGGGAGGGAACCTCCAAGCACAAGCCAGATTAGAGAATTAGCACATACTTGTGACCTCGGCGACCTAGGGAACTGTCCGTTTAATCAGGATGAGAGTTGGGGGCCTGGGTTTGGGGAAGGTGAGAGCTTTGGCCCTCCTGACTTTACAGGCAGAAAGGTGCCACAGTGGTACAGCCTGCATTTTCCTCAAGAAACCCTCTAGACCAGCATGGAAGACGGTGCCAAATCTATCTAGGAGAGCTGCCCTAATTCTGCTCTCACTCCCTGTGGTGCCTGTGTTGAGGACATAGGATAGTCTTATCTCTAACCAACTGCAATGTGGGAAGGTGAGTGTCTTACCTCCAGGGCCAAGGGAAGCTCAAAATGATGCTGTGCAAAAGACAGAGAAAGAGCTCTCTTTCCTGTTACCTCCTTCTTTCCTGTTACCTCCTTCTCGGGGGTGGTGAGACCCCAGCCTCTAGCTCGTGCTAAGACACTTTGGACCTGACCTGTTTCTCTGGTTGTTTTGCATGCATCTCGTCTCCACCACCAGGATACATCTTTAAGCACATGATCTTTTGTGGGTCTCCTCAGCACCTAGTGGAACCTCTGGCACTTGGTCGGTGCTCAGTGAGCTGGCTGGTTCACTGCTTGATTCAGTAAGAACTGTTGAGCACTGACAGGCTTGTGCCCTTTGGGAAGTATAAAATGGCCAAGCCTAAACTGAGAGGCTCCTGTTTCACCAGGCAACACATGATCACAGTGCAGTATGGGAAGAGAGAAAATAGCTTTCAATAGAAGAGATACTGGGGTATTAAATGCGGTTGGAGGCCAACATGCTCTGACTGAGCCAGACCCCTGAGAGGGCTGAGGAAACAAGGGAAGTGTTATTAGTCCCATTCAATAGATGAGAAAACTGAGGTCGAAGAGATTAAATGACTGACTTGTTCAAGGTCTTGCTGCTAGTGTGAGGTGGAACCAGGATTTAAACTCAGGTTTGCTGACTGTCTTTGTAGAGAGACTCTACTCTAGACTGGCCCTCTTTTAATGGATTGCATCGTGGCCTTTGGAGCTGGGGACAGGGTGGTGGCATTGAGTGCCAGAATGGGGCAGAGATACCAAACTTGTGCCCTATGACCAGACGCAGTCTACAGATTGGTTTGTTAAGATTCGTACAGGGTTGTTGTTTTTAATTGTAGTGAACTTTCATCACTTTAACTGTTTTTAAGTGTACCTTTCAGCAGTGTTAAGTATACTCACATTGTTGTGCAGTCAATCTCCAGAACTTTTTCTTCTTGCACAACTGCAGCTCAACCCATTAAACAACAACTCCCCATTCCTCCCTACCCTCAGCCCTTACCAACTATCATATCGACCTGCTGGCCCTATGAATTTGACTACTCTAGGTACCTCCTATGGGGTAGGAACCAGAGTATTTGTCTTCTTGTGTCTGACTTATTTCACTTATTATAATGTCCTCAAGACTCATCATGTTGTCGCATGTCAAAATTTCCTTCCTTTTTAAGGCTGAGTAATATTCCATCATTACGTAGACACCACGTTTTGTAGATCGATTCATCTGTCAATGGGACCCTTGGGTAGCTTCCATCTTTTGGATGCTGTGATGAACGTGGGTGTGAAAATATCTGCTTGAGTGCCTCCTTTTAATTCTTTTGGGTACATACCCCACAGTGGCATTGCTGGATCCTATGGTAATTCTGTGTTGACTGTTTTGAGAAATTGCCAGGCTGTTTTCCAGAGTGGCTGCCCCGCTTTGCAGTCCGACCAACAGCGCACAAGGTTTCCGGTTTCTTCACGTCTTCTTGTTAGTTTCTGTTTGTTGCTGTAGTTTGTTTGTTTTTAATAGTAGCTATCCTAGTGGTTGGCAAATATTTAGAAATGAAGATATTTTACATAATGATTCAGATCTCTGGCTTCACTTGACAAAATAAGAATCCCTGCCACTTCTGCATAATATAGTCTGCTGGGCCGAGGCGGTGGCCTGCACTGAAATGGGGCACAGACTTTCCAGTTAGCTGCAGAGCACATTCACCTCCTCTTCTCCAGACATTTGAACTTGTGAGCCTGGGGGAGGGGGACCAGAATGCTCTCTCCCTGCTCACCATCTTCCTGGAGGGTCTTCATGAACAAACTCCAGTAGTCACAGGACTGGACAGGAGTCAGAAATCTTGAGCTGTCTGTCATTCCACCTCTGTGATTTGGGGCAAATCACTTCACCTCTTCCTTACTGAAAATGGAGTCCTGCCATGCTTGCTGTGCAGCTCCCAGCAATTCTGTCGTAATGGAGACAAGCAGCGGAAGTGCCAGCTCTTCATAAACTCCTGGACTGAATATAAAGGATCAGCTGATTGTGGTGATGGAGAAATGGGTGGGGCCTGTGCAGCTGGGTGCTGCTGAGAGAGGGGTGTCTGTCTGCACCTTCTAACAAGGCACCTGGAAGTGGCTGTTGACAAGCATAAGCCCAGCTTCTGGGCAAATGCCCCAAACGTTTGCCTTCAGATCCACTGAGAAACCACTGATCAGGTGGGACGTAGGTGCAGGAGGCTCCCTGAGGCCTTTGTCAACAGGCCCTTTGGTCCTGAACGCAGATAGGCCTGGCCCCCAGGACTGGGCACGTGTCTGCGTGTGGTTGTCCTGTCGAGGTGCACAGGCTGAGTGTCTGTCTGTTGATCCTCGCTTTTTTCTGTGTGTGAGTTCGGCAGCAATTGCCCTCAAACCGTTTCTGTTGAACTCCTTCTCCTGGGAACTTCTGCCTTGTCATTTAAAATAGTTTGGGAACTTCAGATTTAGCCCAGTGTCAGAGCAGTTTATTTGGTCTGTAGGCGTTTTTGTTTTTAAAATTCAGGACGAGTTCCTTGCAACATGTTTTATTATATTTTCACCACCTGTTCTACCTTGGGGGTGGTATTAAAATCTGGGACTATCTATCTATTGGCCTTTTTTTTTTTAAGTTTCTTTATTTGCCATTTATATATTCTTGCCAACACACACACACACACACACACACACACACACACACAATGTGTATTTAAATATGGAAGGATATATATACAAATATATACATATTTAATATATAAAAATAAATATGTATATTCCCCTCTCTCCCCTGTGACTTGACTGGCTTTAAACTGTGGTTGTAATGTTCAGGGTGTATGTTTGACAGGCTAATTATGGAGTTTTAAATGATAAATTTGTAAAATAAATACTTAGAAAATCGTTTGCCAGTGTGAAGTGTTATCTCTGTGAACATTAATAGCAAAAAAATTATCACAATATCTAATCCTTTAAAGAAAAAGCATTTGAAAACTTTACAACGTCTTTCAGCTTCCACTGAGGTGGAACAGGAAGGGTAGTGTGCCCATTTTTACAGATGGAAAAATCAAGTCTTTACACAGATATTTAACGAGGGTAGCTGGAGGGCCAGTGTTGGAGGTGAGGGTCCATCCCCAGAGCCTGACATCCATGCAGTTATCTGAAGATCTCCTTAAGTTAATTAGAACAAGGTACCAGGACAGATTTAGAGCACTATAACTTAAGTACAGCATGATGCATTCAGGGTTAATGGTGGTCTTATTGAGCCCTTGGATCCAGCTGTTCCTGAAGCCTACATTTTTCAGTCATGTATGTCAATAAACTACTTTTGGATTTCTGTTATATGAAATCAAAAATCAAAAAACCAAAAACCCATCCATAAGTAACCTATACTATCAAGAGTTAAGCGTTACAACATATTACATACTTAAACATGACAATTTAAAACAGTGTGAGGGGGCATATTATCATCTCCACATCTTAACAGATATAAAACCAGATATCCATGTGGAATATCCTATTGCTTATAAAAGTGGGCCAACAAGTATTTAGGGCTCAAAAGAAAGCAGGCTTCTCTTAGAATAAAAAGTAGTCTATTGCACCTTCCACGATTTCATTGGAAAATATGTATCTGGATCCGCAACATGGTTCCCTTTGCTGAGAATTTCAGGAAGGATCTGTCTGTGGCATTTCGACACTGAATTTCCCTTTATTGCCACCGAAACCAGAATCTTCCCAAGGGCAGTGAAGGAGACCTCTGTATCCTCTGAAGGCTCCTGCTTTTCCTGTTTCATAGAGAGGAATCTGGAGTATCACATGACTGGTAACGCAGTGAATAAGAATGACGTGTATAAGTAGAATTTGCAGAGTAACATCCTGAAGCAAACATAAAGCCAGGATCTTGTAATGGTTAAGAGCATGGATCTTGGTATCATGTAAACCTAACTGAAGCAAGTTATTTGACCACCTTATGTATCAATTTCCCCATTTATAAATGAGAATACTATGGTTGATAGTAAATGCTCAATAAATGATAGCTATGCTATTATTTCACGAAAGTTCAATTAAATAAATCTGGATCGGTGATAGTCACAGTGTTCATTAGTACATTAGAGACTTGAAGGCATCCTCCACTAAAGCAAACTGATTACTTTGATTTATCCCAGTGTTTTCAAATCTGACTTAACATGCAATACTTTTCTCTGAGGGTAGTTTTCTGCAGAACTAAGGTTCAGTGGCACACACTTTGAGAAACCCCAGGGGTTGTACCCTAAAGTAATTGAGGGGGATTCATTAGGCCACCACTAGGGGGTGTGCCAGCCAAGTTTTCTGATTCTTGGTCAGAAAAGAGGGTTTGCTCTAGGCTTCCAGAGAATAGAGCTTTTGAAAGCTTCAGTGGAGAGGGAGGGCAGGCCAGGAGAGTCCAAAATTCCAAAATGACAATGGCTTTGAGAAGCAAGGGAAGAAAAGAGACGTGATCACACCATGTGGAAAGCTGGGAGAAGTTTTCCTGCCCCTGCTTTTTAGGTGTACGAATGGCTAACCTTCAGATCCCAGAGTGGCTGCAATGAGAAATGTGTCCTGAAGACCAGGCCAGGACTCAGTTGGGGACAGCAAGGGAAGGGCCTGCAACAGAGCTCTGGAGGCCTCTGGGAGGGAGGTCTTGGCTCTGGACCTCCAGGAAGCCGGGTGATGGGGAGGGAACATTTCGAAGATGAACCGTGTCCAGGATTTTTGGTTTCTATGTCTCATATATTTACTACTACAATGACAGCAACGACTACATACACACACATATACACACATATACACACATACACACACATATACACACACAAATATATACACACATATACATACTGATATACACACATATATACATATGCATATATATGTATATACACATATACACATATAGACACATGCACAAATATAGACACACACAGACATATACACACATATACAACATATATACACACAAATCCACACACATATATACACACATATTTAATAAATACATATTTTCTGATAACTTAAGGTTTTCTCTTAACCTTGTGCAAAGTGTGTATATCTGTTTTAAGTGATTTAAGGTGGTAGATTTAGAAGTGAAGGCAAAATGCCAGAAAATAAAAGTATTCATAATAGAAAATTTGGGGAAAACACAGAAAAGCAAAAAGAAATTACTTGCCATTGGCTCCCCACCCCCAAGAAGAGGTTGATTGATGGAGGAGGTTGTGTAAGTAATTGGGCATTTGAGGGAGCACATACTGGTTAAGATTCTTTTGGTTACAAGCAACAGAAATGCAATTCAAAGGGCCTAGGTAAAATGGTGGCTTGATTATACGGATCCGGGGTTGTCTGTCTCATGGACCCCAAGGGTGGAAATGTGGCCAGGGCTCAGAAACAGCAAGATGGGGGACTCATGTGTTGTCAGGACATGCCTTCTCCAACTCTTTCTTTCTCTCTGCATTTGCTTCCTTCCTGCTCTACTTTTATGGATTGGCTGCCGGGGGGTCTCTGGCCCAGAGGGCCAGACACATGGGCCCACAGCTGCAACTACTAGGCATGCTGTCCTATTATTTCTGCTGCTGGAAAGAGAAAGATCTCCTCAGTTCCAATTCCAGATTTACTGGGAAAGGAGAGAATTGTCCTGGCTTGGGTCAGATGTCCACCCTGGACCAATCAGCTGTGGCCAGGGGCCAGCCATATTGTATATAATGGCTCCTCTTGTGACAACTGTGTGTGTGTGTGTGTGTGTGTGTGTGTATGTGTGTATATTTGTGTGTGAAGTTTCCAGAAAAGCTGGAAACAAGGACAGGAAAAGTAGACACTGGCAGACAAAACAAAAACAATATCTAGTATATGTCTTCCATATTTGCATGACTGCCATTAAACTGTATGTAAATGTATCTTGTTTTTATGTTATGTCATTAGCATCTCCCCAGTCCCTAAAATGTTTGCAAACTGCATTTTGAATTATTGCATTATATTCAATAATTTGGATTTACTTAGCAAATTCCCAACTGTTACGTATTTTGGTGGTTTCCATTTTTTAAAAAATTGGACACTTAATGATCTTGAGGTGTTGAAAAACTTTCAGCTATCGCTAGCAATGCGAAGACAATTTTCCTGATTCCATGCAAGAATTAGGTACATTATTGCGAAGTTAAAAAAAAAAAAAAAAAAAAAAAAAAAGGATTTGACTCCACAGTTCCCCATCCTGTTTCAATGATGCGAGCTGTTCCCCGGATTTCACCTCCTACTCTGCTTCTCTTTCCCTTTCTCTCCTTCCCTGCATCAGAAATGGCAGTAGGAGTTGATGGTTGAGCAGTGCAGAGAATGGGCAGATAATTGGAGGAGTCCCCTGGGGCCCCAGGTTTGCCTTGTTTCTGCCTGTTTTCTTTCTGGAAATAGATCTAGGTAAAGGGAGCCATACACATTAACTCTGCTACCTTGGAACGAACAATCGACACCCCCAAAGTCAGGTGTCTCAGGCATGAGGCTCTTTTCAGATGAGGCTGAGGAAGTAATACCAGAGAATCCGGGGCTGGCAACACTCAGGGAGAAGAGGGACCAGGTGGAAGGCTTGTGCTCGGGTCGGGGGTGGGGGGGCGGGGCGCCTCGGCAAAGGTTGGCTTCTCAGTCTGTGTGACATTCCTAACCACCTTGCCCTGGGGACCAGATAAGAGTCGCCCAACCACTAACCTGCCACATTCTCCTCTGGGAAGGCCAGTCTGGGAAGGTCAGCCTTGGGGTGCTGGTGGTATTCAACATCCTGTGATTTTTCCCAAGTTGGAGTTAAACATCTGCTCAGGCTGAAATGTGCATTAAAGGCCCAGAGACTTCCTGAATGTGAGGGTCATTGGATGTTTTCTAGTGGAGAGCAAAGAATACCTGAATGTGATAACTTTTTCTCCTTAGCTGCAGGGAGTTTAGAGTTTTTGAAGGAAACTCCGTTGAAATTCACAAGAGAGGGAAGGAAAGTAAACATCAGGAGCTACTCTGTGCTGCATACTTCCTGTCCATTTGCTCTTTCTGAGGTTTTAGCCGGGGGTACCATAAACAGTTCTCTCCTTGCCGAATTGACTGGTCATTTAGAGCTGCTCTATTGTTTCAGGTGATCTGTGTTTTGGGGAGAAGGTACAGAATGTCCTCTGTCATTGTTTTTCTGCATTTTCTAACACTTTCTATTTGTGGAATACTATGGTTTTTATTAGATATTCCAGTTCCTTCTGTCCTGGAGTGGCTCCAACTGATGTTTTATCATTCTTATTTGTTTTGAATAATAATAAGTGAATAATAATACTAGATGCCATGACTCCAGGAGGTGGAACATTTCTCAAGCTGGAGCTGTATTTAATTTTGTTTTGGAAACTGCTAAAATCATTCAATACAACAAGGCTAAGAGGTGCTACAGTTCTGATTGGGGGTGGGAAAATAGGAAATAAAAATATTTCTGCTCAGTTTGGGAGGAAGAGAGCTGGCAGCTGAATATGCTGCTTACCTTCACGGGGAGGCCCTACCTCTGAGCTTGGGAGCATCTCGACAAATCTTGAACAAATAGGAAAATCCTACACATTTGGATTTTAGCCCTAAAACTTGGCATTTGGGTATACTGATTTATACTTTGACAAAATCTAGGGAAGAAGGGTTTGGCAAGTGAAGGATGATGCAAATAGCAGAGCAGGAACAGGGCTTAAGCCCCTTCAGAGATCTATTCCCCCAGCTCCTGTTAGGGCAGCTCTGAGGGCCCTCCACCCACAACCTTGGTTAATGGAGGCATTGCCATCTGAGGAGCTGAGGTACACGGTTGTAAGCTGATAATTGCAGTTCCCAGCGGACAGCTACAACTATGACTTTCTCCTAATTTAGCCCTCCCTCTGAATAAGAAAAACTGTAGTTAGTAAAATAAAAAGAGAGTTCTAGAGTAACTGGCTTTGTTCAAGGAATTATGGCATGGGACTTTGCCTTTTTGTTCTGTGTCCCCATCTGTAAAGCAGGGATGATGAGGATGAATTAAACTCATTGGTTAGAACCTGGCATGAAGTGATCAATAAATACATTTTGTTATTTGTTTTGAGATGGGCAGGCACATAGCCTTGGCCTGCTAAATTGCATTCATGTTTTTCTCATCTTGATAGACCATCAAGCTTGTGCTCCCTGAGCAGAGGGCAGGGAGAGTGGGGAGAGAGTGTTTGGAGGTATGTTGAAAAGGAAAGAGGAAACTGATTACGAAGCCCAAACTTTGTAGCAGGTACTGGTCCACCATTATGTTATTATTTAATCAATAATCTTGCATACTGAATATGAAATGAATATGTGAGAATAAGGACAGAATATTTAGTTTCCTTTAGAGCTGAGGAGAAGTGAAGAATCTTGCCAGCAAGGACAGCCTGTGCGTTAGAGAACCAGGCCCTAGCCCAACACACCCTTCCTCCCACGTCCATCCAAGGCTGCATGCTCGCAGGCCACCTGCCATGTTCATTCTGGAGAAAACATGGCTCGATGAGTGATTTATGCTGGGATCCAATAGAGCTCCTCGGCTGGGCTATGCTAGACAGGGCGGCTCATCAAGAGAAGGCTGAGCAGGAGAGAGTTCCCTGCGAGGGCCCTAGGGGAGAAGTGTGGCAGTGGCCAACACCCAGGTCTTCAGCAAGGGTTGGGTGGCCGTGTTCAGATTGTCCTATTGTTGTCTAACTGCAGGCAAGACCCTTGATCATTCTGAGCCCTGATTTCATTCTCTGTGAAATGATAATGAGAACACCTACCTTACAGGACTATGAAAGCTTTGGTACATGTAGATATTCAATTGTTCTAAACTGAATTTTGTCTCTCCCAAATTCATATGATGAAGTCCTCATCCCTGGTACCTCTTAATGTGACCTTATTTGGAAATAGAGTCATTACAGATAGAATTAGTTATGATGAAGTCATATTGGATGGTAGGCCCCTAATCCAGGATGATCCATATTCTTGTAAAAAGGGGAAAACTGGAGACGGCCACACAGGGAGGGCACCACTTGAAGATGAAAGCAGAGACTGAAGTGATGTAACTACAAGCCAAGGAACACAGTCAAAGATTGCCAGCCAACCAGAGGCTCGGGGGGAGGCCTGGAACAGATGCTGCCTCCGCCCCCAGAAGGAACCCATGCTGTGGACACCATGACCGTGGACTTCCACCCTCCAGAACTGTGAGACAATAAGTTTCTGTCGTTTGAACCTCCCAGTTTGTGGTACTCTGCTATGGCAGCTCCATCAAACACACATCACCACTGTCATCTTTGGTAGCCCTGTGGCTCCTTCTCTCTGTGTCCTTCTGGTGCCTTCCTGCAGGAGTATCCCGCAGGCAACCTGAGCAGCTGCTTGGAAGAATGAACGAAGGAAGTGCCAAAACCACCGTGAGGTCCTGTCTCACACCAGTTACCATGTCTATTATTACAAGGTCAATAAAAACAGGTGCTGGCGAGGTTGTGGAGAAAAAGGAACGCTTTCACACTCTTGGTGGGAGTGTAGTTCAACCACTGTGGTTGAACTAATAGTGTGGTTAAGCTACTAGATAGTGTGGCTATTCCTCAAAGACCTAAAGACAGAAATACCATTTGATCCAGTGATCCTATTACTGGGCATATAGCCAAGGATTATAAATCATTCTGTTATAAAGATACAGACCTGTGTATGTTTATTGCAACACTATTCACAATAGCCAAGACAGGGAATCAATCTAAATGCCCCTTGGTGGTAGACTGGATAAAGAAAATGTGGTATATATATATATATATATATATATATATATATATATATATACACACACACACTATGGAATACTATGCAGCCACAAAAAGGAATAAGATCATGTCCTTTGTGGGAACGCAGATGGGGCTGGAGGCCATTATCCTTAGCAAACTATTGCAGGAACAACAAAAATACCCACTGTATGTTCTCACTTATAAGTGGGAGCTAAATGATGAGAACACATAGACACAGGGAGGGGAACAACACACGTGGATGGGGCCTACTGGAGAATGGAGGGTGGGAGGAGGGAGAGGATCAGGAAAAATAACTAATAGATAGTAAGTAGGCTTAATACTTGGCGATGAAATCATCTATACCACAAACCTCCGTGAGATACATGTTTACCTGTGTAACAAACCTGCGCATCCTGCACATGTACCCCGAGCTTAAAATAAAAGTTAAAAAAAAAAAGGAATTTGCTAAAATAGTAAATCTTAAGTGCCTTCACCAGACACACACACACACACACACACACACACACACACACCCCCCAAATACATATAAAGGGTAACTGTGTGCAGTGATGGGTGTATCAATTAATTTAATTGTGAGAATTATACAATGTATATATTTATCAAATTATTACATTGCACACCTTGAAAATATATACTTTGTATTTGTTAATTATTCCTTGATGAGCTGGAAAAGAAAAACAAAAGAAAATGCGCCGGGTGGGTGAAAGGACTGGGTGCCGAGACCAGACCAGTGATGAGTCTCCCTCTCACCTGTGTTTCCGCCACCTGCAGCTCAGCCTGGGCACAGTGTCTGCCCACCTCTCTCCCTCTCATGTCTCGGGGCTCCTATTCTCCTCTGCTCACACGTTCTCTTCATGCCCACCTGTGCTGTGGAGTCTTAGGGAAGACCATTTATAGCCCCAGCAAGGCGCCTGCATCCACCAAACAAGGATGCCTTGCTTGGCGGGGGGATCACAGGAAATTGTCATGACAACTCCTAGGGCTTGGGAAGCGCTTCTGCAAACTGCTTTCTTAGCAATTGGCCCTCAGAACAGTCACAACAGGGCAGAGAGATACCTGCAACAGGCTGGGTTCTTGTGGGACTGGGAAGAGTGTGTGTGGCCAACCGATGAATAACTTTAAAGAGTCATGAGCAGGAAGCAAGATGGTGGGATTCTGATTTATTCAAATTTCTGTGTGGAGGAGTGGGAGAGCAGACAGTGCATCTCCCGGTGGGGCTTGGGTCGAGTCCTGGCGCACAGTATTTCTCTCTCATCCTCGCTCCTTCCTTCCTTTGCTTCCTGTCCTATGTGCGTAGCTCTCCTCTCCTCCTTAGCTGGGTGCTTATGGGGCCAACCTTATGTTGCACCTGCCGAGTCTTCCCATTAATGTAATCTAGTTCCCAACATGTGATTTAGGGGTGTTGCGTGCCCTGAATGAGAGCAGGGGGGTGGTAGGAGCAGGGAGAGAGGCGGCCGTGGGGAGAAACCCCCATTTGATCTGCTGAAACGCACCTTAAGAGCAAACCCATCCACATTACTGAAGGTATCAGCTGGGTCCTGCCTACAGTTATGTCAAACAAAGTGTGCTGCAAAGTGCCAACTCTCCCTTTGTGCTGTGACACCGAGAGCTGCCAAAAGATATTAAAAAGCTTGCATGAACTAGGTGATGGCAGCTGTAACTATCTAAGTTATTGCCTGGCAGCTGCAGCACTGCCTCACTGCTGCTGGCTGCCTTTATGGTTGGTTCTCCATTTGTTTGCCCTTTCTCTAGCACCAAGCCTGCAGTGGGCGAGTCGCCGCCCCAGCCCCCTCGTGCCTGCAGGAGGTGAGACTTGCAGTGAGCCTGCATGGAGAGAGAAGCCCCTCGCGCAGCTTCTGTGAAAAGTTGTGTTTTTCTTGGCTGGGCCCCAGCGTGGTTTTGCATCGGTCAGCTCGACTCCAAGGAACCTTGGACAAGGGAATGGCACGGAGGCGAGTGTGCACACCCAGGCGCATACAACAAACGCAGCTTTGTGTGTGTGTGTGTGTGTGTGTGTGTGTGTGTGTGTGTGTGGCTTTTTTCCCTTCCGTGTTGGCTCTGATTGAGCTAGAACAATATCGCCAGCTCCAAGCCCTGCCAGTCCTACATCTGCTCCCTAAAACCTCCAGCAAATAAGAATACGGTGAGGTTGTTTAACCAACACTTACAATATACACACTTTTCAGCTTTTCTCCCCCCTCTGGGTTGCCCAGGCTCAGAGATCTGGATGCTGGTGGCAAAGGGTTGAGAGATAAGGGGCTAATGATCCCTGTGGGCATCTGTCTCCGAAGCCTCCTTCTCTGGCAAGTTGATCTGTGGCATAAAATACATTTCATTGTCATGGGCTTCGGGGAAGGTGTCTGTACAGCGAGCTGGTTTTTTGTATTCTTCTGTTGAGTTTGGTCTTTTCAGCTGTCTGTTAAATAATTCATATGGCTCATGAAAGTAATATTTCTGGGATGTAGGGGGTTCCATTTTTCCAATTCCCTTTCACTCCATCTTTTTCTTTTTTGAAGCGGTTGTGGGGAGAACTTGGCAGGCGTGGCCTGGGTGGTATAATAAAACCTTCTGTCTTTTCCTTTCACCTCTCCAGCTCAGACTGGGAGGGCAGGAGGGGTTGCTGACCTTCAGCAATCCAAACCAAGGTCAAGCCTGAGGTTTGAGTTTGGTTTTCATCTCAGAGTTCGGCCATCAAAGGGCGCCAAAGGCACGGGCCATTTTCATGGCTGTGTTGGCCACCGGTTCCAGCCATTTTCCTGTGAGGAAGGACTCTCTTTTCAGTATCCCTGAGCGCTTGCCTGGTGCCTAGCTTGGGACTTTGTCCCTGGTAGATAATGACTCTCGGGGAAAATGGACTGAGTTAAGACCATTTTGGTGGAAGGCACAACTCGGTACTCTTAACCTCTGTTACCATGGTCAAATCAATCGAATAACAGATTGGCCTGTTTTGTCTTCACGGGTTAGACTGGCATTCGGTCTAACTGGCATTCAGTCTTGCTGCCAATGCAAAAGGCAAACTTCTCGTGGAAGAGTGAAGTCTCCTCCTTCTAGCCCCACAGAGCCTCCAAGCTGGGTTCCGTGTCCTGCTGAGTGCCGCCCTCCCCGACAACGCCATCTGCCCTGTACGCATTTGCCTTTTCATCAGTGACCCTCAACTACACTGAAAGTCCCCTGAGAACAGGGGCTAGCTTGACCTGGTTCACTGTCGATGCAACGTGAAAGGATATTTTCAAAATTAAAATAGGCTTTCACCTTCCTGAAAGTCTGAGGTGAGGGGGCATTTCCTTGGTGCCCTCCCATCCCACTAGAAGCCCCCTTTATCTTGGATCGCCACAGCCCTCGAGGGGCTCTTTGGGAGTTCTGTGCCCAGGGAACATGGCCTGTGTGAGGCCCTTCCCTTGGAAGTAGACCTTGGGATGACTGCCCATTTGCTTTTTGTGAGCTCTGGGGCAAGAATTTCATATCCTCATCAGTAAACTCTACACCCACTTCAGAGGTTTTATGGACTAAATATTTGTGTCCCCTACCCCAAATTCATATGTTGAAGTCCAAACCTTCAGTATGACTGTATTTGGAGATGGAGCCTCTCAGGAAGGAATTAAGGTGAAATGCAGTCTTATGGATGGGGCCCTGATCTGACGGCATTAGTGCACTTATAAGAAGAGACACCAGAACACTCCTCTCCACACCCACCCCTACCCTTCCCTGCATGCATGCACACACAGGGAAAGGCCTTCTGAGGACATAGTGAGAAGGCGACTGTCTGCAAGCTAGAAAGATAGCCGTCATGGGAAAGTGAGTCAATTGGTACCTTGAGATTGGACTTCCCAGCCTCTAGAACTATGAGAAATAATGTTCTTTGTTGAAGCTGTCTAGTCTATGGTATATTGTTACGAAGACTGAGCTAACACAGGGGAATTAATCCATATAAAAATATAAATCTCCACATGGTGTTTGGCATATAATAAAGAAAATCTGAGGATTTGACGTTTTTCTCAAGTATTTGTGTTCTGGGAGGTCAAAGGCATGCAGCTGGGAGGAAGTGGGGTGAGTGACTGAGGAGCTTCCAGGTCTGTGGTGGGGAAGGGCCAGAATGTCTTAGATGAATCTTGGCAGACTGTGGAGGAGGCAGGTGGTTGGAGGCTTGCATGATGGTGAGGAGGTCTGTGGAGGGCAGAGGTGAACTGAAGCCTTTGTGATCTGGACTCCACCACAGGTAGGTGTGGAGGGCAGGAGGGGACTATGGTTTATCAAGGGCCAACTGTCGCCAGGCCTTTGCCCAGAGCCTCACACAGATGCCCCTGCCTGGCTCTCTACTCTCCCTCCCCCAGGAGGCCACCCCCCTCTCCATTTTACAGACAAGGCAATGCCTTGGGTTTCACATGAGCAGAGCTGACATTCACTTCCCACTTGGAGGTGTCCAGTTACAGGTATATTCTCACTCAGTTCTCACAACAGCCCCACAGGGTGCATTTTTTATATCATCCTGATTTCATAGGTGAGGACATTGAAGCAGAGTGCTTTTAAGTGGCTTGCTCAGAGTCACACAGTTAGTGGTGCTGGTGCAGGGATTTTAAACCCAGGCAGGTGACTTTGGAGCCTGTGCTCAGGGTCACGTGTTTTACTGCCTGCAGTTCTAAATAATGGGTCCAGATCCCACATTGCTGGACTGGGGTTTGAACTGGGTTCTACTTGGATTCCAAAACTTCCCACGATGTTATACTGCTCTGGAGACAGGAACGTAACTCTTTTTTTTTTTTTTTTTGAGACAGAGTGTTTGTCACCCAAGTTGGAGTGCAGTGGCACAATCTCAGCTTACTGCAACCTCCGCCCCCTGGGCTTAAGCAATTCTCCAGGCTCAAGCAATTCTTCTGCCTTGCCTCCTGAGTAGCTGGGACTATAGGCTCGTGCCACCATGCCCAGCTAATTTTTGTATTTTTAGTAGAGAAGGGGTTTTACCATATTGGTCAGGCTGGTCTTGAACTCCTGACCTTGTGATCCGCCTGCCTCAGCTTCCCAAAGTGCTGGGATTATAGGTGTGAGCCACTGTGCCCAGCCAGAAATGTAATTCTTAACAGTGGGGGTTTGCTGCAATGACAGCAGCAGTAACATTAAAAATAGAAGATGAGAGATGAGGACAAGTGACTTGACATAGGAGAGAGGTAGTGTCCGGGCCTTTTGGTGGCAGGGCTGTGACTATGCAGCAACAAATTGGGCACAGAAGAACACTGCAGCATTTGCAGGAGAAGCTTGAGGGTTAATACTCGCAACATCCTCCGGAGGTTGGTGCTATTATTCTTCCCATTCTCTATAGAATGAAGGAAACTGACAGAGAGAGGTGAAGAAGCTTGTACAGGGCCACACAGCTAGTAAGGGGTAAAGCCAGGATTTGAACCAAGGTGGTCTGGCTCCTCACTCCATCCTCCCAGCCATTATACCACGCTGCCTTCAGTGGAGATTTGATAATATATGAAAACACTGACCTGGTGGAGGATTCTATAGGCAAAATAAAGAGGATGGTATTGCATTTCTCCTCACTAGCTGAGGACTTGACAGAGTGGAGATTTGTAGAATGCATATCTCCTGTGTGTCCAAGAAGCTGGTGGCATTATGGACATGGGTACTGTCTTGGAGAGAGTATTCTTCTTAGCTTCATGCTGACCAAATAGATTGCTATTGATGACTATAGACCTCACCAGGACAGGTGCACAGAGTGGACAATTTGGGGCGTTTTCCTGAGGCCTCTATTTCACTTCCTTAGACACTACAGGGCTCTGTGTGCTGCGAACAAGGCCTTCAGTGCTGATACTCTTCACAGGTGCTGAGCTTGGCTGGTGGCCTTCCAGGAAGGCAGTGCGGTTAAGAGTGGATTTGAATCCACTGCTGGGATTTGAATCCGCTCAGGTATTTGCTGGCTGTCGAATTGGGGGCAGGTTACTAATCTCTGTATGTCTTAGCGCGGTACTTTGAATTTTTGTGCCCCTAAACCTCATGTTGAAGTTTGATCCTCAATGTTGGAGGGGGGGCCTGTGGGAGGTGTTTGGGTCTTGGGGGTGGATTCCTCATGAATGGGTTGGTGCTGTCCTTGAGGGAGGGAGGGAGTTCTCACTCCAATGGTTCCCTGGAGAGCTGGTTGTTAAAAAGCAACTGGCAACGTCCCACTCTCTCTTGCCTCCTCTCTCGCTGTGGGATCTCTGCACACGCTGACTCTCCTTCACTCTCCCCGTGAGTGGAAGCGGCCTGAGGCTTTCACCAGATGCCCGGTCTTCCAGCCAGCGGAATTGCCAGCCAAAGAAACCATTTTTCTTTATAAATTGCCCAGCCTCAGGTGTTCCTTTATGGCAAACAAATGGACAAAGACACTCAGTTTCCTCATCTGTGCAAGGTGGTTTGTTAGCATGCCTCCTGCTCAGGGCTGTGATGAGGATGAGGTGGGTGAAGTGCCTGGAGCCTTGCTTGGCGCACAGGGCCCGTATGATTGCTCTCGTTGTTGTTTGTATCCAGTGGGGCTGCCTGGCTTGTGTTTATGGCTGTGTCACCACTGGGGCTTGAAGGCTTTGCAGGTCTTCCTTCCACATCCGGGAGGGACGCCTCTGACTCACCTGTCCTCTTTCATGCAGCCTCTTCATCACTGACGGCAGACGTTGGGGGTCTCAGTGGGGATTTCAAATCCAGCGAAGTCATCCCCCTTAGGTCTCCTGTATGGTTCTGTGGTGCTGAGACGTAACCAGCTGAGGGATCGGTGGCCGGCTGCCGTATGTCACAGCTGAGGTCAGAGACCCTGCCTAGCCTGGTCCTTCAGTTCACCTCTGGCTCTTAATGACTGTGGAATTGCTTGTTTTCTCTGGTGTCAGAAGGTGTCTCTGTCGTTTTTTAAACCATCTCCATAGATGTTACAAGTAAAGTCATCAAGGCCTTTAGACACAATGAGAGGAAGGGGTCTGAGGGCAGAGAGTCAGCTCTCGCATCTTTTTCTCTCAAACTACCTTAGTATCAACCAACTATTGCTAGAGCGGCTTTTGTGCAAGGCTCTGAGAACACAATATGGACAAGCTGGACGTAGCCCCAGCCCACAAAGAGCTTTCCACCCAGTAGGGAAGACAGTTCAGCAACCGTGAAGAGGATCTAGAGAGTTAATCAGGGTATCCTAGACAAAGCTCTACTGAGACTTTATCTGTAGCAGGGTTGCTAGAGGGAGTTGTATTCAATATGCCAGACCGACTCATGTTTGAGGGAATCTTAGACATTTTCTGTCTGAGTAATAATAAGCACATTGCAAGGTTTTATAAAACCCATAGGTTTAAGGTTTTTATTTGTAATGTAATTGCTTTCAGTGGCCTGTGGCCAATTTTTAGTCCAAGACTGACCTATTGCCATCACTTCCATTTTCTTTGTTTTTTCTTTTTCTTTTCTTTCTTTCTTTTTTTTTTTTTTTTTGAGACAGAGTCTTGCTCTGTCACCAGGCTGGAGTGCAGTGGCGTGATCTCAACTCATTGCAGTCTCTGCTTCTCCGATTCGAGCGATTCTCCTGCCTCAGCTGCCTGAGTAGCTGGGATTACAGGCACACGCCATACCTGACTAATTTTGGTATTTTTAGTAGAGATGGGGTTTCACCACATTGGCCAGAGGGTCTTGATCTCTTGACCTCGTGATCCACCCGCCTCGGCCTCCCACTTCCATTTTCTTAAGTCACCTGTGCAGGCTTCCTGGCATTCCACTTTGCACATGCAATTTGTCCCATTAAGCACACAGTATTCATACTGAGCCTATTGTGTAGCAGGCCTGGAAATCGAAAGCTTCAGTTCCAAAAACTTTACTATCTTTTCCTGAAAAGTTGAGCATTCGTTGGTTTTCGTAAATCTGATATCTAATGTACTAAGAGAGTTTCGTTTTTAAAGGAACCTTCAAATTCAGTGTTTGACTTTCTGTACCTGGGTGTTTTTAGAGTGGGGTATACATCCATTCCGATGAGCAGAAGCTAAAGAAAATCGGGAAGACGATGACATGGTATTCTAGAAGCGGAGGGACCTAGGCAATGATCTGACTCCACTTCCGGGTTTTTACAGATAAGGCGATGTAGATCTTGACTCAAGACATGGATATTTCTGGTGGCTGAGCTGGCAAGAGGCAGGGCCAGGCTCTTTGTCTGTCATCCCTTCCTGTGTGCCCTGCTCCGAAACCAGTTCTCTAGTCCATCCGGGTTATCGGTTGGTTTGCCTTGTCTATTCTGGGTTCCTAATCTCAGTGTGAGAAACTGGCTCCATCATATTCGCATAAAACCAGCGTGGGGAGTTTTAATCTCAGGCCGAGTTGTCCCCCTAACTGCTGGTCCTCCTGGGCCCCACTGTGGGCACTCTCCTTCCTCTTCGAGCTTGTGTGTGGAATTTCAATCCTGCTGCGACATTTGGCTACTCAGATTCACTGATCTCCAAGAGCATGCATGACGCTGACAGACCTCTCCCTCTTGTGCCCAGAAATCCCACTAAAGGAGCAAGGACAGATGCAGCCACCACTGCCCTTGGTGGGGGAAGTCATTGAACAGAAGGGCACGAGAGAGGAGACATGGCACACGAAGCCTATTGTCCCTGCTGTGGCCATGCTGGGCACCTCAGCGCCTGTTCTCCTGGGCTGCTACCGCTCGAGGCATTTGGAGTGCCAGAGCTGGATGGCACGTGACCCTGGGCACTGCCCCTGCCAACACCCACTCAGGTGGGGGCCTGGTGGGGGGCAGGAAAGAGCCTCCCGCATTCTGCAAGCAATCCTTCATCTGTTTTGCGTAGCCAAGTATCGACTTCGGGGACCTGGCTTGGTGGCAAATGAAAACCTGAGGGCTTTGATGAGGTGTGGGATGCACCAGGAACAAGAGTCTCTTTTCAGGGTGGCCCCATCCGGAGGGGAAACTTGGGCCTTGGCCATTTCTTCATCACCCCTAAATTGCCTCCGTCACTGTGATCCTACACTAGTTCGGGCAAGGCGCAGTCACACGGCAGGAGGATGAGGATGAGGAGATCACTCTGGGAGGCACTTCCCATGGGCATCAGGAGATGTGATTTTCAGCGGGGGCCTGTTAGATAAAGCATAAGACACGAACAAAGGGAGTTTGCTTTGGCTCCTCTGTCTTCCTTCAGATGAGGGCTGACTGCATGGGTGGTGGGAGCGAGGGTTAGGATGAAGGTGAAAGGGACTGGACTGCTCTCTGCTGATTTTCTTTCTCCTTCTTTTCATAGGGAGGGGGTGTGGGGAGGAATAGTGGGGTGACAAGAAACTTGTTGAAGAGAGCTGTGCAAACAATGGCTGGTGCATGCCAAAGCTGGCAGTCAGTGGTTCTTAATGTTTGAATGGAAGTGGCTGGAGCTAGCTTTTTTTTTTTCCACTGTCAGTGTTGCCAAGAAAACAAGGAGTAGCTGTTTTAAGCATTTACAAATGGTAATGTACCAACAGCTGGTCTCAGTCCAACCGAGCTATTGTAGGGGTATTAAAAAGACAGGCCAGAGTTGGAGATGTACTGCCAACCTCCCTTGCAGAGTTGGGGAACATTTTACTTGGAAAAAAAAGGTCTTATATTCCTGCAGAGATCGACAGGACGGTTCTCCTGTGGAGTCAGTGCCTTGCTTGGCAGAAGAGGCAGCGCGGGCAGGCCAGCCAAATGCTTGGGCGACAGGGAAGCATGGAGTCTGCGGGCTTGCAGCGGATTTATCAGCACAGCCATGCCACCTCCCTGCTCACCGACAAGAGGCTCGCGTGCACATGCATGTGGACGTGGCTGTCCCGCGTGTCTGCATCCGTGTGCACACCGATGGCGGGTTGGGCTTGCTGGCAGCAGCAGCTAGACCAGTGTCATCCCCGAGGCCTGGGCTCCAGGTCCCCGTGTGCTCTGAGTCTCTGCTCTCTCCTGAACATCCGTGGCTCCTTTCCCTTTCTTTTTACCCAGGCCAAGAAGAGGAAAGAGAAAATCTTACAGAAACACTGCCCTCGCTTCCCTCTTTCCCGGTCCTCTGCCCATCAATAGCACACAGAGGCACCCGAGCAAAGGGCAATCTGGGTTTCTCTCCTGCTCATCATCTCAGCCCTCAGTCTGGGGTGTTCTTTCGGTTTTTTTTTTTTTTTCATCTCAGGAAATTGTAATACACAGAGCATGCCTCTTCGCTAAATGTAATTACCAGTGGCCCTGTGTTTATGGAGGAGGCATGGTGGAAAGTAATAGAAAATGATTATTTTTCGTACTGAAGGCCTTCTTTATTAGTGGTGCGGTAGGGACGTCAGCTGCCTTCTCTGAATGGCAATGCAATGTTTTGCTTTCCCCAGCAAGATAAACGATCTTATTTGTTGATGTTTGCTGCTTGAGATGACATTTATGTGAAATAAAAGGGACCAAATTAATAATAAAAAAAATGATTAGCCAGACACAAATGAAAAATGTACATCTCTCCCCCACCCCAGTTAAGTTGTTTGTATTTACATGCTATTCACAAATAATGGCAAAATGCCCAATAGTTGGATGGCGAGGGTTTTTTCTTTTACAATCATATGGCTTTGATTCCGTTTTCCAGATCTTGTCTGAGAGCTGCTATTTGAAATAAAAATGTTTGCATCCATTTCCTCATTAATCCTTCCGTTGTAATACAACCTGCTGCAGAGAAATGGCAAAACAGATGCAACAATGAAAATTAAAAGGGATGGACACTTATCTTGGGCTATAAAAGCTGCTAACCATGTAGGAACTAGAGAGGCTTTTGGACAGAAAATATGGCAAATGATAGAAACAATCATCGGACTAAGAGTTTGCTATTTGGAAAACTCTGGTGGGACATTTCTCTGCTTGTAACGGCTGGAGGATCACTCCTGAGTTTAGTGCACACCAGAGAGAGCATGTATCTGCTTTGCCTTGAGGCCTGTATTCAATATTTGGTGCACTACCCATCTGGTTTCTCATTGGGCTGGAATTTTCTCGACACAAACAAGCGCTTTGCAAAGGATCTATGGACCTCGTGTTTTGAGGGCCCTATGTTTTGCCTGGAAATATTGCTTCCTGCCCTCCTGGGAATTACAGACCCAGAGCAAAGCTGGATTGACCTTGATCTTTATTTTGCAGCCAAATACATTATGTTCTGGGGAGGCAAAGGGGTTTATAGCATGTATGGGGGTGAAGGGCCATAATTCCATACTGCTCAAACAACTGGATATAGAGGAAAAAGAAAGTCCAAGTGCACTTTATTGGGTATATGTGATACTGATCTATATATAGCATTTATGTATCATTCTAGTGCTTTTTTCCCCATCTAACTGTCTGATGTTACCTCATGCCTACATGCAACTCCTGAGTTCACTGGGATTTGGGGTCATATGTGGATTCCGTAGTTTTGTGCATGTTTATTGACCATCACCTGTTTGCAGTCTGGGAGAAAGAAAAGGAAACAGAGAAAGACAGAAACATGGTCTTTGGCTTGTGTAGCTTAAAAACTTCCTGGTGGAGATTGGATTGGAATCATTAAATACACAGAAAGAAAACAGCCAGCTAGTGCCATGCACACGGGAGGTGATGAGTGAGACGTGAGGTGAGAGCATGGCTCTAGGGGGAGGTTGATTGTGGCTGCATCTCCCCATGCAGTGCTGGGGGCAAGAGACCAGTACGACTTGCTGATGGACTGATCAAACCCTGACAAGTAAACTAAACAGGCAGAGGAGATGGAAGTCTGTGCGCGTAGAACATTTGTTAAATGTGTCAGACCTTGGGTGACTAGCTTCTGGGTTGACTGACACATTGGAATAATTTTTTGGCCAGGGGGATGTGCAGTTCAGACCTGTCTGGTAGGCCTAGTAGAGGAATTACAGATGGTAAAGAGGCTGTGGACATGGATCAAGTCTTGGCTCTGCCACTCACTGTTCAGACTTATTTGGCTTTAATCTGTTAGTGCCTCAGTTTTCAAATCTGTGAAATAGGTAGAATGATAGCACCTATTTTTTAATTTTACCCTAGAGATTAAATGATAGAATATATCACAGTACCCAGCACCAAACCAAGTATGTGCCCAAAAGTGTTCATGCAAAGAATTATTTTTATTCTTGGTAGCTTTTATCTTCATTTTTGCTTTTATTCCTGTCTAAGATGCAGGGCCAAATATGTGTTAATTGACCTACTTAAGATCATTCTTGACAAGGAAGATTCTTGTCTTTCCACTAAAAGGGAGGTCTGCTTCCAATGATGTAGCTGACGGCAGGAAGCTGTGCTGCATGACCTCTCATACTCACTCTTAGCAATTTGGTTTTTGAATCTTTGGAATTCTTCTACTTCAAAAGCCTTAGCAGGGCTTGGCCATGGGGCAGTTATGCCTTTTGGTGAATTGGTAAGCAGAAAGTGCCCCCAGGGCAGAAAACGTCCTACCCATGATGTAGTTGGAAGTCTGGTTCTGTTGAGTCATTATATGTAGTTTTTTAAGCAATTTTATTAGCAGAACCTATGGTCTGCTCCTGGTGCTGTTGAAACTTACCACCCTATGCAGGCAGCACTGTGCATGCACAGCTGCTGAGGAGTGTGACCAGGGAAGGCAGGAGAAGTAGTTAACACAGCACCTACAGCCTGGTCTCAAGTGGTAGAGGCTGGCAAACAGTGGCAGCAAAAGCAC
Source organism: Saimiri boliviensis (assembly GCF_048565385.1). Taxonomy (NCBI): domain Eukaryota; kingdom Metazoa; phylum Chordata; class Mammalia; order Primates; family Cebidae; genus Saimiri; species Saimiri boliviensis. The sequence continues at coordinate 65,250,084 of NC_133462.1, forward strand.
CAGGGTGGCACGGTGTGAGCAGAGATGATTGACAGGTGGGAGGAAGAGGTCAGGGCTGGGGATGCTGCTGTATTGCTTTTGTCAAGTAAAACTTTATGGCAGATTATAGGGGGAAAAGGAATGGACCACTCCTTATTCCAACTTAGATGTCAACGTTATCTTGTCACACGTGGAATTCTAGCTTCCAAAATGTGGATGGGCATGAACTCACGAACTTCTCAAGAACAAAAGCCACATCTTATTCATCTTTGTATTTATTTCAATGCCACTTGCCTTCCCTGGCCCAGAGTTTGCTCTTGCTATATGTGATTAAATGCTTGACTATGTGAGTATTGCACATGGCACATGTGTAGTGTGCCAAGGAAAACTGCTTCCTCAAACTGATATTCTCTTGCTGAGTTTGGATGCAGGACCAATGTGCGCATCTTCCACAGCCTGCAGGAAAGTTCAGGAATTCTGATTTCACTGGTATTTATTTGGTCAGTTAAATCATTTCTAGAGCAAGTTTCTGCACCTAAAGTGTGGATGTTGGTGTATGAGGGGGCTAGCTGGCTCTTTCTTTTTCATTTCTGGAAAGAGAAATATGTGTGAAATTCAACGACATCTGCTGAAATTCAAACATATTTTTATTTATTCATGGCCATGATCAGGGCAGAACCTCTAATTTCAACCAATAATTAGACTTGACAATAGATGTGGAAATAAAACATTTTTGCTGAACTCACTTGTCATTCCTCCCTGCTGTAGCTGGTGTAACCCAGATGTCAGCTGTCCCTTATTTTTCTCTTTGAGTGTCCCCTCCCTCAACCCCCTCATACTAATGCATTAGTGAGCCTCATGGCATTTACTGAGGGTCTCATGGGAGAAACATAGAGAGGGCTGACATTGCCTCTTCATAGTCACCCACTTAAATATCTCTTGGGGTCCCCAAACCATTTCTTGGAGGTATCTGTGCTGCCATTACACCAAGAATCCCTTTTTCTTTCTCTCTTGGTCTACCTGGATCAATAAATTTTAACCCTGTGTCTTTTCTGTCTTCACTCCCAAGTTCAAATTCCCCTCCTTGCAGTTATAGAGTTTTTAATCTCACTCTCAATTATCACCATCATGCACGCTGCTGCTCACAGGGAATTTAAGACCTTCTCAGCCCAAAAGACCAACTATCTTTTTTGACTTGACTAGCATTCCTTCTGGAAGGACTTGGATAATCGCCATTTCCATGCTGATGGTCCAAGCATTTGTTTATGCTTTTTGCTATTTGGTCCTTGAAATGACTAAGAGATGGTTGTATCTGCAGAAAGTTCTTGCTACCCTTTTCCCTGAGCATTCAGGGGAATGGTGAGGCAGGAGCCAGAAGGTTGGAGATGGGGAATGAACAGGATTGAGTAAGGACAGACAGTGGTTTCAGGAAGTTTGCTTGTGAAAGGGAGGAGAAGGAAGGGGACTTGGGAGTGGGATGGAAGGTCAAGAGAAGATTGTTTAATAAAAAAAAGAAGATCCCAAGGCATGTTCAAATGCTCATGGGGAGGAGCAGAGAGAGAGAGAGAGAGAGAGAGAGAAAGAGAGAGAGAGAGAGAGAGAGAGAGAGAGAGAGAGAGAGAGAGGCTGAGGATTAACTTCTGAGAAGGATGAGGGAATGTGGTTTAGAGTAGGGACTAGCCACAGCTGAAGACAGATGTAATGGGAGAGGCCAAGGGACATGGGGCTGTGGACAGGTTGGCTGCGAGGCGGAGGAGGATGAAGCGGGTACAGAGGAGGCTGGGTGACCTCATGGCCACTTAGCTGAGTGCAGGCCGCAGTTCTGTCCAGGAAGGGGCTATGCTGTTGGCTGTTGTCACTGCTATTCACTGTGTGGATTCCTGGAGCCTGCCGGAAAACCCGGTCTGCGTGCTCCCTGTGAACTAGCATCTTTTCCAGGGGTTTTCTGGATCCAGCTCATGCTCATGCCAATGATGAAATCTTTAGGAAGTTTGCAAGCCAGGAATTAAACCTTTAATAGTTTGAAACCAGCCCTGGGGAGGAAGTATTTATACTACAGAAATTGGCAATGGCTGCAAACTAGGGTCTTCCCACTGTGAATGCACCCCTCGTCCCCCACACCCCCACCCCACCTCCACCGCCAGCCCTGGAATGCTGGTTGCTAGACCTTCAGTGCTCAGCACTGCTTTCCACTCGCTCCCCTACCTCCCTCGGTTTGCTTCTCTACACCTCATAGAGCGCATGTGATGGCTTTGCTCTCTGTGCCTCCACTTCCTCTTCCGCCCTAGGTCTTTCCAGCCTGGGAAGTCAGGTGGAAGTGGGCCACGCATGCAGCCGAGTCTGGTCTCTGCGAGGGGTTGGATGAACATCACAGGGGGAATGGTTGTGTTCGTGGGTGCTTTTCTGGAAGAAATTCTCCTCTATGGATGTGCACCTACTCTTTCCACCCACTGGCAAGTCTAGGAAACTTTGGCTTGTTTTCTTTCAGGACTTGCATGTTGGAGGAAGAGGGATTTCCCCCACCCTTCTCAGCTCCCTAAACTGCACACACAGAAGCAAGCAGTGCAGCTGCCCCCCGTGCTGAGGCTCAGAGCACCTTCAGTGCAGTGGCAGCATGGAACTTAATGACAGAGCACTGGCATGGGCTTCTAGAAATATCTCTCTCCTTCCCAGTTCTCTAGCAGAGCAGCTGTGCCCACTTTCCCACCCTCCCTCCCCTCCCACAGCTTCCCACAGCTGCTCTTGCCCTGGCTGCCATTGGCCAATAGCGAGTGTTGGGAACCTGGAACATGAAATGTCATGGGTCTGTAGTCCTGGGGGGACACTGGAGGAACCCAGTTTTGGAGCCCCCACAGGTCTGGGATTGAGTTTGGGCTCTGACGGATGATTTTCCAGAATGCTCGTGCAAGGTATTAAATATCCACTTGCAGGGTTCTTCTCTGTGTAGTGAAAGATTAGATGTGATCATGTTTGTAAAGAGTCTGGTGCATGGTAGGATCTCAGAGTGTTGGGTGAAGGGTCAGTGGGGAAAATTAATTATGAATTCAATGTTGCATTTCTTCAGGAAACCTTCCCAGACTTTTGCCACCTCTTCCTGCTCACCAGTCACTTGATACCTCTGGCAATGCCCTTGTCCATCGCTTCATTGTATGATTATGTTCAAGGCTTAACACATTTTGTGGTATAAGAAACTGAGCAGGCCAGGCACAGTGGCTTACACTTGTAATCCCAGCACTTTGGGAGGCCAAGGTGGGTGAATCACCTGAAGTCAGGTGTTTGAGACCAGCCTGGCCAACATGGTGAAACCCCGTCTCTACTAAAAATATAAAAATTAGCTGGACATGGTGGTAGGTGCCTGTAATCCTAGCTACTTGGGAGGCTGAGGCACGAGAATCACTTGAACCCGGGAGTTGGAGGTTGCAGTGAGCCAAGATCACTCCCCTGTGCTCTAGGCTGGGTGACAGAGCGAGCCTTTGTTTCAAATTAAAAAAAAAAAAAAAAAAAAAGAAGAAACTGGGCATGGAGTGAGCTGGCAGCAAGAGTTAAAAGCAGCGGTTTTCTGCTAAATGTCTAACAACCAGCATCCCAGGGGAGAAACGGCCCCAGTCTGTAGCCATTGCCAATTTCTGTAGTGCAAATACTTTCTTACCATGTCTGATTTCAAGCTACTAATGGTTTAATACCTGGCTTGCAAACTTTCTAAAGATTTAATAATTGGCATGAGCCTGAGCTGGATCCAGAAAAGCCCTAGAAAAGACACTTGTTCACAGGGAGTTTGCAGACCAGGTTTATGGGCAGGCTGCAGGAACACACATGGTAAAAAGCAATGACAACCAGCACTCAAACATTTCAGAGGAGTTGCAAGGCGCACAAGGCAGTGCAAAGAAACCATTTGCATTGGATGGTAGTCCGTAAAAGGAAGGCTCAGGACGGGGTCCGGGCTGGCATTTCAGATGCGAAAGGATTCAGGATTTGTTAGAGGATTCAGATGGGAAAGGATTCAGGATTTGTTAGAGGACTCAGATGTGAAAGGATTCAGGATTTTTAAGAGGAGGCAAATGGCATTGGCAAAGGCTTGAAGGAGAAATCTGGAGTCAGGCTGAGGGGTGGGATGGGAATAGCATGGAGAAAGACCATGCAGTGAGTTGGGGGCTTAGATCTTGGACTCTTCAGTCTGAGAAAGGCAGTTTTGAATCTTGGTTGCATCACTTCTAGCTAGGAAGTTTTCACCTCTCTGGGCCTCTGTTCCCTAGTGCCATGGAGGAACATGAAATGTCATGGGTCTGTAGTCCCGGGGAGACTACAGATTTATCCTTCAGTGCTGTTGTGAGGATTACATGAGGTAATGATGGTACAATGCGGGCATGGTGGTGTCTGTAGTCAGTGAAGCTCCATGAAGCGTGGCCGTTACTACTGCCATCTGCCCAGTGTCCCTCTCTCTAGGCTTCAGTGTTTTCAAGACCAGAGGCTGCCTCTTCCATTTCTTTCTTCTTCACACCTGGCACAGGGTGTGGCACATTCTGGGTGTCTACCTCCTCTGACTGAGGACCTATCTCTGTGCCGAGACTGGGCCACTGGGCACGTGTGGACGGCCTCCACTCCCTGCCCTTCCCTGCACTGGTGTCAGGGGGCAGCTCCGAAAGCTTTGGGCTCACTACCTTCAAAAGAAGGTGAAGGTACGGTGGAGCCTGTTACCTTGCGCGTTCCCGGGTGGCTGCTGCTCCCCAGCCCCTTCCTTGTCTGCGCGTGCTCTCCTCTGTGCAGCAGCGTTAGGGAAGGGGCTGCCGTGCGGAGGTCCTTCTGCTTGTTCCACGTGTGTGTGGAGCCCCTGCACCTGGCACTGTGCTCATCACTGGGAAGCAAGAGTACTGCAGCACAGACATCCCTCAGGGTCTCAGCTGACAGTGGGGCGGGGCCTCAGTTATAAAGCAGTGTTTGTGTGCCGTGATAGAGGCGTGCATCCATGCCATGGCCAACCAAGGCACAGGCTCCATGTGGGCCTGGGCATTGTGCCAGTTCATGGGTCTTGCCAGTGTCTCCCTCCTCTCTTTGTAGAGGCTTCCATAAAGCCCTTTCTAAATCCTAAAAACGTAAGTCCTTTAAGAAAATCCATGTGTAAAATCTATCTACATCTTTTGAGAAAGGTCTACTAAAAGTGTCCACACGTCAGATCAGAGACTGATGCTGTCAAATGGTTGGAATTATCTCGGTGCAGCAGGGTCCCCTGTCCCACATCGTGGCTCATTCTGCTCCATGTAAGCCCCGGGAGGCCCGTTCCTCAGGTGACCCGGCTGTGACATGAGTTAGTGTTTGGCTGAAGACGGTGCCCCTCCTCTTTCTTTTCCTTTCTCCTGCTTTTCTTATGCTTTGTCCCATTCTCCTTCTTTCTGTAAAAAAAAAAAAAAAAAAAAAAAAAAAAAAAAAAAAAAAAAAAAAAAAAAAAAATTCGTCTCCCTGCAAACCTTCAAAGGACTCTTCTAGGCACCACTCAGTCCCCAGTGGTTCTTGGGGTTAAAGAAATTGCTCACTCCTAGTTAAAATTTTTTTGCACTGTTTTCAGCTTGTAGAATAAAGCATTGGTTCCAAATTGCCGGTAGCTTGCATTCCACCAAGAAGGAGGATCTGCAGCACCAAGGGTAGTCCTGGAAGGATGGGGAATCGGGTGTGAGGGGTGCTGAGGCTAGCTCAGGAGTCAGGAACACACACACACACACACACACACACACACACACACACACACACACACACACTCTGACTCTGAGTTAGGGCAATCAGAATCCAGGAAGGCTAGTAGATGATCTGAAATGCTGGAGGTCAAGGCGAAATGGCAGAGAAGAAACCCAAAAGACACGTAGAACGCAAATGGACTCAAGCTTCAAAGAGCTAGGTAGGGGAGCAACTCATGGGTAATTACAGCCAATGGGGTCAGGTCAGGGGCAGGAGAGGACACCGTTTGGAATGTACACTCTGGGGAGTCTTTCATACCAGGCCATTCCTATCCCAGCAAAGCTTCCTCTGTTTCCTGCTGGAGTCACTTTGCTCAGACCATGGAGACAGAAGGGCTTGGGCAGCCCTAGGCCACAGGGGACACATGAATGGAGCATGATGACAAAAATGACAGGGGTGCAGAGAAATTTTTATTAGCTTTGACTGTCTTTTTTTTTTTTTTTTGAGATGGAATCTTGCTCTGTTGCCCAAGCTGCAGTGCAGTGGCAACATCTTAGCTCACTGCAACCCCTGCCTTCTGGGTTCAAGTAATTCTCCTGCCTCAGCCTCCTGAGTAGCTGGGACTGCAGGTGCCATGTTGCCCAGGCTAGTCTTGAACTCCTGAACTCAGGCAATCTGCATGCCTCAGCTTCCCAAAGTGCTGGGATTACAAGCATGAGCCACGGCGCCTGGCTTCATCAGCTTTGACTTTCATTTCGGACCTTCTTTTCAGGTCGGTGGGTGACGGAACATTTTTTATAGTAACCTGCCATGCTTCAAACAGAAACATGGCATGACCTATCTCATGGTGGTGAGGACAGACACTTTGGCCTGTGGTTTCATCGTGGGAGTGGGTTTTGCTGAGCCTGTCACACTTCCTCTTCACTTGGGTTGTGATCCCAGATGCATGTTTGCCATGCTGGACTCAAAGGACTTCCTTTGTTTATTTATTTTACTTTTGGCATTGCAGTTTGTGTAATTGTTTATGTTTTCTCTTTTCCTTGGAAGCTCAGAACTAAATTGTAGTCAATTTCTAAAAGTATGCCTATTAGGGCACCATTTTGTTTATAATTCACCCTTGGCTTTATCCTATTTTTTTCTCTTACGTTTTCTTCACTCTAATTTCCTCACTTATTTTTCCAAATCTCTGTGTGTGTGTAATCCTCCTAAATTCTTTGAGACATCAGACTTAGAGTTAAATAAAACTGATCCCCATAATATTCTGCCTCTACACTGAATAAATGTCCATTTGGAGTCTGTAGGATGGTTTGCAAACCAATGCATGAAATCTCAACACACAACCTTGGGCCCTAAGGGTTATATATGGCTATATATTAAATAAAGGACAAATGCCTGTTCTCAAGGTGATTCTAGTCCCAAGACATAGACAAAACAGATAGATTCAAGTTAAGAGAACTGTTTAGCTACAAAATTATAGAGGCGTTATCAAGGGAAAGGCTTCACTCAGTTCTTCATTCATCCAAGAAACATTACTGAGTACTGGCTGTGCATGAAGCACTGGTTATTCCCTACGCAGCAATGTTGAGCAAGATACTGAATGAACTCCTGCCTTCCAGGAGTTCAACTTAGTAGGGAAAATAAGCAAGAAGGCAATAACGCTACGTGTGATAAAGCCATTGGTCCACACAGGCAGGATGCAACTGTCCTGGGAGGGAGCGGACTGGAGCAGCTTTCTGGAGGAGAACACTGGCAAGACTGTGCTAGCAGACAAATGTAGAGCTGAGTAGGTCCCTGACCTCTTCCAGAAAGATGCGAGCCTTAGCTGTTGTGCTTTGAGCATTTGCTTCCTCTTAAAAGATCTACCTGCGCTCTACTGAATCCAGCAGTTTCTCCTCACCTACCACGGGTGGATTTTTGCTTTACTTAAAGAGGTGAATGTTGACTTCAAAACTGCTTAAACTCCCTGACTTCTCTGCTTGAGGGCAGCATGGCTTTCTCTAGTTGCCTGAGAGCCTCCCCTGCCTCGTCACTTCTTCTTAAAAGATATACAGACCTCAGACTAACAGCACATGGGCCAATGGGTACATGAAGTCACCCACCCTCCCCTCCCCTGCACCAGACCATCCTGCCCTTTCAGTCCAAGGAGCTGAGCTAACCGCCTGGTGCCCACCGTCATAGAAGCCCCGGCGTTGAATGGCAGGCACTAAGATGTCCATCGCTGTTGGAAGAAGGGAGCTGGGGCGGGCCAAGATGGCAGATGGCTTGGAGCGGCATGCTGTTTTCAGGCCCTCTACCTTTGTAGGCTGTGCCATTTGAAGCTGCCGGTTACTGTTTTTAGCTTGGCTTGACAAGAGAGCTTTTGTTGTCACTCAGGAATGCAGGGTATTTTTAGCGAAGAGGTTCTGCTTCAGGCATAGGCATCGTGTTCTTCCAATTACAGGCATGGCCAAGGAGGGCTGGGCGCCGAATCACTTGAAAGATCAGCACGCTCAGCGGAGAAATTCATAGAAAAAAGAGGTGGGCGGGGCTGCCCAACCAGAACCCTCAGGTCCTGTGGGATTTATTTTATTTTATTTTTATTTTAATCTTGTTTCCTTGTTCCTCCTCAGAACTGACTGCTGATCCTAGGAAGGAAGGAGGGGCCGGCAGGAGGGAAATTGCCTGGAGATTGAAGACCTACCAAAGAGAAACTCCGCAACCACAAAACCACATTTATTGAGCTCCACCAGAATAGAACAGGTGGTAGTGAAGTAAAAGTTGCAACTTTTCCCTTAAGCTTGAAATCAGTTTGTAGTTATATATTTTTTTGATTAATTCAAAGGAATGACTGAATGAACAAATGTTTTCCCATCCGTTTATTCACTGATGCTTCAGCAATGTATAATTTTTGGTCTGGAAGATTTATGGATCATCCAGCTTAATCCATTTCCCTCGTTCTCTAACCTGCCCGCCAGCCCTGTCCCTCCCTCTTCCAGAGATGAGGAAACTGAAGCCCAGAGAGGTCAGGTGACCTTGCCCAAGGTCATACTAATTAGCAGTAGTTTTGGGATTGGAACCCAGGTATCCTGACACCAAGTGCCCTGATGTTGTTCTGTATTTACATTGTTGGAAACATCTACATTGCCTGCCTTTTTTTATTTTTATTTTTTGAGATGGTGTCTGTCTCTGTCGCCCAGGCTGGAGTGCAGTGGTGCGATCTTGGCTTACTGCAACCTCTGCCTCCCAGGTTCAAGCAATCCTCTTGCCTCAGCCTCCTGAGTAGCTGGGATTACAGGCACACACTACTATGCCTGGCTAATTTTTATATTTTTAGTAGAGATGGGGTTTCACCGTGTGGGCCAGGTTTGTCTCTAACTCCTGACCTTAAGTGATCTACCCACCTTGGCCTCCCAAAGTGCTGGTATTACAGGCGTGAGCCATCGTACCTGGCCCCTTTTGTTCTTACCTTAATGAACAAATCAAAATAAGAACTTAACAGACAGCCTGAGTTGGGGAGTGAGCTGAGGGTTGGGTCCAGGGCCATGCTTAGAGTCTTGGAGCCATGAGAGTTTTTTAGACTGCCTTCTTGGCTATCTTTTTTGATTTCCCTCTGCTTGGGTAGGTATTTATTGACCACCTACTACATGAAAGGCATGTGCTGGGCATGTTCACATGGATTATTTTATGGATTACTCATAACACCCTCCAAGGAAGGCATCAGACCTGCCTTTTGAGATCTGAAGACTGAGATGCAGAGGGGCTAAGGGGATTTGCTCAAGGTCAATGCCAGTCAAGTGGCAGAGCCAGAATGAAAAGCCAGGTCTGTCTGCCACAAAGACCAGGATGCTTTCCACTGACACCCAGGTGTTTTCACAATACTGTTAAGGCTGAGTTGTTTGGAGGTGTGGTCACTATGGTGGGCCCCTGACTGGTGCAATGTACTGTCTATGTTCTCTTGCAACCTGAATTTTCACGGATCCTGAAGATGGGAGTGTGGGAGATGTTGTGTGCCCCATCACACTCTTGAATTCCTAACAAATGAAATGTCTCCTTTCCCTACCAGAATGGTCTCCAGAATGGGCCCAGCCTGTCCTACCACCTCCCTCCTTAGGCCTTCAACTTTGCTTTACAGCTCTGATGGCATCCCTGGGCTCTTACCTTTGTGTCAGAGCTCTTTTTGTGTATATTTTGTCTCCTGAGTGTATTTTTATTTTTACTTATTTTATTCATTTATTTATTTGTTTATTTTTTGAGAGAGGGTCTCACTCTGCTGCCCAGGCTGGAGTGCAGTGGTGTGCTCATAATTCATTGTAGCGTCTATCTTCTGGGCTCAAGTGATCCTCCCACCTCAGCCTCCCAAGTAGCTGGGATTAAAGGTGTGTGCTACTATGTTTGGCTAATTTTTAAAATTTTTTGCAAAGATGCGGTCTCACTAGACTAGCTCAGGCTGGTTTGGAATTCTGGCCTCAGCCTCCCAAAGGGGTGGGATTTCAGGTGTGGGCCACCATATCTGGCCTGAGTGTATTTTTAAAAAAATTGAGGTTACTATAATCAAATGAGTATTTATCAAATTCCTCCCAAGGATCCAGGAGCAGTGTCAGAGACATGGCTCGTCAGATCTCATGACAGGATGGGGCCTGGAGCCACTCACTGATTCTTTTAGCAAACGTGGTTCCAGGCAGCCTCGATGTGTTGACAGTCCAGTAAGGGAGGAAGACAAGGATCCAGGTGACCAGGCCTCCCAGATGCCACCAACTGGTGGTGCAGGAGCTGACACTGCCTTAGGCCGCTCAGTGGGGCCCAGACCCACTGCAACCTGGTGGTGCCTCCAAGTCCCAAGAGATACTCACACCCCCCCTCTGCAACCTCTTTAGATAGCACAGGCTTCCACATTAGGCTTTGTCTAGCACCTGTTACTTACCCATTGCACACAGATTCCAACATCCCATTTAGAATCCTGATGATATTGAAAATCCTCACCTGACTCTGGGAATGATGAGAACTGAGACCTAATTTTTCACAGGTAGAGAGGTTCCAGGTAGAATAGGAGAAGGAAAGCCCTAAGTTCCATGGGGTTAAGAGATGGAGCTGTCTTTTTCATTTTTATATCCCCAGCTCTTGCTCTGGCGTGTGGCAAATACGTATGATGCTGAATGAACAGGTGTGTGCCTAAGAATGGATTGATTAAATGGGTTCTTCCCAATAAACTCATAAGGAGATCTACAGGTGTCTAAAGAGTTGAATATGGACAGGTTGGAAAAGAACAGAATGCACTTGAGATCATTCCGGATTTGAGAACAGATCATGGGGTAATTAAAAAATACTTTTAATTAAAAATATTTTCAAAATATCTAACATTAAAGGAAGTGGCTGTCTTCCTCTTGTTCCTCTAGACCCACTCTCCGCCCTTTCAACTCCCCTCTCAGCCTCAGGAGACTTTTTGGGCCTTCTGGCTTCTCAATGGGGAGTCCTGCTGGGAGACAGAGGGAAAAAAGTGGGTGAGATCCGGGTATTTTTCCTGGCTGTCTCCCCGAGGGTTGCCCTCAGGCTATGTTTAGGACTCTCCTTTTTTCTTGTGGCTACTTCCCTTACTTCATCCCTTCAGGCCGGGGATAGTAACAGCCCTTCTGTTGCAAGCCCTGGCTATGACACCAATGCCATGTGACTTCCCTATACCTTGCCCACACTTTTAAAATGGTTCCTATATTAGACCTTCATCAAATTAGGCTGACCTGAGTGCGACATCTGTGTCCGGTTTGCAGCCTTGATGAGGTAGGTACAGCTCCCCACAGCGTGAACACTCACTCATGGAGGGTTTCTCCCAGCTCACCCCTGCCCGTGTGCACCTCCCGTTTCTGAATGTTCTTAATAGTATGTGAGCTAGTTGGTTCCACCAAATATGTCAATCAAGATGGAGGTGCCAGTTCATTTTTATAGATGCATAAACGCTAATCTTGGGGGAAAAGGGGCTGTTCTATCATTCGGACATACATCATCTCGTCCAAAATTAATTAATTTAGAAATAATCCATGTAAGGGTGAGACCTGCCCTTTCTATCATGAGAAAACTGAACTGGAGGAGAGAGCTCCCTTCTGCTCCTCCTAACTGGACCTTTCTGTCTTTGTCAGGGTTCCCGTGAGGCAGAGCTTGCGACAGGGATTGGGGTACAGCTGGCTAATTAGTCCTCGGAGAAAGCAGGTAAGGGAGGCTGGTAGAGCTGAGTAGGCCCTGAGCAAGGATGCGGGTGGCCACGGGGGCTGGGGTGCTCTCAGCTGGAGTCCTGCCCTAGCCTGGTGGCAGGGAGCCCCTGAGTAGATCACACCAGTGGGTGGGGCCCACCTGGAGGCAAGGGGGCTGCCTTTGCACCTTCACACCAGTCAGGTATTGGCCACGGGCTGCCTTCAGGGAGGGGGTGTCCCCTGGGGGTGAGGTGGCTGCTGTTCTGTTGAGGGAGGTTCTTTGAACAAGGAGACAGCTGTGGGCCACCAGTCACAGCAGCAGGGGGATGGGAGCACGCACTGGCGACATAGAGGAGACCTAGGGGACAGCCCCAACAGTGGGGACGCTGCAGGACTCGCCTGAGCTGTGCTCAGCAAAAGGTCATTACCACTATTTTCATTTGACAAATCAACAACTATTTTTTATCTTTTTCATTCTTAGATCCCTCCTCCCCTCCCTTTTTTCCTTTCTTCCTTCCACAAACGTTCAGTGAATCCACGCTACATGAGGCCCAATGGGATGTTCAAGAGGAATGCAAGGCATTGTCTCCTTCTAGGAGGCTCTTTCTGTCTCATCGGGATGTCATGACCTGCCACACCGGGTGACGGGTGAAGCAATGTTTAATTGACTGTTCACTTTTGTGGCCGTCCGTAGAGATCAGTGAGGACTGGGATTATTTCAGGGGATTTCAAGGTAAAAGCACATTTCCAAAGCCACCTGTGAACCGACTGGTGCCAAAGATGGCACCCAGGCCCTCCCATTTCCCCTTCGCTGGATTCTTTCTTTCTTCCAGAACGATACCGATGGAAAACAAATGCTGTGTTCAGTTCACACTCCTACTTCATTCAGTTCCTTTTAAGCCATGCAGAGTTTCTGTTTCAACAAAAGCCTCCATAGGGGTGACTCTGCAGATCCCTTAAAACAATGGGGTGGGGACAGATTGTGGTGGAGTGAGGTGGAGGCACAAACGCCACCTTTCAGTTCCGTGGCGTAACCCAATCCCTCTTTCGGCTCTATCTGTGGGATGATACCAGGTGGAAAAGCAAGAGGGAGGAGACCGTGGCAGCTTTGACCTATTCAAGGCATGTGGAGAAAGAATGCTTTCTTCGCCTGGGAAATCAGTGTGCACTTTTCATGCAATCCATGTCTCTCTGTCTTTTTAGTGCCAGAAGGGCTGCCCGTTTGGGCACTAGAACCTCAGGCCAGCTTGATAGGCACTGGGATACGGAGGATAGAAATCCTTCAAGGCAACAGGATTTTCTCCAGGTTCCCTGGCTCGAATCCGCTGAACCTGTAATCAGCATCTCCAAGTCACAAAATGTCGGGTTGGAGCTGCTGCCATTGGAGAGAAGGGGCATTGGCACTCGCTCATTGTCCATGGCAGAGATCCTGAAAGGTTTCCTGTTTAACATTTTATTTGCATTAAAAAAAAATTCACCAGTGTCTCCCAGGACAGGATTCAGTGCCTGCGTATGTGGTGTGCATGGGTTAGGGTGGTGTCGGGGGAGCCTCCATATCGCACCGAAATCAACTCCTCAACAGCAGCCATTTTCAACAAGATCCCTGTGTTTGCTTGGCAAAATCCAGGATTGGAAAAACAAAAGCTTTTCCTGCCAGATTCCATTAATTTCAGCAGCAGCAGCAGTAGCAGCAGCAATCTGGTTCTCTCGCACGAATGTTTGACAAGAATGGCCAGGAGTGAGGTTCGGAAGACTTGTGGGGCCCTTTTCAGTGAAAGTGTGAACTCTTTCTGCCCATCTTTCCTCTTCAGTAGGAACATGTGGCCAGGCAGAATGACAGGCATGTGAGCTGGTGGCATGCTGTAAGCGGGTGGGAGTAGAGGAGGGCTCTGAGAGGGGTAAGGATGTGGAAGAAATAGGCTGTGGAGGCATGGCAGTGAAGCCTCCTCCGACCCGGCTAAGGGAGGAGTCAAGGGTCACTCCTCACCTGTTGGGGCTGGAGAGCATCCAAGGGGCCTGGTGCTGGAAAGTGAGACCACAGGGTGAGTCCCGAGGTGTCTGCCCTTTGGGGTCGCAGCATGCTGCCTGGAAAACAGGAGCTGCCCGGGGTCAGAAAAGCTGACGCACATGGAGGGGCCAGTGACCCGGAGTGAGCAGGAATGGGGCTGGTGAATTTCCACTGGCTCCGCAGTGGGGTTGGCGTGTATGTGACCCACCTGGAATTTGTAGGAGTCTGGTGAGCAGGCTGCAGGAGGGATGTGACCCTGAGATGCCCGCTCATGGGCATGGGCCTGAAAGCTGGAGCTGAAGTTTCATGAAGGCGGCAGATAAATGGCTATTTGGTCAGTTTATGTTTTAGTTGCATTTCTTTTCTTTTCTTTTTTTTTTTTTTTAGATTTTTTTTTAGATTTTCCTTTCCTTTTTCTTTAGATTGTAGTCAGAAACTTTATAGAACTGGGAGGATCAATGAGCATGTGACTAGCCGCATGAACTAATGAAATGGCCACCAGCCTTTGCCTGGAGGTTGGAGGAATGGTGGGATAGGAGGCCCCCAGAGAGGTGGAATTGCTCATGTGTAAAGAGCTCTTTGTTTGATCACCCCTAGAGAGAGAGCACTGTTGAATTAATTACTTCCCTGACTTATCTGGTTAATCACGACTCTTCTAATGCATTGCAAGTGTTGAAGGGGTTATATAAAAACAAACAGCCAGCACGGCAACCCCTTCACCCTCTACCCCCCAAATACCTGACAGCCCTTTAACCTGGCACTAAGCTATTGTGATGGGGGTGACTTAGCGTGATGATGGAGCAGCCCTACTGGTGGAGTCCTTCCTGTGGTGCTTTGCATTGGGGTGAGTGTTGTGCCATATTGTCACGCCGAGTCCTCGGCTGATCCTGAGAGGGCATGACTATTTCACAAATGAGAGTGCCGAGGCTTGACCTGAACTTTCCAAAGTCACATAGGGCTGGGACTTCTACCCACTTCGTTCAGTTGCAAGGCCTGGCTGGAGCATTTCAGAGGGCGAGGGAGTCCTGGTGCTGAGGTGCCTCTGCTGGCCCAGGTGAGGGAGAAAGGAGCCGGGGCCCCAGCCCCCAGGGTCCTACCGGGAGGCCTGATATCCTACAGCTGGATTTTCTCTACCAAGTGCCAGTGGTTGAATCCCAGGACTGCGTCTGGGTTTCTCACTGGATTTGGGGGCTTCTGGAATATAGAGTGTATGTATACATAACACACACACACACACACACACACACACACACACACGTGTGTGCACGCAGAGAGAGAGAGCAAGCGAGAGAGGGCACAAAGGGCAGCGTGACGTTTTGGAGTAAGTTGCTTGGGAAACCCATGACCCCTATGGAATGGATTAAAGGGGCCCTAGGTTTTGCTCATTCGCTTCTCATAAAAGTGAAAGCGAAGGGCTAATGGAGGGAGAGGAAGGGACTAAGAGTGAGGGGAAATCATCCCTGACGCCCATAACCACAATTTGTAAGGGTCTTAGCACTACCTGAGATAGCTTGTCTGTTGTTGTCCAGGGCTTTGACAGATATCCGAAATGAAAGCAGACTATGGGAACTTTATTTTTTCTGAGACATTCAGGATGCTTAATAAACACCCTTTGATTCATTGACTGACTATTTTAGATTATGGCAAACATATTGTGCATTTAACATTGTTCCCCTCACATACATTTTTGTTCTAGTGTTTTGGAGTCTTTGTGAACATCCCGTTTTCGAAATACGGCTCTTCTTGCCTTGTGTTGGTCTGTGTGAGTTTCGTCCTTCAAGGTCCTATGGGATGCATGGAATAGATAATATGTGTTATGGCTGGACTCTCCATATGATGCATGCATTATTCAGGTGAGTGAAACCTGACCTGCTACAGTGTAACCACCATGAGGTAAGGACTTTGTCAGTTTTGTTCATGGTTGCATACCTGACCCTTAGAGTAGAGCCTGGCACTTAATAGATGCTTAATAAAAATTTATTGATGTGGAAGATCCATCAGTGACCTGAATCTGAGTGTCCTCAAGGACTCACCTTACTTCTAGAAGCACTGGGAGACATCAGGGCATTCATTCTTCTGTCCTTATGATGTGAGAATCTGCCTATCTCTCTCTTAAACTTGGGGATCTTTCCCCAATCTTGCCACAAACAGGCTGAGTGACAATGGCTAGTGGAAAACTCAAGGTTAAAGTCACACTCTATAGATGGTCCAAATGCCAGGAAAAAATGGTGCCCTCGTGTAACTCGCCATGATGCAGGGCCTCGCACCTCTACACTGCTGATGAGCAAGGTTGGTAGCATGTCCCTATATCCTTCTAGATGCTTCCATTGATCATCTCTGCTTCTTTCATGGTGTGAGGGTTAGTTTTACATATCAACTTGGTTAGGCTGCAGAATCTAGCGATTTCATCAAATATGAATCTAGGTATTGTTGTGAAAGTATTTCATAGATGTGATTAACATCTAAAATAGAGGGTATTACTCTTGAAAATTTGCATGGGCCTCATCTAATCAGTGGAAGACCTTAAGGCGAAACTGAGGTACCTGGAGGAGGAATTCTACCTCAAGACTGTAGAACCAGCTAGTGCCTGAGCTTCCAGCTTGCTGACCTCAACTACAAATTTCAGACTTACCTGCTTTGTGGATTTTGAACTTGTCGGCTCCTATCGTCACATAAACCAATTCACTGAAATCTGTTTCTTCGTATGCGCATAGGCACACACATACACACATGTTTTCATAATTTCTTAGGGAGGGATTATATTACTGTCATTGCTTAATGATCACATTTATGGAGCACGAAGTGTGATATCTATTAAAGGCGTGGTCTGCACCGTGCCATATACTACAGAGGCAAAGGAGGAAAAACCACGGCTTTCCCTCTCAGGGCCTTACAGAATGGGGGAGAAATACCACACCTGGTTTCTCCTGTTCTTTGGTGTTTCCCCTCACAGCCCTGGTATTTTCACTGGAAGTTCTTCCTCTGCTCAAGAGGTGAAGAGCTTGTCCTTCAAGGCCTCTTTAGAGGCCCCCTAGAGCTGCTTGAGGAGGTGCAGAGCGGAGGGTGACGATGTAGAGTGTGTTGGAGTCGATCCACCTCCGCTTTCTGTTCCACCTGCTGCCACGCGATTATTACTGCCTTTCCAGGGCAACTCCCACACTTGTCCTCTAGAAATTCATGCAACCAACCAAATACAAAGTGTTAGATGGGTGTAAAAGTAATTGCGGTTTTTGCCATTACACTCAATGGCAAAAACCGCAATTACTTTTGCACTAACCTACTACGTTCTGAGATGCTGTGACAGATCAGGGGCAAAGTGCTAAGGAATGCGAGGAAGGGGAGGTGGTTCTGGCTGGGGAGGGCCAGGCCTTTTCAGAGCCTCTGTTTCAGTTGGTTTTGGATGAAAACTCACCTTTGGCCGGGGGGCAAAGATGGGAGTGTGGAGACATCGTGGTGAGGGAGGCGCAGAGGCAGAAGAAAAGCATGAGGCAGGTTCAGGCAGCTCTGAAAGTATGTTTAGTATTCAACTTAGCTGATCTGTGGTTGAAAGAAAAGGAACACCAAGTGCACGTGGACCTGAATAAGAAAAGAGCTGAACTGCAGGTTTAGAGTTGGGATCACGTGCAAAGCAGAATGATGACACTTTGTGAACGGATGCTGTTTTCCATTTCGGTTCAGTCTGCTCATGGCTCCAGTGTGTTCAGTGCATGCTCTGTGTCATAGGGCTGGGTCCGTCATGTTCCAGGAACTGTTGAAATATATAAAATTGAATTTATATAGGGTCCTACCTTCAAGGAACTTAGAAGCCAACAGGGAAAGACAGAGAGGTGAATTGTTTATTATACTACAGTGTTATGATGGCTGAGCTGGGTGCAGTGGCTCACACCTGTAAGTCCTATCCCCTTGGGAGGCTGAGAAAAGGATGATTTCTTGAGGCCAAGAGTTGGAGACCAGCCTGTGCAACATGGTGAGAGCCCCATCTCTAAAGAGATAAAAAGTAGTAGCCAAGTGTGGCTGTCGTCTCAGCTATTTGGGAGGCTGAATTGGGAGGATCGCTTGAGCCCAGGAGTTTGAGGCTACAGTGAGCTATGATCATGCCACTGCACTCCGGCTGGGAAACAGAGCGAGACTCTGACTCAAACCAAACAATGGAGACACCTGAGCACGTTTAGGATGCATACCAATGGAAAAGAGGCAGCAGAAAGGGAACAAAGAGAGAAGAGAGGGGGGAAATGACAGACGAATGTGGCCCCTGAGGACATGAGGGGGGTGAAATCCAGAGCCCGGGGGAAGGGTCTGCCTTGGATGGGAGGAGGCAAGCAGAAGCAAGGAGAGAGGCCAGGCTAAGGTGGAGGAGGGTCAGTGACGGGGAGGAAGCTTAGGGAATGCGTGTTCCAGGGCCGCCAATGTCTCTGTGAAGGAGACGAGGCCAAGATCCAGTGAGGGGAAAGTGGTAGAGAAGGGGTTTTGAGTAGAGAGAAAATATCAAGAAAGGTTGTTGAAGAGGATGGAGAGGGAGGTCTTGGTGGAGGATTGAATCTGGAGGCCACAGATTCATGATGAGTCCAGCTCAAAAGACGGTGTGAGTTTCTCCAGCCTCAGCAAACTGGCCGCAGAAGCAGGGCAGTCTGATGGATCCCCCTTCAGACTTTAAGTCACGGATGCAGGCCTCACAGAGAATGGTGAGGAAGTGATCGAAGGGATGGACTGTGAGGTCTCAGAAAGGGAAGGATGTGAAGCTGGAAGGGAGCTGATAGACAGAAATTAACTCATCAGGGACGGAAAGTGCCAGTTATTTTTTTTTTAGAGGGAAATTGAGGAAAAGAATGAGACTGTGATTATAGCAGGGGACTGACTTTTCAGACTGAAGATGTTGAAAAGATGAGATGAGAATTGGAAGGGGTCAGAGTCGATGGAATGCAGATGGTCAAGGGATATGAGGCTGTAGCACTGAAGAGTTGTCCTTAGATCTGTGAAGTCCCCCGGGGTGATGGCAGGACCAGGTTGGAGAGGGAGGGGCGATAGGAGGTCAGAGCACGCAGCCTCCATCCTGATGGCTGCCATCCACTCTTTTTCCACCCTGCTCATTCACCTGCTGATAAGCTCTCTAGTCCTGTCTTACGGAAGGCCTTCGTAATATAATAGCAAAGATTTCCAGATTTTAGAAGGTGAGGGAAGTCACACAGGGAAGAAGCACATAGCAGCTGTGAGCACAGGTGTCTGGCAGAGATGAAGGCTCACCTGGCCGAGAGGGAGGATCTGTGGCATGAAGTCGTTTCCGAGTTGCTGCAGACCCTTGGGAGGTGATGTCTCTCATCTCTTGTGATACAGTAGGCCATTGGGCTTTTGCTCGAAGTTGCATAGAGAACATTAGAAGTACTGCTTTGGGCCTTTGTAGAGCTCAGACTTGCTGGGGTGGAGGGTTTGTTGTGGCGTGAATTGGATGGGAGACACTGGGATTCTCAAGGCGTTCTGACCTTGGCCAACCCTATCGCTGAGTGGAGAGGGAAGATGTGATTGACATTTGTCCTGATGGAGAGATGGGTACGCCTGGGCATCCAGGCTGATAGAGATTGGTCTGGGTGGCTAGGTGGGTTAGCGGATGATGCGGCAGACCTTCCAGGTGGTGTCAATTAACTGCTGGAGCGAGCGGCACAGGTGGATAGTGCTGTGGGCTGTCAGGCTGGAGGGGTCGAAGAGGAGTTCATGGGGGAGCTGGGCCATTAACCATGGGTGCATTTCTACAGCCTGGGAGTGGAGGTGGAGTAGGATGGGCACAGCTGGGGGCGGTGCTTCAGAGAAGTGAGGGACTGCGTTAGACCTAAGGGCTCCTTTCTGGCTTCTGGCTGCTGCACCAATGGGCATGGGGTGAGAGTGTGGCAGCCCTCCTCTGGGAATAGCAACAGGCCTGGTGAGTTGGTTACACTGCAGATTGGCACAGTGTATCATATTGGCCTCCTTGCATATTTTGTGGGTATTCAGAGTCTTTTTGCTCACTTCCAACGTTCCCGCTTGTTTTTATAGCAGGCACAGAATGGCTGCTACAACCAACCACCCCTGGAAGGCTGGGTGGGCAGAGGGTGGGCCTGGTCTGCTCCCCATTATATTGTCAGCATCACTGATTCCTGCTGAGACCACTAAGTTCCCTTTTTATGTACTTGACAGGCCACGGTGCGGGATTCCCATCTGTCAGGGAAGTCTTTATTAAGTTCCATCTGCGGAAACGAATCCTAGTTTAAGTCATCCATCTTAGATCCATCCTTCTTTAGTAGAGAAAGAAGGCTTCACAATGAGGGCAAGGAAGTAGAAAAGGAGAGAGGGAGAAAACACTTTTGTGCCATTTCTTTGATGAGGAAGCAGCATGCTGGGGGCCCAGCCCGAGGAAGCAGAAGAATGGTCTAACTCCTGACCACCTTACGTCACGCCCCAAATGACCCTTCCTTCTCTGCATTGGCTTCTTGACACTTCTGTATGTTTCCTGCTGAGGGGCAATTCACACATTTTGTAGCGGTCCCTGCTTCCCCTTCAGAAGCTGAAGTCGTTGCAGATGTGTCCTGCCTCTCTCGTGGTATCCATGCACAGCAAGTGTTGTGGTCTTGGCCAGTTTGGTGAACTTTCAATCTGGAGAGAACAGTGAGCATCCAGTAGGGTCTGTGCATGTCCAGTAGATGACAGGAGTGACCCGGGGCCACTGGCCTGACTGTATCCAGGGATGGGGTGGCAATGTCCTCAGCTCCCTGCCTCCTGCGCTGCGGGTTGGCTGCTTCTGTTATTCCCGTAACCTCTGTGAGCCTCCCATGTTCCTTCCCACAAATGTCTTTTCTGTTGAAGCCACTGTGTTCTGTTGGCAGCTGAGAACACTAACTGAGAAGCGCTCCCCCCACCCCGGTGCTCTTTCTCCATATTACTGAATTCAGCAGGCTTTGGCCAATGTTCTTTGACAGACGTGGGTCTGTAATATTTTCTTCTTAACTATGTTCCAAGATCCTTGATGATCTCAAACGTGTTAAATTTTTTTTCTCAAGAATGTCTGTCTCATTTTATTGGCTCTGTAAATATTTGTTGAATGAATGAATGACAATGTGGCAGAGTATGCGTATTAGTTATATTTTCAAAATTTTTATGGATGCAGTTATACATATATAGGGGATATATGTGATATTTTTATACAAGTATACATGTAATGATCAGATCAGGGTAATGGGGTATCTGTCACCTCAAGCATTTATCATTTCCTTGTATTAGGAATATTCCAATTTCACTCTTTTAGTTATCTTGAAATATATAACAAATTATTGTTAATTACAGTCACCTTAGTTGTCTGTTGAGGCACAGCAAATACCCTAGAACTTAGTGTCTTAAAACAACAATAAGCAGATTGTCTCACACAATTTCTAGGAGCTGGGAGTGTAGAGTGGCTTACCTGGGTGGCTCACTCATATGGTTGCACTCATGGTTGGCTGGGGTTGCAGTCTTATGAAGGCTGCACTAGATTTAGAGAATCTACTACCAAAATAGTTTGCTCATGTGGCTGGCAAGGATGGGTACCGTTTGTTGGCAGGCACCCTGAGTTTCTTTCTATGTGGACATCCTCACTGGGCTACTTGAGTATCATTATAACATGGCGGCTGACTTCCCCCGGAGCGTGTAAACCAAGAGAGTGCAAAGCAGAAGTTGGTGTCTTTTATTATCTAGCGTCAGAAGTCTTACTTCTTCATTTCTGCACCGTTCTATTGGTTACACGGGTCAGCTCTATCAATGAAAAAGACCACACAGTGCATACAGACTAGGAGGTCAGAGTCACTGAGGCCATCTTGGAGCTGTCTACCATAGCATGACTCGCAAAGACAGCCAGAAATGGAGTTGCAGGATCAGGGCATAGCTTAGTGATATACTTAGGAGATCACAGGGGAAGCTAAAAAATGATGTTGGCCTGGTTAGCTCTGAGGATGGAAGCCAGGAGCTCTGTCTGTTACCTGTGGTTGACCTTACCCAGGGGTCTGGTGAGACCAAATGACCACCTCCCCTCACCCCTGCCATTTATACTCTGGTTTTGACAGGCCTGGAGGAGGGGATGGGGAAAGGTGAGCTGAGCAGAGTTGGGAGGCTTCTGCCAGAGGGACCTTACCAACACCTTTCACTCCCAAGAAACTTTCCTTATCATTTGCCCCTCTTGTTATGATGGCGCCAAGTTCATCTCTTGCTGGTTGGCTTTAAGAAGGTGAGTGGATTGAATAGTGTCCTCCCTCAAAATTCATGTGCACCTGGAGGTCAGCTGCCCATGTGACCTTATTTGGAAAGGAAATAGGGTCTTTGTAGATATAAATAAGGTAAGGATCAAAATGAGAACATACTAGGTTGGAGTGAGCCCTAAATCCCATGACAGTGTCCACATAAGAGATAGAACAGAGAGACATAGAGCAGGAGGTGTGTGAAGAAGGAGTCAGAGATTGGGGTGACACTTCTACCAGCCGAGGAGCACCAAGGATTGCCAACAGCCACAGGAAGGTAGGAGAGAGGTACAGAGCACATTGTCCCACAGAGCCTCCACGAGGGACCAGCTCCTTCTCACCTCCTGCATGCCATACTTCTTGTCTTCTGAGCTGTGAGAGAATAAATTTCCATTGTTTTGGGCCACCTGGTTTGTGGTCATTTGTTATGGGAGCCCTAGGAAACTGATGGCTATATGGAGTAAAAATACAATCTTTGAAAGATCTTCTAAGACCAGCCATAATTTAGATGGGTAACTGGAGGCAGGAGGAGGGCTTAGAAGGAGGGGTGGGTGGAGGCAGAGGTGGTCTTTTTCTGCAGCTTGGAAAACCTCAGGACAGCATGTTCACCTGAGGCTTTAGGACCAGACCTTCCTGCCTCCTCTACACAGTGGTGCTCTGTGCAATGAGGCCCCTGTGATTGCTGATGATTGCTGATGCTTTGGGGTGGGGGCAGGAGCCAGAGGGCTTAGAAAAGATAGAGTGCCAAAATGGGACTTGTTCTTTCCAGTGACCCATTCATTGACTTAGTGAGTCATCCACTGATCCATGACCTCATTATTAACTTAAGGTTTGCTACGAGCAAAGCTGTGCCATTGATTTCTTCCCCTTTCTTTACTGAGTCTACTCCTTTTCCTAAAGCTGATACTGTTCCAGTGAGGTGGAAAGAACCTGCTATCCCAATTCATTCCAACTTAATCGTATTATTACTAATCACCAAATGGATTTCTCAAGAGGGTATTTGCATTTTGAAAGTGGGGTCTGGAAAGCTCCATAACAGCTCTCCAGGGCTGCGGCTTCAGCTTTGTTGTGTTGAGGTTAAGTCTCCATCTTCCCTACAGCTCCTCATTCCTGGAGCAATGAGGACTTGGTTCGGCTTTGAGTCAGTTGGTGACAAGAGAAAGGGGTCGCTTCTCTGTGCAATGTGAGGCGGGGCGGGATTGGGGTTGGGAACAAGAGAAACTGAAGGAAGCATCCCTGTCCTTGGGCAGCTTCACTTCCAGACCCTCGAAATGAAGAGGTAGGGGTGGGTTAGCACAGCCCAGGGCTTCCTCTTGGGGTGGAGTTGACCTTGAGAGGGACAGCAGTGTCCCCAGTTCCTTCCTGCGGGATTCTTTAATGCCAATCTGAACAGTCTGAAAATGGAATCCCTGGGACCACTCCCTATCATCATTATTATAATAAACTCCAGGACTGTAGCTGTGGAGCCTCGGGCTTCAGGAATGCAGCCTGTAATTACCTTGCTTCTAAATGCTCATGGTAATGAATGATGAAGCCTCATGCATCAGACCAGTTAAATTGCTGTGTGACTTGGTCGCAGTTTAACTCGGCAGATGACACAGTCAAACTTGGCAAAGGGAGAGAATGTGAACTATTTGGGAATAGTTAACTTACAGCACAACTGGAAACTGTTGGAGAGGCTCTGGAAGGGAGAAGTCTGCAAAATCTTGGACCATGAGCTGATTCCTCACGACCACCTCCCCTTTGCTTTGGACCTGGCCTTGTGTTGCCCGGGGTGAGGGTGTTGAGTTGGATGTGAAAGTGCCAGGGGTGATCTTCCAGCCTCCCAAGCGTGCATCCACACTCTGCTGGCTGCGGAAGGGAAGAATGCTGAAGGCAAGAGCGTGCCCGTCTCTGTCCCGCAGGAATGTGCACCCACGGGGGCAAACCCATCGGCCTCTGTTTCACAGTTCACTCTGGACTAAGGTCTGCAGAACTTCAAGTTGAAGATCTGGCACTACATGGTGACGGAGTCATCTTGCCATGGGCTGGGGGGATGACGGAAGCGTAACGGAAAAAGTGATCTCTGAACTGGACATTAGAGAAAGTATAAGCCTCGGGCAGGCTGAAGGGCAAAGCTGGAGAGTGACCAAGAGGCCTGGCTTGGCCCACAAAGGCAGCTGTGAGCAGCGTGGCTGGATCGCACTGTGGGAGGGCAGGGAAAGGGGAGTGTAAAAAAGCAGAGGGCACTGGGGTGGTAAGGCGGGCTGAGCTGTGAGGCTGGATTCACCCCTTTCCCAAGGAAATGTCTCCAGTGAATTCACTGTCACAGTCCCGCTGCCACACTACCCCAGCTGGGACTGAACACGAGCTGGTCAGGCTGGGTCCGCCATGCTGGGCAAGGGCCTGAGAGTAGAAGGATGGAGCTGGAAACCAGCTGCCGGGCTCCAGAGCCCCTGGGCACTGCCCCTCCTCTCCCTGCTTCCTGCCGTGCCCTTGAAGAGGGACTCGGGTCTGTGCATGGTCATTCCTATCCATGGCGTGAGCCTCTCCTCTCCTCCTCGCTCACCTCCCCTGACTTATGTTCCGAAAGGGCTGCCCCAGCTCCAGAGAATCTGACCTTGGGGTGAAGATCCAGTGGCAGGGAGGTTTGCAGGTGGACTGCCGCTGGCGCTGTGCACTTTGGGACAAAGTGCTCCCTGGAGTCGGTTCTGTCTGCCAGGAACAGATATGTGATGTGGCACTTCCCACCACCCCAGGGACAGGCTGCTGTCCCTCCTCAGAGGGACCATCAGGCCCTCATTGACGTCACCTCCGCTGTCTTTTCTCCTCCTCCTCGCTGCCTTTCTTTCATTTGCCAGGCCCCAACTGCTTCCAGAGCTCCTTATACATTTGCTACGAATCTTTATTTCCAGATTAGTCACCATGCACACAAAATGGAGCGTCCCTGATTTGAGGAGCAAAAACAGTGATTACTAGATTGGTTCTCTCTCACAGAATGTGGAGGAACAATGCCACACAATTTTAGTTTGTATAGCGTCTTTCAAACCACGCAATGCCCCGGGCACAGCGCGGAGTTGCTGTAAATAATACAATAACCGAGATAAACATACTAAAAATCTTTGCATCGAGCTTCATTTTGTCCTGCTATACTGAGCCAGGGAGGCTGGAAGGAAAGAGATGGGGAAAGTGCAGCCCCCAGACCCTGGGGGAAAGCCAGTGGGGGCTCGGGGTGCGGCTGGAGGGAGGCAGCATGGGAAGGGAGGTGGTGGGAACTGTAGTCAGAAACAGCTGCGTTTCAGTGGGGTCAGGTGACGAGTGAGACTAGCGGAGAGGCAGGTGGCGGGTAGCTCCAAGTAAACCTGCTTTGGGTGGGCTCCCTCATTTGGCCAGGACTAGGAGGAGGTCAGGTAAAGGATGAACAGCGGAGGCTGCTCTTTTTCCGGATGTCTTTATGGTGTCATAGAACACACACGGGTGGGTTGGGTCTTGGCTATTTTATTAACATACTTTGTGACTCAGTGTTCTTTCTCCACCTTAATTTTTCCATGAGGCAGGTGATACCGGTCATTGAATTCCCTTCCAGACCTGATGGTCATTGATTTTGTAGCCCCTACAAATCCCCACGATGTGACACTGTCGGGGACCTAGCCACATGCCCTCTGACTGAGGGGAAAGGACAAAGCACCCTATTCCCCCAGCTTCCATCGGAGCAACCTCCCAGCTCCCGCTCCTGGGCCTACTCTTGGAGCAGGAGGGTGATGCTGAGAAACGTGGCCGTGACCTTGACTGAGTGACCAGTATGCATTGCAATCTACCTGTGGGAACTTGGGTTTTGCCAGATTTAAGTAGGCATGAAGACACCTATTCACAGGGTTTTTGAGAGGATTAACTGATGAGTGTGCATTAAATAATATGCACAAGGTGACCAGGTGCAAGGTGT
Source organism: Saimiri boliviensis (assembly GCF_048565385.1). Taxonomy (NCBI): domain Eukaryota; kingdom Metazoa; phylum Chordata; class Mammalia; order Primates; family Cebidae; genus Saimiri; species Saimiri boliviensis. Next base: position 65,276,049 of record NC_133462.1, read on the forward strand.
CGTGTGTAACACAGTGGGTGCACACTAAATGGAGGCAGTGATTCTTAGTATTTTAGTTATTGGTGATGGTGACTGGATTCACTGAGAGGGAACACCGCTTCACCCTGAGGGGAGCGTTTGGGGACCAAAGGTGGGTGCAAGGAGAGGTGTCTGGGTGCTCTGGCCTGCTGGACCCACCCTGGGTGCAGGGCCGGCTGCCTCTGGGATGGGCTTCTGGAACTTGCTCCCGTTTTCAAGTCGTTGGAGCTTTGTTCATCAGTTCCTCCTAATTTGGGTGAAGTTCGCCATATGGAGAGCAGGGAACAGTGTTAAAAAAGCTTTCACACATAGATAGCGCAGCACTCTCTCTGCTAAATGAGGACTCTCTTCCCCAGTACAGATTTCACACGCCGATCTCCAGGGTGTTGAGTTCCCTCGTCAACAGGGGTGGAGTTGTTGAGGCTCTTGGAGCCATTGTCTCTGGCTGGCGGGGTCCTGTTCCTATCCCAGGAGAAATCCCATCTTCTTTTTCCTCCCCGGGGGTAAGTGTTTTCTAGCCCTCTCAGGTGAAACAGCTTTGCTTCCAAGTCCAGGCGGAATGCGCCCGGCTCTCCCCAGCTGCAGGCGGCTTGGCTGCCAGGCTGCCAGGCCCGGCTCGCCGGGGTCTCCCGGGGTTCCCTCTGGATACTGCTCTTGTGTTGCGTTTCCTGTCTGGAAGGAGCTGGGCTGTTCTGAATAAAGCCCAAGCCCCCAGTTCCCCAACCCATGACACATTCTCTGGAACCTTCTCTCTCAGCCAAGACATCTGCCGCATGTGCCTCCCTCTCCCTCCTCTATGCCCGCCAGCCTGACTGCCTCGGTGCAGCTACTTCAGCTGTTAAATCAACCTCTCCATGTGTCTTCTGGAGGCAGCAGTGTGCCGTTCTTCCCCTCTGACGATGTTCCTCCTGCAGGTGCTCCCGAGGGCTCTGCGCCCTCTCAGCAAGTAGCACAACGTACCTTCCAAGTTGTCCACGTTGTCCGGCTTTGTCTGCTCTCAAAGGAGCTGCGGTTAGCTGGGAACAGTGCGCGATTTGTTGGGCCTCAACTCTTTTCTTGGTGACAAAAATAATGGAGATAATGAGCTGTTGATTGAGCACTGACTATGTGCTGGGTCCGACCTAGTATTATCTCATTTTCTACTCACAGTAACCAGACATGATCTGTGTAACTATCCTAACTTTATTTTTATTTATTATTATTTTTTGAGGTGTGATCTCGGCTCACTGCAACCACTGCCTCCCAGGTTCAAGCAATTCTCCTGCCTCAGCCTCCTGAGTAGCTGGGATTGCAGGCACCTGCCACCATGACTTTTGTATTTTTAGTAGAGACGGGGTTTCACCATCTTGGCCAGGCTGGTCTTGAATTCCTGACCTCGTGATCCACCTGCCTTAGCCTCCCAAAGTGTTGGGATTACAGGCACGAGCCACTGCGCCTGGTCTAACTATCCTGACTTTAAGGAGAAGGAACCTGAGAGGCAGAGAGGTTAAGTGATTGGCACAACTAGTTAGTGGCAGAGCTGATGTTCAAACCCATATCTATGGATCCCAAATCTGCGCAATTTCCTTTAGCTTACTGCCCCTGCCTGTCTTAGCAGTAACATTCAACTGCAACCAAAGATGCCCTACCCAGGGGTCAGGGGCAAAAACTGTACACAAATAGAGCTGAAGATTGAAGCTAAAAAGGGATATAAGAAGAGAGCGAGACTTTTTCTAGGCCGTCTAGCTTTGTAGAATGCTGTCCTGTGTCGGGAGACAGAAGTGAGCTGCATGTGTTGGGGTCTGCGGTTTTGTTCCAGTGGAACTCTGCCACCTACATGGGTTTGGCTGTCCTTGGCACCCCTGCACAGCACAGCAGGGTCTGGCTTTGCCACCCTGTGGGAGGAAGAGGAGCTTGAAATTGTTTTTGAGATATTTTCATTGATTTTCTTTAATGCACAGAAACATTTCCATTCACACATGAGCTTAGTTGATGTGGAGAAGAGAATAGATTTGACACAAATTTGGGGGGCTGGGTGGAGCTCAGGGAGGGAGCCTGAGTGCCTTGTCGATTGCTCTTCAATTTATCGGTATTTTCCTGGAGTTCCTTTGCAAAGCCCTCTGCTTAATCTCACCACTGCATGGGGGATTGGAAGAGGAAATGTGGCATCCTGGGTCCCTTGGCTTTCAGATCTTTTTAAGCTGGGCAGCTCAGCCCCTGCTCTGTTTAAACCCATGTGCTGAAACCATAGCACCAGAGCTGTCCTGGTTTTCTCAGAGAGCGCATAGCCTTCAGGTTAGAGTTCTCGGTCCCCAGAAGGAAAATGTGGGGGAAAATGGGACAGCCATGTGGTGTGGGGTGTGGATGTGATGTGAGGTCCAGAGCTCCCACCTGTAATTTACAATGGAAACAACTCTACACTGTGAAACAGCTGTCAGGTGTGCCCACGAAGCTCCAACTGTGCTCACAGACAAGACAAAAAGACAGAAGCAAGGCATCATGGATCGGGTTCTTAAGGAGACCTATCCTGGTGGAGGGTAGTGAGGGGTGTGAGTAGGAGCGGGGATGGCAGGAGAGAGGAAAACTGGGATCCCAGCTCTCTGCTCCAGGGCCCCCTCCTGAGGGTTACGAGACTCCCCAAGGCCCACAGGTGAATGTCCTCAAAGCCTTAAAGAAAGCTCCTTCTCGGTTTCCCTTGGTTGACCCCTGTATTAGTTTGTTTGGGCTGCCATGACAAACTACCATGAACTGGGTGGCTCAGGGGTTTCATGTCACACTCCTGGAGGCTGGAATTCTGAGATCCAGGTGCTGGCAGGGCCAGGCTCCCTCTGCACGTGCAGGGCAGGCCCCGTGCAGGCTCCCTCTTGGCGTCTGGTGCTTCATTGGCTTTACGGCAGCATCACTGAGTCTCCGGCCAGCATTACCCCTGGGCAATGTCTCTGTGTGCAAACTTCCCCCTTTGCTGAGGACATCAGTCTTATTGGATTAGGGCCCATCCTCATGACTTGGTTTTCACTTAATCACCTCTTTAAAACCCAGTTTCCAAACAAGGTCACATTCTGAGGTACTAGGGGTTACGACTCCAACATATCTATTTTTTTTTTTTTTTTAATGAGATGGAGTTTTGCTCTTGTTGCCCAGGCTGGAGTGCAGTGGCACGATCTCAGCTCTCTGCAACCTCCACTTCCCGGATTCAAGTGATTCTCCTGCCTCAGCCTCCTGAGCAGCTGGGATTACAGGCATGTACCACTAATCCTGGCTAATGTTTTGTATTTTTAGTAGAGATGGGGTTTTGCCATGTTGGCCAGGCTGATCTCGAATTCCTGACCTCAGGAGATCCACCTGCCTCAGCCTCCCAAAGTGCTAGGATTACAGGCATGAGCCACTGTGCCCGGCCCTCCAACATCTCTTTTTTCAGGACACAATTAAATCCTAAAATTCTGTCTCTTCATTAGGCATATGTTTTTCAGTTAGCCGCCTGTAAAATTTGAATGAGATCCCAAATAGTATAGTGAGAAAAACATGGGTTTGACATTCATACAGGGCTGTGTTCAAACCCTGGGGTTCCAGTTTGCCAGCTATGTGATGGTGGAAACCCCCACCCCCCAGCCTGTCTTACCCCTGACTGGGCAAATCTCTCTTTCATTGGTTGAGTATGAGGCTGAATGAACTAAGGGGCCTGGTGTGCTGCCTGCCGTGTGGTAGATGCTCCCTACACTTCAGTGAGGCACAGACGAAGGTTGTTACCGTCTCCGCTTGCAGATAGGGCACTCAGGCTTGGAGATGACCTGACCTGGAGGCAGCATCACAGCTGTCTCTGGCAGACCCTGGGTCCCTGTCTCCCTCTGCCTAGTGTGGGGATAGCGCCAACCTCATGGGACTGCATTTACTATTTACGTGTTTCAATCTTGCTTCTTCCCTTGCTAGACACCAAGTTCCTTGAGGACTGTGACTAAACTTACTCACTTTTTGGGGTATTATTTTTTATTGTGGCAAAATATACTTCTAAGTTACCACTGAAACCATTTGGAAACGTACAGTTCAGTGTCACTAACCAGTGAACATCACCACTGTTGAGCTCCAGAAGTTTTTCATCTTCCCAAACAGAAACTCTCTACCCATTAAACACCAACTCCCATTCCCTCCTTCCTCTGGCCCTCGTCTCTATGAATTTAACTTCTCTAGGCACTGCATATGAGTGGAACCACACAGTATTTGTCCTTATGTGACTAGCTTATTTCACTTAGCATGATGTCTTCAAATGGTTCCTCCATGTTGTAGAATGTGTCAGAATTATATTCCTTTTTAAGACTGAATATTCTACTGTATGTATATGCCACATTTTGTTTATCCACTCATCTGTCAATGGATGTCAGGTTTGTTTTCACCTTTTGGCTATTTGGAGAAATGCTGCTATGAATATTGGTGTACAAATATCTATTTGAGTCCCTGCTTTCAATTCTGGAAATACATGCAAGTGGAATTGTTGGATTTAACTTTATTCACATTTGTATTCTAAGGGTTGATTATAGTATCTATAAAACCTCATTAAGTGTTTGTTGAATGGATACATTAAGCCACGAGTGATTAGATGAGTTGTTGAATAAGGAATGAAACAATGAACAGGAACCAGGCAAGGAGAGAGGGAGTCATCCATACAGTGGGCGCCATGCAGTCCATGGACAGTATGAGAAGGAAGGAGAAGGGAGTGATGAGATTTTGCAAGAGCTGTCCAACATTGTTTGTAATGACTCCATATTACAGCTGCAAAGATTCAACCAAGACACCTGCCTAATGCTTTCCTTAAAAATTCTTCCAGAAGTAACCGAAGTACCAATAGGTTGATGCTCTGGCTTAATTACTACAGTGACCCAGGACACATTAGAAATCGGTCTGAAATGTGAGACTTACAGCCCTGAGGGCCTTTCCAGCCACAGACAAACCTGGAGTCTCACCATCAGGGCAGCCCTGTGACTCCTTCAGGCACCTACTCCCAGGAGCTCTGCAGACCTGTGCCTACTTCATGTGTTTATTCTTGGCCTTGCGGAGCCGGCTACATGCGCTGCCCACATGACCTGCTCCTTTTCCAACTGACATGAATGTCATGTGGCTGAATGTGACTTTATTTGTTTTTCTTTTGTTCGGAGCTGAGGACAAGCTGCCCATCTTCCTCCGAGCTCTGGATGCTGGGAGGCTGTGATTGGCAGCCACCCAGGATGAAAGAGAAATGCGCCTCAGGTAGCAGATCTGCCAGAAAAATTCTGGCCAGTCTGGGCTCATTTCACCCCACTCTTGATGGCAGGAGTTTTGTATTTCTCTGGGCAACTCCCTCCTCTCATCCTTCAACCAGCCCCTAAGAAACTCAAGTCCCAGAGGCAGCAGCATCGGATCCGAGGCTTTCTTCTCATTTTGTCAGCCCAGATTTGGCCACCAGTTTGACAAGGAGAGTACCCGGGAGGGTGGCACTGGGGGGGTGAGGATGTCGACTGCAAATAGCTGAGCCAAGGCTCACTGCCGAAAACTTTATTTAAAAACTGCAGCATCGCGTCGACCTTCTCTCTCTAGGTAGCTAAGAAGCCAGCAAGAGGAAAGGACTTCTTTTCTGTTATCAAGCCTCTGTTAGCGCCAAGTGTTAGCAAACGCTCATCTTGAGGCACAGTTTCTTTCCTTATTTTGCTGGTAAAGTGGGAGCCTTGGAGCGGGAGCAGCAGGGGGCTGGTGGGGAAGGCAGGTCCAGAGGGGAGGCGGCAGAAGGAGGGGGCCCGGGCTTGGTGAATAGTGAGCTCAAGAGCTCTTCTGCACAACGAGATTAGCGCGATGTGAGCATTTCCATGCCAAGGTGCTAACGCAATAATACACGCGAGTTTGCCAACTTTTCAAATTGAATGTATTTGATTATTTGCTTTTAATTAGTGTGAGTTTTGGAGTATGTACAGGATTGTCAGGGATACATGCAAAGCCTCCTACAGCCCATGAAGCCTCCCCTTGGTAAAGACGGTCCGGGATTGTTCTTTTTTAGCTGTGGAGAATGAGATTTAACAGCTCTGTTAAATGTTTTAGCCCATTTCCATTGTGCCTCTGTTTCAACCTATTGGCAAGACCAATTGAAGTGAGAAAATAAACCTCTTATCTGATCTGAATGCTGAGAGCTGCTCCTAAGAAGAATTTTCCAACTCAACTTCGGCTTTCTACGAACATCCCTGTTTTGTTTTTGTTTTGGGTTTTCTTTTCTTGCTGTTTCCAAAGGTGGCTGTTAAGCTGGCTTTCTCTCTTTTCTCTCTCTGAGTACATTTTAGGGAACATCTATACACACGAAAAAAAGAAGTGGACGGCACGAAGGCAGAGGGGAAGAAGTGGGCTTCGGTAACTTAGAAGCGTTTCGAGGGCTCTTTCCAGCTGCCAAAGGCTTCAGAGCATCGGAGGTCTGTGTCTCTCCACACGGCTCTGCTCAGGATGGCTGGTGCCCTTGTGCTACTCCAGGGGATAACGAGGCCACGGGCCTGGCACAGGCCAGTGAGTGGTCAAGTTGCATTTGAACGTTAGCGCCCATGCTCCCGTCTGCAGCCCGATGGACCGTGCTCTTCTGGCTGGATTGCCAGCTACCGCGACTCTCATTTTGTTGTCGTTTTATCCAGGATTTCACCCCCTCTTTCTCTTGGGCATTTTGCAGGCAATGGTCATTTACCAAAATAAACCAAGATCTTTTGTAGGGCCGAACTTCAAGAAGCAGGATGAGGTGTAGCAGCCCCATCCCTTCCTTCTTCCCCGCCTGTGATATTTGCTAGGAGAAGAAGGATGTTGTGAGAGGCTTCCTCCGCCACCGCTGCTCTCTTCCCAGCTTCTTCAGGCCTGTCCCTCAGCTTGCCTCTGCCCCAGGGCACTGAGATTTGGATAGACACTGAAGCCCACCCTTGCATGGCCAGACACTTTGTCCCTTCCTGCCCTAAGCTCACGTCGCTGTTCTAGCAACTCACCAGGGCCACGGAGGAGCCGCCATGTAGCAGGGAAGCAGGACCCCTCATCCACATTCTGAGGACAGCCGCCCACTCACCCATTACCTACACAATCTCTCAGTTACATTAAAAAAAAAATCTTTCCCCCCCTTAACAATAGAGAGGAACAAATGGTTGACAAATAACAACAGCAGCAGCTCTCCAACAAAAGCACGCAATTATTACAATTATACTATCCTTGATTAGGCTGCCATGCATTGCATTTCAATGTAATTGATGTTGTAGGTTGACACATCGGACACCAAATATTCTCGCCTGTCCCTTCTCTCTTTTGTTTCAGAAGCTGATTTGCATTTTCTATGCTTTTAGTAATGAAGACTTAGCACTTTTCCTCCATTAGAAAAAAAAAGAGAGATACAATAATCTGCAACTCGGCACTTGTTTAAGGATTCTGACCCTCGAAAATACCACTTTGCTTCACACATTAGCTGCTTACAAAGAAGGAAGCTAATGTATCATCTAATTGGGCAAACCACTGCATCTGATTTCTCTCAATCAGACTATTAGCTTCGTAATTACCCATCTGCCTCGTGTGGAAAAACGGCAAGGCGCACACCCAGCTAATAACGTTCTCAAGAGCTCTCCACCACAATGAGAGGAGGCGACGTGGAGGGATATGGTCTCTAACCATTTCGGTGCCAAGGTGGCCACACAATGCAGGAGGGCTTTGCCAACCTTCCCCCGCCTGAATGTGTTTAATTATTTGTCTTTAATTAGTCGAGTTTTTGGGGTCTGTTCAGGATTGCCATCCCTGCTGCTGCTGCTGCGGTGGCCGTGGTCGGGCGGATGCTGAAGGATGGTGACTGGGGGCAAAGCGGGGAGGCTTCCCGTGGCCTCTGCAGGAGACGCCTGGGTTGAGGGAGGAATGTGCCCGAGTTTGGCGGGCGTCTTAGAGAAAGAGTAAAGATTTCCCCAAGATCGGAGTGGAGTGTTTTATACCTCTTTTTGTTCCTTTTCTTCTTCTTCTGTGGTTGGGCCCCCTTTTACCCCACGTGGGTGAAGCTGCACCCTTTGCGGCAGAGCCAGAGTTAACCTGAGGACGAGGACATCAGTGGTGGCCTCTGCACTGCCAGGGGTGTGAGCATTCTGACTGCCAGGTGACCTCTCCAACTGGCTGTGGTTTCTCCTGGCTCCCTTGTGTCTGGTATTGTGTTCTAAACACCCTTTGGTTCCGTTTGGCCATGGGAGGGCTTTTCTGCAGTCTGAATGAAGTTGGGAGTCCTGGGGCAGGTTGTGAAAGGCCTCCTTTTCTCCTCCTCCATCACCTGGGAGAGGAGGCTGGGCCAGATCATGCCCCCGGGGTTTGGGGTGGTCAGCACGTGGGTGTATTTGGGAGGGCAGGTGGGGCCAATTTTGGAGCAGACTCAAGTGAGTTTTTGGGGTGTCCTTCCCCCTCAACTAGAGTAGCTCAGCCATTATCTGTATATCATTCTATGTCCATTTTATTTGAAAAAGGGTTACGACTAACATTTTTGAGACCAACTGGTCACATATGGTTCGGCTACTATTGTCTAATGACTTAATGTCTATTTCAGGTTACTGAGCTGTGCCTGTTGGGATACCAGTATTCACTATCTAATGGTTGGTTAATTTAGCCCATCACTGCTGCCATTTAAATAGGCTAGCATATCAAATGGAGTCTTTTGGGGCTAACACAGTGAGGAGTTTTGCTTTTGTGTATTCTTTTGTAGTCAACGTTTAATTGTGATATGATCTGAAAGACTCTTTGGTAGCGAATCCTGAAGTATTAGATTGAGAACAGACATTTACATATTCAGTCTAGCATCTAGGAAAACATAAAATAAAACCCCTGTTACGTGTGTGTTAGGGTGACAGGCCCTATAGCTGCTGTGTATGTTGGACATAGCTCCCGGCTAACAGAACTTTGGGTTATAATAAAAGGCAAGTTTGTTCTCTAGACAACGAATTGCCAAAGTCTCAGAAGTCATCTGGTCTTGCTTAATGCTCCCTGACACTGGCCAGAGTTTTTCCACGTGGGTGCATGGCACAGACTCTCCCACCACAGCCAAATCACGGCCATCTTACACTGCTCACACTTCCAGCAGTCAGTCATTTTTAACTGTTTATAATAATGCATTGAAAGAGTTTGATCCGTGATATTTTCCCTGTTGTCTCTATAGAAAAATTGGGACCTTAAGGGCCATATGTGTCTCTGTATGTTCTGGAATTTTGTGGAAGATGCTGTCACTGCATCGTAAAGAAGCTTATTTTTATAAAGACCATCTAAGAATTTTTTTTGTAGGTCTCTGTTTAAGGAAAGGTTTGGCTTCCCTTGAGCTATACGCACACCCTGTATTTTATAACTGATCATCTTTTCCTCTTTGCTTTGGCTACTAGAAAACTCAAAGGCTAAAGTTTAGCCCATATCCATAGGCTTGGTAGGACTTGATGGCCTATATTTATGTGCTAATGTCACTAAAACTTTATTATTTTTCTGTCCATTTATAAATCATATTGTTTTTGCTCTGGTTCCTATATTTATTTTTCTTAAATCATTTTGAATTATTATATGGATTTTTGTATAGTATCTAAATACATGGTGGAAAAATGTCCTAGTGCAGAGACCAGAGAGGTTAAGTCATTTGTCTAGTCACACAGGAATGAATGCAGCCAAGAAACCTTTCTTGTGCCAAGAGGAGGTTTTTCCAAATGCTCTTCTGTTAGCTGTGAAATCTGTAAAATCAGCTTACCTTGTGATCTGCTATGACTTCCTAATTTCTCTTTGACAAGGTCCGCATAATTTGTTAGCCTCCATTACCACTTTCTTGCTCTTCCCTGAAAGTCTAGGGTGTTAAGTGGTGGAAATCCATCCAACAACATCCAGGGATGAGGCAAAAGAAAAGATGCTCTCATGGCCTTCTGTGCTGCAGGGCTGACTTTCTGGTCTCCACAGCTGTGGTACCTGCCATCCCTCTATTATACTCTGAGAAGTCAGGGTTTGCCACAGCCTCTGCATGGCCTTGAGGTCGAGGTGAGAAGTGACTTCCTCTCTCAGGGAGGAACTGCAGAAGACCAGGGAACAGGTTTTCTGCCTCAGACTTTTCACGAGCCTCACAGAGGCTGCCTCTTTTCAAACCAAGTTATATGAGAGGCTCTGGGACCTGTCAAACAGCTGCCTGGACATGCTCTCATTTTGGCTCCAAATGTGAATCATCTGTTTAGGGCAGGCCTCTAGCAATCATCTTATATTAGTTTTTACTTACTTCAAGCAGAGCCATTCTCCAGAGGCTGATATGGGAGACCTTCACTTCATTTCCCTTCCTCTCTTCTTTTTCACCTCTCTCTCCTCAGCTCCTCCTCCTCTCTCTCTCTCTCTCTCTCTCTCTCTCTCTCTTTCTCCCTCTTTCTCCCTCCCTTCCTTCCTCCCTCTCTCCCTCTCTCTCTCTTTCCTATTTGACAATCAGCAGTAATTAGTTCTCACGTGCATTGACTGTGTAGATTTTTCAAAGTGGTGACAGGTGTGTAGGTAACCAACACACAGCGCTTGTTTGCCAAACCTTCATCCTCACTACATTTTCTGGACAACCTCACGTGGACACAGTCTGGGACACTCCTCATTCCTTTGGCCCAGACAGCTTTGTTGATTCTGGCGACAGCGTGTACATCTAGAATTCCCATCTGTCTCATGGCAAGCTTTGGGATGTCTTAGAGTGCCCCAGGGCTGCACTTCTTGAGTCCACTCCCTGGCTGCCCTTGTGAATGTCCACGGTGTGCTGTCTGGTCACCACCTCATTGATGTCATGATGTCAGAAAAGTCCCTTTTCTTCTCACTACCATTTTTGTAGGAGCTACTCTGTTGAGCCCAGGTTGGAAAAAAAAAATCTGGGAATTTATTTATTTTCAGAGACCTCTCTTGAAGTAGAATGCTCCTTTTTTTTTTTGTTTGAAACAGGATCTTGCTCTGTTGTCTAGGCTGGAGTGCAGTGGCATAGTCGAAGCTCAATGCAACCTCTGCCTCCTGGGCTCACGCGATCCTCCCACCTCGGCCTCCTGAGTTGTAGCTGGGACCACAGGCATATACCATCATGCCCAGCTAAGTTTTGTACTTCTTATAGAGATGGAGTTTTGCCATATTTCCCAGGCTGATTTCTAAAACCTGGGTTCGAGCGATCTACTCGCTTCCTAAAGTGCTGGATCACAGGCATGAGCCACTACACTGGGCCAATATTTCTGGAGTGGAGGCACACTGGCAATTGTTTTTGAAATTTTTCTTTCCCTCTCTACCTTTTTATTGGAAAATGTTCTATGACTCGTTGGCCTTTTCATAAGTAGAATACTTTTAATAAGTTAGTATCACCTCTTCCCCACCCTCATAAACCTGAGAAAAACTGGACACATGGAACAGGTACTATGAAACAGACCCCAAAAGCAACCCTATAATGAATTTTAGTCTGAACACCTCTTAGAAAGTTCTTCTCCATCTCTAGCCACTAGCCCTCCTATTACATTTTATCTCATTCCCTCTAGGTCTTTCCTCAGAGGGGATGAGCAGCATGCTAATACCCACATAATTAGAAATACAGCCAACTTTCAGTGGATTATAAGTAGATTATGTGGCAGTTTATCTCTGGCAAATCTTGCTTTCCTCTCTTAGTTAACATCTCTGTTGCTTACTTAATTTCTTTATTGCTTTTATAACCATTGCCATCTGCTACTGAAATTGGAGTTCAACAGGAACTAGAAGATTGAAGCTTTTAAAATGAAAATAATTATTTGGAGGCCCGGGGAAGGTAGCAATCATGAAGGAAGGGGTAGCTCTGCTTAGACCAGGCGTCCCCAAACTTTTTACACAGGGGGCCAGTTCACTGTCCCTCAGACCGTTGGAGGACCGCCACATACTGTGCTCCTCTCATTGACCACCAATGAAAGAGGTGCCCCTTCCTGAAGTGCAGCGGGGGGCCGGATAAATGGCCTCAGGGGGCCGCATGTCTCAGGTTTGGGGATACCTGGCTTAGACTGATCCTAGGCTACCTAGCTCCAGGTGGGCCTTAGCAGTCACTTTGTCATCTTCCACTGGCTTCGTGATGAGGAAATCAAGGCCTTCATCAGGTAAGAGACTTGTGAATCAAATGCCACAGAGCTACTTGGAGGAAGTTCTGATACAAAGACCCAGTTCTGGGTTTCTCTGGAGTCTATGATTCTTATTCATCTGTCTGAAAGCTGAAATTGCCCATTTCCAGCATGGGATGTATTGAAGAATTGCATAATGGGACAGAGCTGAAAAAGGAGATAGTTCTTCGTTTCCCAGCTCCTCTGGTATTTTGTCTTCAGAGTGCAATTTCATGATTTTGTGTTCAATATCATGGAAAACTAGGACATCAGATCTCCTCGTAAGAAAAAGCAAGCAGAACCAGAGACTGCAGCACATGTGTACCATAGCAATTTGACATAAGGAATTATTTTGTGTTTATCTACTGTTTTGATTACCTATGTGATGACTCTCTTGCATTTCTGTGGATGATGAGGAATTGGTGTTATTTATGCCTTCATGGAGGAGTTGGAATATGTGCAACATCCTCAGCATCTGGATGAAGTCCAGTCTGTATTTTTTTTCCCCATCTGCTCCTGGTATTTTAAGTAAAAATGTTTGTAGCTGCATCCCCCAAGCCCTGTTGTAAATTGTAAATCATGCCATTATATCTGGTAAAACCACAATGTCAAGCAACAATTCACAAAGCCACAAAGATTCTCTGGAGTAATTTTCCTGTTCTCATTGATCAATTTTATATTTTCCCCTTGGCCATATGCACACATTAAATGGCACTAATTCAGTGAGAAAACTCATAAGGGATAATATTTCAAGTGGCACAAATGGCAGCAATGCCTTTACAAGTATCTGTTTTATAATTGCCTCTGCACTCTACCTGAATCTGCGCTCGCTGTTACAGCTGAGTGAAATGGACGCAGAAATGGATTGGGGGTGGGGGAGTGCGGGAAGGGGAAGGAGAATGTTTTAGTTAAATTAGGTGTAAAACCAGGAAAATCTCAAGTCAAAAACTGTGTGGCTGCTATTATTTCTTTCTTCTGGTGAGAATATTTATTATCTGCTCCTGAGAGATGACAGGTGGGGAGAACAGGCCAGCACTACATGGGTGCTTACCCTTGTGATGCCCCCGTTCACGACTTGACAGCAAGACTGTATCTAGGTCATTGATTTCTTCTTTTGACATTTTAAGATTTTTTTTTTGGATGAGATTTTTTTTTTTAAAGTAAACTTTTAGGTTCAAGAATACAAGTATACTGAAAAGTACATAATTCATCGTAATATGAGATGATAATTTTTTCCAAAGTGAATACATCTGTGTAATCAACAGACACATCAAGAGGTAGAAACTTAGCAGCTGCTCAAAACACTCCCTCTTACCCTTTCTGATCATTATCCACCCTCCCCTAAAGCCAACTAATATTCTGACTTCTAACACCAACCCATTCATTATTCAGTATATATTCTTTTAGGTCTTACTTCTTTTATTCCATGAACATTTTGTTTGTCAGATTCACTCCTTTTTTAGTGTATGGCAGTATTTTGTTCATTTTCACTGCTCTATTGTGTTCCATTGTGTGTGTGTGTGTGTGTGTGTGTGTTGTCTATTCTTTATCCATTCTCTTACTGATAGGCATTTGAGTTGTTTTGAGTTTTTGTTTTTTATGAATAATAGTGTTATGAACATTCTTATACATGTGTTTTCATATACATTGTGTGTATTATGTGGGCATACACTATGAATGAAATTGCTTGTTTATAGGGACTATCTATGTTCAGATCTGTTTTAGTGAAGATTTCCAAACAGTGTTTCAAAGTGGTTGTACCAGTTGAGACTCCCAACAGCAAGGTATGAGAATTCCAGTTGCTCCATACCCTCAGTAACATTTAGTATTGCCGGTTTTATTTAAAATGGCAGGGGTGTACTATATCTCATTGCAGTTTCAATTCTCATTCCCATGTGCCTTATGACAGTGATCACCTTTTCTTGCGTTTTTGAGAATTGCCAGTATAAGTCTTTGCCCATATTTTAGAAATTGGGTTCTCTACTTTTTTGATTTGTTGTTCTTTCTGTTTTCTAGATACAAGTCCTAGGTACACTTGTGTGCACACACATATTTATTAATATTTACATAGCGAATATCTTTTCCCATTCTGTGACTTGCTTTTTAACCCTCTTCATGAAGCTATATTTTGGTGAGCTTTAATCCTTAGTTTTAATGAAGTACAATTTATAGTCATTTCCTCCATGGTTATTACTTTTAGTTAAAAACATAGTTACTTATATCCAGCATGATAAATACTATTTTTTATCATGTAGAACTGCACTAAACTCAGTAACCACTAGCCTTGTGTAGTTATTTAAATTTTGTCTAACAGTTTTATTGCAGTGTAAATGACACACAATAAACTACACATTTTAAAGTGTACAGTTGGATGTTTTGACACATGTACACTTGTGGAACCATTTAATCAGGATAATAAACATAACCATTGTCCCCTAAAAGGTTCCTTGTGTCCCATTGTAATGGGACAAGCTCCCACATCCCAACCTTTCACTGCCCCCCATCTTTAGGCAACCACTGATCTGTTTTCTGTCATTGTAGATTAGTCTGTATTTTCTAGAATTTTACATAAAAGAATCATATGGCATGTAATCATTTCTTTTTTTTTCTGGTCTTGGTCCTATCGGTATAATTATTTCAGAGATTTATCATGTTGTTCAGTATGTTGATATTTCATTTCTTTTATTGTTGAGTAATTTTCCATTGTATGGATGTACTACAATTTGTTTATTCACCTGTTGATGAACATTTGAGTTGTTTTCAGTTTTTAGCTATTGTAAATAAAGCTGCTATGAACATGTATTAATTTTCTGCCATAACAAATTATCACAAATCTAGTGGCATGAAACAGCACAAATTTATTATCTTAAAGTTCTGTAGCTCAGAAGGCTGATATGTGTCTCACTGGGCTTAGATCAAGGTGTCAGTGGGGCTGAGTTCCTTCCTAGAGACCTTAGAGGAGAATCTGTTTCCTGGCCTTTCCCAGTTTCTAGAGTTCAACCACATTCCTGGCTCATGGACCTCTTCGTCTGTCTTCAGAGCCAGAAATATTCCATCTCTCTGACTTGTCTGATGTGATCACATCTCTCTCCGACCACAGCTGGGAACAAATATCTCTCTGCTTTTAAGAACTCTTGTGATTAGATCAAGTCTACCTTCACAATCCAGGATAATTTTCTCACATCAAAGTCAGTAACCTTAATTATATCTGCAAAGTCCCTATGTAAGGTAACATATTCACAGCTTCCAGGGATTAGAATGTGGACATTTGGAGAACTGGTGGTGATTATTTTGCCTATTCTAAATTGTCCTTTAGTTTAGGCGTGAAATGGCTGGATCATATGGTAAATGTTGTTTAACCGTTCAGAAAATGGAAAAATGGCTTTCCAAAGTGATTGTAACATTTTACGTTGCCATCATCAACTTATAAAGAGTTCCAGTTGCTCCATGTTCTCACAAACACTCGGTATTCTGTGTTTTTGATGATAGCTATTACCATTGATGTGTAGTGGCATCTCATTGTGTCATTAATTTTAATTTCCCAAGTGACTAATGATGTTGGTCATTTTTTATGCGTTTGGGTAAGTATCTATTCAAATCTCTTGCTCATTTAAAAGATTATTGTTTGGTTATTATTATTGAGTTTTGAAAGTTAAAAAAATATGCACTTACATCTTTTATCAAATACATGACCTGCAAATATTTTCTTCCAGCCTATGGCTTGTTTTTTCATTCTCTTAAGACTGTCTTTCAAAAGGCAGACAATTTAATTTTGATAAAGTCCAATTTATTAATTTGTTTTTTAAATAGAACTGCTTTTATAGTCTAAGAAATTTTTGCCTAATACATATCACAAAGATTTTTTTCTACATTTTTTTTTTTACTATGTATTAGTGTTTTTTCATTTAACAACACACAAATAAGCAAAAAAAAAAAAAAAAAAAAAGAAAAAAAAAGAAAAAAAGCATTTACTCATTTGGTTAACATTTATACTGTTCTTCTATTATTGGTATAGTTATTAATTCCATCTGGTATCACTTTTCTTCTGCCTGAAGGACTTCCTTTAACATTTCTTGGAATACAGATATCCTGGTGATAAATTGTGTCAGCTTTTGTATTTCTGAAAAAATCTTTATTTCACCTTCAGTTTTGAAAGATATTCTTGCTGGGTAGAATTCTAGATGAACATCTTTAAAAAAATCTCCTGAAATATCTTAAAGATATTTCACTATTTTCTCATTTGCATTGTTTCCAGTGAGAAATCTGCTACCATTATTATTTTTGTTTCTCTTTTTTATTTTGAGTCAAGTATCACTCTGTCATGCAGGCTGGAGTTCAGTGGCATGATCTCACCTCACTGCAGCCTCCACCTCCTGGGTTCAAGCGATTCTCCCACCTCGGCCTCATGAGTAACTCAGACTACAGGTACATGCCACCACATCCACTAATTTTGACATTTTTAGTAGAGACAGCATTTTGCCATGTTGGCCAGGCTGGTCTTGAACTCCTGACCTCAAATGATCCACCTGCCTCTGCCTCCCAATGGGCTGGGATTACAGGCATGAGCTGCTGCACCCAGCTATCTTTGTTTCTCCACAGAACTGCTTCATTTTTTTCCCCTTCTGATTGCTTTTAAGATTTTCTCAGTCACTGGTATAGGACAATTAGATTACAATGTGCCTTGGTATATTTTTTTCTGTGTTTCTTTTTGTGGGGCTAGTAGAATGTTTTGAATTTGTGAGTTTATGGTTTTCATCAAATTTGGAAATTTTTCAGTCATTATTTCTTCAAGTATTTTTTCTCTTTTTTCCTCTTCTTTTTTGACAATTCTATTTACAGCATTCCTATAATTAAGCTGCTTAAAATGGTCCCACAGCATGCTCATACTGTCTTTATTTTTAGAAAATTCCTTTTTCTTTGATTTTAAATAGTTTTTATTGTAATATTTTCAAGTTTACCAATATTTCTCCTGGAATGTCTATTCCACTGTTAATTTCATTTAGAGTCTTTTCCATCTCAGACATTGTAATTTGCTCTCCAGAAATTTGTATTTTACAAAATGTCTTCCAGTCCTCTACTTAACTTTTTATACATGTAGAATAATGATAATAACCATTTTAATGTTTTTGTCTGCTAATTCTAACATTTGTGTCAGTTCTGGTTCTGCTTTGAATAATTTTTATCCTCATTATTGGTTGTTTTAGCCTGTTTTTTACATATCTGGTAACTTTTTATTTTATGCAAGACTTTGTAAATATTACCACATTGGGTGCTAGATATTGGGTGCTAAGAATATAAATATTCTTAGACTTTGTTTGGAGAAGTAGACAAGTTATCTGAAACAGTTTCACACTTTTCAATCTTGTTTGTAAGTGTTGTTAGGCAGAAACAGAGAAGTGTTTAGTTTTTGTTTGCTTACCAATGAGGGAAGCGTCTGTGGGTACTCTACCTGATGCCCTGTGAATTACGAGGTTTTCCACTTTGGCTGGTGGGAACTGGTACTATTTCCAGCTTTGTGTCAATACTGAGAACTGTTCTTTCTAATCCTTTCTTGTGGTTCTTTCCTGAGACTTGGGTAATTTCCTGACACACATGCTGATTAATTCTTTGTTAAATACTTGATGGAAACTTGTGTAGATCAATGGAATTTTCTATACACAGCCATCTCTCCACCCCAGCCCATCACCCCTGTACTCTTTCCTGCCAACCCTAGCAGCTTTGATTTCTTTGGAATCTGAATTCCGTCTCCTCAACTCAGAGAGTCCTCTAGGCTCTGCCTGAGCTTTCTCCCTGCTGCACATCCTGGAAACCCTCTCAAGGCATTATGCTGAAGGAGTCATAGGGCTCCCCTTGTTTGTTATGTCTTTCAGGGATCACTGTTCCTTGTTGCTTGATACTGTGCTTAGAAAAAACATTGCTGTGTAGTTTTGTCATTTTGGGGAGTTTCTCAGGTAGAAGGGTAAAGCTGACATTCCAGTCCCTCTGGGCTGAAAGCAAGTCTTTGTGACAATTTAAATTAGAATTATCTTATAAGTGAAATAAGACAAAGTAAAATTAAATAAAACATTCAGTTCTTTTATTATAATTACTGCATTTCAAGTGTTCAATCACAATACGTGGTTAATGAACAGAATTGCACCACATAAATAGAAAACATTTTTATCCCTGTAGAAAGTTTACATGGAAAACTCTGTCATAGAATTATAATGTATTTATCTTACAAAAAGTACCTGGGTTTATTGTTGTGTGTAGTATTAGTTAAGAGTCAGAATAATATTGTTTTTCTAATATGGATGTCCAGGTGTGTTGTTTATCCTTGACCTTTGTGTTTATACTACATTTTTAGAAACATCAATTCCCAGAGGAAAAAAAAATTCTAGGATATTGATTGGAATGCATTGAATCTACACCTCAAGACCTGATAAAGCTTTAACACTTACATTCTTCTTATTTATGAATATGGTTTATTCCTTTATTTTAGATATTCTCAAATTTTTCTCAGTAATAATATTTTATAGCTCTTTTGGCAAAGGTCTTAGATACTTTTCAGCAGGTATTTGAAATTTTAGTTGTTTTCTTAAAGAATATAATTTTCAAAATTTCATTTTCTAATCTTTTGTTTCTAATATATAGAAATGCAATCCATTTTGTATATTGACCTTTTATCAGTGGCCTTGATGAACTAACTTATTTGAGTATTTTATCTGTGGATTATTTTTGGAATTTGTTTGTAACTAATTATATATCTATGGATAATGAGAGTTTTATATTTTCCATTCAAGTCTGTAGACTTTTTATATCTTTTTTTGCCTTATTACATTGGCTAGGACCTCTAGGGGTCTATTGTTAAACACTGCTGATGAAAATAGACATTCTTATTTTGCTTCTAATCTCAGAGTAAAAACTTTCAATATTTTACTATGAAAGGATAATGTATGCTATAATTTTTTGAAGATCCCCTTTATCAGATTAAGGAAGTTCTTTATAAAATTTCTAGATAGCTAAGAATATTTTTAAAAATTGTAAACAAGTGTTGGATATTATAAATGCTTTTTCTGCATCTACTGAAATGGATATATATTTTATTCATCTTTTTGGTCAATGAGATAAACTACATTGTTTGATGTTCAAATTTTAAACCAACATTGTATTCTTTGGTTAAAATTACTCAATTGTAGAGTAATTTTTAAATATATATATATCATGGAATTATTTTTGCTAATATTTTTACCAGAACTTTTGAGCTTATAAGAGATAACAACTTGTTTTTTATTCTTGTGATGTGCTTGTTTGGATTTGCTACCAAGGTTATACTGGTTTTACCTTATAAACTTCGAAGAGCTGATGTAAGATTGGGATTTCTTTCTTAAATGTTTGGAAAAATTAACAAATAAGGATATTTGGGTCTAGAATTTTCTTTGTGGGTGGGTTTTAAACTGTGTATTCAATTTACTAAGTAGATACACACTATTCAGATTTTTTAATTTGCTCTTTTGTCAGGTTTGCTATATTGTGCTTTTAAATTAATTTGTCCACTTTGCTTAATTTTTCTGCCTTCTGTTTTTTTTGGTTTATAGTTTGCTGTTCTTTTTTTTTTTTTTTAAGCTTTTTGACTTGAATACTTAGATAATTAATTTTCAGACTTTACAATCTCCTAATATGTGCATTTAAAGATTACGTTTTCCTCTAAACACTGCTTTAGTTGCATTTTACAAGTTTCAGCAATATATTTTATATTTCATTTGAAATATTTCTGATTTTAATTTTGATTTCTTTTTAAAATTATTTTATTTATAAATATATTTTAATTAATTAATTTTTTTTACTGTGTGCCTGTGTCTTTATTTTCTGTGTATTTATTTCCCAGTTGAATGACTTCTTCTGCTCTATCTGATCTGCTGTTCAACACATTCCTTTAGTGCTTAACATTTGTAATTGTATTTTTGATGTGTTAGAAGTTACAGTTGATTCCTTTAAAAATAATTTTCTGGTTACATTTTCATTTTGTCATACATTTTCTTAAACACATTAATTACAATTATTTCTGATCTATATCTGATACCTCGAATATCTGGATCATTTGTGAGTCTGTTTCTGTTATCTGTTTTTCTCTATAGTATCAGTCATTTGGTCTTATCTCCTTGTATGACTCATAATTTTTGATTAAGTGCTGGATATTGTATATGAAAAAAATCATGAGTTTCTGATGATGCTATTTTCCTCTAGAGAAGATTTAATTCTCTTTTTTGGCCAGTAATTAGACTAAAGGCAAATTATTCTGAGTCAATCAGGAATTGAGATGGTTCAAGTAAGTTTCAGGTTTATATGAGTTGGTTAATTTCTAGTTTTCCTTTCTGGCATCTCAACTGAAAGTCTGGTGTGTAATTAAGGCTGTTCCTCCTTACTGGGCCCCATATTCTACTTTGTCTTTGCACAGAGGCCAAAAAGTCTGGTGTGTAATTGAGGCTGTTCTTCCTTATTGGGCCTCATATTTTTCTTTGCCTTTTCACTACAAACAGCTTACAAATTTTTTTCTTGCATTTGTAGCTATTTAGTACCTATTTTCTACCTGAATTCTCAGCCTCTGATTCAAGTACAGCTTAGGATTCAGCAAATACTTGAACAACAAAAGCGATAGAAAATTTTGGTCTTATTTCTTTGAGGCTCTCGTTTTGCTAGAATCTTGGTTTCTTAAGCTATAACTTGATATACCTGAATTCCAACTTTTGTTTTACCAACACTGTGGGTTTTCCAAATGCTCTAGGTCACTACTGTCAGCTTAGCCTCTGATGTGAATTGGCGTATGCCCTCACAGGAAAAAGCAGTACAGAAAGTCTACCTCACTTCAATGTATGTTTCTCATTTCTTCAGGATCTTGGGTCCTTGAGTCTTAATTTTTGTTCTCTGATGCCCCACCGCCTACCCAGGTTTTATAATTCTTCTTGGCAGCCACATTGGCTTGATGCAAGCAACTCATTTGTAGTTAAACTGATGATTAATTTTCTTACTAAGAGTTGCTTATTCCTATCAGTAGAACTAAGAAGTATTTATCAGTACAAGCACTAACTCCAGGTGGCTTAAGGGCTAATGTGTTGTTGTGGTTGGGTTTAGTTGTGGTTTGGGTTAACTGAGAGAGGTTAAAGTGCCAGATGTTTTTTAAGGACCAGCACCTATGAAAGAAAGGGGCAGGAAGCAGGACTGAAAAGAGGGAAAATTTGAAGTCAGAGGCAGGCCTCACAATGACTCAGTAAGCCTGACTAGGAACTGAGAATAAATACTGACTGTCAAAATTGTCTTGTGCTTCTCTGCAACCCAGGAAGACCCTGAAAGAGCTGACAGCGGGTGGCAGTCTCCTGCCTGCACTCCCCGTAGGCAGGCAGCAAATTCTGGCTTGAAGGGGCATCTGGGTGGCACATCTCTGATTTCTGCCACACGTGGTGACAGGAGAGCACAGGACATGTTTCAAAAAGGGTCAGGTGAGGCCTTGGAGGAAAATTCATGGAGGTCAAATACAAGAATAGTGTGATGCATGAGGCGGGGAAGGGGTTGTTCTCTTATATCAATAGAATGGGTATAAAATAGTTTCATTACTAAAACCCTTCTTAAAATAGTTCTTATCCTGTTATCACTTTTACTGTGTAACTATGGGGTGCAGATGGGCCAGAATTATTTGTAAGAAGGGGTTGGTGAATCAATAAAAGATTAATGAGAGAGATAGAGCAAAAGTGGGGGAAGAGAGAGAAAGAGAGTGAGAGAGAGAGAGAGAGAGAGAGAGACAGAGAGAGAGAGAGAGAGAAAGATTAATGAGGCAAGTGATGTAATAGGATGCCATTAAGCTATTGGTTGATAGCATTAATTTATTGAAAGGGGCTTCTCTGCCAAGCCTATAGAAGGCACTACTTATCTCCTGCCAAAAGTACATAGCCACAGTCTTCTGTTGGTTTGATCATGACATGCCTTGCCTTGTTCATGAGAGAATTACCTTCCATTGGAATGTTTTTTTTTATTATGTGCATAATCAGATACATTGCACTGCAAGGAATGTGTAAAAAAATCTTTACTGGTTCCATTGTGAAGTCTAACACTCTCCATCATCCTTCCCCAGCTCCCTGCCAGCTCAAAAATGCCGATCGCAGCTGGCAGAAGCACTACAAAAACAACAGAGGTTATTTAGCATCCTTTGTGTCAGGCTCAGGGCTAAGTGCAGAAGATTTGAAGGCAAGTCACAACCAAATGATGTAACAAGATTCACGAAGAGAGAGGGAGGAATGGGGAGGTGGATGCGAAGACTTCTTTCTTTCTTTTCTCTTTTCCCCTAGTTTGAGAATTTTGCATTTGCTTCTGACTCAATTCTTTCCAGGGGAGGTGCCAGGTTTGAACTGCAAAATGTTAATATCAACAAGTAACTATCTTATGAACGCTATGAATAAATAACAGTATCATAAAGCTGTTCTTGTGCTCATTCCAATGACCTAGGGAAAAACGACTTTAGGGATGCATTTAATGGAACTAGGGCAGCAACAGTTCCACGTAAGGTTTTCTTCTTTCCTAATTCATGTAGCAGTTTCTCTAGAGAAGAAGAAATGTGGATGCTGCCTGCTTCTACAGAAGCCAAGGCAGGTGGAGAAGACAGCTGAGGGGTGAAGGATGTCTCACATTAGTTATATAGTTTTGTCATCAAGCATATAGTGAATGTAAAGTACAATGAGATATTAAAAATAATTGAGATAAAGTCTTGGACTCTGCTATGATATGTGTCTAGTCTGGGCACTCCCCATAGCTCAGCAGAAAATCCTTCCTTGAGGGGGTTAGGGGCACACCTCTTATCTCTACACAGGTGGTAATAGGAGGGGTAATAAGTGGGGGAAGGAAGCCATACAAGCAAGTGACAGCATTATCAGGCAGATGGTGGCAAGTCATTATAGAACTCCATTATCCCATAACATCGTGTGCTTTGCACAAACCAAGTTCAAGCAGGAGGAGGAGACGGGAGAAGCCTCATGGAAAAGGTAAGATTTGAGTTGGCCCTGTCAGAATGGGTAGGACAGGCTTGCCGTGTTTCTCACAGCTGGTGAGTGTTTGTAGATAATAGTGATAATGGCTACATTTACCTAGATCTTACTCTAGGTCTGACCCTGTGCTGAGGGCTTCCCACCGATCATCCCAGTTAAGCCTCATAGCCATCGTGTGAGGTGGGTAAAACAAGCAACCTTATTTAAAGAGGGGAAGCTTTGAGAGCTCAGACTTGGAGCCGCCAGAGCAGACTGGATGCACATGAAAATCACTTTAAGGAACTTTAAGAAAACACTCATGCCTGGGCCCTACCCTGTTCAAGTGGAATCTAATCTGTAGAGATCAGCTCTGGCCACCTAGCATACACTGCCCTTCAGGGGATTCTGATAAACAGGGAGGGTTAAGGAATTATCTCATATAGAGTAAATTCAGTGCTATACTTAGCATAGGCCCCTTTAGACAGTATTTTAAACATATCAGCAGTTGTACAGGAAAGTCAGAAAAATTCTCCTTAGTCTAACACCCAGTTTAATAAACACTACTGATATACTTGGAGTTTCTCAGTTTCATCTCTCTCTCTCTCTCTCTCTCCCCCTCCCCCTCTCTTTATTCCTTCACCAGGGAGAGCCACTACCTTGAATTTTGAGTTTTTCATTCTCATGTATTTCCTTAGGCGCTTTTAAAAACTGATTTCCTCTGTGACCACATTATGAGTTTGTTGTGAGTTCTGTAACCACTTCTATGAGTTCAATTGTTTCAGGTTCCACACATAAGTGAGAACATGTGATTTTTGTCTTTCTGTGCCTGGCTTGTTTCACTCAACACAATGTTCTCTAATGTCATTCATGTTGTTGTAAGTTCTTTTTGAAGGCTGAATAGTATTCTATTGGGTGTATATACCGCGTTTGCTTCATCAGTCTGTTGATGGACACTTAATTTGATTCCATAACTTGGTTCTTGTCCGTAGTGCTGCAACAAACCTTGATGCAGACATCTCTTTGGCAAATGGATTTCAGCAAAGGCTAAAGGGTGTGAGGAGTGGTGAGAGGTATCCTCTCAAAGGGAATAAAAATTCACACAGTAGGAATATGGGTTTTTCTCTTGAGTTCTATTGCACAGTGTGGTGAAAATAGTTAACATCTGTTATAGAGTATTATACATTTCAAAATTGCTGAGTAATTTTCAGATGTTTTCAACACAAAAAAATAAGTATTTGAGGTGATGGTTATGTTAACTAGCTTGATTTAATTATTTCACATTGTATTTACAAATTATAATATGACTTTGCACCCCATACATTTATGCAATTATAAACTTTCAATTTTCAATTTAAAAAAGAGGCTGACTTGCCATCACTTCTGCGGGAGGAGACACTTTGCCATGAGTAACAGTGGCTCCTTAAGATGTGATGTTGAATGTGTGTCAGGGGGAGGTAGGCATGTTCCTTACGGGAGGATACACCAGAATCTCTTAGAAAGGAACTTGGTCTAATCTGGGAAGGAAAGCCAGGCAATTCTGACACTACCCCGACTCCTAGAAGTGCCTCTCCCATTATAGTATTTGTTCATCTATTCATTGTCTATACCCTCTGCTCCCATAATACCACATAGCCCTCTTAAAGGCAGGGACTTTGTCCTATTCATCATTCTACCCCATGTGCCCAGAAGAGTGCCCACACTTAGTAGGTGTTTAACAGACATTTTTTGACAATGAAAGAATCACTGAACTATGAGCTGCTTAACAGTTGGGAGCTTTTTTTTCTTTTTTTTTTCACTCTTGTTACCCAGGCGGGAGTGCAATGGCACCATCTCGGCTCACTGCAACCTCTGCCTTGTGGGTTCAAGTGATTCTCCTGCCTCAGTCTCCTGAGTAGCTGGGATTACAGGCATGCACCACCACACTTGGCTACTTTTGTACTTTTTTTGGTTTTTTTCTTTTAGTAGAGATGGTGTTTTTCCACGTTGGTCAAGCTGGTCTTGAACTCCTGACCTCAGGTGATCCGCCTGCCTTGGCCTCCCAAAGTGCTGAGATTACAGGCTTGAGCCACTGCACCTGGCCAAGCTTTTAAAATACTATGATCTAGCAGAAGGGTCAAAAACATGAATTTTAGGGGTAGAAAACTTGGACTGGGATCCCGAACCTGCCAATTCTGATTTGTTACATGTGTTGGGCAGAGCTAGTTAACCATTCTAAACCTCAATTTCCTCATCTGTAAAGTGGAAGCTGCTCCTGAACTGTATTGTGGTGAGAGTTAAATAACACAATGTTCATATGTGTTAAGGGTACTAAATAAATGATAACAATGTACGTGAAATGTGTTTTGCCACAGTGCTTGGAAGGTAGGAAGTGCTCATATTGGCATTAGCTATGGTGGTGGACTTCCATGGGGTTGTTTCTGTATACACCCCTCTTTTCCTGGGAACTGCTCTCTCAACATCCAAATGGCTTCCATAGGGACTCTGTGTTCTCACATGGCCTTATTCCATGGCCACACCTAGCTGTTTCCTTCCAGGCATTTGCTCCATCTGGGACAAATCAAATTGCTGCCCTCTGGCCACAGGTCAGGAGTGGGCACCCAAAACCCACCGGACCACTGGACTCCTTTCCTAGGTTTTTTTTTTTTTTTTTTTTTTTTTAAAGACTTACAACAAGCGCATTGGGTGTCTCTTTATCTCTCTGGTAGCTGACACTATTAGATGCATAATTTGAGGACTGTTGGTGGCTCTGTTTCCCGCTAGTAAGAATTAAGCCAGCATTCTGATAGAAGTGGAGGTCGGGAATGGAAGCCATTTGGCAGAGTAAAAGTCCTGTACTAGGCTCACCTGAGGTCTGGCTACTTTTCTGACTTTGCTAGGCTATGATGATGGCAGAGCCAGCCCACATGGTACCATTGTGTAACTTGAGGGAGTCTTTATTTCTCAAGATGATTCACTTTTATCCGTCATAAAATTGTCATATCATTCGAATATTGTTGACAAGACACAGTACTGTCATCTAAAAATTTGTTATCGTCCATATACAATCTTTGATGTCCATAATGTTCACATGCCACTTTGCAGGGTTGTACAGTGTGTGACCTGCACAGCTCATCACAGTGGTGTGCTATACTGGGCACACTCCTTTGCCTTTTAGATTCCTGTCCATTTTAGCCAAGGGTCCTAATTAATAGTTGTTATCAAGTAGTGACACTTCCTGGAATATAGGAGGCAATGATACCTTTGTGGAATAGATCTATGCTTGAATAAATGAATGAATGAACGAACAAACCAACGAACTGGTAAAACTTTGCCAACATAAGTCAAGCACAGTGACTTCTAGGATCTGCTTCAGATCCTGGGTTCCTGGGTGCTGCAGGGACTCCCAGATATTAGGGTACATGACGCTCCTCAGAGAGCAGTGCCTATTTCTGCCTGCCTCCCCCCAGCCCCTCCTCTTACAGATCTCCCTCTATAGCTCCACACAGTCACATAGACAGCTAAAGACATTTTCCTGTTTTATTTTTAAATGGTGAGCTTTGTAAATTGTTCTAGAAATTTTGCTGCTGCTCTGCCAATGAGACCTGCTAATATTTGTACTTGGACTCTTTCTGAAGTGGTAATAACCCCTTTCCCTCATGGCTTTATTGCATCCCACCCTGGGACATGTCACTAAGGTTATGTGTGTATGACTAAGCCACTCTCAAAGACCATGCATTTTGTCGATATGGAAATATTCTGGGCTGGGTTCTTGGGCATTCCTTTCCTTTGACTGGGAGACTGGCTGGGGGTAGTGTCAGGTGGAGGTGAGCTGTCAGAAGTCTTACTGTGGCCAAGTGCGGTGGCTCACACCTGTAATCACGGCATTTTGGGAGGGTGAGGTGGGCAGATGGCTTGAGTCTAGGAGTTTGAGACCAGCCTGGGCAATATGGCGAAATCCCGTCTCTACTAAAAAATGACAAAAAGAAATGAGCCAGTTGTGGTGGTGCTTGCCTGTAGTCCCAGCTGCTCGGGAGGCTGCAGTGAGGTCACACCACTTGCACTCCAGCCTGGGCAACCAGAGTAAGACCCTGTCTCAAAAAAAAAAAAAAAAGTTTTTGTTGCTTTGCCTTTGCCTTTTGAGCTGCCATAGCAAAGTACCACAAACCGGTGGCTTAAACAACAGAAGGGTATTGTCTTGCAGTTCTGGATGCCAGAAGTCCAAGATCAAGGAGCCAGCAGGGCAGTTCCTCCTGAGGGCTGCAAGGGAGACTCTTTTCATGCCTTTCTCCTAGCTTCTGGTGATTTGCTGGCAATCTTTGGCATTCCGTGGCTGTGGGAGCATAATTCCAATCTTTATGTGGCATTCTCCCTCTGTGCTTGTCTGTCTGTGTCCAAATGTCCCCTTTTTATAAAGACACCAGTCTTATTGGATTAGACCCACCCTGATGACTTCATCTGACTTGATTCCCTCTGTCACATTCACAGGTGCTGGGGGTTAGGATTCCAGCATGTTTGTGGCAGGTGGAGGGTGGACACAACTCAACTCATAACACTCTCCTTGGGATATTCCTTTTCTGTGGTGGGGTACAATGGACCCAGTAAAGCTGGTTTTTACATTACTGTTCCCTGGGCTAAATTGGAGTCTCCTCGATGTGAGCAGCATTTCAGAACTGCATATGCCTGAGGTGCAAAAGCTTTAGCAATAACGTCTCTTTTGTTTTCAGCATGAATATCAATCATGTGGGTGAGATTTTAAAAATGAGGTTGGTCAGGCTAGTACCCCGTCTCTACCAAAAATACAAAATTGCCTGGGGATGGTGGTAATCCCAGCTACTCAGGAGGCTGAGGCAGGAGAATCACTTGAACCCGGGAGGCAGAGGTTGCAGTTAGTCCAGATTGCACCATTGCACTCTAGCCTGGTCAACAAGAGTGAAATTATGTCTTAAACACACACACACACACACAAACCAAAAAAAAAAAAAAAAACCACACTTGAGGTTGGTGGACTGGACTCACATACCTATTTCCTTTTAAACTGCTTTATTGAGATATAATTCACATACCATAAAATTCAGCCATTTACAGGGCACAATTCAATGACTTTTCGTTTATTCACAGTAATGCATCCATCACCACAATCCATTTTAGAACATTTTCATTACCTCAAACAACAACAAAAACAACAACAACAACCCATACCATTTAGCTGCCGTCATCCCCAACGTCCCTATCTTCTTTCCCTCCAGCCCTCGGCAAACCACAAATCCACTTTGACTCTATAATGTTTGCCTGTTCTGGGGAATTCATAATCATACAACATGTGGCTTTTTGTATCTGGCTTGTTCGACTTAGCGTGATGTTTCCAGGGTTCATTCGTGTTGTCTCATGCATCGGAACTCCATTCTTTTTATGGCTGAGTAACATTACATTCTATGGACATATTCTATGGACATACCACATTTTATTTCTCCACTCATCAGTTAGTGGGCGTTGGGGATGTTTCTAATGCTTCTGGGAATATTCATGCACAAGTCTTCGTGTAGACATATATTTTGTTTCTCTTGGGTATATACCTAGGAGTGGAGTTGCTGGGTTATACGTTGACTTTATTTTTAAGAACCAGAATCTTCCTCAATACTCCCAAAGCGGATCATTTTAAATCTACCCAAAACTGTGTATGTTTTTCTTTTACAGAAGTGACATTCTCACCTTATTTATCTTTTCAGCAGCTGGGGAAAGCAGTCCAGGGAGAAACTGATGAAATTCAGGAAGTCTAAGCAGAGGGAAGAGCAGAGGACTCGGAGTGCAGGAAGCACACCGCAGGGTCAAGCCGGCTGCATCTCTGGAGGGACAGACGCCAGAGCGCAGGGACAGCCCAGGCTGTGCTTTAATGAGAAAACAAAACACAACAAAACAGTAATCTGAAGTTGCCGAGGAAGCCACACCCTCGTCATTGTGGCCCACACTTTCTCCTGGGAAATGGGGACTGGAGCACAACAGAAGGCAGAATTTTGCTGCAGGCTGACTGCTAAGTGGCCAGTTTCTGGCTCCAAGTACCAGGTACCCCTCGCATTCACGGTGCACAAAGCCATCCCAAGCCTTTCCTAATGGGAGGTGTTATCTCCATTCTACAGACTGAGAAGCCCTGTGCACGGAGGGAGCCGGGCCTTCCACCCCCACGCCTCCTCCCACCCTTGGCGGGCACAGGGTGAGTCAGTGGTGGCACGAACACAGTCTAGGTCTTCTGCTTCCAAACCCGAGCTTTATCTCCCAGACCGTGTGGCCTCTTGGAGCCTTCTGGAGAGGATCGTGCTGTTGAAATGAGTATCGGTCCAAACTTTGGAGTCTGGGCTTCAGGGGCTTGCACGACTTTCCACTCCGGCTTCCAGCCACCATCGTTCCTCATGTCTTCCCCACGAGGGTATCCGCAACTGCAAATGAAACCTGCAAATGACTTGCTTGTTTTCTACATCCAGGCAAGCCTTGCCCACACCCCAGATTTCTCTCTTCTATCCGTTTTATTTAACTCCTCGTGGAGTTATTTAAATAAAAGTGCATGGACCCTAGATGACAGATGGGAAATTCTTGATTTATTTTTAAGGAATTGGCTCACACAGTGGTGGGAGCCGGCAAGTCCGAAATCTACAGAGCAAGCCAGCTAGCATCTCAGGCAGGAGCTGATGCAGCAGTCTTGAGGTAGAATTTCCTCTTCTGTGAGAAGCCTCAGTTTTACTCTTAAGGCTTTCAAGGATTAGATGAGGCCCATCTTCATCACTGAGGGTAATCTTAAAGTCAGCTGACAGTATATGTAAACCATAACCACAGAACACCTTCCCAGCAATACCTAGATGAGCATTTGATTAAATAACTGGGTCCTGTAGCCTTGCCATGTTGACACCTAAGCCCAACCGCTTCACTCTGTCCAGGAAAGTTATGAGGATGAAGTCAGATACTGTGTAGTAGCTGGCATATGGTAAGTACTGATTCATTATTACTACTGCTGTGATTTTTATTTTGTCTTGTTTTCCAATCTGCTACTGATTCAACAAAAGCCTTGTGTTTTCTTAGGTATTTGCCACTCAGATACAGCACATCTAAAGGGATGTTTGTTTGCTACGAAAGCAGGATTTAAACTATGGGAACACGGCAGTAGTAGGCTCCTGGAGGGTAAGCAGTATTTGTACAGAGCTCAGAATAAATGCTCAATGTATATCAAGAAATGAATGCATAAGTGAAAACAAAGTCCTTTGAAGCATGGCCTAGGTCAGGGCTGTGCAATACACATACGATGCCAGTATTTTTTTTCTTTTCTTTTCTTTTTTTTTTTTTAACAGAGTCTCACTCTGTTGCCCAAGCTGGAGTGCAGTGGTACAATCACAGCTCACTGCAGCCTGTAACTCCTCGGCTCAAGCAATCCTCTACCTCAGCCTCTTAAGTAGCTGGGACAACAGGTGCTGCTACCACATTTGGCCAATTTTGAACTGTGTTTTGTAAAGATGGGGATTTTTCTTTGTTACCCAGTGGTCTCAAACTCCTGGCCTCAAGCGATCCTCACAAATCAGCCTCCTCACATCTTGGTCTCCCAAGGTGCTGAAATTACAGGTGCAAGCTACTGCGTCAGTCTATAATGCCAGTTTCATATGTAACTTAAAACTTCCTAGTAGCATATTAAAAAAAAAAGATAATCCCCAAAATATTGTTTTAACACGCAATTAATATAAAAATTATGAAGTAGACATTTTACATGATTTTCCCAGCATGTATGTTACACTCATGGCATAGCACCATTTGGACTGGCCACATTTCAAATTCTCCATAACTGCATATGGCTAGTGGCTACCGTATTGGATGACATGGGATTAGCTGAATGTTTCTGGAAGTCTAGTTCCTGAAGAACTGCATCCAAATCACTGGGGCTCGGGTCGGGTGGGCCGTAGTTTAGGACAATCTCTGAATGTGATTCCTAGACTTATGCCTGCCTGTTCCTAGGTTGTTTATGGCCAATTCTCAGGAAGATAAAAACGGAAACTGAAAGTTAGCATTTAGAAAGTTTTGTAACAATTGACAGAGTAATTTTACATCCTTTGAATCTAACAGTTGAAAAAATCAGGAACTATGTATTTTTATAAATAATTTAATTTTTTGATAAATGCATCTGCATTGTATTTTTGAAATTATCCATGCTGGGCATGGGGGCTCATGCCTGTAATCCCAAAACTCTGGGAAGCTCAGGCAGGAGGAGGATTGCTTGAGGCCAGGAGTTTGAGACCTGCCTAGGTAATATAGTGAGACCCCCATTTCTACAAAATAAAAATTAAAAAATTAGCCAGGTGTGGTGGCATGTGCCTGTAGTCCCAACTACTTGGGAGGCTGAGGCGGGAGGATTGCTGGAGCCCAGAGGCTCTATGATTACACCACTGCACTCTAGCCTGGGTGACAGAGTGAGACTCTGTCAAGAAAAAAAAAAAAAAAAAAGTATTTGTGGTAGAGTGAAAATAAATAAAAACTGGCCTTTCAATAGAGACAATTTGAAAACCAGTCTAGATAGCGGATGGAAGCGGAGTCTCTGGTGGGTGTTGGGAGTCTGCGTGTTTTTCACACCACTGGATGATTCATGCAAGTTTAAGCCTTCTGCAATTAGACCCAAATCCCCAAGACGTATAGACCTCATTTTATTTTCCCTCAAATTACTGTGTCCAGAAACAGAGCCTCAGGCCTGGGCGGGTCTTCATAACAAGGGCAGCTCTGCTGACTTCAAAGACCCGGTCCCAGCACCAGTGGGGAGCCCTGTGCTACCCGACATCCACGCAAGCCAGAGCATGAGTCTCACACAGTCCCGCTTCTTCTTGAGACCCTGTGTGAAGCCTCTAGGAGAGTGAGATTTTCAAGGTTTTCTCTGATCCCTCACACAGAGAATAAGACTTTTCAATCTCCATCTCTTGGAGCAGACAGGCAATCTGTTATAAAAAAAAAAAGAAAGAAAAGAAAAAAATCTCTAGAGCTAAAGGAACTCTATTTTTTCTTGTCCTTGCTCAAAGCTTTTATAGAACATCTTGAGCTTTCAAAGGCAGTGCGTGTATTGATTTTTTGTCCCTGACCCCCAGGGTTCATTGCTGCTGTGTTTTGGGCTAAGGCTCCCTATAGAAATCCCAGTGGCCTCAACTCGGGAAGTCTTGGTGATTGGATGATATTGGAAGCAGTTTCCTTATATAAATCATCACAGATGTCCTTTGTAATTTGTCATCTTCTCTCTCTGTGAGGCTTTCCTCACAGGATCTTTGCTGTGTGGCTTGGAACTTTTAAATCAGCCTTCAGCCCAGAGTTTCTGCAGGAAAATGGAGGCCTTTGCCTCTGCTGTGCCATGGTGGAGTTTGGAGTTGTTTTAGGCTCTGGGACGTGCCCCACCAAACCCACTACCCACTTAGAGATCGATATAGTCTCTTCCCACAAAATCTCAATATGCTATTGTGTTAATCTGTGAGGGCTGCCACAGTGAGAGACCACAGACTGGGTGGCTTAAACAACTGACACTGATTTTCTCACAGTTCCAGAGGCTAGAAGTCCAAGATCAAGGTGTTCGCAGGTTTGGGTTCCCCTTAGTCCTCTCTCCGTGGCTTGCAAAGGCTCCCGTGTCCTCACACGGCCTTCCCTTTCTCTCTGTGGGTGTTCCTAGTGTCTCTGCCTCTTCTTAGAAGGACACCGGTCCCATTGGATTAAGGTCCCACCCTTATGACCTCATTCAACCTTAATTACCTCTTTAACAGCTGGATCTCCAAAACTAGTCATTGGGTCTTGGGACTCCAACATGTGAATTTTTACAGGACACAATTCAGTCTGTAACAACCACTAAGTTGGTTTCTGCTTATTGCCCCACTTTCTTTGCATTCTGGGTTTCTGAGAGCTCTGTCTGCCGCCTCCACCGTCGGTGTTTGCTTCGGACACCATCTCTCCCTGGAGGAGGCCAGCCTTCATAGCTGCCTTCCATTCCACCCGTGGTGATGTTGCTGGCTCTCAGAAGAGTGCTCTGTGGGCAACAGTAATTTTTATTAGAGATTGCTCTTCACCTCCTATTCTTCAGAAATTATTCCAGGCCTTATGTAAAACCTGATTTTTTTTTAAAATTGCATTTTAGGTTTTGGGGTACATGTGAAGAACATGCAAGATTGTTGCATAGGTACACACATGGCAGTGTGATTTGCTGCCTTCCTCCCCTTCACCTATATCTGGCGTTTCTCCCCATGCTATCTCTCCCCAACTCCCCACCCCCACTATTCCTCCATTTCCCCCCAACTGACCCCAGTGTGTAGTGCTCCCCTCCCTGTGTCCATGTGTTCTCACTGTTCAACACCCACCTATGAGTGAGAACATGCGGTGTTTGATTTTCTGCTCTTGTGTCAGTTTGCTGAGAATGATGGTTTCCAGGTTCATCCATGTTCCTACAAAGGACACGAACTCATCGTTTTTGATGGCTGCATAATATTCCATGGTGTATATATACCACATTTTCCGTATCCAGTCTATCATCGATGGGCATTTGGGTTGGTTCCAGGTCTTTGCTATTGTAAACAGTGCTGCAATGAACATTCGTGTGCATGTGTCCTTATAGTAGAACAATTTATAATCCTTTGGATATATACCTAGTAATGGGATTGTTGGGTCAAATGGAATTTCTATTTCTAGGTCCTTAAGGAATTGCCACACTGTATTCCACAATGGTTGAACCAATTTACACTCCCACCAACAGTGTAAAAGTGTTCCTATTTGTCCACATCCTCTCCAGCATCTGTTGTCTCCAGATTTTTTAATGATCGCCATTAGAACTGACGTGAGATGGTATCTCAATGTAGTTTTGATTTGCATTTCTCTAATGACCAGTGGTGATGAGCATTTTTTAATATGTTTGTTGGCCTCATGTATGTCTTCTTTTGTAAAGTGTCTGTTCATATCCTTTGCCCACTTTTGAATGGGCTTGTTTGTTTTTTTCTTGTAAATCTGTTTTAGTTATTTGTAAATTCTGGATATCAGCCCCTTGTCAGATGGGTAGACTGCAAAAATTTTTTTCCCATTCTGTTGGTAGCTGATTCACTCTAATGACTGTTTCTTTTGCCATGCAGAAGCTGTGGAGTTTGATTAGGTCTCATTTGTCTATTTTGGCTTTTGTTGCCAATGCTTTTGGTGTTTTGGTCATGAAGTCCTTGCCTACACCTATGTCCTGAATGGTTTTGCCTAGATTTTCTTCTAGGGTTTTTATGGTGTTAGGTCTCATGTTTAAGTCTTTAATCCATCTGGAGTTACTTTTAGTGTAAGGTGTCAGGAAGGAATCCAGTTTCTGCTTTCTGCACATGGCTAGCCAGTTTTCCCAACACCATTTATTAAACAGGGAATCCTTTCCCCATTGCTTGTCTTTGTCAGGTTTGTCAAAGATCGGATGGGTGAAACCTGATGTTTTTGTGCATGCAACACCCATTTCCCTGCTATCCTCTCCTATGGAGACCTGTTTCCCCTCTGTTGCCCCCAGTTCAATGGGAGAACAGTAACTAGTTGCCTTCATGTTTGCAACTACTTAACCTCTCTGTGACTCAGCTTCCGCTTTGCAAAATAGAGCTGATGATAGTATCTGCCTTATGAGGTGGTTGCCAGGATTAACTGAGAACCTACTTAAAGAAGGTTAAGTACTTGGGACAGCACCTGGTGTGTAGAAAGAATGCAATACATGTTCACGATGACTGTGGTCAACTTTTTTTTCTTCCCCAGCAATCAGCTAATCCCTAGTAAGTGTTCCCTGGTTTGCTATTCTATCTTCTCAAAGCTAGTAGGTTTCATCAAAGGCTGGCAATAAGCTAAGTTAGTAGATACTTTAATTATGGATAATGATATTAAATGCCTTTCCTGATTCACCCCAAAATTAGCACCATCAGGGTGGATGAAAACTCTTAATTCAGGCAAATCTTTGAACTAATCCAAGTGGAATGCTCTTACTCTTACCTGCACCAACCTCACCCTTTCTTGTGTGGATAACCTGTGGTGGCTTGTCCTCCTCCTCTCTCCATTTGTCTAAAGCTGACCCATCTTGAGAGACCAGTCAAGGTTCCTCTTAGAGTAAGTGCCATGGAGCTTGGTCTTTTGTCTCCTGTAGTCAGGAGCTGAATTTTATCCTTATTTTGTGGAACCCATAGAACTTATCTCTGGGATAAGCACACAGCAAGTGCTTCAGAAATATACATCATCATGCCTGTAATCCCAGAACTTTGGGAGGCCAAGGCGGGTGGATCACTTGAGGTCAGGAGTTCGAGACCAGCCTGGCCAACATGGTGAAACCCCATCTCTACTTAAAAATACAAATTAGCCGGGAATGGTGGTGCGTGCCTGTAATCCCAGCTACTGAGGAGGCCGAGTCAGGAGAATTGCTTGAACCTGGGAGGTGGAGGTTACAGTGAACTGAGATCATGCCATTGTTGTACTCCAGCATGAGTAACAGAGAGAGACTCTGTTTCAAAAAAAAAAAAAAAGAAAGAAAGAAATATCTGTTGATAAACTGGCTGTTGATCACAACCATCAGATTATCTTGGGCAAATTTATTGGAAAAAACACTTACCTAATTCACATTCAAAAGAGCACTCCCATGGATTAAATCTAACCCCTCATTCGGATTCTTCTAATGGGGTGATAGCCACTGAATTCAGAATCTGTAAGGGAGGAGAGAACAGTTGTCACACTTCTACATTTCTCACTAATTCAGTATTATAACTAAATATAGTGTTATTTAATGTTCTGAAATAGGTCCATTTTAGAGTCATTTTAAGGAAACCTATGCATTGAAGCTTTAGTATTTTATGTGGGTCACCTGGATTCTCAGTGAATATGAGAAAATGAACCAAATAGGTTTTAAGCAAAGATTTCTGGTATATTTTACTTCTTCTGAGTCTTCAAGCTCAACTTATTCCAGGCCTGAAGGACATGGTTTAGTCCATTGGCCCAGTTGACAGAAGATTGCATAGATCAGGGATTCCCCTTTCTCTTCTCAGTCTTCTTACAGCAGCTGACTTCAGCTGCCTTGTTTCCTAGGCTTCCACACAGTAGGTGTGGGGGACGTTGCATGGACCCTGAGTCTGCACTGACATTAAGGTCAGGTATTCTGGAAAGCATTTGGACATCTCCGTGAGGCTCAGCTTCTATCAGCAACATGAAGGCTAGTTGATCTCTAAAGTACTTTCCATTCCCATTAGCTTGTGATATTGGAAGCCACAGATCAGCTTTCCTGGAGTTTCTCTCTAATGTGAACAGGGGAAACCTGAGCTGGGGCAAGAACCCAGCCCCAGAACTGCCTCGAAGGCTGAAAGGTGAAGGTCAGGGGAGTCCCGAATGGGATGTTCGCCTTCACTCTCACCATCCCCAGGACAGCCCCTCTCTGCAGCCTGGCACTCCAGCCAGGGCGGCATTAGCTGCTCTTCCAGGAGAAGGCGAGGCTTCTCGATGAACAAGTCTCTTTAAAAACACCGGGGCCGACAGAGTGATAGCCCACTCAAGAGCCAACAGAACAGCTGCAAAATATGATAAAAAATCACTTGAAAAGTTCATTGATTTTGCTGTAAAACTGCAAATACTTCACTTTATAATAATTGTTCCCTCACGCTTTCGAATCTTGTACTTGAGCTACAAGGGCGTTTAGGTCAGGCTGCATTCAGCAAACAGGCCGGGGAAGACAATGGCGTGTGGCTGAAGAGACACTTTAATCATGAGCTAATTTACAAACCAAAGCAAAACAGACTCGGGCTTTGTCTAAGATTATTAGAAGATGTTAATTCTGTGCTTAAATTATTTCTCCTCTCCCGGAGCTCATAACTAGAGAGAGAGAGAGAGAGAGAGAGAGAGAGAGAGAGAGAGAGAAAAGGAGCATCAACCCTATCTCGCCCTCTCCCATTTCTTATCTTCCTAATTAAATTTTGTGACTTGGCATCCACGGGTGGGTGGGTTACTTTTCCCTTTTCTTCTTTTCTGAGGACGATGTGCTTATTATTCAAATTCTTACTGCTTCTTGGTGTGAGCTTCCAGCACCTAGATAAAATGGCTGTTAAGTCTTTTCTCCCTGCATTTCCTCTAGGTCCAGAGAAATAATGAAAGAACTTGGTACAAAATTAGTTTCTCATGGATCCCCAATACAGCAGATCCCGGAGCCCAGTAGAGGCTGTGGTCAGCCCTGTCCCCTGCCCTGCCTCCACAGCACAGAGACCTCTTCTGTAGCAGGCTCAGCCCTGTCCTATGCTGCTGGCCCCACCCTCCTCCCAGGCTGGCAGGATCCCATGGCCAGGATTTAAAAGCACACGAGCAAACAAACCCCAAACTGGACTAACTCTCAATTATCTGCATGAGTGAGGGCTAATCCAATATTCATTTCTACTTGGCTTTGGAATGCCTTGTATGATTTGTACAGGACAGATTTACCTGGCCGGTTCTGCTTTGCTTGGGTGAATAGCGTTAGCATTTCCAATCTGTCCATGGATTACTAGTGAGGAGAGCACCCTTAACACGCTGGTGTGGAGGGGAAATCAGTTTGGGTAGGAGCATCCGACAAAGGTAATCCATGTCTGGTATCACGGAGCTGGCTGCCCTCCCATCGTTTCATCTCCTGGTCATTTTACCTTGTTACTCTCAGCCACTGAGAGCACCTGGGTATACTGCAGTATCTTGATGTGTTTCCACTCCTGCAAGGAGAGGGAATTTACCAATGATTCATTTAGTCAATAAATAGTTATTTAGTATCTCCTATGTATCAGGCACTATGCTAGGATCCCGGGAAACAACTCTGAAGTCATCGTGGAGCTGATGGGGCTTACACACATATGAGAAAGACAGGCCCACAGACACTTAGGATATGTGAATGCGGTAGGAGTTGTGATGGGAGAGTAGGCTGTTCCAGTATCACCCCGTGGGGACACCAAATGCAGACTTCTTGGGGGCACGGGAGAGCCTTTTAAGGAGAGAAAAAGTTGCACCTGAGACCTGAAAAACAGGTGGGAGTTGTTCAGGAGATTTGGAGGGAGGGTGTTCTAGGCAGGGAGAGTACCTCGTGCTAAGGGCTAGGACAGGTGAGCACAGAATAGTGAGCCCGAGATCGTGAAAAGCAATTAGCGTGGTTGGAGCTCAGTCAGAGGCTGGAGGTGCAGGAGGAGATGTTGGAGGCGTGAGAGCTCAGGAAGGGGTTTGTAGAAATGGTAAGCACTTTGGGGTAACTGTAAAAAGTTGAAAGTCGCTGAACAAGTCAATCCCTCTCGTTTTACAGATAAGTAACTGAAGGACTGAGGATGGGGAGAAACCATAGAAGTTTGCCTAACTAATTGGAGGTAAAGCAGGGACTAAACCCCAATACAGTTTCCCCTTGAACAACACAGGCCCAGGTCTGAGCTGTTGCAGGTCCACTTATACGTGGATATTTTTCAACAAATACATTGGAACATTTTTTAGAGATTTGCAGCAAGATGAAAAACCTTGTCGATAAACTGCATAGTCTAGAAATATTGAAAAAGCTAAGCAAAAGTTTGTCATGAATGTGTAAAATATATAGAGAGAATAGTCTGTTTTAATCCACTATGTTATTGGCGTGGCTTCTGGAAAACAGTAGGCTATGAGTAATTAAGTTTTGGAGAAGTCAAAAGTTCATTAATACATGCATGTTTTTGACTGGGGGGTGGGGGTTGGTCAGCATCCCTAATTTCTGTATTGTTCGAGGGTCAGCTGTATCTTGGAGTCCTTCTGCCACAGCTGCTTACAAAGACCAAGCTCTTTAAACCAAAAAAATCAGGACACATGAAATTTATTTATATGAATATTCCTAATCTCAAATAATCTGACACCCCTTCAAGGGCTATTTTTAAAAAATATTTTTAGAGGATAAAGAGAAACTAATTTTCTATTTAAAAAAATTGTATGTTTTTGTTTGTGTTCCAAATAAGGGTATTAACCTTATGCAATTTAACAATTTAACATATTTGAATTAATGCTTTTTTATCTAAATTTATACCTGGAAGGCATTGTGCACACAAAGGCATAATCACAAAAATATGTCTAGACAGTCTTGAGAAACATATTTTTAAAATTTCTTTTCTTTTCCCTGGAATGTATGTAGACAAAACGTATTCCGACTTTTCTCTCCTTTTTTTTTTTGTATGTGTGCATGATTTTTCTGAAAGAAAGGATTTGGAGAAGAAAAATCACTGGCTTGCTAATCAGAACTGCACTTAAAATAACTCAGTTTTCACATTCCAGCTGATGGAGATGGGTGTCTTCAGAGGCACGCCCTCTGGTTGTTGGTGTCTCTTAGCCTTGCACTGGACAAATCCCACTGTGACTATTAAAAGCACTTGGGAGAGCTAGCTCAGCTCTGGCGGGGACCCATCTACTTTGGCCAGACTGGGACAGGTTTATCGTTTGTCGAGGGGCCTGAGTTAACTGGCAACTCTTGTCTGATCTACTTCAGTGCCTCGGAATGTTTTTCAACGGGTGCCTCGGGGAGCTTCCAGGCCACTAGGAGCTAGTTAATCTGATTCTGCCTCCCATGTGGATGTTGAATTTGAGGGGAGAAAGGCAAATTTTATTCCTCCCAGAATCTTGAAACTTTTGGGGGAACTCAAAGTGATAGAGAAAAGTATGGAGGTGACAGGAAAGCTCCTAATCCGAACTTCAAAGGAGATTGAGTGCTGGCTGCCCTCCATCGCTTTCCCGCAAGGAGGCGGAGGGAGGGTGCTGGTGATTTAGATGAGGAATGGCAGTGATTGTAACCAGGAAATTCAGAGTGGAAATAGGATAAATCAATGTAAGAACATTAAAAAGTGAACTTGACAGAACTTGGTGACTGGATTTGTAGAAGGAAGGAAACGTCAGGACAGTGCCTGCATTTCTTGTTTGAGCAACTTGTTGGGTGGTGATGCTAGCTACCAAGGTAGGAAACAGAAGAAAGCTAGATGTAGGGACAGGTACTGAGTTCTGTCTGGACATAGGGAATTTCAGGTACTATAGTCTATCCTGAGATGTCAAGCAGTTGAGTGGATGGGATTCTAGCATGAGAGCCATGGCCAGGTGAGAAATATAAAATTTTGATGTCCTTTGCATACAGGTGAAGGAAGTCTTGGAATGAGATTACTCAGAGTATAGATTAAGTGGGAAGAAGGGCCCAGGAAAGAGCCTTGATTAAAATCAGTTTTTAAGGAGGAAGCCACGGAATATAAGCTACAAAGGAGATCAAGGAGACAGAAATTGATCAGCAGCAAGAAGCAATTCAGAATCTTTCTCATTGCCTTTTGTTTTGATAATTTATCTTTACCAAGAAATATTGCAGATATTTAAAACGGTATAGACCAGAAAATTATGACAAACATCCATGAAACTCTACTGCTTGAACATAGTTGGGAGTCCCTTCCTCACTACTCTCCCCACCTTCTCTGTGAGTAACCTATTTTAGAAATCCAGTGTTTCTCTTTAAACTTTCATAGCCCCTCATGCCCTTACAGCTGCTACACCTGCTTCTGTGAACCCAGCCTGTGCCATCAGAGACCCACAGCCAATGAGGAGCGAGGCTTTGTGTATCACCGGTGCCTCATTCCTATAAGCACGTGGGGTCGGGGGTTAGCTTTGTGCTCAAAACTTGCCGTGGAGTGTGCCTCCCACAGCATCTCTTCTTGTTGGGCTGCTGCCTTGGTCTTATTTGGTGTGGAGGCCTGGCTTGCTGTCTAGTTGAAGAGGTTGCACCTGGAAAACAGGTGGGATTTGTTCAGGAGGCTTGGAGGGAGGGTGTTGTAGGCAGGGAGCGTACCTTGTGCTAAGGGCCAGGACAGGTGAGCACCAGAATAGTGAGCCAGAGATCGTGAAAAGCAATTAGCGTGGTTGGAGGCTGGAGGCCTGGGAGCTCAGGAAGCGGCTTGTAGAAATGGTGAGCACTTTGGGGGTAATTGTAAAAAGTTGAAAGTCGCTGAACAAGTTAATCCCTCTTGTTTTACGGGTAAGTAACTGAAGGACTGAGGATGGGGAGAAACCATAGAAGTTTGCCTAACTAGTTGGTGGTAAAGCTGGGACTAAACCCGAATACAGTTGACCCTTGACTAACACAGGCCCAGTTCTGAACTGGGCTGAACTGGGCTGCTGCCTTGGTCTCTTTGGTCTGGAGGCCTGGCTTGCTGTCTAGTTGAGGAAGTTGAACCCTGGTTATATGTATTCATATATACTTTAGTACAACAGAATGTTGACATACACAAACGATACAGTCTGACCAGCCCCTGGCTGTATCTTGCTTCATTCTGGATAAATCTTCCAGGAGGCATAATGATACGACCTGTTTGGCAACTGGATGTTTTTGGTTCTGATGTCTCCCCTGAACATAGCTTCATTTGTCACTTTTCTTCTGACTGCTTGTCTCCCTAACTGGGCCCACTGTTCTGACTTACGCCCTACTCCTATCTGTCGCGTGAAGGTCCCAGCAAGCCTCATGTCCTAGCTGGGTGGATTGAGGAGTATTAAACCTATTCATTTATATCCTTTCATGATTTACAGATATACAGTGGGCAATGGGAAATTTCTTTCAATTAGCCTAGTAAAATATTCTATAAAGCAGTTGCTATTCCATAAATAATCACTTAAATAGACAATAATGCACCTTAAAAATTATGCAATCATTCCATTATGCAATCATTCCATTTTGAATAACTTTTTTGTAACATTGAAACTTATCTTCCCTTCTCTACCCCTTGTCCCACAACTAATATGTTCTGTCAGTACAGAATTTTGTATGTAGTTTCTTAAAATAGCTATGAATCTTTTTAGCCCAAGGAAGCTTTTCCATATTTGTATTTCATTTCTAACTCCTT
Source organism: Saimiri boliviensis (assembly GCF_048565385.1). Taxonomy (NCBI): domain Eukaryota; kingdom Metazoa; phylum Chordata; class Mammalia; order Primates; family Cebidae; genus Saimiri; species Saimiri boliviensis. Next base: position 65,317,953 of record NC_133462.1, read on the forward strand.
TTGAGATAGCAAAAGTTTCCCAATATCCCAAGAAGAATCTGAGATAGGGCTCAAGAAGGACTTTCTGACACAGAAAGGTTGTAGAATATTTCATTTAAAATAATATAATAGTAATAGTTTTTAAAACGGAGGGGAGAGGTCACCCTATATCCGTGAGGGCTGCAGGGAAGAGTTAAATGACTTCTGAAGGTCTGATTCAGCCCTAAGATTCTTTGATGTGATTGTTCTGTGCTTTCCAGCTGTCTGTCTTTGATCCAAGCTTTGCCTGCTGGAGCTGAGCTCCGAGTGAGAAACTTCCAGCTCCACACCACCCTCGGCAACCCAGGACCTTGAGCCAGCTGGCTGACCGTGCTCTCTGGGGATTCCACGCCAGGACTGATTGGCTCCTCTGATTTGCTTTGACTGTTTGACTTCCAGGGAAGGCCTATGGCAGGTGGAGCTGATGAACCCCTTCCAGGGATCTTCTGCCTCCATTAGTTAACTCATCAGGGACTTCCCAGGCATCCTCTCTCACTGAGCAGGGACGCTGTCTTCCTTTTACCTTGTCCCTTTCACACTCGCTGGTTATGCATGGTTGACTGGGCAACTCACTTCTGCAACCGGCCATCTAGTTCAGCCACTGGAGCTCGGCTTGATTTCTAAGTCCTAGATATGGTTCAAGTTAAGTAGAAGCCTGTTTAATTCCTTTTTGAGTACAAAGTGATTGAGCAAGTGGTATATTCAAGATAGAGTAATAACTTAATTGGGGACAGAATGGTTTTAATAATGGGTCTATTGCAAGGAACAATTGAATCAATAACTTATTTGCTGGGTTCATGTATGTATACATACAACAGACTCTTAACATACACAAAAGATAGAGTCTGAGATCCATGCGCTTCCCCAAATTCATAAATATGAAAATATTTTTAAGATTTTTTGTTTGCTCCTCAACCCCATTCCTGTTGTCTTGTGACTTTTCAACTTCTGTAAACATTTTACCTCTGATTCAATGAGATAGTTTTATAGCACTAAGTGGTACTTCCAGAAACTATTTTTAAAAAAATATCAACTTGCATCTTAGATCCAGAGGGTGCAGGTGGGTTTGTTACTTGGGTGTATCACATGATGCTGATGTTTGGGGGCGAATGATCCCATCATCAGGTAGTGAGCATTGTACTCAATAGGAAGCTCTTCAGCCTTTGTCCCCACCCTCCGTAACCCCCCTGAGTCACCAGTATCTATTATTGCCATCTTTATGTCCACATGTACCCAACATTTAGCTCTCACTTATAAGTGAGAAAATAGGTATTTAGTTTTTTCTGTTCCTGCATTAATTTGCTTAGGATAATGGCCTCCAGCTGCATCTATGTTGCTGCAAAGGACATGATCTCATTTATGGCCGTATAATATTCCATAGTGTATATGTACCACATTTTTTTTTAAATCTAGCCCACCATTGATGGGCACTTAGGGTCAATTCTGTGTCTTTGCTATGGTGAATAGCACTGCAATGAACATGCAAATGCATGTGTCTTTTTGGTAGAATGGTGCATTTTCTTTTGGATATGTGCCCAGTAATAGTATTGCTGGGTCGAATGGTAGTTCTGTTTTATGTTCTTTAAGAAATCTCTACTCTTCCTGTTTGAATACCCTTTATTTCTTTCTCGTGCCTGATTGCCCTGGCCAGAACATCCAATACTATGTTGAATAGGAATGGTAAGAGAAGGCATCCTTGGCTTGTGCCAGTTTTCAATGGGAATGCTTCCAGCTTTTGCCCATTCGGTATGATATTGGCTGTGGGTTTGTTATAAATAGCTCTTATTATTTTGAGATGTATTCCATCAATAGTTTATGGAGAGTGTTTTAGCATGAAGCATTGTTGAATTTTATCGGCCTTTTCTGTATCTATCGAGAGCATCACATGGGTTTTGTCATTGCTTCTATTTACATGATGAATTATGTATATTGATTTGCATATGTTGAACCAGCCTTGCATCCCAGGGATGAAGCTGACTTGATCGTTGTAGATAAGCTTTTTGCTGTGCTGCTGGATTCAGTTTGCCAGTATTTTACTGAGGATTTTCACGTCGATGTTCATCGGGAATATTGGCCTGAAATTTTCTTTTTTTGTTGTGTCTCCGCTAAGTCAGGATGATGCTAGCCTCATAAAATGAGTTGGGAAGGAGTCTCTCTTTTGCTACTGTTTGGAATAGTTTCAGAAAGAATGGTACCAGCTCCTCTTTGTACCTCTGGTAGAATTCAGCTGTGAACCTATCAGGTCCTGGGCTTTTTTTGGTTGGTAAGCTATTAATTACTGCCTCAGTTTCAGAACTTGTTATTGGTCTATTCAGGGACTCAACTTCTTCCTGGTTGAGTCTTGGGAGGGTGTATGTGTCCAGGAATTTATCCAGTTTTTCTAGATTTTCGAGTTTATTTGCATAGAGGTGTTTATAGTATTCCCTGATGGTAGTTTTTATTTCTGTGGGATCAGTGGTGATATACCCTTTATCATTTTTTTATTTATTGTGTCTATTTGATTCTTCTCTCTTTTCTTGTTAGTCTGGCTAGCAGTCTATTTTGTTAATCTTTTCAAAAAACCAGCTCCTGGATTCATTGATTTTTTTTTTAAGGGTTTTCTGTGTCTCTGTCTCCTTCAGTTCTGCTTTGATCTCAGTTATTTCTTGTCTTCTGCTAGTTTTTGAATTTGTATGTTCTTGCTTCTCTAGTTCTTTTAATTGTGACAGTGTCAATTTTAGATCTTTCCTGCTTTCTCCTGTGGGCATTTAGTCTATAAATTTCCCTCTGAACACTGCGTTAGCTGTGTCACTGAGATGTTCTCTCTTTGTTCTCATTGGTTTCAAATAGCTTATTTCTGCCTTAATTTCACTATTTACCCAGTAGTCATTCAAGAGCAGGTTGTTCAGTTTCCCTGTAATTGTGCAGTTTTTAGTGAGTTTCTTAATCCTGAGTTATAATTTGATTGCACTGTGGTCTGAGATACTGTTATGATTTCCATTCTTTTGCATTTGCTGAGGAGTGTTTTATTTCCAATTATGTGATCAATTTTAGAATAAGTGTGATGTGCTGAAAAATACATATATTCTGTTGATTTAAGGTGGAGAGTTCTGTCGATGTCCATTAGGTCCACTTGGTCCAGAGCTTAGTTCAAGTCCTGAATATCCTTGTTAAATTTCTGTCTCGTTGATCTGCCTAATATTGACAGGCAATATTGTGGGTGTTAAAGTCTCCCACTATTATTGTGTGGGAGTCTAAGTCCCTTTGTAGGTCTCTAAGAACTTGCTTTATGAATCTGGGTGCTCCCGTATTGGGTGCACATATGTTTAGGATAGTTAGCTCTTCTTATTTCATTGATCCCTTTACCATTACGCCCTTCTTTGTCCTTTTTGATCTTTGTTGGTTTAAAGTCTGTTTTATCAGAGACTAGGATTGCAACCCCTGTTGTTGTTGTTGTTTTTTCCTCTCCATTTGTTTGGTAAATCTTCCTCCATCTCTTTATTTTGAGTCTAGGTGTGTCTTTGCACGTGAGATGGGTCTCCTGAATACAGTACACTGATGGGTCTTGACTGTTTATCCAATTTGCCAGTCTGTGCAAGCAGTTTGGAGATTTCTTTTTTAAATTATACTTTAAGTTCTGGGGTACATTTGCATAACGTGCAAGTTTGTTACATAGGTATACACATGCCATGGTGGTTTGCTGCACCCATCAAGCCATCATCTACATTAAGTATTTTTCCTAATGCTATCCCTCCCCTAACCTCCCACCCCCAACAGGCCCCAGTGTGTCATGTTCCCCGTCCTGTGTCCATGTGTTCTTATTGTTCAACTTCCACTTATGAGTAAGAACATGCAGTGTTTGGTTTTCTGTTTCTGTGTTAGTTTGCTGAGAATGATGGTTTCCAGCTTCATCCATGTCCCTACAAAGGACATTAACTCATCCTTTTATATGGCTGCATAGTATTCCATGTGTATATGTGCCACATTTTCTTTATCCAGTCTATTACTGGTGGGCATTTGGGTTGGTTCCAAGTCTTTGCTATTGTGAATAGTGCTTCAGTAAAGATATGTGTGCATGTGCCTTTATAGAATGATTTATAATTCGTTGGGTATATACCCAACAATGGAATTGCTGGGTGAAATGGCATTTCTGGTTCTAGATCCTTGAGGAATCACCACACTGTCTTCCACAATGGTTGAACTAACTTACACTCCCACCAACAGGGTAAAAGTGTTCCTATTTCTCCACATCCTCTCCAGCATCTGTTGTTTCCTAAATTTTTAAATGATCGCCATTCTAACTGGTGTGAGATGGTATCTAATTGTGGTTTTGATTTGCATTTCTCTAATGACCAATGGTGATGAGCTTTTTTCATGTTTGCTGGCTGCATGTCATTTTTTGAGAAGTGTCTGCTTATATTTTTCACCTACTTTTTGATGGGGTTTTTTTCCTGTAAATTTAAGTTCCTTGTAGATTCTAGGTATTACCTCTTTGTCAGATGGATAGACTGCAAAAATTTTCTCTGATTGTGTAGGTTGCCTGTTTAATCTGATGATAGTTTCTTTTGCTGTACAGAAGTTCTTTAGTTTAATTAGATCCCATTTGTCAATTTTGGCTTGTTGCCATTGCTTTTGTGTGTTAGTCATGAAGTCTTTGCCCATGCCTATGTCCTGAATGGTATTGCCTAGGTTTTTAGGATTTTTATGATTTTAGGTCTTACATCTAAGTCTTTAATCCATCTCGAGTTAATTTTTGTATAAGGTGTACGGAAGGCGTCCAATTTCAGCTTTCCGCACGTGGCTAGCCAGTTCTCCCAACACTATTAAATAGGGAATCCTTTCTCTATTGCTTTTCCCAGGTTTGTCAAAGATCAGATGGTTGTAGACATGTGGCATTATTTCTGAGGCCTCCGTTCTTTCCATTGGTCTATATATCTGTTTTGCTTCACCTACGAATTTACAAATTGCCTTTATTTGCATGTGGATATATATAGACATATATTTCTGTGTAGAGGCCTTATTAGGCCACTACTGAATTAAAATTTCTACTTTTTACTTCATTTTAAACTTTTTTTCCTACTACGGTTCATCACTGTCCTCCTAAGCTTGAATTTTTATTTTTAAAGTCCTAAATAATGTGTGTTTGTTCTTGTTATACATTCAAACAACACAGGCAAAACTCACATTCCTCCATACTGCCAAACTAATCCTATTTTTCTTTCTAGAGAGTGAATGTTGAAAATTGGGAGTGCTTCTTGTTAGCCTCAAGGACATCATTTGAGGGATCATTCAGCAGAGTTCTAAGAGCACAGACTCTGGGGCCTGCCTGCTAGGGTAAGCCTGAGGCTCTGCCTCAGTTTGAATCCCAGCGCTTCGCTTATCAGCTGAGAGATGTGGGTAAGTCTCTTAACTCTATGCCTCAGTTTCTTCCTCTGCAAAAATGGAGGCAATAATAGTACTATTTTGTATTATTTTCATGAAGGTTAAAAGAGTCAATTCATGTAAAGCACTTAGAACAATATTTGGCATAAAATAAGTGCTCAAAAGTGTTATGTATATATACATATTTTAGAAAATTATATTTTATATACACAGTACTATACTGTTACATATATTTTTATTTCTTGCTTTTTAGAAACTTTTTCCATGTTAGCACAATCAGATGCTGTATAATCCCACTCTTTTCTAAACCATAGTTTTTCATTGTATATATGTGACATAATTTGTTTAGCCATTGCCTATTGATGGATAGTCATACTGTTTTAAATTTGTTGCTATTACTAACAAAGCTGCAATGAATTACCTTTGTACCTGCCTCCTTTTGTGTATGTATGTGGATGTGTTTCTTTAGGCACATACTGAAATGTGGAATTACTGGGTTATCGATTAAATGTGGTGGTAGTGGCCGTGTGTGTGTGTGTGTGTGTGTGTGTGCACACGCGCTATTTTGGACATTATTATTCTTGCTTTAAAATATGTTTAATATTTACCCAAAATATTTACCTTTTCTGGAATTATCCTTTTTGTACTTTATAGTTCCACTGGGGTCATCTTTAGTTCAAATAACTTCCTTTTGTGTATTTTATACTGCAGACAGGCTAATGATGAGTTTGCTCAATTTTTCTCAGCTTTGCCTTTTCTGAGAACATTTCTTTTTGCCTTTGTTTTTTGAAATTAAACTTTCCGTTTGAGATAATTGTGGATTCATGAGCAGTTGTAAGAAATAGTGTAAAGGGATCTTGTGTATTTTTACTCAGTTTCCCCCAATAGTAAACTCTTGCAAAACTATAGTACTGAAAGCCTGAGATACTCGTCAGGGTCTATCCTTTGGCTGGACCTGTACCTCAGCATCTCCCTAGCAGTACATGACCTCGAGCTCTCTGCTCAGCTTTTAGCGTCCCAGCATATTCTCTGCTAGAGTTCTTGAGGTTTTGCCCTTGAGCTGGCCGAACACTCAAGGTGAATTTTATGCTTATTATTTTTTTTTTGTTTTGGCTCCTTCTTTTCAGGTCCCTCCTCTCTGAAACTCTGACCCCTTGAATCCAATTACTGTGGCAACTATTAATACTATTCCGTTTCCTCTATCCAGTGAGCTGGAAAAAGTTGCAATCAGAGAGGTAATAGGAGGCTAGCTAGATTATTTTGGGCTTAGTAGGCCATTGAAGCCATTATAGGCAATTGTAGTCATTGATATCAGAATAATCAACATTATAAATGGGTGTTGATTTGGGAGATGTCTGCTGAGATAATTATATTGATTTTTCCCTTTAATATATTAATGTGGTAGATTACATGAATAGATACGTAAAAGCTTATAGAATAAAATGATTTCGATTGATTATTTTCTAGTGTGCTGTTACTAAGTTTGCTACTATTTTCTTTAGGACTTTTGCATGTCTGCTCACAGGCCGTATTGGCTGATAGTTTTATTTTCTCATGTTGTACTTGCCCAGTCTCAGTACTAGAATTATGCTAGCTTCATAACATGAGTTTAGTAGCTTTCCACCTTTTTTATGTCAGTATTTAGTATGAATTGGATAGTTTCTGTTCTTTGAATGCTTGGTAGAATTTTTCCAAAGTTTATTTACTTATTGTCTATATTTTCACACTGTTGTAATTTATACTTTCCATAAAATCATTTTAATCTAGTTTCAAATTTGTTGGTATAACATTGTACATAGATTTCTCTTATAATTAAAAGAGTTGTAGCTATAGTACCTTTTTCCATTTACTTGTGGCTTTCTTTTCATGATCAGACTCAGTTTATTTTCAGAGACTTAGCTCTTAGTTTATTGATCAGTGCTTTTAAAAATACATATTATCTTTCATTAGTTTCTGGGTATATCTTCATTAATTCTGCTTTATTTGGCATATTTATTTTTCCTTTTCTAGATTTTTAAGTAGTTCAACTATTCACAATTTTAGTTTCTATCAAATGCAGTTAAGGCCATAAATGTTCTTAGGATTCATTTAGTGTGCATGTCATTGATTTTGGTATGTCATATTCTGTTTGTTTTTATTTCAAAATAGTTTATTTGCAGGTTTAAAAAAATCGTAGATGCTTTTTCTATAAATGCATATACATTTCTGGCTGCATATTTTTAGGGGTAGAGGTGCTGTAGTGGATGGTGTGGTATGTTACATAGTTCTCTCTTCAGGACTAAGACAGTCATTCTCCCAGGCACAGGAATGTTGGCTGCTAATGGGCCACAACTGAGTCCTTCTTTAGGCATTGCCCTCAGCCAAAGCGAGCTACTCCCCCAAAGTCACACCCCTTTCCAGGGCAGCTTACATCCGTGACTGGTTGAGGGGTACAAAGTTCTGACTTCCATTCCTCAGTTTGGGACAACGTCGAGGGCATTCCTAGATCCAGAGTTCTTCGTAGGATCATCCGAGACCTCTATTGCTGCTGCACTGTGGTTCACCTTCTCCCTCTGCCAGTCCTGCTCCGCCTTCCCCTGCTGCCCACTTTTTTGCAAGTGTTGCTCTAGGGAGTACTACTCAAAACCTCCCTGTCCACAGATACCTATCTCAGAGTTTGTTTCCTGGGGAATCCGAACTTTGACAGGGCTATCTTGTGGTTGCTGTTTCTAATGTAATTTACATTAGCGAACCTTTTTTTCTGCATGCACAGGTAGGAGAGTTTCTATACCTGGAAGTAGAATCACTGGGTTAAAGGGCATACACATTTTCAGTTTCACCAGATACCACTTACTAGCTTCCTGACACTGCTGTGCTAGTTCCCCCCACCGCATCCCCACCATCAGCCATGTATTTCTTTCTACCCTGGCCACCACTTTGTTACCATCCTTTTACTGCAGCTCTTCCAGGTCATTCTGGGTGTATAGGTAATTCTTTAAAATCTCATTTATTGAGTCTCCCTTTAATAGATTAATTCTGGATGTTCACTCCCATTATTTTTTAAAGACATACAATTAATGAACTTTTTTTGTTCAGAATATAAAACCAGGGGTTAGAAAACCTAGATTCTAATCCCTATTTTTGCCTAGGATGAATTCTGTGGCCTAGATTCAATTTCATCCTCTCTGGACCTCATAGTTTCTTATCTATTAAATACGTAAGTTTGAGAGGCTGTCCTAGGCCCCTTCCACACTGCCAGCATGTGATTCCCAGGCTCAGTTCCTACCTCTCCTCCCACCAATGCCCTCTTCCCCACTGCCTATATTGAGGCCATGGCTTAGAGACCATCTTTGCTCTTCCTCTTAGAGAAAGAAATCTTTTGCCTCTCATGGTGATCAGGGGCTAGAGGTGAGGCTTTGGGTGGGAGAATGCACAGAAGTGGGGAGGAAAAAGTGGGGATCAATTTCTTCATTTTCTTTGACACTGCTTCTCCCCACCCTGCCCCCACAACCTCCACCTAACTCAAATCTCCTGGATTTCCCACTCACTGGTCTAGAAACAATGTTCACCAATTCTCATTTCATTGTTTTTATTTATATAGTTCTATTTCATTTGAGGTGCCAGGCAACATGAGTAACAAAGATCTGGTCTTTTAAAGTTAAGGTTTTAGATGGATCAATGTTTATTGAAAAAAAAATTTGTTGATACTGTTTTGGGAAGTATGGGAATATAAGTTGAATGAAACTGTCTCCCCGCTCACAGCACAGTCTGATGGCAAGACTGGGTACACATACTCGAATGAATAAGCAAACAACAGGAGCATAATAGAGTCCTTTAGATGTGGCCAGGAATGAAATGCTTACCAATCTTGGGGTGGCCAGAGGAGCCCTTACTGAGGTGAATGGAGTTAAGCTGGCAACAGAATGGCAAAGAGGAGGGGATGAGACCATATTAGCTATTCTGCTTATGGTTACACCTTTGTACACGTTTAATGCTTCTTCATGAGGAGAAATGAATGGATGCTAAATACACAGTCAACTTTTCAAGATGCTCTAAGGCCCTTGGAATCTGCTCCAGATAAGACCTAGTGTCGCTCTTAAGGTATCTTTGTCAATAGCAATGCAGTTTTTCTGGTTCAGAGTCTTAGAGTCCTCCCTCCTGAGATTTTGAGGTTGAGATAAGAATGTGTAAGTCCATAGAATGTTTGGACTGTGGCTTTTCAGACAGGCAGGTCATCGGTTTCATATGTGAAGATGCCCAGTCAACCATGAAAATAAATGACCATGTGTACTGTCTACCTACTGGAGGAAAACAGTCATTCGATTTAATAGAATATTAAACTGGCAGGCCTAAGAGCCTAAAGGAGGTCTATGAGTCTTAAGGAAATGGGTCCAAACCAATCTTTTTTTTTTTTTTTTTTAAATTAGTTTCTTTTAGATTTTTGTTTTATTTTAACTCTTGCATCCGTGGGTGTGAAACTCCCTATTAGCAAAATTGACTGCCTCTGGGCAGATGTCCGTGTTCCCAGAGCCTACTGACAAAGGGGTAAGAGAAGAAAGCGGAGATACTGAGAATTGATTAAAGAACATATGCAAGGAATCAATAAATTATACCAACTGAATTGGAATTCTAGTGACCAAGCACTGTTTAAACAAAATGGCTGGTCAGTTTTCATCTTGGATGGAAATGTCATCCAATAGTTCCCCTACTGGGAATAACGCCACAAACAATTATAGAAAATTGACTTTATACCTGAATTCCCAAATGAAAGGGAAAAGTTCCAGGCACCAGAATTCTCCAATGCACACAAAAATATTGAGAGGAAATGATCTGGAACTATGTATCAGTGAGCTGTATCTTTGAAGCCATGCATCAACATGGGCAAAAGTTCTTTATGTAAATGAGAACTGAGGGCAGTGACTAATCTGGATGGGGTTAATCAGGAAAGATTTGCTAAAGATGGATGTGACATGTAGTCTTCTGGTTCTTGGTTTTTGTTTTTGCAAATGAAAAAATAGATTGTGATTGAGGATAGGGGTATAAATTCCACGTGGTAAGATCTTCTCCCTTCAGTGGGAGTTTCAGACCACAGAGATCCTCTTCCCATCTCTATTTACCTGAATTCCCTGCTTCCATAGCCTGTAGGTTGCAGAAAGGGAGAACATATTCCAGGCTATTACTTTCTAAGGGCTTACTTCCATGTGAATTGATGAGCAAGGCATCTTGGTGCCTTGTTGAGTGTTCATTTCCCCACAGGTTTATATTTCATTTCCAGTGTGAACGTATCAATGCTGTCAATACGCATACATTTTCATTAAATGACTTTCAGTTTCAATATACATACTTGTAATGCCATTAATTGTAAACAATTATGAAGAAAGAGAACACTGCATTTGTTCTCAAGATCTCAGACTAGATTACCTTGTTCTCCTAACAGGTGAAAGTCCTTTTGCTCAACAAATTAGACATAAACACGTTACTTATATTTTAGGCTATTTTGGAAGGCTTTTCCCCTTGTCGCCTTTCCCATTCAGTCATGTGTGAAGTCTAAGGTTAATTCCTGATCATAGGCACTAAATGAGTGGAACCTTATCCTGAGTAACAGAAAATGGCAGATAATCCAAAAGATATTTTTATTTGGCTTTGGAATATATGTGTATACTTTCCTTTGAATGTGGGAGTGTTTGACATTCCAAAAAATTTATTTCAAACTAAATTAGGAAGTCAAACTGGGAAGACTTCATGCTCCTGCAACTAAGAGGCTACATCCAATTTCTAGTCCTGCCAACCTCAATTAATTCCACCTTGCAGCTCACTTCAAGCTGTGGAAAAGCATGAAGGACTCAGGCTCATTCACACATTATTCTCTGTTCTGGGAAACCTGTGTTGAAGCAGGGAAGGGGTTAAATAGATCAGTTTTAATAGGTTTCCTGAAGTAAAGAGGGAGACTCGAGAAATCAACAGAATTGTGGTTAATACAGACTTAAGAATTAATCCATGAAGAACATCTGTCTGAGGTTCCAACAGGAACTTTCCAAATATAGCAGTTAATCCAGATCAATACACTGAGTTTATTATGCCCTAGACACTTTGGTTGTTATAGTGCATATAAGATTAAAAAGCAAGCAAGCAGGCAAATGAACATCTGATGCCTACAAAGACTTAAATGATCTAGCTCGTGCCTATTGAACCTCATCTGCTCCTGAGTTCCCTTTGCTCCTGATGTGCCAGCCCCACCAGCCTTCTCTTGTTTTCTTGAATGTACCAGGTCTTTCTTGACCCTGGGCCTTCATATGCTTGACTTCTGCTGCCTGGAGTTGCCCATCACTCCTTACATGGCCGACTCCTTCTCTTCTAGATCTCGGTTTACGTAGCCACACCTCAGAGAAACCTTTCCCAGCTGCCCTTCCTAAAACGCATCCCTTTTGTGATTTGCTGTCTTGGTAATCCCGCTGTCCCCTCTACTGCCAGTTTGTTTTCTTTTCTCTTGGTCATTTACTAGAGTGCAAGGATTATGCAGGCAGGGACTTTCTTATTCCGTGTTGGTTATTCCGTGTTGTATCTCCAACTCCAGACATGGCCTGGCTCGGAGAGATGCAGGATGCATATTTAGGGTCAGTCAAAGCTGAGTAAGATCTGATATGAAAGAGCTCACAGCCGAGTGGCGGTAAACCTGCAAAGAGTAACCACTGTAAGTTATTTCAGAAGTTACTGTTAGCTTGAAATTTTAAAAATGGCACTACCAATTTTAAGGATTTTTAAAAAATTGTATTTTTTGATTATAAAAGGTTTCGATTTTTGTATCAGGTATATGCCTATCCATCCTTTTCTCCTCACTATTGGATTAATTTTGAAGCTGATCTCAGGCATCACATGAGGGCTAGGACTAGGGGGAGGAAAGAGAGGTGCCCAGGGTACACACGGAAAGGAGGGAGCCCCAGTTTGCAGGTGCCAACCCTGCCTTCACAGGACCTAAGGGCCTAGAGTCAGGCATCTTTCAATGTCACACCATAGGCTCCTTGCTAGCCTCTCCCAAGCCTTGATGCCATGTGCGTCCTGCATCATATCAACAATAAGTGTTTAAGACACTTACACCTGTGTAAGACAAACATACTTTACTTTTAAAAATCATATAACTACATGATCATTATCACACTTAACAATTTCTCTTTGGGAGGCCAAGGCAGGAGGATTGCTTGAGACCAAGAGGTTGAGACCAGCCTAGGCAATATATCAAGACCCCATCTCTATGAAAAAGCATTTAAAAATTAGATGAGTGTGGCGATACATATTTGCAGTCTCAGCTACTAAGGAGGCTGAGGCAGGAGGATCGCTTGAGTCTACTCAGTTTGAGCTGTGATGGTACTACTGCACTCCAGCCTGGGTGACAGAGTGAGACCCCATCTCTAAAGCAAAACAAAAGCAAAGCCCAAAAATCCCAAATGATTTCTTACTGTTATCAAATAGCCGGTCAATACTCAAGTTTCCTTGATTATTTCACAATACCTTTTTTGGTTGATTTGTTTGGAGGATCCAAGCAAGGTTCACATGTCGCGCTTAGTTGCTATGGCTCAGGGTCTCTTTCAGTCTGTTGGTTTCCTCATCCCTCTTTTGATTGCTATTTTTGTTTTGTGCTTTCCTTGCAGTTTATGAGTTAAAAGAAAAACAGGTGATTGGTTCTATAAAGCTTTCCACATTCTTAATTTTTCTGCATGCAAAATTATGGGACACATTGTGTTTCTTCTACCCCCAGTTTGTCCTGTAAACTGGAAATTGGTTCTAGGGGTTTGACCAGATTGAATGCTTCACAAGGATGCTTCATGGATGACGATCTGTGCATCCAGCCAGGCTGGTTGTCTTTCTGTTTGTGGTGTCAGTAATCATTAAAGAGTATTGCCTGGATTCATTATTTATTAGGGTTACAAATGGTAATATTGAAATTTTATTCTTCGTTCCAGTCAGCTAGAGTATTTTTTATTCTTATTTTTAATTTTTTTGTTTAAAGATGAGGTCTCACTGTTCCACTCAGGCTGGAGTGCAGTGACACAATTATAGATTGCTGCATATTTTGACCTCCTGGGCTCGAGTAATCCACCCACCTTGGCCTCCTGAGTAGCTGTGACTACAGGCATGCACCACCTACCAAACCTGGCTAATTTTTAAAGTTTTTGTAGAGGCAAGGACTTTCCATCTTGCCCAAATTGGTCGTGAACTCCTGCCTCAAGTGATCCTCCTCAGCCTCCCAAAGTCCTGGGATTATAGACCTAAACCTGGCCTGGAATACTTAACTTCCCCTCATCAACTATTGGTTCATACTGAAAAGAAATGCTTGTTTCTTTCCCTTTATACAACAGTTTTCAGAATGAGTTGATTTTCTTTTATTCTTCAAAGGTGACCAGTGAGGAGGAAAAAGAGGTGGCAGTGGTGGTTTTTGTGTGTGTATCATGAGGAAATCGTGGATTCATTCTGGTTTTGGTGTGTTTCAATAAAGTCCCAACCTTTTGCAGTTGGAGCCGCTTTAAGTGGGCACGTGAGTCCATTTAACAAGACTCTAATTGTCTTTCTCACTGTGTGGTATGACTAGAGGGTCCAGGCTCATCTTGCATGTTTCCTGTCCCAGACCTAGAACCAGCCATTCTACCAAGGAACACTTTTATTTTTTTTTTTTTAAGGGAAAAATTACATTTAGAAACCAAAATCTGAATGTAAAAAGCTTTAAACCCAGAATCTCAAATGTCCATGATACTTACGTATTAAAAGGATGTGGTTAACAGTCTTTGATAATCTAAGACACAGACCCAGTAGCCCGTTAAGGCTGAGGTCAGTGGAAAGAGAAGAAAGACATCAAGTCCAGTTTCTCTCTCCACCTTCTCCTACCTTCCCTCACTGTCATCCTCCTATCTCAAGTTTCTGAGCACCGTGAGAAGCCAAATGTTTCCCTTTTCTAAACAACTGCTGCTCATCTATCATACATAGTTGCGGTGGGGGTGGGGGGGTGGGAATAAAGTTGGGTATAGGAAATTGACTAAAGGACCACTGAGAAGAAAATTCTACTTTTCCGTTTTAAAAACAAAGTGCTCCTCTTCCTATTTTTCTGCCTTCGTGTTTTGTGTTATGGATACTATCCTTTCATGTTCAACCCTCAGAAAGGAATGCAAAACTTTGGTTCCAAGTATAACATATCAGAAACTTGTAGAGATGGTGAAGGCAGGGACGAGAGTTGGGAGACATAGCAATCCTTCTCCATGTCGATTTGGAGCTGTAGAGAGGGTTTCCAAGAGACCCAGAACTGGCGCTCTCTGCTCTCAGGAGCGGCATCTCAGATGGAGGAAAATAACCACCTCTTCAAGCTGCCCGGAATGATTTTTGTTGTTACTGTTTCAGGGCAAAGCTATAATAGCATTTCTGAAAGTAGAGTGGTTGCTTCCTTTATTGTTACCCAATATTTCTTAGTTGATTTTTTTTCTCGGATGCTTTTCCACAAAACTTGTTGTTCAGAGGGAGACAATGGAAATCAATTGCTAATTAAATTTGTGTCTAAATTAATAAATCACACCTATTCAGATCATATCTGAATAATTTCTATTATGGTGCACATAATTGTTAGATTCAGCATTTAATGAACCATATTGTTAGGTAAAATTCTTATGACAATTGGGACTAATAGAATATATTAACCTTTATTCTTCCCAGCTTGACCTTACATTGGACCATGTTAACATGAAAACACCTGGAAGAGTTTGATCGTTAAGTGGCCATTGTGATTCTCCTGGCCCTCTGATGGAGCCTGTGAGGCTTTTGGAAATTAGCTATGTTTGATGTTTGTCGATGGGTGTCCTTATCTACAATTCGTTTTTAGGGGCTTGGTTCTATGTGCACATGTCTTCATGAAATGGAAACTCTACTATGCTCAAGAGCTGGAAAGCACCATAAATGTTGACAGTTTCCTTGGAGAACCTATAGAGAGTGTATGCTAGGTTTTTGGCCCCAGGAGATGAGTATGAAGTGAAATGGCTTTAGGAAAAATGAACATAAATCTTTTTCCCTACGGAGTACACAATCTAATAGAGCTAACAGAATAGCTTTATAAGAAAGTATAAAGGGCATTCATTCCAAAGAAATCTAAGTTTGTTCAACTAAAAGTCGTCTTATGGACCTATTCTGATGTGTGATTCTAAAGTTTGGCAATTGCTTTCTCAGAGAACATACTCATATCAGAAGGTAAACATCCCCTTGAACGTTATCTCCTTGAAGACATCAGCATAGCAGTCCATGCTGGTATTTTGGGAACACCTATTCTAGTGAACTCTAGATGTCTTCAGAGTTTGGCTTCTGCCATTTTAAATGCCTGGTATCAAACGTCTACCTTGCCTTTGTGACAGAGAAAGTGACCCTTTTTCAAGATTAGGCGATGTTACATTTAAAGGTGAAGGCCAGGCGCCCTCGTCCACCTGTGTACTAATCAGTTTGGCAATGGCAAAAGCCAACACCAACCAAGCTTTTCTTGATGCTCAGAGTCAGGCCAGTAGCTGACCTCACTGTTCTCTCGTTAATCACAACACACACACCAACACTTTGTGCAAAATCTGCTATCCCCAAATAGTGGACAGGGATCTTTCCATTTTGCTTTAACTGTAAGACCGACCCCAATAAACCGCAGTAGGCACAAAGTCCCTTTCCCTCAACCTTCCCTGACTTCTCTTTCTTGCCAGGGTGAGGAGGGTGAGATGGAGTGGCAGCATGTATCCCAGGACATCAACTGTGTAGCAGTGACTGTCTGCTGAAGTCACTGCAGGTTGGTACTCAACCTCTCTTTATTTGAACATGGGTATGGGATTGTTACTTTTGCTTTAAGCAAAATCCTTAAAAGGGAAACTAAACCCAAGTAATTTATAGAGAAGGGAGTTGGACAAATAGCCCTAAAAGATCCATTCTCCCACCTGCCAAGTCCAACAATCCTGGGATACATGCAGAAATCCACGTTAGTTTATGCATACCACTTAGAACTTTGAATCCTTCGCTCCATGTCACCATTTTAGACTATGGTCTAAAATAACTCCGTCTTCCCAAACCACTCAGGATTCATTTAGAGAAGTTTTCACAGACAAGGTAGCAGAGGTTTGAAGAATTAGGATCTAGCAGACAAGAGTGGGAAGAGCATTTCAGAAGATGGGCATGGAACTGGATGTGCTTGAGTGGACAGTGAAGGAGTCGCTGACCTCAGGCCTATCCTCAGATTTGGAGGCAGCTGCCCTCCAGCCCCTATCTAAGAACCAAGTACTTCCCTCTCTCTCCTTCAGGAAGAGCTAGGAGTACCCAGGGTGCTTCTCCAAAACTGGTCTTCTAGGCTGTGGTTTCCTCTCCCTCTGTTGTTCCCCATTCTCCTTCCAAGCAGTCTGTCCCTGGGCCTCTGACTGATTTTAGCCCAATTGTTGCTGGGCTGGGGGTAGATGGAGTAACTGCTCCTATCAGTCTGCCTGGGGTTGCTCGGTGGATATCGGCCATGAGCAGGGCTCTCCTTGGCCCAGATCCCAGTCTCCAAGCTGAGCTGAACCTGGAGACAGCCAGCTGAAGGGACCTGAGGCTTGCAGTGAACAGGTGCTCGAAGTCCTTTCCAAAGGTGGTTTCTGTGGGTGGACACAAGGCTGTTGCGTGTGGTTGATTATAGAAGTGGGGAGAGGGACAGGGAAAAACCTATTGAAAATAGTGCAGGTTTGAAGATGATGTTTTCCTAGCTGCTTTTTCAAAACTATCAGAAACAGCATACGGGAGGGGAGAAAATGAGGTGTAATTTATCAAGCAGGCTGAAGGGGACCTTTCCAGGATACAGTAGGTATTTCTGTTTGGGTGCAAAAATATTTAGTTTTAAAATTATTAAGCAACATAATCTTCTTGGTAATTTTGTCCTTTTGGTTATCTGAACAGAGTGCATATGTATCTGTCTGCAAATTACTTTAGAAAATGCATATTATTTACTTGTTCTGAAGAGGCTCTTAGGCTTGGTTGTCTAAATAGGAAATTTGGATCTAATAAAATGAGGCTATTACAGACTCTGAGGCAAATAATAACAAAGGCTATAATACCTTTAAAAATTCAAATTGAACAAAAAAAGGTCATTGGTTAGCTATGAGGTCAAAGTCCAGTATAAATCTTCACAACTAATTTCTGTCTTTCCCCATTCTCTCCCTTAACAACGTCAAGGCAAGCCCCTGGATACAAGGGAGTTCCCTCCCGACCCCCAGCTCTGAGAAACAGCTGAGGCCTCTAAGCCTCATCACCAAGAATGTCCTTTCCAAAGGTGGTTTCTGTGGGTGGACACAAGGCTGTTGCGTGTGGTTGATTATAGAAGTGGGGAGAGGGACAGGGAAAAACCTGGATATATTCTGAACATTGATTCCGGAAGCATTTGTGCTGGCAAAGGGAGGGATTACAGGGCCATTTTATTGGACATATACTTTGGGGAAGCACAGGGCCATGCCATCTTGGACAGATTTCTTACCCTGGCACTGTCCGAACCTGTGAGGTACACAATGGTGTCAGACTTGGAGGGGATTTCTGCCTTGAGCCCCATTTCCCCACCAAACTTTGGTGCCATTTTCCAGATGTCATCCGTCTACCTCAGGGGTCCAGAGTCTTGACTTTTCTTCATTTGTCTCCCCTTTCAAAGGCATATTTACTAAGAGGGGCTTTAGGACCCTCTGGCTGCATAATCTTTTTTTCTTTCTGGAAATTCCCTTTGCTTTGGAACATCCATAGCTTGGGTGCAGGCTGGGCCCTGCTCTGCTCTGGACCTCAGTTTTATCATCTGCAAACTAAGCAGAGGCAGCCTTTCTTTCTCCCAGAAGTCTCTCATGAAATTTCAGAGGGTAAAAGAGTATGCTGGTAGAGCTGCCTGGCTACATGCAGCGAGGAGCACCCCACCGCCCCATGTCCCTCCCTCTGCCTGTCCCTCAGTCCCTTTGGGTGTCCCCAAGGTCCGTGAGGCCATGAAAGTTCAGGGTTCCGTGGGTGGCTGTTTGAGCCTCCAGGACCAGCTGCCTGCCATGGCTTTCCAGCTCTAGAGTTTGGAGGTTCCACCTATTTCACAGAGAAGTGGCTGTCTTTGGCCTCCATATTGGCTGTGATGTATATGAAGGAAAAGAGATGGTGAGGCCTCTGGCTTTTACCGTATTGCTAGTTTACTCTCTTCTGATAGAAAGTTTGAAACCTCGGAGTCTCCTAAGCCAGTCTCTTGAACCTGTACACTTGGGGGACTCTTCTCCCACATGGCATATTCCCCATTGCAGTGCGTGGCCTGGGACAACATCCACATCTTTTCTCTGCAGAGGGCCCCCAGCAGGGCCTCATATCTGGGGCCCTCAGTGGCAGTGTGACTGGTCTGCTTTGAGGAGTGTCAGGAGCTGAGAGGCCCTCAGGAAGCACCCAGCAGAGAAGCAGACCTCACTTTCCAGAAACTCCCCAGCTCTAAATCTCAGGCATCCTCCTTGGAGGATTGAAAGGACCAGTATTCACCGGGAGGCTCTTGGTTGGGCTCAGCCCCTTGCTCGGTCACATGACATGCTGGGTGCTTTCCTCCGGAGCCCCTGTTTTCCTAAGTGATAGTGGATGAGAGATCAAATCTATCCCACACAGATCGTCGTTGCCATCTTAATATTTGTTAAGCTTTTTGATTTACTGAGGAGTTAAAGTCATATCAGGTCACAAAACTGCACATTAGATCTGCTTCATGAAACACTCTGAGTGAATGGTTTAACTCATTTATTTCACCAGCTTTAAACCAATGTAGCTGAAGAATTGCACCTCCCCTTTATAAATCTTTCCATTTATTTCTGACTCAGGTTTATGGGGAGGGTGAAGACCTAGCCTGTTCAGCCGCTTCACACACACCATAGAAACCTAACATGCGTTGCTTATAATGGTGAACAAGCTCAGCTCACACATGTTAGCCAAGGAAATTTCATCCAGGAAGCTGGAGGAATGTGCTTTGCAGAGAGGACTTCCTTTGGTGTTGGAGACGCACCTGTTCCTTACCCTTTTCTCTCTTCTGACTGTTGCCCTTGTGCTGTTTTCCTGTTTGCTGCTTTCACTCGACCAAGTCCAACTAATTGAAGGGGAATTTAACTGTCAGAGGATTTACAGAGAATAATTGCTGTTTGCTCTAAGAGAGAGGGTTTAGACTTACATAACAGAGAGGGTTTAGGACCCATGTAAATTAGGTCAAGAAGAATCCAGGTTGTGGCTTTTCTCAATTCCACTCCACTTCTTAGTCCTCCTCAGGAAAGTAAACTTCCAAAGAGGGACACGATTACTCTCAGCATCTTTGGCAACCCCAAGGGTGGTGGTGAGACTGTCTCCCTGAGGAAAGATCCAGGTGTCATCCTGACTGACTTTGTGGTGTTGAACGTGGCAGGGGCAAACCCTCTCTGGCTGCCTCACCTGTTCCTAATGTGGTCTAATGTAGGATCTTCATATTTCTTTTTAAGATATTTTAAGTTTTATTTATGATCGAATATCAATTTTTAAAAATGTTCCAAGGATATTTGAAAAGCATAAGTATTCTGTTTCATAAACTTCAAAATCTGTTAAATTGGGCTTGCAATGGTGATCTTTAAATCTGTTATACCCTTATTTATTTATTATCTATTTTATCAATTGATTTTTTTGAAAGGCAAGTTAAAATTTCCCACTATTTGGTCTTCTCAGCATTTTGTTATATTTTGAATAAATTTTACTTTATACATTTCTCTGATGTTTTGGGAGTATAAATGTTTATGATGGTTATATCTTTGTGAGTTGTACCTTTCATCACCATATATATTAACCTTTGTCTTTTAAAAAGTATAGTTACTGATCTATATTTCTGATGTTTTTCTTTTTGAAAATTAAGCCACAAAGGATCATGTAGTAAAACCCAGATACCATCTAAAATGAACAAATGTTAACACTTTTCATATGTACTTCAGATTTTTAAAAAAATCAATAAGCTTTTTAAAAGCAGTTTTAGGTTCACAGCAAAATTGAGTGGGAGGTACAGAGATATCCCCTCTCCCTGCATGTATAATCCCCTCTGTCATTCACATCTTATGTTAGTGTGATGTATGCTTAAAATCACTGGGCTAACATTGACCCATTACCAACCAAAGTCTGCAGTTTACATTAGGATTCACTCTTGGTGGTGTACATTTTATGGGTTTGGACAAATGTATAACATGTATCCATCATTATAGCATCATACAGAGTAGTTTCATGGCCCTAAAAATACTCTGGGCTCTGCCTATTCATCCCTTCTTCCCTCTAACCCTGATCTTTTCGCTGTCTCCATAGTTTTGCTTTTTCCAGAATGTCTTAATAGTTGGAGTCAAACACTATACAGCATTTTCAGATTAGCTTCTTTCATATAGTTATATGCATTTGTTTCCTCCATGTCTTTTTATGACTTGATAGGTCATTTCTTTTTAGTGCTGAGTAATATTCCATTGTCCAAATGTGCCACACTTTATCCATTCACTGATTACAGGACATATTGATTGCCAAGTTTTGGTAGTTGTAATTAAGATGCTATAAATAACCTTCTGCTGGTTTTTGTATCAATATAAGTCTTTAACTTATTTGGATAAATATGGAGGAGTGCACTTGCTAGATTGTATGATAAGAGTATGTTTATGCAAAAAAAAAAAAAAAAAGTGTCAAACCATCTTCCACAGTGGCTGACTACCATTTCTATTCCCTTGAGGAAATGAATGGAAGTTCCTGTTGCTCCAGAGCCTCACCAGCATTTGGTGTTGTCAGTGGATTTGGGCCATTTTAATGGATGGATAGTGGTATCTCACTGTTGTTTTAATTTGTAATTTTTTAATTATATATGAGGTAAGCATCTGTTTATATGCTTATTTACCATTTGTATATCTTTGGTGAGGTGTCTGTTCAGATCTTTTGCCCGTTAAAATTTTATTGTTGAGTTTTAAGAGTTCTTTGTAAATTTTGGAAGATAATCCTTTATCAGATATATCTTTTATAAATGTTTTCTTCTAGTATGTAGCAGATTTGATTTTTGAAGAATAAAATATCACAGATGAAGTTTAAATCCCCTGTATTTTCCTTAGTCCAATTCCCTTCTATTTCATGCTATTTGATGAACAATTACCAGGAATTTCGTGAGCATTCGGTCTAGACTTTAAATGTTTACTTGTTTTATGTATTTTCTACTTTGTAATTTATTAGTAGTCATTTCTGTGCATGAAAAATGACTTAAGATTGCATGCTGAAAATTACATTTCAAGACTTCATTCTCTTACCCATATTTAGACTGCCTTCTAGCCCGGGCAATAAAGCAATACCCTCATTCTCTCTCCCTCTTCCTCTTTCTCTTTCTTCTTCTTTATTCTTTTTTTCTTTCTCAAAAAAAAAAAAAAAAGACTTCATTCTCTGATTTTTAAAAGATCTATGCATGTTAATATATACAGATTTACTTATTTAACCAATATATTCTATCATCTGAATATATCACACTTCATATCCACTCCCTTATGTTTGGGCATGTGAATTCTTTCTAGCCTTTGGTTCTTATTAACAAAGCTTTAGTGTCTCATTGTGCTTGTATGAGAGAGATTCTCTATGAAACTAGAAGTGGAATTTCTGAGTTGTAGGATATGCAGATTCTAATAGCTGCACTAGATATTAAATTTCTCTTCACTGTGGTTGTGTCAGTTTACACAAGTGGTGTGTGAAGTTTCTATTTGTCATATTCTTACCAATAATTGGTGTGGTCAGGCTTTTACATTTTGGTTAGTCCAAGGATGGAAATTGGCATTTTGTTGTGTTTCTGTTTGTTTTTCTAAACTGCATCTCTCCAATTACTTTTGAGGCAAAATGCTTGCATATATTGGCCATTTTCTAATTTGTTAATTGCCTGTTTTCTATTGTGCTGTTTATTTTTATTGATTTATGTGAGTTATTTATTTTGAATATGAGTTTTTGTTGTCAGAGATGATGTTAAAATATGAAACAAAAAGAACGGAAAGGCCGGTACAGCATGAGTAATTACCAATCCAAATTAATGCCATATCCAGTTAGAACAAACTGAATTCACAAAGGTGTTTTTATTTTTCTTCTAAAATTGTAGAAATTTCTTTATATCTAGATATTTAATTAAATAGAATTTTTACATATATATATATATAATGGGAGAAATAGGCTCTTTTTTTAAAAAAATGAAGTCTGTTGTTTCAATCTCACCTACTGAATACTTTTTCTCTGTAAATTTTTATCCCTCCTCTATTTTATACAAAGGTGCCCTATAAATTGGGGATGTTTCTGATGTTCCTAATTTATTCCATTGATTTGTCTGTTTCTCTGCCAATAACATACTGCCTCTTATTGTTAAGCTATAATTTTATAAAGAATTGTGATTATTCATAAGGGAATCTTCTTTGTTCTTTTTCTGAACTATCTTGAATATTTATGTACATTCATTTTCCTGCATACATTTTAGAATAGTGTTGAAATTTCCAGGAAACCCTCTGTCGGCATTTTGATTTGAATTACATTGAATTTATAGAATAGTTTGAAGAGGAGCGTTTTCTGATATTTAGTTTTCCTCTCCATGATCGTGATTATGAGCTGTCACCATTTATTCCAGTTATATTTTTATGTTCTTTAATAATGGTTTATGCATTTCTCCACATAAACTTTTACATGTGGTTTGTTAGATTCACTTTGGTAGTGATCTTCTGTTAAGATTTTGTGTATTTTTATAGCACTCGTGAATTCTATTTTGGTTTTGGTTGCATTTTCCAATTGGTTATCACTTGTGGTCTAATGCTATTGATTTTTGTGTGCTTATCATATGCCTAGCAATTTTGATGTGCTTCTTATCGGTCCTAATAGTTTATCTGCAAATAATGACAATTTTGTTTTATTCTTGTCTTATTGCTTTGGCTAAGACTTAACATCAGGATACAATTAGAAAGAAAGGACTAATTGGAAATTTTATTTATTTGATAAAGAGCATATATCAAAAATTACAGTGCATATCACTTTTAATGGTAAAACTTTATGGTAAAATTTTTGTTGTTTTTCTATTAAAGTCAGGAAAAAAAAAGGGTCCCATTCTATCTCCTCCTACTCAATATTATATAGTAAATAGTCTTTTCAGCAAATAGGTTCTTATCAGGTTAAGGGGATTCCTTTCTATTTCTAGATAGCTAAAAGTTTTTTGTGAGTGATGTTTAATGTTCTAAAATTCATATTCTGTATGTGTTGAGATACTATACATATTATTCTTCACCAAACTGTTAATAATGGGTATTATATTAGAAAGGTCTGCTATTGAATCAACACTGCATTTATGAGCTAGATCCTTCTTTGACAGTGACATAAGTTTATATACTAATGGATTCAACTTGCTGAATTTTAGGTTTGATTTTTTTTTTTCTATTTCACTTGTGAGATCGGTCTATATTTGTATTTTGTGTTCTGTCACTTCTTGTTTGTGTTATCAAGGCTATGTTAGTCTCATATAATAGAATGAGTGGGAAGCACTCTCCTTTATTCTATTTTTCTTTAAACAAACTGTAAAATTTTTTTGTCCCTGAAGATTTGGTAAAACTAGTTTATGTGATGTCAATTCTTTGAAACCATTATCTAGAGCACAGTCAATTGTAAATATTCCATGAAAAGACAAGAAAACCTAGGTGGAAGCAAGGCTCTTTGAATTGTAATGAAATATTTACATTGAAATTTCAGTTGATGTAACAATGTAAGATATTGTGTGCCAAAGTGAAGTGTCCTCAAATACAAACTTTAAAGGAGGTGGACCGCAACCCATTTCATGAGTCTTGGGCCCTTTACTCAGAAATCATCACTGTTATATTTAATTTATGTATTGTTCTTTCTTCAATATTATTGGTGTTTCTCATTGGCCCTATAAGGTTTTTCACCTAAAATTTTATTGCACCTGAGAGCATTAATGCTAAATCAGCTTTTTTCTGGTATTTGTCTAGTATATCTTTATCTCCTGTTTTTTTGAAACATGTTACTTTAGTTTGGGTCTAGATCTTTTAAGCAGAATAAATAATAGCTGGATTTTATTCTTGATAATTTTAAAAATCCAGTTTGAGATTTCTTTTAATAGACTAATTTCATCGACTTAAACATACCATGATTATATATAAATTAAATTTACTAGTGATACAGTTTGTGTGTTTATTTCCACCCAAATCTCATGTTGAATTGTAATCCCTAGTATTGCAGGTGGAGCCTGGTGGGGAGGTGATTGGATCATGGGGGTAGATTTCTCATAAATGGTTTAGCAGCATCCTTTTGGTACTGGCCTTATGTTAGTGAGTGAGTTCCCGGGAGACCTGGCTATTTAAAAGCACCTCCTTCCCTCTCTCTTGCTCCTGTTCTTGCCATGTGAGACACCTACTCCTGCTTCAATTTCTGCCATGAGGAAAATCTCCCTGAGTCCTCCCCAGAAGTGAAGTGAATGCTGGCACCATGCTTCCTGCACAGTCTCCAGAACTATGAGCCAATTAAAACTATTTTCTTTATAAATTTCCCAGTTTCAGATATTTCTTCATAGTAGTGCAAGAACAGACTAATACAGCCATCTTGCTTTATTTTTGTGTATCATTTATTTTTTTCTCTCTTTTGATGCTTTCTTGGTTTGGTGAAGTATTAAATTTTGTTTTATTTTGGTTTCAATCTCTTTTCTCTGCCTTTGTAGTCATTTTTTAATTCTCCTTTTGGCCCATGGAGATGCTTATGTGTTTTGTTGTCTAAATATTTTTAAACTTAATTAAACTTATAATATTCTGTATTTAGAGAAGAGTAAAAAGTTTAAACATAAAAATCAAAGTCCCTTTCATGATTTTCAACATTTTCTTTTTGCGTCACTTTGAGTGTATATTTTGTAAGGAGCATTGGCTTCAGTTTTCTTCAATCTGAGAAACTTTGTTTTTTAATAAGAAAATGTAACCCACTGCCTAGTTTTTTGAGGGGATAAGTGTTAAGTCTGGTATTGCTCCTGTCTTTTATTGTTCTGTTTATTATGTGCTTTAGTGCTCATCTTTCCATTTTCCTAACTTTTGTAGAAATTATATCTCTTTGTTGTTGTTCTCCATACCTGAACAAAGTGATTTGGAATTTTAGCATCTGAGTTGCATTGTACTAGTGAGAATTTTTATTATATAAATTTTAAGCAAAATTTTAAAAGTACCTTTTTAAATGTTAAAGTTAGAATCATGGTGGAAGGGAAAGCAAACATGTCCTTCACAAGGCAGCAGGAAAGAGAAGTGCTGAGCAGAAGGGGGAAAAGCTCTGGATAAAACCATCAGATCTCATGAGAACTCATTATCATGAGAACGCATGTGGTAACCACCCCCGTGATTCAATTACCACGTACTGGGTCCCTCCCATGACGTGGGGATTATGGGAACTACAATTCAAGATGAGATTTGGGATGGGGACACAGCCAAGCTGTAACACAATACAGCTGAGTAGTATTCCTTTATTTTATGGATGTAACACAATTTGTTTATTCAGTACTTAATGGACTTCCCCTCAAAGTTTTGGACATAATAAAAATGCTATGAAAATTTATGTGCAAGCCATTGTGTGTACAAAGTTTTGAAATTGATGACCCATGTAGCAAGTGTATGTTTAACTTTGTAAGACACTGCCAAACTTTTTCAAAGTGGTTTTCAGTTTTGCATTCCCAACAGCAGTATATGGAAGCTCTATTTCTTCTTGAGTGAGCTTTGGTAGTTTGTGTCTTTCAAAGGATTTCATGTAAGTTGGCAGGCTATTGGAAAAGCTCCTGGCCCCTGTTAGCAACTCTGCAGCCATTGTGCCTGCAGTGGATGCAGCTCCCAGCATAAAGAGTGGCTCCTGATGAGAAGGCAGCAGTGGAGTTATTGACTTCGAACAAAGTCCCATAGGGAAGCTAGGTGGTTTTGGGAACTTCTCCTTTGGAGTGAAGAGTCCCTTTTTCTAAAATTATTTGCCTGGCAGAGTCTAAGGCTTTCCTCACGTGTGGTGAGAGTATGAGCAGGGGCTCTAAAAATCTGACATAAAGGAAGGGTATCTTCCAGGTGCAAAGGGGATAGGCCAGTGGCAAGCTTTCCTCCTTATTCTTAAAATGCTGTCTTCCTAGAATCCAAAATTTCAAACATGTAGGTGAGACTCTCTCCTTATTTTTCAGTAATGTCACAAGATTTTGTTTTACACTAATTGAATGGCCTCAGGGAGAGAATTAAGAAGGAAGACAGCCTATGATTTAATTATATCACCATCTTCCTAGAATTCTGACCTTTGACTTCTGTTAGTTATCTATCACTGCATAACCAGTTTCCCAAAATGTAGCAGATGGAAACAACAAACTTTTATTATCTGTCATGGGTCAGGAATCCAGGTGCTGCTCAGTCAGGTGGTTCTGGCTCAGTATCTTCCGCAAGGTTTCAGTCATGGTGTCAGCTAGGCTACAGACATCTAAAGGCTTGCGTGGGGAAGGATCTTCCTCCATGCTCACTCACTTGGCTGTTTGCAGGACTCAGAAGATCTGTGTCCAAGCTTGTTTATGTGGTTGTTGGCAAGCCTCAGTTGCTTGTCACTTGGACCTCTCCACAGGGTTACTTCACAACATGACAAATGGCTTTCCCCAGAGAAGGTGAGAGAGCACACACCCCAGTATAAACCACTGTCTTTTCATTGCCTCATTTTGAAAGTGATATACAACAGATATGTTGTACTCTATCCATTAGGAACAAATCAATCAATCAATCCACGTTAAAGGAATGAGGGTTACACAAGGGTGTGAATATTAGGAAGTGGGGGTCGTGTACCTTCTAAGTTAATTGTTTATCCTCCAGTATCTTGGTTTAGGTTTCCTCAGAAGCAGATCCTGAAGAAAGGATTCAATTGCAAATAGCTTTTGTTGGGGGATGAGCCCAGGAAACTATGATAGCAAATGGAGAAGTGAGATGGGAAATATAAAGAAGCCCATTAAGGGATTATTTTCTTTTTTCTTTTATGTGGGTGGGGGGCAGGATCTTATTTTGCCACCCTGGCTGGAGTGCAGTGACCCAATCTTGGCTCACTGTGATGTCCTGGGCTTAAGTGATCCTCCTATTTCAGCCTCCCAAGTAGCTGGGACCACAGGGACACACCACCATGCCCAGCTAATTTGTTTTTTTTTTATTTATTTTATTTTTTGTAGAGACAGGGTTCCACTAAGTTGCCCAAGCCGGTCTTGAACTCCTGGGCTTAGGCAATTCTCCCATCCTTGCCTTCCAAAGTGCTGGGATTACAAGTGTGAGCCACCATGCCTTGCCTAAGGAAATATTTCCAAACCAGGTGCTATTCTGGGCAATTATAAGCTCAGTCCTGCTGGGGAACTCTGGAAAATGGTGCAGAACATGCCACAGTGTTCTCCCAACCAATGAGTGAGGAAGTTGTGGAATTTATGTACCAACTCCCGATCTATCATTGATTGAGGGCTGCTTTGGGAAACAGTAATTCTGTGGCACTTCTGCTTGCCCTGCGTATACCAAGAATATACTCTCCCACCCCTAACCTTCCAACCCCACTCGTTTCTTTCTATGGAGGTAAATACTGAAAGGATATTGATGGGACACCGACAGTGTCTGCTTTACCCAGCTAGACTGCAAGCGTCACCAAGGCAAGAACCATATTCCCATCACTTCCTCTACACTGCATCAGCATTAAGTAGCATATCACCTAACACGTGTTGTTGCTCAATAAGTATTTGTTGAAAGAATGCAAACTGCTGCTGATGGCACTGTGAAGGAACTCAGTGCAATGAGGAGACAGACTTGCACACCACTAACTACAAGAGAGCAGGATAAGTGCTATCATGTGGATATTCATGGGATGATGTCAGAGTCTAGGGGAGCAACTCTGCCAGCAGCCGGAGAAGCAGTGAAGGAAGGTTTCACACAATAGTAGGTGTCTGCGTTAAGCCTTGAAAAATCAGTAGGATTTTGTGATAGGATTTTATTGGTCAGATAATGTAGGAGCAGTGCAGGAAGAAGAAAATGGGTGACAGGGGCATTTGTCATTTACAAAGAGAGATCATAGGCACTCTGGATGCTCTTGCTCTCACCCTTGTGCCTCCTGTACTAGAGAAATTTCATGCAACTGAAGCTCTTGCTGCTGTCTCTGGACCGCTGTCTTGTCCACAAAGTAATCGCCGACTTGATAGTCTGAACATGCATGAGTTCACTCTCCTCTCTCCTTCCCAGCAGGCACGCACACAACACGGTAGTTTCAAGTCCTTTTGGCAAAGATAATCTTTTCTTGATCTTTGAAAAGGCAGGTACAATATATATACACATATAACAAATATTTTCTTTATGTATTTACTGTTTGTAGGAAGTCTAACCCTAATCCAGCATTTATTAAAACAAGACAGGATTTATTAAATTGGTTCAAGTTTATCAAATATGCACAGATCTTTACATAAATTAATTTGCTTGTTAAATATTTGTAAAATTTATTAAGACTTTGGAGAAACTTAAATACCTGAGCTGCCCAGTTTAATTTGGCTTCATTTTGTTTTTTTATTTTTTATTTCTTTTATTACCTAAGGGACTGATGAGACTTTAAAGTACAGACACAGGACTCTGGATGGTCAGGTAAGAGAGGGCCAGAGAGCAGGTGTCACCAGCTGGGGTCTGACAGGTAGGCAAAGAAAGGTGATGTTTGAGTACTTTTGGGTAAACCTCTATGTTCATTAGGCTTAGATACTGGATACTAGGACAGAAGCTACTGTGTTCATTAGGCCTGGTGGTGTTGGGGACAGCGGGACATCCACTGCATGATGACATCATAAGAGGCAATGTCAGCGTGGAGCTGGAGCCACTGGCTCCTTTCTTCCTTTTCTTTAATTCAACAAGTTATTGAGCTGCTACCATGTACTAGACACGGGCCCATGGGCTGGGAATACAAGGTAGTCAAGATATGGGTCCAGCGTCCAAAGAGTGAGAAGGACAGGCCTGCATATATAAGTTTCAGATTCTGTGTTCAAACCCTGTCTTCACCATTTACAGCTCCCTGGCCTTGAAATTAGATAATTATGGAGAACTGTTGGGAGTTTTAAGGTAGATGAGAATATCCAGCTGAGTGATCCTTCCTGCCTTGTAGCTACATCTGGTTGATCAGTCATTCCTGACGTTTCTACCACCTGAACACCTGAACATCTTTTGGGCCCATCACTTTGCTCCAGCACCACTGCTTCCACCTGGTCTGAGCCACTCTGCCTTCTCCCCTTAGAATAACTACAACAGGCCCGGCATGGTGGCTCACACCCATAATCATAGCACTTTGGGAGGCCAAGGTGGGTAGATCGCTTGAGCTCATGAGTTTGAGACCAGACCGGGCAACATGGCAAATCCCTGTCTCTACAGAAAAATACAAAAAAATTAGCTGGGCGCAGTGGCCCATGTCTGTAGTTCCAGCTACCTGGGGGCCTGAGGTAGGAAAATTGCTTGAATCCAGGAGGTTGAGGCTACAGTGATCCCAGATCGTGCCACTGCCCTCCAGCCTGTCTCTATAAATAATAACTGCGGTAGTCTTCTCAGTGGTCTTCCCAAACTCGTTTTTGTTGCCTTCCAATCCATTCTTAAAATAGCAGCCTGAATTATATATATATTTAATGCTCAGGAATGATCATGCTATTTCTTAGCTCACAACTCTTCAATTCCTTCTCAATCCTCTTAGGACAAAATCCTACACCGCCCTGCTCAGTATGAGCCCCCACAAGGGGGCATAGTGGTTAATGCATCTGTATTCAGGCTGCATGGGTTTAAATCCTGGCTCTGCTACTTCGCACAAGGGGGGTCCTGGGTAAGAGTGGTATCGTCTCTGGGCTCCCAGTTTCTTCATGAGTCATATGGGGATGCTAAGAATATCTAAGGTTATTGATGCCATGAGATGAGAAAAAGCACCTAGCATTGTGCCAGGAATGTGGTAAGAATGTGATGTTATTACCTTTCCTACCTTATCTACACATACTTGCCTCCCCTCCATTCCTTCTGCTGCCCTTCTTCATCTATCCTCTGGCTGTTGGTCTTTGATGATGCTGTCTCCAAAACTGTCTCCCTCCCCACTCCTTTGGCTACATTTTATTAGTCCTTAGCTTTCCATTTAAGAATTATGTACTCCAGGTGGCCTTCTTGATACCCTCCCCAGACCAGATTTTCTCTGTGTGTGTGCTCATAGCACCTGTATATTTCTTCTATGAGTATTATACTCATCACACTATGGTCACCTAAACAATCCCTGTCTTCTCAGCAAGAGCCAAGCTCCCTAAGTCAGAGGTGCCATGCAGCTGTTCACCATCATTCAGCATCCTCAGCTCATGCATGGTGCCTGGCAGGTAGCTGGCAACGGATGGCTGTCTTAACGCAATGTGGCTGAACCGTCTATGACATGGTGTAACATGCTTCAACAGGACTATTATAAACTATCTTGGTAGCACAGGTATTTGCTTCCTAGAGGTTTAGCTATGTCCACAAAAGGCAAAGAGCATCCTGCTGGGAGTTACTGACAGATATCCAACCCTCCTAGGCTTCCCACTGGCAGGAGGTGGCAGCAGGGGTTTGATTTGGTAGTGTTGATGGACTGTCTGTCATAGCATCTATTTCTTCATATCCAGCAGATTCTGGCAACTCTCAGATTAAAGAGTGAACTTTCCCAAGAAAATAAAGGACCCAAATGTCCTCTAGAGTAGACTGACTCTAAACTCCGGGGAACTGAAGCAGGAAATATGCAAATTGCTAAGCACCTGGACATTGCGGTTGGAGTCTGAACTCAGAATATTTCATTTCCTGCAAAGTTGCAACTAAAAAATAATTCTGGAATTGGGAATCCCAGTTGTCCCAAACTGACATATGATCTTTCCAAAGACTCCAGTCTTTATTTGAAATGGCTGAGTTTGTCTGAGGCTCCTAACACTTCACTCACTTTGGAGCTCTCTGCCTTGTGAACTGTCCAAATGAGTGAACAAATAGATACATACTGTAGAAAAGTGTAAAACTGCGTTGTAATCCTTGGTGATTCATATAATTGTCCCTAAATGAAATCTGAAGTAATGAGCAGGTGGGTTTATGTTCTCTCTCTTTTCCCCTTAACATGATCACACCTGTTAGAGTGCAATTTGCAGGAAGGTATGGGAGGATGTGGAAGTTTATTCTCTTAGGGATCCTGAGCTCTAGTCAGGGAGCTGGATCATACATACTTCCAAGAAAAAAAAAGTCAAGAATTTCCCTGGTAGAATAACATGGTGTGAAATAAGCTTCCTAATTTGATAGGACATGTCAGAGGGGAGTGGTCAGCCCCGAGTACAGTTGCTTAAGGAGGGCTACTGGGAAGAAGAATTTTGAGTGTCATTCTCGGTATGACCAGTTGGTACTCTAGGTGTGAAGGATTCCCAGAGAGGACCCAAGTGGGCTGGATGGGAGGTGAAAGAGGCAGGAAAGTCCGCAAGAGGGAGTATCCAATGGGAGTGGGCGTTGTGGGCCAGGGACATAATGCTTAGGAATCATGGAAGCTGGATTTGTGGATGATGTCAGATCTAAGAATGGAATGGGCTTATTTTCCTCTGAGCCCCTTCATTCAATAGGCATTTACTGAGCATCTACTTTATTCCAGACCATAAAAGAGATGCCAAGGATGCAAAGAGCATAAGACAGCATTCTAACTTTGGAGGAGCTCACAGTTGAATGAGACAGAGGAACAAAATATTACACCACAGTCTGCTGCAGCCTAGGATAGGGTGTGCAGTAGCAACTTGGGGGGCAGGGACTCAGAAACAACTTCATGGAGTAGGTGACGTGGCTGAAAGACACATAGTTATCCCAGGCATAGAAAGGCATGTCGGGCAAAAATAAAGGCATCTCAGTGGCTTAGAATTCTGAATGAGCCTAATAGGTTGAATGGAAAAAGCAAGAAGTTCTGGGTAGCTGGAGCTTTCAGGGCAAAATGGAAGTCATCTGGACATAAAGCTGGAGAAGTTTTGGAGCCAGATGGAGACCACCTCTATGCTATAGGCAAAGGGCTGGTGGGAGAGCTCAGAAAGAAAGCGACATGATCATGTTTATTTCCAAGATAAGAGTTCTGGAAATGCTGTGAAGGATGGAGTGAAATCAGCCAAACCCAGGACAAAGACTGTGGTTAGTATCTTAGGGGTTTGTAACAAACCTGGCAACAGGTAACAGTGGGCTTGGAATGAGCTGGGCAGTGAGGATAGAGAAGGGGTTATTTCTGAAGACCCGTTCGGCGTGGTTTCTGCTTTTTCCAGAAGCTGTTTCACTTCTGTATCCATTAATGTCCCATTGAATGAAAACTCAGGTCCCTTTCCTTCAGCCTTCACCCCTCTTTCCCCTACGGATGTTGAAAGTGGCTTAATATGGCAACACATACAATGAATCCCACTCAGTGGTAAAGCAGAGCTGATGTGGGCTCTCAGTGGTGCTGGCTGGAGAGACCAACAGTTTCATGCACGTTTGACTTGCTAGGGCGGGCTCTTGGAGGCCAGTCTTTTCTGCCTCCCTCTTGACCCCGTGTGAGGTGAAGCACGCCTGTTTCCTCTGCCTGGACATCCATTCACACTCAGGCCCATCGTACATGGGTGTTGGACAATGGTTCGGCTTCCAGCACAGCAGGTGGTCTCTTCTAAAAAGGCCAGGAGTGCTCTGTGGTCATCAGAGGAAGGAGAGATGTGTTGACTGTTGGCTGCCTGGGCAAGGCTGTGCTTTGCCTCCCTGGCTTGGATGGGTAGTTCAAGATGGCAGGACTGTGAGTGTTGCCAAAGTGCACTGAGAGAAGGAACTCCTCTCAAGGAATCCGAAAAGCTGCTTGCTTTAGAGAGGATCTGAAAAGGTGGTAGCAGGTTTGCCTTGGTCTTTGGGGTTGAGGAGGGGAGTGCTCTCTAGAGAGGGAGAGGCTGGAGAATCGCTCAGATGATGGCTGCAGGGATGGGACCTCACCTTCTAATTCTTACCTTCACAGACTTTTCAGCTGGACTTGCTCATCACAAGCAAAGCGAAGGATCTGGGATCCCCAAAGTGCTGCATGGAAAGGGCTGGAGCAGGATTGGCCTTGTTCTAGGGCGCAGTTTGGCGCTGTGTCGTTGGAGGAGGAACTGAGATGCTCCCCTTCCCCACTCCAGTGTTTACCTCATAGCCCCGTGGTGGCTAGGCACTGAAGGCAGTTGTTAAAACACTCCTTTTATCTGGAACAAAATGTGTCTGTTATCTGGCAAGGAGGCCCATCAATCTATCAGCAGCCCTCAGTGTCTCCCCATTAACTAATTAGGCTGGCAGAAACCGGAGGCCTGCAAGAAGGCTTTAATGGAACACGATGGCTCATGTCTGTAATCCCAGCACTTTGGGAGGTTGAGGCGGGCGGATCCCTTGAGGACAGGAGTTCGAGACCAGCCTGGCCAACGTGGTGAAACCCCGTCTCTACTAAAAATACAAAAATTAGCCAGGCTTAGTAGTGTATGCCTGTGATCCCAGCTACTTGGGAGGGCGAGGCGGGAGGATCGCTTGAACCCAGGAGGCAGAGGTTGCAGTGAGCAGAGATTCCACCACTGCACTCCAGCCTGGACCGCAGAGCAAGACACTGCCAAATAAATAAGGCTTTAATTGGGCACCTGAGTCAGGAGCAAGGACTTGCCAGTGAAGAGGGTGGCTCAGGTAAGGCTCAGTGCTGGCAAGCAGGTGACACTGACTGACTGTAGGGTAAACACAGCTGAGAGCAATAACTTAAGCAGAGCCTTAGAATGACTGTGTATGACAGACACACCTGAATGTGTGTTCTGAGTTAGGAAATTTAAGAGTGGCTAACCTGGAGATTTGTTCCTTGTTCATAAGGAACATCTGGGTCCCCACCCATCCAGTGGAACAGGGGCTGAGCAGGGGATTGAGGCCCTGCATTTTGAGTTGAACAAAAATTGCCAGGTGGAGGTTGTTGGGGGAAGGTGTTAAATGGAAATACTATATATCAGCTGCATGCTTTCTGCAAGTGGTTGTGGCTTTCCTGCCCGTCCTGCCACCACTGGATTGTGTGTAAGGTGGTTCTTCTGTCCAGCCTACTGCCAGTGGGCTGTCTACCCCGGATGTAAGCCCCCAGCAAAATGCCATGTCTTGTTTGCTGGCTCAGCGCCTCTTCTTCGGCCACATAAAATAGGGGCTTGGCACGACACCGCTGTGTGTGTGGAGGAGGCACGGGGCAGAGCACAAACCAACACCAAACTAAAACTTCGTCTCCTTCTGAGTTTTGCCTAGACCCCGCCCAGGCGGCCAAAGGTGTGGATTCACAGTTGAGCTATCGGCATTGGAGCCCATCTGCTGCTTTTCCTGGCACAATGGCTGCCCGTTTAGGGTTGTGACCCAGGAGTCGCTGTGGTTATCAACTGCGAGAGCTCAAACGGACACATGAAAAGCAGCTTTGTTTAGCGTCCTTGACATAACTAACCACATATTAACAACAGAGCCTTGTGGTATCGAGGCTCCTGTTTGTTCAGAATCTTAATAGGTGGGCTTTGTGCACATGGATTTCTAATACTGCTTACCCTGTATTTTAAGTCAAAGTGGGTCTTTGTGTGAAGGATTCTCCACCTCCTTTTCCCTTTCTACAAAGGAGATAAGTGTTTTCTCTCACCTTTCGTGACTTACAAGCAGCTGAATAGCACTTGTGGTGTTTGAATGTCATATAATAGGCATTGTCACCGATAGAGAAATGTCCTTTTCCGTGTTTCTGAGCGTTCCTGTGCTTACTCTCCTCTTATGTGTGAGCTCTCTCTCCCTCTTTATAAACTGGCTGTGAACAATTCTGTCCCCATTTTTTTTTTTAAAGCTTGTATGTCCTTGGAATGCTGTGTGGGAACTGCTGTTCTCCTGGGAGACCATTTTGTGTCCATCTCCTTCAGCAGACCCCAGCCAGGCCTCTGCTGAGCATGTGACAGTGGGCAGAGGGCTGCTCTGAGCTGGTTGATATAATTTGAAAGTAGAGCCAAAGTCTAGAAGAAGTAAACTACTGTGAGTAAAGGAAGACTCAAGGAAATGCATACTGCTGGCAGAGATCATGGTGATGTTGCTTGTGATGTTGCAGGTCTAAAATGCAAGAGGAGATGAGGCCAAGGTGGGTGGATCCCCTGAGGCCAGGAGTTTGAGACCAGCCTGACCAACATGGAGAAATTCCATTTCTGCTAAAAATACAAAATTAGCTGGGTTTGGTGGCACGTGCCTGTAATCCCAGCTACTTGGGAGGCTGAGGCAGGAGAATCTCTTGAAATTGGGAGGCAGACATTGTAGTGAGCCAAGATTGCACCATTGCACTCCAGCCTGGGCAACAAGAGCAAAACTTCATCTCAAAAAACAATAGTAATAAGAGATGCTATTTATAGTCACATCCTGTATAATAGGAGAGCCTGGTTCTGTAGGAACGTAGGAACTTCTGACTCCCTTTTCCATGAGGTTTGTTTTTAAGTAGCTTCAGAAATGAAGTTAGTGGCAGTTTGCGCTTAGTTATAGGAATATTCAGTTGCATGAAGCTTATGACTTTAGGTCCTTTATTAACATCTTAAAGTCAGAAATGGGCTGGCTGTAAAGTTAAGAAGTCAGGATCCCTGAGCTTTCTATTTTGGTCAAGTTGCGCAAAAAGAATTTTGGCTTAAAATGATGCCATAGTTCAAAACAATGCCTGGCTAATAGGCTCTGATCTAGCTCTCACCAAAGATCTACTGAAATATTTGTGCACATTAAAAATACAGAAGTAGACAACTAAGAGCCAGCGTTTGAAGTGAAGCTGTACTGACCATAAAAGAGGACTGCACAAAGACAGACGTGGTCTTGGCCACATGAAACGGAGACAATCAGGAAAACGGTAGGAATGCACTTAAGGCTCTTCCCTTCCCTGTGTCTCTGGAGCTTGACCGTATGTAAGTGCCAACCTAAAACGTAGACACGAAGGGAGTTGATATCTTCTCTCTATCTACTGCTCCCCACACTCCATCATTTTACAACTAGTTGACGTCAAATCTGCCCCGACAATAACTTAGTAGGAAACAGAATGAAGGATTGTAGAGGAGAGGCACACTGTATTTGAAAGACCTCATGGGGAAAGTTCTGCAGGGAAATGCAGAGAGCAAGTGTGTTCTAGAGAGAAATGTGTGCTGGAAATCATGGCATGTCGTGTCCTACGTTGTTTCAGAGGTTCAGAAAACTGGACAGGGATTTTATAGATTAGTGGTTCCTAAAGTGTGGGCCAGTGGAGTCAGCTTGGAACTTGTTAGAAATGCAAAAATCAGAAATCTGGGTGTAGAGATCATCAACTGGTAGGTTAACAACCCTTCCAGGTGTTTCTGATGCATCCTACAATGTGAGAACCACTGAATTATATGATGTACTCATGGGGAGTAGGAATTAAATAAGAAGTTATACACATTAACTTGCCTCCCAGCTACAGAAATGGTTGGGACTAGGTTGTCTCACACATGTAGAAAGGAACTAATGCAATCAATTCATCATGCTTTTTGACGGACTCGAAGGGCAGATATGGTTCACTTTGTTCAAGGGCAGGTAAGTCCTATTAAACTGTGAATAAAGGAGGACTCAAGGAAATGCATACTGCTAAGAATGATCAATGTCAAATCCAGATTTAAAATTCAAAAAATTCCTTGACATTTCCAATAGAGAACAAAACAACATGAATAAAAGCAAAGTCTGCAGATGAGGTAAAAAGAAAAATATAGAGAAATGGAAGGATAGAAAAAAACCCTAAAATTTTAATAGCGGTACTTAGAAACAAAAGGAGGCAATGGAGAACACTAAATGGTACATTGGAAAGTCATATTGTTTTGAGGGACAATGTTAAAAAGTCTCTAAATGTGCAGAAGGGGAAAAGGATGAGAAATATAAGCAAGAAAGTGATGGGAGTGGATAACAGGATAACAGAGAACGGAGAACCAGAACACCAGTCGTCGGTGCCTTTGAAGTGGGAATAGAATAAATGGAAAGGAATACAAGTGTATAAATATGTGATAATTTGGTGGTGGCTCATGCCTGTAATCTCAGCACTTTGGGAGGCTGAGTTGGGTGGATCACTTGAGGTCAGGAGTTCAAGACCAGCCTGACTAACATGGTGAAACCTCATCTCTACTAAAAATAAAGAATTAGCCAGGTATAGTGGCAAGCACCTCTAATCCCTGCTACTCGGGAGGCAGAGGCAGGAGAATGGCTTGAACCCGGGAGGCAGAGGTTGCAGTGAACAGAGATTGCACCATCGTACTCCAGCCTGGGTGACAGAGTGAGCCTCTGTC
Source organism: Saimiri boliviensis (assembly GCF_048565385.1). NCBI lineage: Eukaryota > Metazoa > Chordata > Mammalia > Primates > Cebidae > Saimiri > Saimiri boliviensis. Next base: position 65,355,655 of record NC_133462.1, read on the forward strand.
TCAAAAAATGTTTTTTTGAACTGATGAACTAAAATCTACAAGAGGCATATTGTAAAGGCTGACTATTCCAAATAAAACTAATGAAAAGAGAGCCATACATAGACAACCTGAAAAAGAGTAAATTTTAATGATAATTTTAAAACTCTTTTAAAATAAACTAGATTATCTACAAAGAAAAGTACACTTGATTTAGACTTCTTTGCTACATTAAATTTCAGAATGTAATGGAAAAGGATTTTGAAGGAGAATAGTTGTGATCAGGAATTTACAGCCCAGCCTTGCAGTCTTTAAAGTATACAGGTAACAGAAAAACAGCTTCAAATATACGAGGTTTAGAAAATACACCACATAGGCCTATTTTGAAAGATTATTCAAAGATGTTCTGCTGAGGGGGTCCTTAGAAAGCAACATTAAAAGTCCAGTAATAGTAAAAGGGAACACATAAGGTATTTGTTTGCCAGTTACTGTTCGAAGACACATTAACTAATTTAAACTTTATGCATTATGAAGTATGCTCTCCTAATATGCCCCTCACTTTTTTTTTTTCCTTTTTTAAGATGGAGTCTCACTCTGTCACCCAGTCTGGGGTGCAGTGACATGGTCTTGGCTCACCACACCCTCCACTTCCCGAGTTCAAGTGATTCTCCTGCCTCAGCCTCCTAAGTAGATGGGGTTATAAGCATGTGCCACTGCGCCTGGTTAATTTTTGTATTTTTAGTAGAGACGGGGGTTTCACCATTTTGGCTAGGCTGGTCTTGAATGCTTGACCTCACGCGATCTGCCTGCCTTGGTCTCCCAAAGTGCTGGGATTATAGGCATGAGCCACTGTGCCTGGCCCTAATATGCCCATTTTACAGATGGGGAGCTGAAGGACAGAGAAGTAACTTACCTAAGGTTACCAGGAGGCAGAGGTTGCAATAAGCCAACATCATACCACTGCACTCCAGTCTGGGTGACAGAGTTAAGACTTCATCTCAGGAAAAAAGTAAAGGACCTTACGATCAGTGGTGTGATGGAGCTTGCTAGTGTGTCCATCTTGTCCCGACTCTGAGTGCAATGACCTTGTATCAATAACTTGGAAATTTGCCACAGTGGAAGTATTTATACCACAAGGGTTGCAAATGCTACAAATCAGGGCTTTTCAATTATTTTCTTCAGAGCCAGTTTATCCGCAAGTCACTTGTTAGTGTATAATGGTGAACAGTAAGATTCACAAAGGAGATAAGCATTATATATTTATATGCATCATAAACATTGTATTAAAATCTATAAAGTTAGAAATACATAAATCAGAGAAATATCAACTTCAATGTTTCTCCTTTTGACTGAATGAGTCATCAAACAATAAACAGAGGATTTGAATTATGTAAATAATTTGGTTGATTTAATGTTTTTATTGAGCAATATATTTTATAGCATATGTTTGTTCTTTTCTGGCATCTGTGCAACCTCTATGCCTCAACTGAAAACCTCAACAAGCTTTGCAAAGCATACGTGATATAGGCTGTTTTCTGTGACCATAAAGCAATAAAATTAGAAACTAATAACAAAAGTTTAACCTAAGGAAAAAAAAAATCTTAGAAATTTTCCCCAAACAACAAATAACAACAAACTCCAACCAAACCAAAAATTAAGAAAATAACAACACAATCTCCCTTAATAGCTTCCAAATCATATGAGGATATTACAATTTCAATTACATATAATTTAGAAAATAACAAGAACACTACATATCAAAACACATTGGATGAAACCAAAGCGGTAACAGGATTAAAATTCATTGTCTTAAATGGTTTTAGTATTAAGAATTAATGAAAATGAATGAACAGTATTTTAGTCCAAGAAATTAGAGTTAACAAAATATTCCCAAAGAGAGCAGGTTGAGGGAATTAATTTTAAACAAAAGAAGAAATTAATAAATTCTGTAACAGTACAAAGTTGTTAGTAAATAGTTCTAAAATCTAGGATTTTGAGACAACCAAATATTTACTAAGACTTGGAAAAATGTAATTAATTTTCATAAACTACTAGTTAAAATTTTGTGCTAATAATTATAAAAATTGTGTCAAGATATAACTAAATAAACTAAAGACCAAAAAAGTTGGGGAAGTTTTCAAACAGGTTAAGGGAAAAAATGTTGAAGGTCTTTTTATGTTGATTGTTTTCAAACTGTTAAGAGATAATTCTGATGCTTGTAAATACCTTCTAACCATGAAGATATTTGGAAAGTTTGGAATTTCATTTCTTGGGTGAACATTATCCTATACCATATTTAACAAAGATAATAACCAAAATTAACAACTAATTCCTTTGAGGGTATACTCATTAATGTATATGATGAATATATCCTAAAAGACATAATTGATTTGCAAATAAAATTCACCAGTAAGTTACAAAAATACATTATGGCGAAGAATTTTCATTCCCATTATATGGTAGTTTTTCCATATTAGAAAATATTGTAATATAATTGATCACAATAGTTCAGATAAAAAAGGTACCAAGAAATACTTTTGATAAAATTAAGCAACTAAGAATAAAAGCATGTTTTCTTTATATGCTGAAGATTTTTTTTTTTTTTTTTTGAGACAGTCTTGCTGTCACCCAGGCTGGAATGCAGTGGCATGATCTTGGCTCACTGCAAGCTCTGCCTTCCAGGTTCAAGCAATTCCCCCGCCTCAGCCTCCGAGTAGCTGGGATCTCAGGTGCCGGCCACCACACCCAGCTAATTTTTGTATTTTTAGTAGAGACGGGGTTTCACCATGTTGTCCAGGCTAGTCTCATACTCCTGACCTCAGGTGATCCATCCACCTTGGCCTCCCAAAGTTGTGGAATTACAGGTGTGAGCACTGCACCCGGCCAGATTAATTCTTTTATGTCAACATTCAGCATCATAAACAGTGTTGCAACACTTGAGGAAGGCCCTTTGAAGGTCGTGATCCTGTTCCCACTTCTCTTTTGTAATTGTTCTCTAGTTGTAGAAAAAGCATAAAACAAGATAAAGAACTAGAGGTATACAACTGGAATGGAGTTGACAAAATGATCATCATATTCATGTCACTTGACTACAGGACTACATTCTGAGACTGCATCACTAGGCGATTTAGTTAGCTTCTTATGAGTGCAATCTAGATCCCTCGCATGCGCAGTTCGCAGTAGGGTTCCGCACTCCTGGAGCCAGCCGGGAGGTAATGCTGGCTTGCTGGCTGCTCACCTCCTGCTGTACAGCCCGGTTACTAACAGGACATGGACCAGTACTAGTCCATGGCCTGGGAGTTGGGGACCAGTGTGCTAACACAAACCTAGATAGTATAGCCTGCTATACACCTAGGCTGTATGGTATAGCCCATTGCTCCTAGACTACAAACCTGCACAGCATGTTACTATATTGAATAGTGTAGGCAGTTGTAACACAATGAAAAGTATTTGCATATCTAAACATAGAAAAAGTACCATAAAATACCATACAGGAGATAAAAAATGGCACACCTGTATAGAACACATTGCCATAAATGGAGCTTGCAGGACAAGTTTCTCTGTGAGTTGGTGAGTGGCATTACACTACTATAGACTTTACTAGGACTATACAGGTAGGCTACACTAAGTTTGTTAAACATTTCTTTCAATAATACTGTAACTTTTCAAAACTTTAAATTTTTTTTACCTCTTTGACTTTTGAATAACTTAAAACATAAATATATGCTGTACAATTTTAAAAAATATCCTTATTCTGTAAGCTTTTTCCTATTTAAATTTTTTCTTAGACTTTGAAAACTTTTTGTTAACTAAGACACAAGCACACCCATTAGTCTGGGCCTCAACGAAGTTAGGATCACCGACTTCACTGTCTTCATTTCGTCCCACTGGAAGGTGTTCAAGGGCAATAGCACTCATGGAGCTGTCACCGCCCCCGATAACAATGCCTTATTCTGGAATATCTTCCCAAGGACCTGCCTGAGGCTGTTCTGCAGTTAACTTAAATATAAAGGTAGAAGTAGTACACTTTAAAATAGTGATAAAAAGAATAAGACAACTTGCTTCCCCCCATCTCCTCTGAAAGCTTCGAGAATCTTCTAATCTTTAGAGATCTGCAAACTGAGTACCTAATGTAAAATTTATTATTTAGGAAAGGAAGGGAGGTGCCCTTTTCCCATTGTAACTTGTCTGATTTGGTGCACAGCATCTATCTGCTTTGTGATCTTTTCCTCATTCCTAATCCTGTGAACCAGAGTTAGAGTCAAAGCCACTGAGTTCCCCATCTAGAGGACTCAAGGTCTGGGTCACCGGAATCTTATCAATGAAAGCCCCGTGTTTATCACTCATCTAGCCTGTGGGGCTTCATTTCCTTTCACCCTGTCACCGTGCAATATCCACTTCCACTTACCACATATCCCCTGAGATCCTATTCTGTGTTCCACAAATGCACCTCACTCTCCCCACTTCAGGACTGATTCCAGCTGTAGTCAGGTTCTTACAGTTTTAGGAAAAAAAGAACCACTCAGACTACCTTGGGCTGCGGGAGGTGGGTAGCTCTGAGGAGTTTTGTGTGTTAGGACTGAATCTCCAGCCAAAGGACCTCTTGAATATGTTATTTCCGTGTCATGGGTCACACAACCTCTCTCTGATGATGCCTGTGCTGCCTCAGAGCTAGATTGTTTGGATTCAAATTCCAACCCTACCACGTTCCAGCTATATTACCTTGGGCAAGCTACTTAACCTCTCTGTGCCTGTTTTCTGATGTGTAAAATGGGGATAATAACAGAACTTCATGCTTTTGTTGTGAAGATTAATTGAGTTAATGCATGTAAAAGATTGAGCACACTGATTGGCACATCATAAGTGCTCAATAGCAATACCTAGCATGCCAGCATGTACACTTACCATGGGCCAGATGCTGTTAGAGGTGGAGGAACCAGCTCAAGGTAACACTGCTAGGAAAAGGACAGACTGGGGTTCAGACCTGGGCAGGAGTCTGCAGCCAGGGTTTATGCTCTTGACCACTTCACTCTACAGTTGTTTTGGTTTCTCTACCTTCTAACTAACTGTGACTTGTTTTGATCATTCATGGTCCGTATTCTACTTCATGGCTTCTCTCTTTGTGCGTGTTTTCTGCCTCTGACTTCCCTATCAACTGCCTGATTTTTCTTTAATCAAAGAGAGAGTGAGAGATCAAGAGAGAGGGAGAGAGACTCAGTTTCTGTTTTGTGTCGGGCCATCCTCTAGATTACTGGCTGGCATCTGCATGTCCTTGGATCAGGTGCCCACGTGTCTACCCAGCTGGAGTCAGAGTAGGGTGGAGAGCTGCTACTTCAGCAGTGACTGTGACTGAGGTAAACTCGCTCAGAAGAGGCTCTGAGGGCAAGATGGCGCCATGCTTGATGAGGGCCGTCTTGTACTACAGGAAAGACCCTCGGACCTGCTGTCATTAGCTTCTGAAAATGAGTGTCCTACTTTAGTACCTGGTTTTGAATTGGTAATTAACAAGATGAAGGAAATGGATTTTGTGCATGGAGGAAGGCTGATAATGGTATTTAAAATTTCGGGATGTGGTTGTGATGGAAACTAAATTTTAGTGTGACGCTCATACTAGATGAGATGAGCTATTTGTGGAAGCAACACCATGTCTTAATAGATTGGAGATGCCATGATTGTCCAAACTCTCGCTACATCTCAGACTGTATTCTCAGACAGGTTTGGCATTAAGTAACAATCATTCAAAGTTCATTTAACTTTTCACTCAGTTATTCACTCAGCATCTGTGGGTCACCCATCAGGTCTAGCAGAGGGTGGAAGATCCCTATGATTTGTGCAGGTGAGTCACTAAAAAAGAAGTGAGAAAATAAACACCTGTCTGCTTTTACTCAACCCAGTCAATCCAGGAGATAGAGACGGAGATGGAGGGAGATCTGGATATCATTGTATCAGTGTCTGGTGATTATTCTTGGCCATCAATATGATGATTAGTAATTAGTTAGCAAGTAATGTGGTTTCGATGCTATAACTCAACAACGATGTGGCCTTAGATCAGTCCCCTTATATTTAAAAGGGAATAATAATTCCTGGGGGATTTTAAAAGAATTAGCAATAATAGATGTCTGGCTTGGTGCCTGAGTGCTATTACTTTTAGGCAACATTTTCCCCAGAGTGGAAAGTGGCAATTCATCCCATTCCTTTTGCTCTTACTTTATGTTCATTAAGCAACTTTCTGACACATCATTTGCTCCTCTGAGGCAATCATTCCAGGAGAGAGTGTTCTGAATGACCAATGTGAATGATCCTATAAGATATATCTCCCCTAGTAAATTGATAAATCAATGAACATATCAGCATTCTGGTTGGCAAATTATGCTCCTGCTAGTTTGGTTACATGAGTAACTTCCAGAAGCATGACCTATTCAAGTGAACAGGTTCTGTCACGTTTTAGGATCCCCACATTTGAGGACTGGAATGGCAGCTAACACTTGCCAGGCACTGCCAACCCACAGGACCACCCTGAGCATGCAGCCTGCCTGGCTCCAGCACTCCTACGTGAAAAAGGACCATTGTGTTGGCAACACAGGGTTGGGGGCTGAAACAGAGAGGCCCTGGGAGCAGATGCCCAGGTTAGGCCTCTTGCAGTTGAACAGGTTAGAGGTAAAATTGGCCTGAACTAAGATGGTAGCAAGGGGCATGGGAAGAAGGAAAAGGTCACATGCAAAGAAAGTGGGGCAAATTAGATATAGTTTAGAAGCATCACTTTATACAATCTGAGATGATTCAGGTCAACCCTCTCATTTTTTTTTTTTTTTTTTTTTTTTTTTTACCTGTGAAGCATGAAACTTAGGTGCCTGTGGTCCCATCCACTGCTCAGAGCCCTGGTGGACACTGCATTGCGGGCCTCCTGAATGGTTCTATTATATCAAGTGTTTTGATCAAACACATGGCACAATAGCTGTCTCAAGTATGCCCAGGCATGGCTTGAGCTATGGATACATATGCTGAGTGTATTAATCAAGTTTAATAGACCCCAATGTTTGAAACAATGCCTTAAATTTTTTTTTTTTCAGAAACTGCACAGAAGTGCGGCATTGTACAGCAAATAAAAGTGTTGCTACAATGCCTGTAAATCAGAGCTTTAAACTATGTTTCAATTATCCTTCTATTATCCAGCTGGTATTTAAGCATGTTTATTATTCAAATCAGCAGCGAATGTGCTGCTGTTGTGTAAACAACTGTCAATTGCTGAAACAATGATTAGGAGGCACCATCCCTTTCAGGTGTACTTAGCAGTACTTATACCCCAGCCACTTGTATTTAAATATCATGTAAACACAATGCTTGAGTGACTACTTTCACTCCTGTTCCCAATGCCTCATGCCAATTCTATTACATTAAGAGGGAAATCTATTAAATTTTTCATTTATACACATCCGTACACTGTTTTTACCCATTGTATCATTAAGGCTTGGATTAATATAATAGATATGCTGAGAGATACAGTGTGCATTGAAAAAGCCTATTCAAAATAAAAGCCAATTTCTCCACATTATTTGGGGGTGCTGGAAAGCTTTTGTGAAAACAATGCAAAGAAAATGATTTTCTGAATAAAAAGCATGACATGGAGAAGAGAAAAATTTGGCCCCTAGAAAGAGCAATCTTGAAACTTTATTAGCTCCATTACCAATTCAGCACAGAAAGAAGTGAGAGCCAGAAAATAGGACATTCGTTAAATGAAGCTGTGTTGCTTTTGAAGGTCCTCTGCCCTCTCTGGTGAGGGGTGTGTATGTGTACGTATGTGTTGGGACAGGAGTTTTTGGGTGATGGCTCCTGGCCAGAGCTTGAATTTGCTTCTAGGCTATGATCCCCATAAGTTTTTTCCCTTAAGCCTCGATTTCCACATATAACCCAGGATGACAACATTTTAAGTACAGTGGTTTTGTAAATAGTGAGGAATCATCATCTGATCAAATGACTGACACCACCAGGGTTTTCCTATTACCTGAGGTATATCTTTTTGGGGCTCAATAAATTGTTGAGTGATCTCAGTTGCTGATCTGCAAATAATAGCTACTGTGGTTAGCAGGTGGATGCTAGAGAGAAAAGGGTAGTGGCAGGATTATGACTTGAGATTGGAAATTCAAACCCAGCAGCTTCATGGATAGCAGCTTGAGTACTTAGCAAAACCTTCTACGTGGGTTGCAAAAAGCTGTGCCTCATCCTTGGAGGTGACGTCATAATGTCCGAAATACTGCCTTTGCATTGATTTCAAAATACAACAAATTCCTAGTTCTTTAGACTCTATAATATGTAGAGTAACCATGTAATTTATCACACAATTTGGGACATTTTGGTAGTAAGGTGTATTTAATAATTATGCTGGGACATCAGATGTAAACCAGCACACTCCTCCTCAAATCACGTGGCTTAAGACCAAATCTGGCTAAGACTTAAGGCGAGGAAGGAGAATGACAAACTAGCCCCTTGGGGGTCCTGTCTATACCTGTCTTTTGAGATTGGTCATTACTTTAAAGACAGTGATCCTCTTTTTTCCCCTGAAAATTAGAATCCAGAAAGGCAAATAAATTCCATTTTCATAAGACACAGTATGTGGAAATTCATTCTTACATATTAGATAAATTAGTGAATGATTGTTCAATTTTCAAAATAATTAAATGAAAAGCCTTCCCTGACTTCTAGCTGGCAACCTGTTTTTCTATGAGATTTAATTTATTCAAGCCTTGCCTAGATGGTATCTGTTGCACAAATGTGAAACTTCACATAAATTTAATTTCTTAGCAGGGACTTGGGCTCAGTCAACAGAGTCAAATATTGACTCTTAGAATGTACTCATATAGAATTGAACCAATAAATACCAATTCTTAGATATCAAAGGGTAAGCAGTACCTCGATTAATTTTATAATGTTCTCCCCTGCAGCGGACACAAACTTCAATGCTAGCATATGAAAATCGTTTTTGTGCGTTAGATAACCAGTTTTTATACTGATGTCCTGTAATTCCTGCAGCCATTTTTATCTCTTTTATTATGTCCATAGTTGTATTTCTTTTATTGAAGCACATGCTCTGAAATGTTTGTTCATTGAATGAAGATGAATGTCAGTGAGTTTATACATTTATCAAGCAGCAAGGTATCTGGTCTCTTTCCCATCTGGGCAGACTGATTCTCACAACTCTGTCTCCAGTGTCTTAGGTGGCCTGTTTTCTAACAACTTCTTGGGTTCCTACTTACAATAGGGTGCTAATTCATTTCCTGGAGGGCTAATTGCTTAGGTAAAGTGGAACAGCGTCATTATGACCTTTGATGTAACAGCAGCCATGGTAGGGGCGTGCTTCAATTACATGCTGTTGTCTCCTAAGCCCCAGGCATTACCTGTACCTGTCCTTAAATAAGTTTTCCTCCATAATGTACTTGTGGTAATTCCTAGTGCCAATCACCAGATCCTGAGTACTTCCAGTAAGCCCTTCAGTGTCCCCAAATACCTGACCTCTTTTATCCAAATGTTAGACCCACTTTTATCTTTGTCATTTAAGCTCATCTGATGGAGGTTGAGTACTCTGTAGTTTCTTTTTGTTGTTGATAAAACACTGATAGAGTTTCCATGGAGGTATATTCTATACTCCCTAACTTAATGTTTTGAAACTCCAGGCAGGGTTTACTGGCTAAATCATAGGCTATGTAACAGGCTAGTTGTAAAAATAACTCCTTGGTTTTGCAGACAATATAAATTGTGGCTGCCAATTCTGTCTCTCTCTCTTTAATGGGGCATAGTGGCTCTGTGAGCCTGGTTTGACCCTGCACATCCCTCATGGTCTCCAGTTCAAGTCCTGTTTTCTCTAGGAAACCATTTCATTGTTTCATCCTACCCAGATCCTCCCTGAATTCATAGGAGCCGCAGTTTGTCATGTCCAATTCTTTTACTTAACTGTAATCTACCATTATGTGATGCTGTCTTCCAGAATTTCCTTATACCACGTAAGCCCTTATTTGTGTGGGGTGGGGATGCCTTTTTGCGTCTGTGACTGCTTTGGTGCCTAGCCCAGGGCTGAGGTCACAGGGAATTAATAAACACAAATTGAACCAATGTTAATTGAGTTCTTACTATATGCAAAGCCTGATGCTAGTATCAGGCGAAGGAAACAAACTCCCTTTCACGGGAGGAGTTTCCAAAATAGGAGAATTCTGAAAGAGAGGTGAGAATAGACACCAGATTTGAAAATCATCTAGCTGGACTTCAAAGGGGTGATGTAACTCAAGAAAAATCTTGTTGTATAGGATTAGTAAATCTGTTACGAATGTTTAAATGTTGGGGAATGTCTTTTTTTTTTTTTTTTTTTTTTTTTTTTTAAGGAATAGGAATGGCTCACTAGCCTGACACAAAGACCAAAAGCTGGGGGAGCTGTTCTCCTGAAAGAGTATGCAGGTGTGTGGAAGCTGTGTGCCTTTGGGAATGGGCTCTCTGAGGGCAGGGGAGATGGTGCCCCCATGGCCCTGCTCTGGCAAGCTGGGGCTGGTCATCCAGGAGCATTGTGGGGCAGCAGCCTGGGCAGGCATTGACATTTTTGCAGATGGTGTTGATGGTAGAGGTGGGGGGAGGCGTCTTGTCAAGCCAACTTGTAGGCATCACTTTGGTGTTCTCTGAAGCCAGTGGGGAGATGCTGACGTAGGGATGGGATTCCTTCACTCCTCTGCTCTGAGTCCTCCAGCAGCCCTTTATTCCTCTTAGAGAAATGGAATGGCTGAAGTCACAATAAGGCCAGTATAGTCCGGCTCCCTGGCACCCCTATGTCTTCGCCTACTCTCCCTTCTCCAGCTACACAGACCTCCATACTTTTCCTCCAATAAACAAGAGACTGTCCTGCTTGTGCCTGGATTTCCTTCTGGTTCATACTTGTACTTTCTTCAAGCCTTTGTTTAAATGTCACCTTCTCCCAGGAGCTGTCCCTTCACTATTGTTCCTCCCTCTAGCATTCCTGATCCCCTTCCCCAGCTCTATCATTTTCCAGGCACTTGTCACCTTCATATATATTATATCATTTATTTGTTTTTATGTTCAGTCTCTTCACTAACATAAGCTTCATAATAGTACAGAGTTTTGCCCATTTGTTCTGATAGATTCCTGCAGCCAGACCACCCACTATGTGCTTAGTTAAGTCTATTGAATGACTAAATGAACACGTGAGGCCTTGACTAGTGATAGTGATAATGATAGCTTTTGATGTTACTCTGACTTCATTTGCACTTTTAAATTGTTATGCTTGGGGACATTCATTCACAATTGTAATGAGGCTCTGTCTTCATTCCTGATTTTTAAAGGGTATGTCCTAAGACATCATTTAAAAATGTTCCTGTTCCTTGTGTCTTTGGAAATAATTTATGGTTTGCAAATCAACAATTAAATGTCCAAAGGAAGATCCTGTCAAGGAACTTCAGAGTGAATATCTTTATTAAGAGAGAAAGCCTTTGGTAACTTCAACAATTGCTGCCTCCACACAAGGAGCCAAATAAATCAACCTTTAGGGAAAAACATTCTTGCCACAATTTGGGGTCTTTTATAAACTGAGAAGACTCAGCTCTTTCTGAGTGGCTGTAATAAGAGTCACACAGCTCTCCCAGCCCGCTACTTAAGAAGCTGTTAATGGCCAGCTTATTAGCCCATTAGCAACTGCTTTAGCCCATTAGTCGACATTTAAGTGGTACAAACTGCTGGAGTTCCAGTAGGATTAGGTTTGGTGGACTTCAGTGCTGTGATTCCTTGCTTTGGCAAATTACCTAAGTGGGTAAGGGCAGATTTCCTTATACAGCGTTTCCTTGTTATGAGGCACACCACATAACAACTGCTTCATTTTCTATCTAGGCTGAAATGTTTATGGCAATCATTGGAGAAGCAGTAGTGTTGTCCTTGTAAACTACAGAGATTTGGCTGCCAAAGACCTGACCATTTATCATCTATGTCTGGTTGCCACCCAGCTACCCTGCCAGGACATAGGAATTAGTTCAAAACACTGGTGATAGAGGAGATGTGCCCAAACCTGTAGGGGTGGCTTCTGTGTCAACTAGAAGGAGTCAGCCCATCTTGATTCATTGATCTGTTTTGTACCTATGGAGGAAGAATGATCCCCTCAAAGATGAGCATGTCCTAATCCCTGGAACTTGTAAATATGTTCTCTTACATGGCAAAAGGGACTTATGGGTGAGATTGGTTAAGAATCTTGAGGTTGGGAGATTAGTGTAAACTTTCCAGGTGTGCCCAATGCCATCACAGAGGTCTTAAATATGGAAGAGGGAGGCAGAAGAGGAGGTCAGGGTGAGGCAAAGTGATGAGATCTTCATGCTGTTGCTGACTTTGAAGATGAAGGAGGGGCGCCATGAGCCAAGGAATGTGGAGCCTTTAGAAATGGGAAGAGCAAGGGAAAGGATTTGTTCCACAGAACCTTCAGAAAGGAACTCGGCCCTGCTGATACCTTGCTGTTAACCCAGTGAGATACATTTCTGACTTCTGACCTCCAGGGCTACCAGATAATAAATACGTGTTGTTTTAAGTACCACATTTATGCTGACTTATATAAACAGCAACAGAAAATTCACATAGTACCCAAGATGGTCAGGGGACTTTGTGGTAGAAAAATTGAAGAAAGAGATAGCACAGTTTCTTCTCTTAAGGGTTTAGGGTGGCAGAAAATAGGCACAAAAAGCCATGACTCTACAACAGTTTTTGGAGAGTATAGAACTTTAGCCTTTACCCCGATCTAATCTCATTCTCAGGATTGATTGGGTTAGCAGGAGAGAAGAAATAAATACCCCAAACTTATCATTTGCATGCCTGGCATGAACACCATTTTAACAGAGGAGAATAAATACATTTATACCGGAAATAGCTTGAAACACAAAGACATATGATCAAAAGCAACCACCACAAGAACAAGATGATACTGGACAAAGTGGAGAAGTGGTACAATGACATAAGGTAGTACTGATGCTCAGCTTCATCCGTGAACATGCACCGTTCCAGCCATCTTCATAGCCATGGAGAGAATAGATTTTGTGATGGAATCTTTCACTGGAGTGCTCACATACATTATCAAATGCTGTGTCTCCACGTTGCTTGTGGTTTGTTGATTGTTCTCAGCCAGCACATCCATTTAATTAGTCCTGTGCTGTTTCAACAGCTTCCCCATTTCCAGTCATTCTTCTGTTTCTTTACTGTTCCCAGAATGCCTTTGACATTTCGGGGTTTATTTCGGTCAGACCATTTTGACAAATCCTAACGTGTCTCATTTTAACTTCTTTGTGACTTCTCAGCATTCTTATACCTGATTCAAAAATTTAAAATCAAATTTTTAGCCTTTGATTAATAAATAAATGCTAAGGAAGGCATATATTCTTATAAGTAGGCTTTGGCATTGTATTAAGTTCAGAATTGATCATAAGTACCTGACATTGCACATGTAAAAATTCCAACTTTTAGAAAACCTCCAGGAAAGTCTATGTTGTCATCATAATGGGTTGAATAATGGCCTCCGAAAATGTATGTCGTTGTTCCCCAGAACTTGTGACTATGACCTTATTTGAAAAAAGTCTTTGCAGATATAATTAAGTTAATGTTCTTAAGATGAGGTCATTCTGGATTATCCAGTGGGTTCTAAATCCAATAACGAGCATCTTCATGAGAGACGAAGGGAAGACACAGATGCAGGGCAGCAGACCATGTGAAGATGGAGGCAGAGATTTCGGTGATGCTGCCACAAGCCAAGGAACGCCTGGTGCCACCAGAGGCTGGAAGAGGCAACGAAGGATCCTCCCCTACAGCCTTTGCAGGGAGCCCTGCCCTGCCTGACACCTTGATTTTAGACTTTTGGCTTTCAGACTTTAAGAGAATTAATTTGTTCTTTAAAGTCGCTGTTATGGGGATTTGTTATGTCGGCTACTCCAAACTAAACATCATAAAACATTTAGTACCTACCTGTGACCTGTTAATGTTAGCATTTATAAATCGTTAGGCATGGTTTTTGTGAGATCATTGAATCACTGGACCACACTCATCAGCTGGAATGAGTGTATGAAAAACCTCGCCCAGCTGAACCTTTCAAAAATACCCTTGAGTGTTACAGAAATATAGATGGTGGATATTGACAAAGGAAATAGCGTATTTTCACATATGTGCATCCATGTGAGACCACAGAATGAGGATGAGTTTATTTAGGTGAGTTCTGAGTAAGACCTGCACATCTACATCCCAGAGGGAGAAGAAGGGAAGGGATATCCCAGATGATTCAGTCATTTTGTAAGAAAATTTAATGACTGGCTCCAGGAAGCATTTTCTCTGAATTTTATATAACAACTGCATTCTCAGCAGATAGAGGGAGGTAGACCTTGGGGCAAGCAAGTGGGAAAAATAACCTATAAAGTGTGTTCACGAAATACGACTGTTATTCCACCCTGGAACTTAATAGAAATCCTTTGACTGTTGTTCTGCAGTCAACAAGACTCATCTAATTGGTGACCATGGTAACAAAATCAGGTCATACGGAGGTTCATGCTGAGATCAAGCATATGTAGATCTCCTAGTTCAAATATACACAAAGATAAGAACCTGTTGGTAAGAGTCCGTAATGTTAGGTTGAGGATGGGCTCTCCCACACTCAGCTTATAATACTGAGAAAATGGTCATTTGTTTGCAGTAGCCATACGTTTTGCAGAAAAGAAAGAGGTTTTTCAAATTCACTGGGGGGAAAAGATAATTCAGAAATGTGAGACCAGAATGAGTGCATAGATGTTGCTTCATAGATCTGTGTAATTTACTCCCTGGGGTTTGTAGTGTGTCTGACTTATATTTTAGACATAATTAAGTAATCAGCAGTGTACATTGTAAAATGAATGTTTAGGCTGCTTGAGGTTAAATTTTCACAGCCATAGCAGCTGCGTGGTACTAGGGACCACCCCTCCCCACAGCCAAATCCTCTCCCCTGCATACAGTCAGTTATTTAAAATCTGTGAATGGGACTAAAATTATTTCCACAGTCACCATTTTTCAGCAGATCTAAAAAGCAGCCCCATGGTAACCACTGGATACTGGATGACTACACTTCATGCTAGTGAGCATTGATTGTCAGCTCTGGCTCAGTAGCTGAAGTGACAATAACACTATCAATTGTAGCATAAATAAGACTTTTATTTATGTGGGATCTCATTGGCTCTCCAGAAAAGTCTGTAAGCTAGGAGGTTTTTCCCACATTGCAGATGAGAATACTGAGGTGGTGAGAGGTTACAGTTTTGAGAGATCACACAGCTTCTGCCTTTTAAATGTGGAATAAAGGATTAACTTCTTTATCTTGAGCTATGTAAGGTATCCAAACCAATTTTCCTTCTTATTCCATGTCCAAACTCTGTTCTATTCCATTAGTCCCATTTGGTGAATCTACCTTGTGGCACTGTCTCCTTGCTTTTAATGATCCTGGCTCAGTGTGTTAGTCTGTTTTCACACTGCTGATAAAGATATACCTGAGACTGGGTAATTTAAAAGAGAAGAGGTTTAATGGACTCATGGTTCCACATGGCTGGGGAGGCCTCATAATCACGGCAGAAGACAAAGGAAGAGCAAAGGGACTTCTTACATGGTGGTGGGCAAAAGGAGAATGAGAGCCAAATTAAAGGGGAAACCCCTTAAAAAACCATCAAATCTTGAGACTTATTCACTATCACAAGAACAGTATTGGGGAAACCACCCCCGTGATTCAATTATCTCCCACCAGGTCCCTCCCACAACATATGGGAATTATGGGACCTATAATTCAAGATGAGATTTGGGTGGGGACATAGCCAAACCATATCACTCAGTGACCCTTGAAGGAACATATGGGTAAGAAAGGGACTTAAAAGGGCTCTTTTCTTTCTTTTCTTCCTTCTTTTGTTCTTCCCTTTCCCTCCTCCCTTCCTTCCTTTTTTCTTTTTTATCAGACTTGACCCATACTCACTTTCCTTCCTTACCAAACCCAAGAGAAGATAAGGCAAGAAAAAGGACAGGTAGCTGGTGAGGGCTGATTTAGAATGGCTGTCTACTTGCTCAAAGGAAGCACAAACCTAGGATTCATTTAGATTTACTGGAGGATTTCCAAAAAGAGGGGTGTGTGCTCTCTTTCTTCAAACAAAACATAATGTAACATTTATTTATTTTTAAATTGCCAAATGCATTGCCAAATATATAGTGCCAAAGAAAGTGTAATTCAAACTGCTGTAATTGTTATAAAAATCATTCAGGCTGGGCGCAGTGGCTCAAGCCTGTAATCCCAGCACTTTGGGAGGCCGAGGCGGGTGGATCACAAGGTCGAGAGATCGAGACCAACCTGGTCAACATGGTGAAACCCCGTCTCTACTAAAAATACAAAAAATTAGCTGGGCATGGTGGCGTGTGCCTATAATCCCAGCTACTCAGGAGGCTGAGGCAGGAGAATTGCCTGAACCCAGGAGGCGGAGGTTGCGGTGAGCCGAGATCGTGCCATTGCACTCCAGCCTGGGTAACAAGAGCGAAACTCCATCTCAAAAAAAAAAAAAAAAAAAAAATCATTCAAATGTTAGAAACATATAGTAAGAAAAACATAAAAGTCCTACCTCTTCATTCCTACTCCCAGAGTAAAGCATTATTAGCCATTTGATGTGTATAGTCTTAGATTTGTTTCTATACTTAGTGCATTATATGTAATATATGGAAGATATGATATGAACACACATTTAAAAAGCAAATTATCTTCATTCTATATGCTCTGTTCTACAGTTTGTTTTTTTAACTTAATGATGTATCTTTTTATATTAGTGTATGTAAATCTACCTCATTATCCTTTAACAACTGAATACTACAGGCATCCCTTGGAGATAGTGCGGGTTTGAGTTCAGACCACCACGATAAAGGAAATTATCACAATGAAGCAAGTCACATGAATTTTTTGGTTTCCCTGTGCATATAAAAGTTAATGTTTATACTATACTGTAATCTATTAAGTATGTAATAGCATTATGTCTAAAAATGTATAAACTTTAGGAATACTTTATTGCTAAAAATTGCTAATGATAAGCTGAGCACTCAGTGAGTCAATCTTTCTGCTTGTGGGGGATCTTGCCTTGATGCTAATGGCTGCTGACTGATCAGGATGGTGGTTGCTGATGGTTGGGGTGGCTGTGGCAACTTCTTAAAATAAGGTAATAATGAAGTTTGCCACATCCATTGATTCTTCCTTTCACAAAAGATTTCTCTAGCAGGCAATACTGTTTGATAGCATTTTACTCATAGTAGAATGTCTTTCAAAATTGGAGTCAGTCTTTTCAAATCCTGCCATTACTTTATCAACTAAATTTATGTTATGTTTTAAATTCTTCTTGTCATTTCAACAATGTTCACACCATCTTCACCAGTAGTAGATTTCATTTGGGGAAACCATTTTCTTTGCTTATCCATAAGAAGCAACTCTTCATTTATTCAGATTTTATCATAAAATTTTAGCGATTCAATCACTTCTTCAAGTTCTCCTCTAATTCTAGTTCTATTGGTATTTCCACTACATCTGCAGTTACTTCCCCTACTGACGTTGTGAATCCCTCAAAGTTATCCATGAAGGTTGGAGTCACCTTCTTCCAAATACTTGTTAATGTTGCTATTTTGACCTCCTCCTGAGAATCACAAATGTTCTTAATGGCATCTAGAATGATGAATCCTTTCCAGAAGGATTTCAGTTTACTCTGCCCAGATTCATGGCAGCCTTACAAAATGTATTTCTCAAATAATATGACTTGAACGTTGGATGACTTCTTGATTCAAAGGTTGTAGAACTGATGTGTTAGCAGACATGAAAACAACATTTATCTATTTGCACATTTCCATCAGAGCTCTTGAGTAACCAGATGTATTGCCAATAAGCATAATCTTTTGAAAAGACTCTTCTTTTTTTTTCTTTTTTTTTTCTGGGCAGTAGGTCTCAACAGTGGACTTAAAATATTGTTAGGCCATGCTATAAGCAGATGTGCTGTCATCCAGTCTTCATTGTTCCACTGCTACAGGGCAGGCAGAATAGATTCAGCATAATTCTTTCTTAAAGGCTCTAGGATTTTTAGAATGGTCAATGAGCATTGGCTCCCACTTAAAGTTACCAGCTGCTTTAACTCCTAACAAGAGAGTCAGCCTGTTTTTTGAAATTTTGAAGCCATGTATTAACTTCTCTCTAGCTATGAAAGTCCTAGATACCATCTTCTTCCAATAGAAGGCTGTCTCACGTACAATGAAAGTGGATTGTTTAGTGTAGCCACCTTCATCAATGATCTTAGCTAGATCTCCTGGGTAATTTGCCACAGCTTCTAACAACAGTGCTTGCTGCTTCACCTTCTTGCACTTCTGTGTTACGGAGATGGCTGCTTTCTTAATTTCATGAACCAAGCTCTGCTAGCTTCCAACTTTTCTTCTAGATCTTCCTCACCTCTCTCATCCTTCATAGAATTGAAGACATAGGATCTTTATTCAAGCTTTGGCTTAAGAGAATATTGTGGCTGGTTTGCTCTATCCAGACCATCAAAACTTTCTCCATATAAGCAATATGACTGTTTTGCTTTCTTATCATTGTTGTGTTTACTGGAATAGCACTTTTAATTTCCTTTAAGAATTATTTTTTTCATTCACAACTGGGCTACAGTTTGGTGAAAGAAGTCTAGCTTTCAGTCTAGCTCAGCTTTTGACATGCCTTCCTCAGTAAGCTTAATCATTTCTAGGTATTGCTTTAAAGTGAGAGATATGCAATTCTTCCTTTCACTTGAACAATTACAGGCCATTGTAGGATTATTAACTGGCCTAATTTCAATATGATTGTGTTTAGGAAATGGAGAGTCCCAAAGAAAGGGAGAGAGATTGGGAACAGCTGGCCAGTTGAGTGGTCTGAACACACACAACTTTTATGGATTAAGTTCACTGTCTTATATGGGCACAGTTGGTGGTGGTGTAAAGCAATTACAATAGTAACATGAAAGATCATGGACCACAGATCACTGTAACAGCTATAATAATAATGAAAACATTAAAAATATTAGAATTATTAAAACATGACACACAGACATGAAATGAGCACATGCTGTTGGGAAAATGGCACCAAAAGAGTTGCTAGATACAGGGTCCCCACAGATCTTCACTTTCTAAAAACCACAACGTCTGAAAAGTGCAGTAAAATAAAATGGAGTATGCCTATAATACATAATACACAAGGTTGTTGCAAAAATTAAGTCAGGTAATGCACTGAAAAGTTTAGCACTCTGCCCAGAACACAGGCTCAGTGAATGTTTGCTGCTACTTTTGTTATTGTTGTTGTCATTGTTATGATCATTATATTTTATGATTAGTTTCCAAGTTTAGTGGGGAATACAGAAATTAATCAAATATAGGTACAGAAAGTGAAATTCAAACTGCTGTAAGTGGTAAGAAGCACCATTAGCAGAAGTCACAGTGCTTGAGAGTGAAAACCTGCACCTGATCTAATCAAGGGACGGGAAAGGGCTTCACTGAGGAAACTGCCGTGGTTGGAGCTGAGAACTGAGAGCTGCTTCTCAGGCTTTCACCAGGGAACTGCATAAGACTGAGTGAGAGAGACACATGTTGCAGGCAGAGGAGACTGCTTGTCTAACACCCCTGAGACAAATCCAAAGTCACGGCAGGAGGCTGATTCCTACCAAAGATTGTCGGTGATTCCCAAAGAGCATAGGACAGAAAGAGGAAGTCCCAGGAGGCAGGAAAATGCTGGGGTATAGTCCTATTATGTCAGAATGAGGTTGAGAAAGGACTTGAAAGGACCAGCTTTTCTGCCCACAGCAGGTTGATGGCTGCCGGAGACGTCCAACGTAGCTCCACCATGATCTGGAACTCACAAGCTGCTTGAGTGCCAGCAGGGCCCAGGCATGCTGCCAGCCTGGGAAAAAAATAGCCCTGTGCATTTCCTTCCCTGCTCCTTGCCATCACCCAGGAAGTGGAGGCCCTGTCCTACCCCAGGCCAGGCAGTTCCATGGTGCTGTCTGACAAGGTCACATGGATCTTATAAGCCAGATCTCCCACTCCCCCCAGGAGGAGCAGGCAGCCCCAGTGCCAGCCCAGTGGCCTGAGCCTCTGGCTCAGCAGACCTACTAACTTCACTTCAGAAAGAAGAACTGTGACCTGAGAAGCATCACTTGAGACTTTCCTTCCAAGCTCTACCTAAAGCTTGTGGAGCCCCTTTCTTCCATTATTGAGGACCCATCTTCCCAGTGGAAAAAGTATGGGCTTCAGAGTCCAAAGTACAAACCCCGTCTATGCCACTTACTGTAAAGTCTCTGAATGCTGAGACTCAGTCTTCTCATCTGTAGAATGGAGTTAATGCTGTCTACTCACAGGACTGTCCCAAGAGGATAAAAGAGATCATGTTAGCAGAGCACTTCATGCAGTGCCTACCACTTGCATCTGATGGCTATTCCTATGAAGCAGGGCTATTCCTATAACGTTTGATGTACACAAGGCAAGAGAAACGGATCACCTTGGAAAGGTAGAACTAACAACCTCCACTTTGAGCCTCTCACAATTACTTCTCACTAAATTATCTCCTATATTACCAGCTGTGTGGCCTTGGGTAAGTTGCTTAACCACCTTTTGCCTTAACTTTTCTCTTTTGCAAGACGTGGATAACAAATCCTATCCCATAGAGTTGTTAGGAAGAGTAAATGGGTTAACACAGGTAAAGTGCCTGGCACCCAGTAAATGTGATGATAATAGTGATGATTTTAACCTGAGCTATAAAAAGATGCTTCTGGCCCCTATGAGGGCAAAGTGGAAATAGAGAAACTACTTAGAAGTATACTGTAATAAACCAGGCAAAAGCTGCTGGCTTGAATCAGGTTGGGAACCGTGTAGGTGGAGAGAAGCACTTGGATTCTGGGCATGTTTTGAAGGTACAGAGATAGTATTTACTGAAAGATCAGCTGTGGGGGTATAAGAGAAAGAGAAGAGTTAAGGGTGACCCCAGAGTGCAAGGCTTAGCGATCGGAAGAACGGAGTTGCCATTTACCGACTAAAGTAAATCAGGGTTAAGAAGAAAATCAGGAGTTCTGATGTTATGTGCAATGAGACATTCAATTAGTGATATCAAGTGGGCGGCTGTATGTAAAAGTCTGGAGTTTAAAGAGAGGTACAAGCTGGGGATATAATACGTTTGCATTTAAAGCCAGGAAACTTAGATAATCTTATCAGAGACTGGAGTGGATAAAGAGAAAAGGTCCCAAGATAGCATTCAGACACTTGTCATACTTAGAAGTCAGAAGGTGAAGAGAAATCCACCAAGAAAACCAAAATGAAGCAGCCACATGGTAGGAGGAGAATAGGGAGAAAACATTGTCTCAGGTTACAAGTGAAGCAAGGGTTTCAGTGCAAAAAAAAGTGATTGTGATTGTCAGTCTTGGCAAATGCAGGGCTGTGGCCTGAGGAAGATAAGGACTGAGGGCTGATGTCACCCTTGGAGGCGAGGGGGCATTGGTTTCTTTGAAAGGGTTTTCTTCAATGGAGCAGTGGAGGGAAGCCCGAGTAGACTCAGTTCAACAGGAAGCAAGAGGACAGAAAGTGGAAACAGTGAGTATAAATGACTTCTTTAAAGAATTGTGCTGCTGATGGGGAAGAAAGGGTGGGGCTATTCTGGACAGAGATGTGGGGTCCAGGGAGGGTCTTTGTTGATTTTTTAAAAAATGGGAGATAAAATGGCATGCTTGATTGCTGGCAAAAATAGTCCAGAAGAGCAGGAAAACTGCAGGCGAACAAAGGGACAATTCTAGGAGTGGTGACCTAAACTAAGGAAGAGAGGAAGGCACAGATTACTTGGGGAATCGCAGGTAGATGGAAACTTGTGATAGATTTGATGTTTACCTGCTTTCTTCCATTTGCAACATTTTATTAGTGAACCAAGTTCATCACCAGAGAGTCCAGAGGATTGTTGGAAGGTGGTGGACAGATCTGAGCACATGTGATATTGTTGGTTGGGAGAGAGCGGGGGTGCTGGATGAGGGAAGTGTGGTAGGCAGGATTGCTGGAAACACTGAGGGGCCACTTGAGCTTGGTTAATCAAGAATTTAGAGTAAGGCAGTTGGCATGGTTGATGTTTCTCCCTAGCTAGGTTCAGCTGTCTGGGTAAAGCATAGGAGGGGAAGAGAATTGAATTTAACTAGGGCTGGAATTTTGCCCAGCAAGCATAATGGAGGGAGATTGGGTGTGCAAAATAAAGGTGTGTGTGCTCAAAGAACAAAATCTGTTGGAAAGAGTGATAGCTTAGAAATCATTCTGACAGAACGATCCAAAATCTGGGTTCCAGTCCTGATTCTACCACTAAAACTGTGTGAACCTAAGGTCCTCTGCTCCCCGAGCCTCCATTTCCTCGTCTATCTGGGGATTGTAATCTACCTCATAGGATAGTTAGGAGAAGGACAGGAAGGCTGTAAAGGCAGTTTTTGAAATTGAGGCAAAAGCTCTCTTTGGAAATACTTTTATTAGCCCAATTTGTGTTACTGTTTGTTCTTAAAAATAATAAAAATTTCGTTTCCTTAAAACAATACTCCAGATTTAAAAGTATTTTTTTAATTTAGACTAGCAATCCTTCCACAATTGTATGCCATCCTGAGGTTTTCTCAGGGTGAGCCAATTCATTAGATGGCTTAATTGACATCTATTCACCGTCTCACCTCATTTGTCAGAAAGAGATGCCTTGGGCAAGTCATTGGAGAAAGAAGAAAGGTGCTGTTAAATATGCGTAGACTTGGTCCCCAAATTTGAGCAGCTCAAAACCAAATGAGTATTTGGAATGTCTGCGTTTGTAAAGCTCTTAGAGGTCTGGAACAGCATCTGTTTATCTTGCTTTGCCTGGTGACTACCAGTGCACAGTGGGGAAGAGGAGACTACTTAAGAGACTGGGTCAGGAACTGCTCCTGTGGAAACCTTACAATTTGTAGTGTTTTACAGTTTATAAATCATTTAAATTCTGGTCTTGTTTGATCTTTGCAATTATCTGCAAGTATATAGAGCAGAACGAGGAAACTGAGGCTTAGCTAGAATCCCAGAGTTAGTAACAGTGACAGTGACAGAGTCTGTTTCTCAGATCTACTATCTATCCATGATCTGATGGGATAATGGAATTTTGCCCAGCAAGCATAATGGAGAGAGACTGGGTATGAGAAATGAAGGTGTGTGTGGTTTTTCTACTCCCCCAAGGTCAAGGGCACACTGTACCAAAAGATCAAATTGTACTCCCGTGAATACAGTTGACCTTTGAACAACACGGCTGATATGTCTTGGCTGTGTCCCCACCCAAATCTCATCTGGGTTCACAGTGGGACCAGAACCCAGACTTCAGTCCTACAACCACTGGGTGGATAGCATGGTACTAAGGAAGCTTATATGCTGTTGGAGAATATGGATAGTGCTCCAAAGAAACTAAACAAAATTCCCAGAACATTCCCATTTTACAAATCTTCAGACCCTTTGATGTGTTTTTTTTTCAGCATTTCTTTTTAAAAAATTTTAATTGACACATTGTAGTTATACATCCAATTGGCCCTTGAACAACACAGGAGTTAGTGGTACTTACCCCCATACAGTCGAAAATCTGCATATAACTTTTGAATTCCCAAAAACTTAATTAGTAATAGCCTACTATTGACTAGAAGCCTTATCAATAATAGAAATAGATGATTAATGTACATTTTCTATGTTACATTGTATTATACACTGTGCTCTTATAAAGTAAGCTGAAGAAAAGAAAATGTTTAAAAAAATAAGGAAAATATATTTATTATTAATTGAAAGTGATTCATCATAAAGGCCTTCATCCTATTGTCATCCCATTGAGTAGGTGGAGGAGGAAGAGGAGGGTAGGTCTGGCTGTCTCAGGGGTGACAGAGGCAAAAGAAAATCCATGTATAAGTAGACCCATACAGTTCAAAGCTGTTGTGTTATTCCATTCTCATGCTGCTAATAAAGACATACCCAAGACTAGGTAATTTATAAGGGAAAGAGGTTTAATTAACTCACAGTTCAGTGTGGCTGAGGAGATCTCAGGAAATTTACAATCATGGCAAAAGAAAAAGCAAACATGTCCTTCTTCACATGGCAGCAGCAAGAAATGCTGAGCAAAAGGGAGAAAAGCCCCTTATAAAATCATCAGATCTCATGAATACTCACTATCATGAGAACAGCATGGATGTAACTGCCCCTATGATTAATTACCTCCCAGGGCTCCCTCCCACAACACATGGGGAACTAAAATTCAAGATGAGATTTGGGTGGGGACACAGCCAAACCGTATCAGCCGTGTTGTTCAAAGGTCAACTGTATTCATGGGGGTACAATTTGATCTTTTGGTACAATGTACTCTCTTGACATTGGGGAAAAAAGAGTAGAAAGAGCACTGGCCCTAAATTATCCTCAATCTGCTCCTTCCACTCTCTGTGGCTTTCTCCTCTTTTCATACCTTAGTAGCAGCAGTGATAGTATGAGGGTGTTGATTCAATGTCATCTCAGACCCTGCCAGCCCTGACCTCTGTGGTTCATCAAGGCCTGCTCCTCTCGCTTGGACAGAGTTTTACCCTGGGTCCTCCAGGCAGCCTCGTTGAGAAGCCAGAGCAACAGGTAAACCACAGTGAGTCTGGTTTACTGAAGTTTTTTGAATGAAAAAATGCTTAGGTGCTGTTATTCATTAGCACTTCACAAGTCCCCTGGAAAATACCCTGGTGACTTCTGAATTAGGGCAGGAATCAGGTAGGAATTTAGTTAAAGCCTGCATTCATTCACTTATTCAAGTGATATACAGAATTCACTTATTCAAGTGATATACAGAAGAGTTTTGACTGTGGGCTATGCATTAGGAACTAAACATTGGAACCTCATTCATGAACAAAATCAGGCCAATTTTTGCCTTTCTCAAGCTTATGATCCACTGGAAGAGACAGGCATGAATCAATCAATAACACAAATAGTGTAAAGTTACAACTGTGGTAAGTGGCATAAAAGGGAAGTGCACAGTGCCTGAAGAGCATATAGTGGGGAGGGGGATTTGGCATAGTTGGGGGGATCACAGGAGAGCTAACAAGGTAAAGAAGGAAGATGAATGTTTCCAATGAGAAGAATGGAGTGTGCAGCCTCCATGGTGGTAGGGAATGGGATGAATTCACAGTCTATGAAAAGCCATAGTGCAGGAATTGTTGAGAGCAAGGGGCGCATAATGCAGGATGGGACTAAGATGGAGGAGCCAGACCAAGAGTACTTTAAAAAATGTTTTTAATATGTGCATTTTTTAACCTGGCAATTTCAGCTCTAAGAACTGATCCTTGTACAAGTCTTCAAAGTCATACATATCGACACAGAAACACATACAAAGATGTTTATTGCAGCATGAAAATTTGGAACGTGCTTAAATATTGTTGATTACATCCTGATATATCTCTTGCAATGAAATAGCACTTTTATTCCCATTTCACAGATGGGGAAATTGAACTTGCATAAATTATTCTGGTTCACCCAGCTCCTCAGTGGAGTTGCTAGGTCTGGATGCAGGCATCTTGACTCCAGAGCTTGCTTTAAACTTCATGAGAGTCAGGACTGTGTGTTTTAGCTCACCATTGATCCCTGGCATGAGACTCACAGTGGGGATATACTAAACGTTTTGTGAATGGAATTGATTAGTTTCTGGTAGGCCAGTTCTCCTCTGGGTCTCCTGTGGACTGGAAAGCTAGGTTTTGCTTGAGATTGGAAGATTCCTCCCATCTATTCTATTTTAGCACCTTTTGTACCCCTTAGAGCTTTGGGGTCCACATTCTATTGCAAGTCCTGAGCATCCAGGAACAGCCCCTATAAGAATTTTCCTCCACTTCTAAGACTAGCTCTTTCATTTTCCTCCCTTGACCCATCCCACATTTCCTCTTTTTCCATCTCCCCTACCTTAGGAAGCAGGCAGGGTTTTGCCTGTATATTTCCTTCCAGTATTTTGCTGCTGCTCCTTTTCTTCTTCACCTGTCACATCCAGTACTTAGGGTGGTTACTCGGGGAAATGCCTTGGGTATCTCTGGCATATCTGAATTGTCTCTCAGGCTTTCAGCTATAAACTTAAGATCCTATTCCTACACACGATATTCCAGCTTCCAGGTTTGTCCCCAAGTATGTCACTTAACCTTCCAATTGAATGGGCCTCCACTAACATAGCTCCAGTAGAGTCAGAGCAGCTACCCAAATAGAGTTCTCATGGCTTCTCATGTTTCTGATGCAAACAAGGCTCTCAGGGTTAATAAGTGCATGCATAAGCACGGCCCCTTGCTGGAATGCATATGGTTCTACTCTCAAAAGGGCCTTATAGCAGGAGGTAGACCTGACTCTTGAGGCTGGCACATGAGCACTGGCCAAACATGGAGGGCAGAGATTCATTAAAGTCATGTTTCCCCAGATCTGCTTGCTTGTGGCTTGGATGGAGCCTCCATCTGGCCTGGCCTGTTTAATTTGAGCTCCTTTCTGCCTCCTGCCTTGAGAGGCTGAAGGGCAGGACAAGGCATGCCTCGTGTCACCCTCACTCTGCTCAGTCCTGCCACTGATGCTTTGCAGGCACTGCAGAATCATGAACGAGAGAATCTCAAGGGCTTTGTGGAGGAATGTCTTGTGTATATAGATTGGACGCTTAGATGATGAGAAGTCACTATATACATTCCTTGCTAATTATCATTTTTTGAAGCAGCTGTTATGGAGGAGTTAGAATGAAGGGGTAGGAAGACTGCTGAGCTGAGATTGGGCTGCCATTCAGAGGCAAGTCATTCTTGGAATAAGGCATTGACATGGTAATGCAGAGATTGAAGGGTGCCTTTTAGAAAGGGAAACTGGCTGGGCCCTGTGGCACATGCTTGTAATCCCAGCACTTTGGGAGGCCAAGGCCAGCAGATCACCTGAGGTCAGAAGTTCAAGACCAGCCTGGCCAACATGGCAAAACCCCGTCTCTACTAAAAATATAAGAATTAGCTGGGTGTACTGGCATGTCACTATAATCCCTGCTACTCAGGAGGCTGAGGCAGAAGAATTGTTTGAACTCCGGAGGATGGAAATTTTAGTGAGCCAAGATCACACCACTGTACTCCAGCCTGGGTAATAGAGCGAGACTGTCTAAAAAATAAATAAATAAAAGGTGGGGGGACCCCGGTTCCCTCCTCTCCTGTTTCTATCTCTTTCTTTTCTTGCCACCCACTGCTGCTCCCACCCCGACTGCAACTGTTCTTGAAATCACTTCTGCTATTTAGTCTCATGACCTATTCCTGGACTGATACCTATAATATAATTTGGCTCCTAAAACACCTTTCCTATTTGTAATGGAGAAGGAAGACAGGACAGGAAAGGAAACGTTAATGTGACAAGCACCTACTGTGTGTCAGGTACCACCCTAGGCTCTTCACTTATGTTGTCCAATGTCATTCTTGTTACAATCTAAGGAGACAGGTGTGGTTACTCCCATTTTTAGAGATGAGAAGTCTATGGCTCAGGCAAGGTCAGTAACTTGCTCAAGGTCAGTGGGTCAGTAAATGGAGCTCAGCAACATAACCAGTTCTGCCTGACTCTGAGCTAGACTCTTGTCCTTGCTAGGAAACAGCAATTCTCCAGGACAGCTGGACAAGCGAGGAAATGGAAGCCTCCTGGCGACTTAGACACATCAGAGTTTAAAACACTTTGGGCTATGAGTGGAAAGAAGTTTCATAGACTCAGCATGGCCTTCTCTTTGCCTCTTTTCTCTGGCTTAGAGATAAGGCTTGTGTCTGTATCGAATTGTACTTCTGCTGCGATCTCCCAGCTGGGCACCTTTCCCTGAGTGGGCACAGGCTAGGATTAGAGGAAAAAGAGCCACTGAGCAATTCTGGTGCTGGACTCAGGTGTGGTTCTGAGTCTCGCTTGCTGACCAAATCTCTCTAAGTTCTATCTGTGCCCACAAGGAAACCCAAAGAGGCTGGTGCTTGGAGAGTGTCCTCTCCCCCTACCCTCATTCCCAGCTTGAGTACGCTTTTCTTGGCACTGGAGAGTCAACAGGTGTGAACAAGTGTACAGAGACCTGGCATGCCAGGGCTGGCAGCGCTTATGGCCTTCACTCACAAGAGATGGCAATTGCCACCTTCTGCAGGCTGCCCATCAAAACACATTGTTGCCTGGCACCTCCATAGGCTCCAACCAACTTGGAGCAGGCACCAAGCCATCCCAGCAGATGGGCAGAAGGGGTGGGGAGCGGCCAAGGCAGCCCCATCCTGAAGGTACATAAAGTGATTGTGGTGAGGGTTTGATTTCCAACTGTGGATGCATTAGGATAACTCTCTCCATCTTAGATTTATAGGTCAGGAGTTATAGGGGGAGGGGGCTCATGGTTTAGCCCACACCCAGCTGGGTTTGTTTTTCTGGGGGAAAGAAAGTCACTTGGAACCTATCAGAATATTGCAGCTTTGACTTTTAGGGCCTTAAAATGAATTTGGGAAATCAGAGTATAACACTGAAGGCAGTAGGAGCTAAAGAAGGATAAGAAAGGATTCTAAAGAGGTTTCTGCCTACTGCAAACCATCTTCCTCCCATTCTCTACTGCATCTCAGTCATGCTAACAGCAGACTAATGGAATCCTCCCTGCCACCAGGCCGGGCCAATCAAGGTTGAGAGCATGGCTGGAGTGCTTGCCATGGGTGGATGGTAACACAAGTGAGCCATTATCTCGGAGCTAGAAGCAGGCTCCTTGCAGGCCTTCAGTGGGGTTGTACAGTGTCCCATTGCCCAAGCAACCATGTCATGGATTTGGGAACTCAAGGGGATGATTGTCAGCATGTGCCAATGTCTTGAAAGAATCACCCAGGCCTGGCCTACAGAGACTATGGGGAAGGCTGTTGAGGTGGGGAACAGCCATGCAAAGGCTCCAAGAAGGGAAAGTGTGTCCCAGGAGCAGCTTATAGGCCATCTGGGAAGAGCAGAGGGAGAGTGAAAGGAAGTGGCAGAAAGTGAGGCCCAAAAGGTGGGTGGAGCTGTGTGTTACACAGGACTTCAGTGCCAGCCCGGGGAAGTTCATGCTTCACTTGACAGGCAGTGGGAGCTGTGGTAAGTTTTTGAGTACAGAAGTGCTTCGATCAGAGCTTCTCTCTCTGAGAAGTTAGGAAAAGGCAGCAACATGCAGGAAGAGCCAGAACCAGGGAGTCAGGGCCCAGGGGCTGCCATGATGGTGCATGCCGACTGAGGCCACTGGCAGTGAAAATGGAGAGAAAGGGAGAGTGGGAAGTCCTTCACTAGGATGCACTGATGATGGGCTGAGAACTTGGACAGAGAAAGGAGCAAAAGAAGCCTTTTAAGGAACTGAGAGAAGAATGGGGCCATCAACAGAGAGAGAGAATCAGGAGGTTCTGGCTTGATAGAAGATCTTTCATCTGGGTCACTGGAATCAATATGGTCATATTATTTTGTACTATTTGTGGGTTCTTTTAATCCAGGCCATTCCTGTCTGAAAGGAACATGGATAACTGTAACTTTCTGTAGCAGTTTATTATTCTCACAAGGAAACCAACGTTCCTGGTAAATGAGAACACACAGAACTCTCCCAGGCCTGAGCTTCAGCTGCCCCATTGTTATTCTGTCTAAAGTACATTCTTCACTTTCATACAAGGTTTTTTTGGACTACCCTCGCTTGAAAGCCAGCCTCTTGTTTCCCTGAAACGTTCTCTCCACTTCCACACGTTGCTATAATCTTTTGGTTATCATGTTGAATAATTTACAGTCTCTGCCAGTCTGAAATTATATGTGGGGCTGCTCTGTTTGTGGCCTACCCAGCAATTAGCTACACACCATTTTATCACTGTAATTACACTGCAAAGGGAGGAAACAGTCCAGCCATTTGTCCCAGGGGAAGCTGAGGAATAACAAAGTCTCAACACTGTGTGCCTGGAGGGGGCCGGTCGATCAAGAAAGGGACCTGGAGTGGCACTGAAGGTCTCACAGGCAGACTCCTTCCCTGTTCCATGACTTGCCCATCTTTCCTGTATATGTTCTTTGGCCACCACAGAATCTTTATGATATTTCTTTCCAGGATAGCAAATAGGTTTCATTTCTTGCATAAAGTCTGAAAAACTGACAGTGGCTGCCTGGAGTATTGTTTTGGAAAAGGATTTTAAGGCTGTGACTGGACTCAGTGGGAGACAGTGCTGTGATCAATTAGTGATGTCTGTCACAGGCAGAGAATGGGACAGGAGTGAATGAATGTTATTTATCTGAAGTCTCTTATCCAGGTCAAGCCCGACTTTAATAGATGCAAAATTTAAGGCCTAGAAAAACATAGTGACTTATTGAAGATTATAAAAGCTAACATGAAGTTTAGTATGTGCTAGGGAATATTCTTTTTTTGAGACGGAGTTTCGCTCTTGTTACCCAGGCTGGAGTGCAATGGCGCGATCTCGGCTCACCGCAACCTCCGCCTCCTGGGTTCAGGCAATTCTCCTGCCTCAGCCTCCTGAGTAGCTGGGATTACAGGCATGCGCCATGCGCCACCATGCCCAGCTAATTTTTGTATTTTTAGTAGAGACGGAGTTTCACCATGTTGACCAGGATGGTCTCCATCTGTTGACCTCATGATCCACCCGCCTCGGCCTCCCAAAGTGCTGGGATTACAGGCTTGAGCCACCGTGCCCGGCCCTGTGCTAGGAAATATTCTAAACACTTCCTGTATAGTAACTCATTTAATCCCTACAGCACCCTCCTGGTGTTCACCTTCATCTTATAGCTGAGGAAGTAGGCACAGAGAGGTTGCAAGGCTTCCTAAAGATAGAGTAGAAAAAGGAGCGAGTTTTCAAATCCAGATAGTCTGAGTTAACCTCCATCCTTCAACCACTGTGCTTCTGCCTATGTGCAAACCACACAGCTCCTTAGCAATGGGACCCAGAACTCAAGCCTCCTGATTCCTAGCCCAGAATTCTTTCCTCCCATGGACATATGAACTGATATGCTTCCCAATGCTCAAAACTTGGGAGAAAAATTTTAAAATAGCATTAAGAGATAAATAATTTAACTGGGTGCAGTGGCTGATGCCTGTAATCCCAGCACTTTGGGAGGCCGAGGTGGGTGGATCATGAGGTCAGGAGTTCGAGACCAGCCTGACCAACATGGTGGAACCCCCGTCTCTACAAAAACATTTTAAAAAATTAGCTGGTCATGGTGGCGCATGCCTGTAATCTCAGCTACTCAGAAGGCTGAGGCAGGAGAATCACTTGAACATTGGAGGTGGAGGTTGCAGTGAGCCAAGATCAAGCCACTGCACTCCAGCCTGGGCGACAGAGCAAGACTCCGTCTCAAGGAAAAAAACAAAAATTATTATCTAGGGTATGCCTGGCACTGTGCTAGGAGCTGAGCAGTCAAAAATAAGTAGTATTCACTGTCTTTAAGAAGCTCTTCAGAATGGAAAAGGCTCTTCTGAAGTTCCACTTCATTCATCAAGTCTTTGTCTGCTACAGCTACTTTGATTTTAGAGCCTGCTGGTAACAGTCTCCTCTTCCATGCTCTCAGCATCACTACCACTCATTCTCCCCAATCGTAGTTAATCCTATAATTATGTTCACACTGAGGACATATTAAATCAACACTGAGTAGAGTTCTAAGGTACCCTACAACTTACTGACACTGCAAACTGTCTAGTGGCTTGGCATCAGGGGGATTTGGGCATTTTGCATTAAGAAAGCCGATCAGCTTAGGTCAGCAGGCTCCATATGGAGGTTCATTTGATTAATTCCTCTTCAGACATTGGTCCCATGGCTGTGTTATCTGTTTGTTTAATTATACCACATCTCTTTTCAGGAAGAATCTGAAGTGGCCATATACAATACAGTAAGTGGAATAGAATAAAACTAGAAAAATCTTGGCTGAGACAAAGAGAAAGAAAATATTGCCAACCACACAGGTTAACAAAGTTGTGATACAGCAGTAGGTTTGGTGTTGGGCTTCCTAGTGGCCAGAGAAGAATGAAAAGCAGAGTAATACAGCTTTCATTCTTAGAAAGCAGAAAGCATAATAATACTGCGGGCCACCCACCTCCTGTAAGTCTGGAGACACATTCATCACACCTGCCTGAGGCCATGGAAGCCCCTCAGTCTGATTTCCTCTGTGGCTTGTCCTCAGTGCAGTATCCTTGCAGATTACCTCCCTCTGACCCTTACCTCACTGGAGTTTTTCTCTTAATAAAACAGGTAATCCCCAGGGTATATAGGATTCAGGGTTGTTGACTTGTGGATTGTCTTTGAGGAGCCAGGTTCTTCCCGTTTTTCTGCTCAGCCATTCTCAGAGCTGGCTTTCTCCTGGCCTGGTCACCAAGGGGCTGCAACAGTTCTAGGCAGCCATTCACAATACCCAGGGAAGCTAGAGAGACCATCTCTTCCTGTGGTTCTCTTTTTAGGCATGAGTAATCCCCCTCTTATGTCATTGGCTAGGATCAGGTCACATGCTCATTCCTGAACCAATCACTGTGGAATAGGATTGCCTTTAGACCAATCCGGGAGCTGGGGGTGGGGCGATCAGAGGCTCCTGGTTTCCTGGGCTTAGGCTAAGCGAGAACGAGGTTCCCTTGGCCTGGAATAGAAGAGAAATGGGTGCCGAGAAGGCAGCCAGTAGTGTTTTCACTCGTCAAATGCTATAAACACTTTTTTTCTCCCCAGTCTGTGCTTTAGGAGGCATCTGCTAGAGGCATTTGTAAGATGAAGCCAAAGAATCTGGCAGATAGTTCCTAACGTTCCTATCAAGTTCAGGGTTATGAAAAATGATAAAAAGTGTTTCCACCCTTCAAGTCTGTTTATGCTACATAAATGGAGTAAATGATCCGAAGTGGGTGGAGGATGCCTTTAAAGGGAAAAGCCTAAAATAACAACTCCCCTTTTGAAGGTTATGTTAAGTAATACCTTCTGGAGGTCAGTGTTACTCCAGGCACTGGAGTGATAGTGGAGGAAAAGATAATGTCCCTTCTGTTACGGAATTTGTACATTGGGTGGACAATCAGCAAAAAAGTAAATGAGCAAAACAGTTTCAAGTAATGCTAATGAACATAAACTGCACGAGGACAGAGGTCTTTAGTTTGTGGTGCATGGTTTCCAGTGCCCAGGACAACGCCTGGGGAATAGTAAGCCTTCAGCAAATGCTGGATAAATTAATGAGGAAAGAGTAGGATGGGAAAAGTGGGGCAGCCTCATCCTACTTTAATAAAAGGTGTGCCATCTGAGTGTGTGTGTTTAAACCCTGGGCCTGGATGGCAGAGGATTGTGCAAGAGGAGACTGAAAGCATATGAGAGCTAGCTGCCATCTCCTTTCCTTCCTGACATATGCCACCTTTGCTTCACTGTCCCCCAACTAGGAGGCTGGTGTTGCACCAATGCCCTGTTAACCTCAATAGGGAGGCACCATGTTCAAGAGGTCGAAGAAAAGATCCAGAGCCAGCAAAGGAGACATGGCATTTTATTAGGGGCTCACATACGGGGAAGAGTCCAGTGGGGTGGGCTAGACAGGAGAACCGCCTGATGTACAAAATTGGTCCAGGGGTGGGCTAGACAAGATATCTACCTTTCTTTAATCCACTGGTGGTGGTTTGGACAACATATCCATCTTATATATAGTCCAGTGGCAGTGGACTGGACAGGCAAACTGCAACTGCTTGCCAACAGCATGCAATTTATATAATATTTTCACTTCAAACCCTCCCCTTAATGACCTCCACCTGGCAACTTTCATGTAATCTAAAACTGAGGACCTCAATTCTCTGTATGGCCATGTTGCATGCAATGGGCAGAGGCTCAGACGGTCTTCACAGACAAGGAGTTAATCTCTGGGTTGGCCACTCCTGATTCCCTGCTTTGGAACACACTTTCAGGTGAATCTGCATGTAGGGCCATTCCATTCTAAGGCTATGCTTAAGTTATTGCTGTTGGGAGCATTCACCCTGCAGTTGGTTTACAAAATTGGAAGGGGTTTGGACTTGAGAGTTGGAACTCTAGCTGTAACCCTAATCTTGGGATATTATCTGTGTGTGGGCCAACTCTCTGTGCCTCAGCTTACTTGTTTGCAAACCAAACTGGGATAATAACATTCATGTCACAGGTGTGTTTTGAAGACTCAGTGAGACACGTTATGAACAATACCTTGTTGCTGGACACAGAAGCCTTTATAAAACTGGTCCTTTTGTACCCTCATGTACGGAGTTTGAGCTAGAGTCCCAAGTGAGCTACTTTCCTCATAATACTGTAGAAGCCATAACAGGCTGGTGGTAGTTACCCAGAATTCTAGGCCCATGGGGGAATGTGTGTGTGTGAGTTTGTGGGCAAATTGGCTGCTGTGATAGAGAGTAGTTTACAGTGTGTTCTCGTATTGACTAGTTTATCCACAAGTCTGTGATGGAGTCAGGACAGATATTATTGTCCCCATTTTATGGATAAAGGGACTTTGAAAGTTGAGGTGACTGACAAAAGGCTGCTAGGCTTTGGCTTAAGAGAATGTTATGGGTGTTTGACCTTCTATCTGGACCATAGCCCTGGGCTCTTTTGCAATGTTGGGTAACTGAAGATGCTTGATGGATGCCTCAACTCCTCATCAGGCATTCTATTCTAGCATGCAGCCTGCATGAAGGCAGGCCTGTTTCTTTTTGCTCCCTCCTTGGAAAAACTGTCAGCTCTAGAACTTTTATCTCAACTCTTGATATCCATCCAGCTTCCTGGAGATGGGCTACCCACCAGAAGTCAGCGACCAGAGAAAACCTCTGCTTCACAAATGCACATTGACATTGTAAGCAGTGGAATAAATTGGCCTGGTTTTACTGCAGAAAAATAGCATGTTCTGAAATGATAGAAGCTCCCCGTCAATTAGGGAAATTAACATCCCTCTCTGTGGTTGGTGCTGTGGCTGCACTTCATTTGCCTGACCCAAAGCACAGCAGTTACTTTTCCATGAGCCGTTCCAGTTGGAAAGTAAATAGGATTTTTGGGGTCTTCTTTCTGTGGGTCCTGCTCCAGACTGGGCTCTCAATTCTGCCTGTGGTGTCCTCCCAGAGTAAGATGGGAGGCAGATGCACACTGGGGAAAGTTGCAGTCATGCTATTTAGAGCAAGTAATGATAGACATGGTAAAGCACAAATTAAGAATCGTTCTTGCACAACATGCCCAGCTGTCTCTGGTGAGGAACAGCAGGAGAGTGGATCTACTGGACTGGATCCATTGGATCAATAAGCCCCATTGGTTAAAATGATCAGAGCAAAATGATGAAGAGATCTGAGTTTCAGTTTACCCAGTAAGAAAATAAAAGCATATCTCAGAGATATTGCAGGTTCAGTTCTGGGCCACTGCAATAAAACAAGTATCCCAATAAAGCAGGTCACACACATTTTTTGGTTTCCTAGTACATAAAAAGTTATATATGTGCTAACTGTAGTTTATTAAGTATTTAATAATATTTTGTCTAAAAATGTACATACCTGAATTTAAAAATACTTCAGTGCTAAACAATGCTTACCATCATCTGAACCTTCAGTGGGTCATAATATTTTTGCTGCTGGAGGGTCCTGACTCGATGTTAATGGCTGCTGACTGATCAGGGCGATGGTTCCTGAAGGATGGGATGGCTGTGGCAATTTCTTTTTTTGTGAGATGGATTCTTGCTTTGTCATCCCAGCTGGTGTGCAGTGGTACAATCATAGAACACTGTAACTTCAAATTCCTGAGCTCAAGTAATGCTTTTCTTTCAGCTTCCTACCTCAGCCTCCCAAATAGCAAGGACTACAGGCATGTAGTACCATTCTTGGCTAACTTTTAAAAAGTTTCTCAGAAACAGGGTCTCACTCTGTTGCCCAGGCTGGAGTGCAGTGGCATGTTCCTGGCTCACTGCAACCTCCGCCTCCTGGGCTCAAGTGATCTTGCCACCTCAGCCTCCTGAGTAGCTGGGATCACAGGTGCATACTACCATGTCTGATTAAAAAAAAATTGGCAGAGATGAGGTTTTGCCATGTTGCTGAAGCAGGTCTTCAACTCCTGAGCTCAATCTACCCGCCTCAGCCTCCCAAAGTGCTGGGATTACAGGCATGAGCCACCATGCCTGGTTGTTGCAATTTTTAAAAATAGGAAGACAATGAAGTTTTCCGCATCAGGGGACTCTTTCTTTCACAAAAAAAAAAATTCTCTGTAGCATGCAATACTGTTAGCATTTTACCCACAGTAGAAATTCTGTCAAAACTGGAGTCCATCCTCCCTGGGCTGCTTTATCAATTCATTTTATGGAATATTGTATATTCTTTGTTGTCATTTTAACAACATTCCTAGCATCTTTTTTTATTATACTGTAAGTTCTGGGGTACATGTGCAGAATGTGCAGGTTTGTTACATAGGTATACACGTACCATGGTGGTTTGCTGCATCCATCCCTCCGTCATCTACATTAGGTATTTCTCCTAATGTTAGCCCTCCTTAATGCCCCCACTCCCTGCTATCCCTCCCCTAAGCCCCCTACCCCCCAACAGGCCCGTGTGTGTGATGTTCCCCTCCCTGTGTCCATTTGTTCTCATTGTTCAACACCCACTCATGAGTGGGAACATGCAGTCTTTGGTTTTCCGTTCTTGTGTCAGTTTGCTGAGAATGATGGTTTCCAGGTTCATCCAACCAGGAGTAGATTCCATCTCAAGAAACCACTTTCTTTGCTCATCCATAGGAAGAAACTCCTCATCCATTCAAGTTTTATCATAAGATTTTGCAGCAATTCAGTTACAGCTTCAGACTCCACCTCTAATTCTACTTCTTTGGCTATTTCCACCACATCTGCAGTTCCTTCCTCCACTACAATATTGAACTCTCAAAGTCGTCAATGGGGTTTGGAATCAACTTCATTTAGACTCCTGTTAATGTTGCTATTTTGATCTCCCATCGTGAATCACAAATGTTCCAAATGACAACTAAAACAGGGAATCCTTTACAGAAGTTTTCTCTTTACTTTGCCCAGATCCGTTAGAGGAATCACTGTCTATGGCAGCTCTTAATCTGTGAAGTGTATTTCTTAAATAATAAGCCTTGAAAGTTGACTTTACTCCTTAGTCTGTCAGCTACAGAATGGATGGTGTGTTAGCAGGCATGAAAACATAAATCTCCTGTGTATCTGCATCAGTGCTCCTGGGTGACCAGGTGCATTGTCAATAAGCGGTAACCTTTTGAAATGAATTGCCTCTTTTTCTGAGCAATAGGTCTCAACAGTGTGTTTAAAATATTCAATAATCCATGCTATAAACAGATGTGCTGTCATACAGGTTTTGTTTTTACATCCGTAGAGCACACGCAGAGTAGATGTAACATAATTCTTAAGGACTCCACCATTTGTGAACTTTGGCCATCACTTAAAGTTATCAGGTGCATTAGTTCCTAACAAGAGAGTCAGCCTGTTTTTTGAAGCCAGACATT
This sequence comes from Saimiri boliviensis, assembly GCF_048565385.1. NCBI lineage: Eukaryota > Metazoa > Chordata > Mammalia > Primates > Cebidae > Saimiri > Saimiri boliviensis. The sequence continues at coordinate 65,393,124 of NC_133462.1, forward strand.
GGCTTATCTCCAGCTATGAAAGTCCTAGATGGCATCTTCTTTCAATAGAAAGCTATCTCATATACATTGAGAACCTCGTTTAGAATAGCCACCTTCATTAATGATCTTAGCTAGGCATTCTGGATTACCTGCTGCAGCTTCTCCATCAGCACCTGCTGCTTCACCTTGCACTTTTATGTTGCGGAAATGGCTTCTTTCCTTAAATCTCATGAACCAACCTCTGCTAGCTTCCAGCTTTTCTTCCGCAGCTTCCTCACCTCTCTCAGCCTTCATCGAATTGAAGAGAGTTATGGTCTTGCTCTGGACTAGGCTTTGGCTTTACAGAATGTTGTAGTTGTTTGACCTTCTCTCTGGACTACTCAACTTTCCTTCATATCAGCAATAGGGCTATTTTGCTTTCCTATCATTCATGTGTTCACTGAAATAGCACTTTTAAGTTCCCTCAAGAGATTTTATTTCCTGTTCATAATTTGGCTAAGAGTTTGGTGCAAGAGACCTAGCTTTCAGCCTATCCTGGCTTTTGACACACCTTCCTCACTAAACATAATCATTCATCTCTAGTTTTTGATTTAAAGTGAGAGACAGGAAACTCTTCCTTTTACTTGAACACTTAGAGGGCATTGTAGAGTTATTAATTGGCTTAATTTCGATATTATTGTGTCTCAGGGAACAGGGAGGCTGAAGAAGAGAGACCAGGAATGGCTGGTTGGTGAAGCAGTCAGAAAGCACACAACATTTAGAGATTAAGTTTGTTGTCTGATATGGGTGCAGTTTGTGAAGCGCCAAAACAGTTACAATAGTAATATCGAAGATCGTCAATCACAGATCACCATAACAGGTGTAATATTAACGGAAGTGTTTGACATATTGTGAGAATTGCCAGAATGAGATACGGAGACACAAAATAAGCATGTGCTGTTAGAAAAATGATGCCAATACACTTGCCCAATGCAGGATTGCCATAGACCTTCAATTTGTTAAAACTAATACTTCTATGGTGTCTGCAATAATAATGTAAAGTGCAATAAAAGAGATATTCCTGTATCCATAATGCTCACTGATATAAAAAAAAAAATCGGCAATGCCTGAGACTATCCTTTGAGAAAGCTTACAATTTATAACCACAGTGCATCAAAAGCCCTGGGTGAATCTTCGAGAACACAGGGTCAAGTGAAACACAGGGCACATGTTCAAGGAGTGCTATGACTGTTGGAAGAGACAGCTGTGTGGAGACCAGGCATGGTATCAGACGTTGCACAAGCTGTGTGTGAGCAACATGGGCCAGTACTCCATGAACAGACAACATGAAAGGAAGGGCCTGGACAAAACTTTACTGAAAAGGTTACCTTTGAACATGTCTGCAGGCTAAGCAAAAGTTTTCCAGATGGAGCAGGGGATCTCAAGTTTTAGGGTCAAAGCTTCAGGGAGGCGTTCTCGAGACTAGAGTAAGTTGTGTTCTTGAGATTGCTCCCTTAGCCCTCAACTTCGGGACTTTGTCTTCCTCCTGTCCACTTTGTTTGCCTCCTGCTGTGGACAGGGAGAAGCAATGTAATACATGTCCATTGAGAGTGTCAAAAGATCAGGAGGAATAACTGATCCACTTATAAAAGTCTCCACTTGAGGACAGTGACTCGTAGCACAGCAGCTCCTTCGCAAGCCTATGGGAGGCATTGCTGATTAACTTGATATGTTGTCTGCTGAGCCAGCCCCTAAATCTTACCACAGTGTTCCAGGAAGCTTGGACCAATCCAAGCCCGCAGGTGAGGGAAAAATTATTTGCTCTGTCTATTCCAGTTACTTTTCTTTTCTTTCTTTATTTTTTAAAAGCCTACAGCACCCAGTATTCCCAGGTGGTCTCCCATCCAAGTACTAACCAGGCCTGACCCTGCCTAGCTTCCGAGATCATACAAGATCAGGTGCTTTCAGGGTGGTATGGCCGTAGACTCCAGTTACTTTTCATTGATCTTGTTGGGTGCACATGTCCTACAGGCCACAGAGTCTCCCTCCCGCTGGGGGAGAACAAGGACAGAGCCAGTGTCCCATCTTCAGAAGGATGAGATGGGCTATTGCAGTGAGTGGTACAACACAGGTAGCATCCCCTATCTCCAGCTTTGGTTGTGTCGTTTCTCTCTCAGTCATACGCTGCTGTCTCTAAAGTTTTGACTTTGAGTCCTTTTCATTCTTCCTGTGTGAGGCACCATGAGCTACAGAGAAGATGAGAGGTAAAGCATAAAAAAAAACTGGGCGTGCTGTATAACTTAAGAGTCCTTTATTGTCTCAGTCTTAAGAGTTTCTTAATGTCTTCGGAGCAAAAGGGCAAGCATTCATGACGTAGTTAAGAAATCATACTATTTTAACAATGTGTATAGATTCTATAGTAATGTTTAATACCATAGAATAGCTATTATTTTGAATGCTATTTACTAGGTAATAGATGATTATGTGTCAGCACGAGCAGGCAGTTAAATCCCACAGGTAATTCAGCAGAAAGGTATAGTTTGGGTCTCCCAAATGTCAGGTGAGGAGAGGGCCACGCAAACCAGCCCTTATGCTACAGTGGAATAGGAGCTTTGCTAAAAGTCTCTGTTAAGGAGAATGCAGAGCAGGGACAGGTGACCTGGGGCAATAGCTGGGTGATGAAGATTTGTATGACCTTCAAGAGAAAGGGACAGCACACAAAAAGCCAAAGAGGAAAGAGAAAATGACCCCTTCAAGACTGCAAGTCATTTACATGGGTGTAGCCAGGGGAGCTGGGAAGTGGCTACAGATGAGCCTAGAGATGCTCATGAATGACACTGAGTCTTGTTGAAATGTTGGGTTGGGCTTGGCTGTGAGGGCAGCAATGAGCTGCAGAAGCAGGTGAGCAAGGAAAGGTGTGATGGCATCACTGAGGAAGAAGCCAAGAATGGATTAGAGGCCAGCAGCATGGAGTCCATTAAGTGACTCAGCTGCTAAACAAAGGTAGTAGCAACAGGAGAGGTGGAGGAAGAATTTAAAATGCAAGACAGAAGACAGGGCACGATCTGCTAACGTACTGCTTTGAGGCTATATGGGAGGGAGAACTCACCCATGGCTTCTGGATTTCTAGCTGAGTTTGGGATTTGAACAGGGAGGAAGTATTCAGATTGAGGTGATGGCTGATAATTGGGGTTAGGAGGATCCTTAGAAGATAAAAGTCCAACTTCCTGCTTTTAGCCATCACCCATGTCAAATTTAAAGCATCCAGGATAAACAAAGGTTTATTCAATTCAAAAAGTATAGCAGAAGAGATCATCCCTTTTCTCTTCCACGGGAAACCGTCCCAGCTCAGAATAATCCTAATAAAGAAATACTTTATCCTTGAGTCCACTTTATTCAGCTAGAATTTTTTGAGATTGTTATGTGTAAGTTACTTCAGAGTTCCTATCTTTTTTCCCATTCCTGTTTTGTTTTTCTTGTTTTTTTTTTTTGTTTGTTTTTTGGGTTTTTTTTTTCTACTTGCAGACATAGAATGTAGACTTGGCTTAGGGATGGCCGTGACAGGAAACTCCAAGGACACATTTTACAAAAGATCTAACTTAGCTGCTAAACTTTCCAGCAGCACTAGAATGATTAATGAAGGGCTAAGTAACCCATCTCAGTGCGTTATTGTCTGGCAGACACTAGCTCATCATCTGCAGCTTATCCAACAAAACACATCAACGCGCACACACTCAAAAAGAAGGACAAGGTGGGGAAAGAAAAAGGCAGAAAAGATGGGAAGCAGAGGAAGAGGGGAGGAAGAGAAGGAGAAGAACAAAGAATGGAAAGAAACAGAGTAAAAGCATGTCACATAAGGTTAAGTTGAAAGGGTGGAAGGACTGACCTGAGAAAGAAGAGAAGGGAAGTCTGCAGAAAGTGAAGGAGAGAAAATCCTTCCACTGCAGAAGGCAGGGGGAGGGCAGGGTGGTACTTGTGCCCCAGAATGGCCGAGTGAGGTCAAGGATGGAGTAAGGACCGCCTCCAGGAGACATTTGACTCATGATAACAGCACTAGCAGTAATATTATTCCACAGATTACTAGGGGTGACTCTTTATAAACTTTTTGTATAAAGGAATTTAAAGATACGATGGCTAAGAAAAAATGAAACCCTAGAGCCTATCAAATGTGTGTCTGTTGCTGTTGCCAGCTCAGGGCATGCCGTGGCTGTTTGCTCAAGGTCTGGGGTCTAGTCATCCTCCTGTGGCCCCTCTCTGCGTACCCTCTTGGCACCTTGGCTTATCTCTCTCCCACAGAGCTGTATATAGGTTATACTTGCTCACCACATTTTCCACAACACACTTTATCCTGGGTTCTGAGGAGCCTTTGAGTTTAGGCTCTGCTTGAATATCCTGGAGACCCTTGCCTCCTCTGGTGTCAGCCTCCTGACCTGCCACTTCTGGACTGTGGCTCTCAGAAAGCTTATGCGGCCCCTTTCACTATTCACCTTCGAAGGTCTTCTCTATTTGGAAGATAAGAAATTACACTATCTTAACAATGTGTATAGATTCTACAGTAATGTTTAATACCATAGAATAGCTATTATAGGGGTCTTCTCTCACTCCTTCTTGACCTAGGTTTTCTGTCTCCAAAGAGAACATTGGAAGAGCAGTGGAGCAAAATTAGACGAACGTGGCCAGTTCATCAGCATCACACTTGGTATCTGGGTGTTCAAGGGCTGTGTGGCAAAGCACTACAGACACAGATCGGGTGGCTTAAACAACAGAAATCTCTTCTCTCACAGTTCTGGAGGCTGGAATTTCAAGGTCAAGGTGTCTATAGGGTTGGGTCTTTCAGGGCTGGAAGACAGAATCTGTTTTGGCTGGGCACAGTGGCTTATACCTGTAATCCCAGCACTTCAGGAGGCCAAGGCGAGATCACCTGAGGTCAGGAGTTTGAGACAAGCCTGGCCAACATGGTGAAACCAGTCTCTACTAAAGTTACAAAAAAAAAATTAGCCAGGTGTGACGGTGGGTGCCTATAATCCCACCTACTTGGGAGGCTGAGGCAGGAGAATCACTTGAACCTGGGAGGTGGAGGTTGCAGTGAGCCAAGATCATGCCATTGCACTCCAGTCTGGGACACAAGAGTGAAACTCCATCTCAAACAAACAAACAAACAAACAAAACAAAAGAATCTGTTTCAAATCTCTCTCCTTGGCTTGTAGATGACAGTCTTCTTCACAGCATCTTTTCTTTGTAAGTGTCTGTCTCTGTGTCCAGATGTCCCCTTTCTGTAAGTACACCAGTCATATTGGATTAAGGTCCACCTTCATGACTTCATTTTAGCTTGATTACCTCTGCAAATACCCTGTCTCCAGATAAGGTCCCATTCTGAGGTACGGGAGGTTAGGACTTCAACCTCCCTTTTGGAAGGACACAATTCAACCCATATGAGTATCTTACATTGTGTGGACTCTGTGAAGAAGAGATCTGCTTCTAAGTTCTCCCACATTCTCCTCTTTCTCTACAACCAACACAGCTACCCCCACCTCCCAACTTATATCACACTGAGCACACTTAGTCTCACTCTGTGTGTGTTCCTGGACAGCTCTTGCGTGGGGGCTTCTTTGTGGGATCCCTGTAGCCATGTGCCAAATCCCAGTAAATCCTTTTATTCAGGAGCATTGTAAATGTCTTCCCTCTAATCAGGCCCAGGGCTCTAGCTCCTCATTACTGGGCTAGGGTGACAACAGTCCTAATGAGAAGAGAGATGCTGCCTCCCACTCTCACATGGACTGAAGCCCAGAAATGGGTTGAATGTTCCTTTCTGGAATGAACACATGAACTAAAGAGCAATATATCAAATGCACTGGGTAGTAATTGCTTTGGGTAGTAATTGATTTACTCCACAAAAAATTTGTTGAGCACTTACTCTGTGTCAGGCACTTGCTGTGAATTAAGTGTATGGTGATGAGGGAGGCAGACATTACCTCTACCTCATGGAATTTCCTTTCCATAGTCACAAAGCTGATCACTCAGTGGACTCCATTCTCACCACCAGAACATTCTACTGTCAGCAGGCAGAGTGAGGATGGAGGCATCACTGATTCCCTTGGCTAGATTCATGTAGGCATTCCATGTCCATGGATAAATGGATAAGTAATTGATCCACAAGAAAAGGGAAAGCTTGAAAAGGGCTTCTTCTTGCATAAAGACCCAATGTATCTGTAGATATATGTGTACCCAACGTATGTTATTACATGTTATACATGTAACTAACGAGTCTTTGTGCAACACTAAAGTTTATCCTAACTTAAGTGTATAAATCTAGAATTTTATATGTTAGGATTTTGGTAGTGTGCCCAGCTGACGCTACATTGTTTAAAAAATATATGTGAATAGATCTAATTTTGAGAACAGTTTTAGAATTATAGAAATATTGAACAGATAGTATAGAGTTCCCATGTCCTCCCTCTATCATCCCTGCATACAATTTCCCCTATTATTAACATTTTGTCTCAGTATGGTACATTTGTTACAATTAATGAATAAATCTTGATACATTATTATTAACTAAGGTCCATCATTTATTTCAGTTTCCACTGGATCAATTATTTAGACCTTTGCCATGGCCTTGGCATGCACACGTGGCTCTAGTTAATGTTCTGTTACTGTCCAGGGTCCCATCTAGGTCACTCCATTACATGTTCTTATCCTTTCGTTCCTCTCCACTGTGATAGGTTTGCAGACTTTCCCGGTTTTGAGAAGTGATGCTCAAGTATATTGTATGTTCCTCCATTAGAATTTGGACTATTTTTAAAAAATTACTATTAGCCTGGGGTTATGGGGTTTGGGAGGAAGACCAGAGGGGCGAAGTACCATTTGTATCATATCATATTAAAGGTACCTGCTGGCCAGGCACAGCGGCTCGTGCCTGAAATCTCAGCACTCTGGGAGGCCGAGGCAGGCTGATCACGAGGTCAGGAGATGGAGACCATCCTGGCCAACCTGGTGAAACCCCATCTCTACTAAAACACACAAAAGAATTAGCTGAGCATGGTGCTAAGTGCCAGTAGTCCCAGCTACTCAGGTGGCTGAGGCAGGGGAATCGCTTGAACCCAGGAGGCAGAGATTGCAATGAGCTGAGATCATGCCACTGCACTTCAGCCTGGTGACAGAGCAAGACACTGTCTCCAAAAAAAAAAAAAAAAGTACCTGCTATCAGCATGATTTATAACTGTTGATGCTAACCTCAGCTATACTCTTTTGATAAATAAAATAGCATATCCAGATATATTTTTACATGTGAGTCTGACTTTGAAGCCTTACAGATTTATTTTCCTGGATCTAGATTTTTTTTCCTCATTATATTTAACATATCTAAATGCTCCTACCTAGACATGTCTGCCACAGGCAGTACCGATGCCGGTGAGAATGTGGAATAAAAGCAGCTCTTACACAATGCTAGGGAGAGTCTCCAATTCTGCCCCTGCTTTGGAAAACCATTTGACATTATCTAGCAAAGCTGAAGATGTTCTGTCTCAATAACAGGAAGAACCACTTCTATAATATGAATTTGATGTAGTTTGGATATTTGTCCCTTCCAAATCTCACACTGAAATCTGATCACTGGTGTTGGAGGTGGGCCTGATGAGAGGTGTCTGGGTCATGAGAATGGATTCCTCATGAATGGTTGTCCTCTTGGTTGTGAGTGAAATCTTGCTCTGTTAGTTCCCACAGATGGAGTTGTTGAAAGGAGCCCAGCACCTGCTCCCACGTTTTCCTTCTGTCCTTCCTCTTGCCATGTGGTACCTGCTTCCCTGTACTTTCCACCATCAGTGGAAACAGTCTAAGGCTCTCACCAGAAGCAGATGCTGCTGCTGTGTTGCTTGTACTGCGGGCATAACCGTGAGCCAAACAAACCTTATTTCTTTACAAGTTACTCGGCCTCAGGTATTCCTTTATCACAACACAGACTAAGACAGCACTCTAGAGAATTGCTAGCATATATGCACCAAGACGTGTACAAGGATTCTCATAGAAGTGTAGTAAGTGCTGAAAAGGTAGAATTAGCCCTCATATCCACCAGAAGTATAAGGTTGATATAAAAGTAACTGCAGTGTTTGCAATGAAATTTGCGGTGAAATAGAATGCATTAAAATATTGCGGTGTATTTACATCATACAAAGTTACACAGCAGTAGAAGTGATTAAACTATAGCTACTTTCAACATGGTCGAATCTGACAGATATTGTGTTGGGCAAAGAAATTTTAGAAAGCAACTTAGAAGACATGTCAATAGGCAAACCCACACAATATATTTTGTAGTGATACATACGTATGTGGTAAAACTGTAAAGAAAAGCAGGCCTGGCGCGGTGGCTCATGCCTGTAATTCCAGCACTTTGGGAGGTGGAGGCAGGTGGATCATGAGGTCAAGAAATCGAGACTATCCTGGCCAACATGGTGAAACCCTGTCTCTTCAAAAATTAGCCCAGTGTGGTGGTGCATGCCTGTAGTCCCAGCTACTCGGGAGGCTGAGGCAGGAGAATTGCTTGAACCTAGGAGGCAGAGGTTGTAGTGATCCAAGATCATGCCATTGCACTCCAGCTTGGGCGACAGAGTAAGATTCTGTCTCAAAAAAAAAAAAAAAAAAAAAAAAAAAAAAAAAGAAAAGAAAAAAGAAAGAAAAGGTTAATATAAATATAAAACATGGATAATAGAGTAACAAGTATGATTGGGATGAGGAAGGACATACAGGTATTAGTAACATTGTATGACTTAATCTAGATGGTGGGCTCATGGGAAATCTTTTTATTATAATTCTTGGAACCGTACATTATATGCTTTATATACTTTATGGTATTCAATAATATATTTCATAACTTTTAAAAACACAAACCCACATGAGAATTGTTAAGTTAAAATTAACTAGAAATAAAATACTGTTAGAACAAATCAGTGTAATCCCGTTTATGAGAGGGAAACTCTCCTGAACTGTGAGATCTCCTGAGCCTGTATCTGTCTTGCTTGCTCTGTAGCATCTGATCCAACTCCTACCACAAAGGAAGGCTGAATTCATGCTTCCGACAGCTCCATTTCCCACAACTGGAGTCCTGCAAAGCCCCTGGGCTCGGGAGATAGAACGTGCCTCCTTAGAGTTTTTGATCATCCCTCTTTACTTCATTTTTATGTGTGTGGTATGGTGAATCCAAAACTGACGGGAGCATGGCCTCTGGGGTGCAGAAGCGAGAGACCCCTCAAGCAGTGGATCACCAGGGCCAAGAGAGTCTCAGGTGGTGAAAGAAGGCCCTCAGTGGAGAGAGAAATCTCTCCAGATAGACTAACCAAGGAAGGCTCTTGGAGGAGCAGGGGTTTTAGCTGGACTGTATATTATGGGTTGTTTTAGATGAAGAGGATTGAAGAGTCAAAATCCTTTTGATGCTTACTTCTTTGTTTTCACTTTTGGGTCATGTCCTTGCTAAGGTCAGTCATTATCAGAAGCAGTAAAAAGGAGTACCAAAGAAAAAAGTTCTCTTCTACCTTTTAATTCACTGAAGTAGGGCAAGAAGGAGGCAGGAAGTTTTCTTTTCTTTTCTTTTCTTTTCTTTCTGGTAGGCAGGGCATGCTAAGGAAGGAACGATCCATCTAGCAGCGTCCCCTCTCTATCTGCTTTGTGGGTTTCAGCAGCTTCAACAGAAGTGTGACCCTGGGCCAGTTACTCTCCAAACCTCAGTCTTCTCACCTATAAGAAAGAGGATAGCAATACTATTTCCGGGACTCATCTTCAGCACCACCCAACGTCAGTGGCTGTTTTTATTGCTGTCTGGAAAATACTGAAATAGACCCCAAACCATGACTAGTTTCGCAGAAGCAAGCGCCACACTCAAGTTTGCTTCACTTAGTACTTCTGGAGTATTCAGGCAGTGGGGAGAGGGCATCAGGGGATAAGAGGCAGAAGGGTGCACAGCAAGCACACGAGAGCCTGAATGTCATGGCTACTTTTCCACTGAAATAATCAATTGTGTGCTGAAGTCATCATTTAAATAAACAGCTCTCATTTACTGAACTTCTATTTTAGGATCTATGGCACCAAAGCTCTAGTGTTGCCCAATTTACAGTCTTGGCAAGAAGCAATGGGAGGCACAGGCGTAGATATTATGAAGTGAGATCCATGGGTAACATTGCAGTGTCAGACGCAGGGGGAAGAAACACTGTATCTATTTTTGTTTCTTACAAAATCGACTCAGAAGAGATCCTCTTTCCTCAGGCAGGTAAACACATTATCCTCCGAACAGGCCTTTTCCCTCTTGGTAAGGAGTAGGCCATTCACTTTGGAGAGGTCCTCCTTTTTTAAAGAAAAATACTAAAGGACGTTAATTGAGATCATTTCAATATGTTAATATATCGATTTGCTTCCCCAGCGCAGCCAGAGGCTGCAGACTGAAGCCTGCCTCGCCACTCTGTATGCACCGGATCTCCACACCCGAGGCTTATCATAAGCAATTATCTTACCCAAATAAAAAATGAAAATGGAAAAGTTAAATAAATAACAGGACATCTTGATGGAATCGCAGTAATGCTCATCTTGGTTAACATTAGCCCTGACTTTTGGACAGCTCGATTTGTTAATACGCTTGTCCTTTGTTTAGGCATCTATCTCTGTAAATCTCATGACTTTCCAAAATGATGGATGGCAACCATCTCTGCGTTCCCCTAAAAACACATTCTCCAGGAAACTGGAAAAAGCACAATGGACACTGTAACCCTGACCCGAGTGTTGCTTAGATTGGAGAAAAACCTAAAAACTGAATTCACCTAAAAATTATGATGGTTTTCTCCACCACACGTTGGGCATTCTACTGTTCCTGGGTTTCCTGCTGGGTTAGAGAGCTCTGCCTAGCCGCACCAGTCAAGCCTCAAAGAACTTGAACTGAAAACTGTAGTTCGGGGTTGCAGTCAGGTTGGGCTAGGCTGGGCTCTGGCAACAAACAACCCTAACCCTCAGGGGCTGAATTCTGCAGAAGTTTTTATTTCTTCATGCAAAGCCATAGGTGCTGCTGAGTAGCCACAAGAATTGCCCTCCAGGTCTCCAGCCCGACATCTAGACTGTTTTGACCTTTTAGCATCTCCATCCCAATATGTGCTTGTACTGTGACCACAGGAGAGACAGCGGAGCTTGGAGATTCAGGTGCTGCTGATTTAAAGCTCTGGCAAGGACATAGGCTGTTTCCATTTACATTTCATTGCCCAGAACTGGTCACATGTTCAGCCCAACCAAAAGAGCGAAGGAAAGTGTACCTGGAAGTAAGGGAGCCCTCCGCATTGCCACCTGGGTAAACTCTAAGTGCTTGGGAACTTGGGACCACTGGTGTGAGTCGTTTGTCCCTACTCTGCATGAATGTTGGTACCTTAGCCCAGGTGTCAGCCATCTGAGACATCCTGTGTTCTACACTTCTTAAGTACGGTACATGTACCTATAAATAGGTATTTCTTAGGGTAGTTTTAGGTTCACAGTAAAACTAAGCAGAAAGTATAGGGAGTTCCCATATATATTGCCCTGACACAGGCACTGCTTCCCCAACTGTCAACATCCAGCACTTGAGTAATACATTTCTTACAATCGGTGAACCTACATTGACACATCACCATCACCCAAAGTCCATAGTTTATACCAGGGTTCTCTCTTGGTGTTTCACATTTTATGGATTTGGACGAATGTATAATGACAGGTATTCACCATTGCAGCATCATACAGAGTATTTTCATTGCTCAAACATTCCTCTGTGCTCTACCTATTCATCCCTTTCTCCCACCAACTCCTGGCAACCACTGATCTTTTTACTGCCTCCATAGTTTTGCTTTGTCCAGAATGTTACATAGTTTATAACAGCATGTAGGCTTTTCAGATTGTCTTCTTTCACTTAGTAATAAGCATTTAAGGTTCCTCCATGTAACTTGAATAGCTCATTTCTTTTTAACACGGAATAATATCTCACTATCTGGATGTACCATCATTTATTTATCCATTCACCTACTGAGGGACATCTCATTCATTTCCAAGTTTTGGCAATTATGAATAAACCACCATAAACATCTGTGTGCAGCTTTCTGTGTGGGCATAAGTTTTCATCTCCTTTGGGTAAATACCAAGTGATGTGATGGCTGGATCATGTGGTATGAGAATATTTAGTTTTGTAAACAAACAAAAAACAAATCACTGACAGACTCTCTCCAAAGTGTTTGTGTCATTTTGCATTCCTACCAGCAATGAAATAGAGTTCCTGTTGTTTCACATCCTTGCCAGCGTTGGTCTTCTCAGTGTTTTGGATTTTGGCCATTGTAATAGGTATACAGTGGTATCTCATTGTTTTAGTTACATTTCCCTAATAACATATGATTTTGAGCATCTTTCATAGCTTATTTTCCATCTGTGTGTCTTCTTTGGTGAGGTATCTGTTCATTTTTAATACAGTTATTTTCTTAATACTGAGTTTGAAGAGTTCTTTGTGTATTTGGGTAACCATTCTTTATCAGATATGTTTTTTGCAAATATTTTCTCCCAGGCTGTGGCTTGTCTTTAATACATATTTTTAAGCTGACATGAAGTCTCAATCTCCATATGGCACCCAATATTACCATCCATGCCTCTGAAGATTTTTGGAAGTGGAGGTGCTTGTATTATTTTTCTTAGTCACTTCTAGCTAGAATTTTCTGTGTCCAGTGAATCTTTGATCACTACTCTGAGGAAAGCAATTGCAAACATGAAATGTAGCCTGCTTTTTTCTTGTCATTCCTTTCATCTCCTACCCATCGTTCTCTCCCTTCTACCTTCAAGTACTGCCGATCCACTGAGGGTTTGGGGCATGGGAGAGAGGTTGCAGTATGGTTCCCCATAATGATTTGAAGTGTAATAGAAGATACTACCATTCTTCCTTTTCCTTTTCTTTTCAACTTTTATTTTAGGTTCAAGGGGTACCTGTGCATGTTTGTTACATGGGCAAATTGTGTGTTGCAGAGGTTCAGTGTAGAGATCATTTTGGTACCCAGGTAATCAGCATAATACCTGACAGGTAGTTTTTCAAGTCCTCACCCTCTTCTTATCCTCTTCCCTTAAGTAGGGAAGTGTCTGTTGTCCCCCTTTTTTGTGTCCATGTGCACTCAATGTTTAGCTCCCACTTACAAGTAAGAGCTTACAGTATTTGGTTTTCCATTCCTGTGTTAATTTGCTTAGGATAATAGTCTCCAGCTCCATCTAGGTTGCCGCAAAGGATGTATTTCATTCTTCATGGCCGCATAGTATTCCATGGTATATATTTACTGGATTTTCTTTACCCAGGCCACTGTTGATGGAAATCTAGGTTGATTCTATGTCTTTGCTATTGTGAACAGTGCTGCAATAAACATATGCGTGCACATGTCTGTATGGTATAATGAGTTATATTCCTTTAAGCATATACCCAGTAATGGGTGGGATTCCTGGGTCAAATGGTACTTCTATTTTAAGTTCTTTGAGAACTTTCCAAATTGTTTTCTATAGTACTCAATGTACTTCCCATAGTGACTGAGCTAACGTCCAGCCCCACCAGCAGTGTATTGGCATTTCCTTTTCTCCCCAACCTTGTCAGCATCTGTTATTTTTTGACTTTGTAATACTTGCCATTCAAACTGGTGTGAGATAGTAGCTCATTGTGGTTTTGATTTGCATTTCCCTAATGATTAGTGATAGTGAGCATTTTCTATATGCTTGTTTGCTGAGTGAATGACTTCTTTTGGGAAGTGTCTATCCATATCCTTTGCCCTTATTTTTAGTGGGGTTGCTTGTTTTTTGCTTGTTGATTTAAATTTATTATAAATTCTAGATATTAGACCTTTATAGGATGCATAGTTTGCAAATATTTTTCCCCATTCTCTAGGTTGCCTGATGGCTTTGTTGGTAATTTCTTTTGCTGTGCAAAAGCTCTTTAATTAGGTCCCACCTGTTAATTTTGGTTTTGGTTGCAATTGCTTTTGAGGTCTTCATCATAAAGTCTTTGCTAGGGCTAATGTCCAGAATAGTATTTCTTAGGTTTTCTACTAGGGTTTTTATAGTTGTAGATTTTACATTTAAGTCTTTAATCTATCTTGAGTTGATTTTTGCATATGGTGAAAGGTAGGGATCCAGTTTCGATCCTCTCTATATGGCTGGCCAGCTCTCCTAGCACCATTTATTGAATAGGGAGTCTTTTACCCATGTTTGTAATTGTCGGCTTTTTTGAAAATCATATGGTTGTCAGTGTGTGGCTTGATTTCTGGTTTCTCTAGCATGTTCCATTGGTCTATACATTTGTTTTTTTGTTTGTTTGTTTTTTAACCAATACCATGATGCTTTAGTTACTGTAGCCTTGTAGTATACCTTGAAGTCAGGTAGCATGATGCCTCCAGCTTGGTTCTTTCTGCTTAGGATTTCATTGGCTATTTGGGCTCTTTTTTGGTTCCAAGTGAATGTTAGAATTTTTTTTTTTTTCCTAATTCTGGATATCACGATTGTTTAAAGTTGCTCAGCCATACCCAGCACCTGGAATTCCCGGCAGCCACCTTTCTTTTCTGTCTCCACGTTGCACTTTTCATACTCACTTCCTCTCCCCTCTGACTTCTTTACATCTTCTGGATGGACTCCGCTCTCTTTCATTTAACCACCATTCTGAGTATACGTACAGAAAACATTTCTCTTATATCTTGATGCAGAGATATTCATTCCGCCCTTCCTTTGCTCTGGTTTCTCCTTGTAGAGCATATACATACTCGGGTCTATTTTTTAATACCCAAATGGTCCATTATGCATTTCATCATAACATAACAAGTTTTAATACATTTTTTTCCACTCAGAATTTCTAATGCTGCCCTAGACATACCCCTCCCTCACCTTTATAGAAGAATCCTGAAAAATATAAGGATTGAATTTTTTAAAGCATAAAATATAGAAAACAACTTTCGTGAATGAGCCTGTGCGTCTAGCTTTGGGTGTGGGAAGTGGTATTTCATTCATGATGGCAGTTCACAAGCACGACTATTCAGAGAAGAAAGCTCTCATAAAATCAGGTGTTCAACTTGTTATAAGGAGAGTTTACCCAGAAAGTCTTGCTAAGATCATCCAAAAGGCAACTACAAAGAACAAATGTTTGAAAATGTTGCAACTTGGAAGTGCCACTGAAGTGTCAGAACAAACTAGGCCCCACCCCCACCCCCGCCATGTCCACTCCGTCTCGGGTGGCAAGGCCCTTGGCAGTCAACAGTGTTAGCCAGGGAAGCACACGAGAGAGCGTTTAGGTAATGCTGTTGAAGCTATCTGTCTGTTGAGAATATATTCCTGCCATTTTATACACTTTGCAGCTCTGGGAAGTTCTGGGGATTGCTTGAATACGCCATTATTGCTATTTTGTTTTTGTTTTTTTAAGACAGGGTCCTGCTCTGTCACTTAGGCTGGAGTGCAGTGGTGAATCCTGGCTCACTGCAGCCTTGACCTCCTGGGCTTCAAGTGATCCTCCCATCTCTGCCTTCCAAGTAGTGCTATTTCTTATTAATGTTTATATCAGTTGGTTGATGACTAGTTATGAATAGGAATATTTCTTTTTCTTTCTCTTTCTACAGGCTGTAGTGCTGTGCTGGGTGCTGTGAAATGTGGTTACTCTTAAGTGTATTTAGAAATACGAGGAGATACTATTTTGGATTTTCTATAAACTAATTTCACTTAACTCTCTCCAAGTAAAATCAACAGTTCTTTCTACTCTACCACAGTTTGTTTCTCTGGAACTCTTTTTTCCCACTTCTAACCCTTTCCCTGGCTCCTTTTCCTTCATGTTTTTTTCTCTAAGAATGCTTGAGAAGGATGGTTCTGCGTTTCTTCACTTCTGTGGCCAGAATGGGGTACGAGACTCCATGTCTTCAGTCCCTTAGAATGGAATCTCCTTCAAAAATCAGAGTCACTGGCCTAGAATTACATGAAGTCTTCACTCTTGGTAACATTATTTAAGATGCTGTGAGAAGAGAACTAGAATATTTGACACCTTCTAATTGGATAATCCAGTACATCATTGAGGATTTATTGAATGTTTTTATGGCTAGGGTAAGTATTTTGTCCTTAGGCAAGTTTGAATTAGGATTTTAAGACATGAGTGTGTACGTTTTTCCCATTCTGCTCGCCGTGCCCTGGAATATGTAGGGAGGCATTTGAAGGGGAGGCAGACTGGGTTGATAAAAAGTGGAGAAACACGTAAAGAATGGGTTTATCTATTTATTTTTACTTTTTTTAACCTCTTAAAGAAGAGTGGAAAGAAATTAGCAGACATAACAACAGTCAATTGTTTACGTGTCTAGTATTTACGAGCACAGCATTAGTTTCTTTGCACAAACTATCACAAACATTTTGAGAAGTTAAAGCACAAGGGCGGTTAAGATTTACACAGAGGGAGGAGGCTTACCAAGGCTGCTGCTGCAAAGAACAGAAGATCAGCATGGGTGGATGGAACTCAAAAGAAGGCAAATATTAAGAACATAAAGAAATTTTTCAGCAGTTATCCTTGTCTGACAATTGCTGGGCTTCTCTGGAAGCAAGTGATCTTCTGGCTGCAGGTTTAGAGGTTTGTCCTAAGGACTGCTAACAGAACAAGCCAGGCATCAGACATTATCATCACCTACAAAATAGTATTTTAAAAGGTATTGCTTAAGTTTCACTGTCCACCTTGACCCATGGTAGAGAATGTGCTGACACACACGAAGGCCTTTGCCCTCCAGAAACTGTCAGGTCAGGAGGCTAACCCCAAGGCAGAGGGCCGCATTTGCTCCTTCTTGTAATACTTCCATTACAGATTTGTGGAGCCAGCCACGGAGATCATTTAATCCTGATGGGGTGGGGAGTTATTCCCTCCCCCAAAACTGGGACAGTCTTCCTGGGTCTGAGCCGTGGAAGAGAGGAGCATGCTCTAGGAGTTGATGGGCAGGTAGAGGTCTATGGATCTGTTTTGAGAGGAGGCCCAGGGATGGAAGTGAAAGGATGAGTCAGCACTGTCTTAGACTCAGGCTAGAGGCCTCTCACCTCAGCCCTCTAATTTTAGGGGCCTGCTTCAGCCCTCTTCTGACTGTGCTTCTCTATGCAAGGCGAGGCATCCATAGGATGAAGGATGTGTGCCCACTTTGAGTTCATACCTCTTTACCCCACTTTCTAGTGTATGCTCTGAGTTCATCAACCCGGAATTCTTGAGCTTCCAGGCCTGGCATCACCTCTTTCCTAAGTCAGGCCTCCAGAAGACAGACTACACACAAGGTCTGCATGCTGGCCTCCGTGCAGCTGTTTGTAGAGGGCATATTTGGAGCTTGAGCGTGTGGGCTGGAGCACTGCATGTGTGGGAGGCTTGTGCTGTGCAGGACATAGCCATGCTGGAGAGGGAAAAAGAGGCAGGATGGAGCCCTGGGGTTAACTCCACACCTCCGTGTCCAGTGCAGAGCTCTAAGGAGTATGAGTATTCTAAATGTGAAACTGGCCTTCCAGGTTGATTTGAAGGTATTTATGAGGCGTGAGGATACAAAATATTTAACATGAATTTTAATATGTTAGCTTGATACATGATAGACCTGGAGTATGTGGTCTCCATCTGTACTGTAGCTCTAGGCATGCCAATGTTGTGTCTCCTCCTTAAGATCATTGTTGAAGATTTTCTTTTAGATGCCATTGTTCATGGGGCAGAGGACAAAGGCAGTGGAGATCTCGCTGCCTCTTCCCACTGCGTCCATCAGACTCACTCTAATAAAAATCCTAACAAGTAAGGCTAAGCGCAAGGAATTGTTTCTCTGTGGGTTTGATTTGTCAGGAAGTGCCAGTCATATTTTATGATGTGCTGCTCATGTTCCCTAAATTCCCCTCACCCTCTCTGATAGGGAAGGAAAGCTTTTTAGAAGGATGAGTTGCAAGAGAGATCTGCCTGTCTGCATGCTTCCATGTCTCACACACACACACGCGCATGAGCACACACATGCACATATGCACACACACATGCTGGTGAGCTTCCTTTTCTTCCCTGTCTTTAAACTTAGGCTTTACAGAGGATTTTCCTCCACCTGTTTGCATCAGCTACATAAGGGGCTTGCAGACAGAGTTGCTATGGCACATCTTTGCAGATAACAGGAGTTGGCAGATGTTTTTTAATTAAAGAAATTCAGGTTATGAAAAAGATGTCATGGGTAGAGAGAGTGGGAACTTGCCAACCACAAACCCCTGCTCACGCTCGCTCAGCCCTGGCTTGCGGCATCTGCCTCTGGATTCTACAAAATGCCATTGTCAGGAGCGGAAGGGAGTGAGGAGCAGATGTAGGTATCAGGATGCTGCCAGCACCTGAATATCTACCATTTGGGGTACGGGGCCAAAACGTGAATGATCTCTACATCCATAGTGAGCACAAAGCAACACTGTAGCCAAATGTTTTGACTTCTTCTTTGACAAACTGCCCGTTGGAGCTTTTCAGGACTTTGAGTCGTCTTCTTGACTCTTCTTCCCTGCCTTTCTGGCCAGTGACAGCAATGGAAATCATGTACTGTTAAAATAAGTTTAGACTAAAGCTGCCTTCTGACACATTTTAAGTTGGGCCTAAAAGTTTCTCTATACATAGTGGGCTGTACCCTAACTAGATGTGTAAACAGACTGTAACCTATTCTTGTGCCAATTACTGAGTTTCAGCCAATGAAAGGTGGCCCACTATTCAAGCCCTGTTTAAATAAGGCAAACACAGAGCTGTAACCAATCTGGCTGTTTCTGCACCTCACTTCTGTTTTCTGCACATCACTTTCCTTGTTCTGTCCATAAATCTTTTTAGACGATACAGTAGCTCCAGAGTCTCTCTAAACATACTGTAGTTCAAGAGGCTGCCTGATTTCTTGAATCTTTCTTTGATCAATTAAACTCTGCTAAATGTAATTAGTCTAATTTTTTCTTTTAACAGTACAAAGGGCAGAGAAGCACTGTTTTCAAGTTCTGTACTTCTAGGAAGCTCTCTCTGATTGATATAGCCAGCAAAACCATCAAATTGAAATCTTCACAGGGAAGTGGGATGCCTTCTAGCTTCGTCCTTCACGTTGACATTGAGGAAACAGCACACAGGAGGGAATTGACTTGCTCAAGATCTCCCACTGAATTGGCGACAGAGCTTGGTCTAGAACTAGGTCTCCTTACTCAGGGCCACCACACTGCCCAGTGGGGACCCTTTGTTCTGAAGCTCATATAGCCCTTTGGAACCATGCAAATTAACATTTGATTGAGTGCTGTCCTTTGGAAGTCCTCCTGTGTTAGCATCTTGTTATCTGTCCAACAAAAGTCTAAGTGTGACTGCAAGGGCCACAAAATTTAAGTGCATACAGAAGTCAGTTAGATTAAAATGAAAGTGCAAATGAGCCAGGTAAAAAACAATGAAGAATGATAGGACCTATAAAATACTACAAGACCCATGCCTCACCAGAGGCATTTAAATAAGAACAAAATTAGGACACTATCCTGGCCAAACAAAACATCTGCAGGACACCGTTGGCTTTTGTGCTGCAACCTTTGCCTGAGGGCCTGGGACTTTAGTATTGTCTAGGCATATAGACCAGGACTGTCGGATAGAAGAATAATGCAAGCCTCTTCTATGTGTAATTTAATTGTTTTCTAGTAACCACGTTAAAAAATAAACATAGGTAAAACTAATTTTAATACTATATTTTACTTAACCCTCCAAA
Organism: Saimiri boliviensis; assembly: GCF_048565385.1. Classification (NCBI taxonomy): domain Eukaryota; kingdom Metazoa; phylum Chordata; class Mammalia; order Primates; family Cebidae; genus Saimiri; species Saimiri boliviensis. The sequence continues at coordinate 65,412,806 of NC_133462.1, forward strand.
ATGTTAGCATTTCAATATATAATCAATCGAAAATTTATTAATGACATGTTTTACATACTTAGACTTTTTTCATACTAAGTCTTTGAAATCCAACATGTATGTTGCAGTAAGTATTTGATTTCACCCTTCTAATAAGCTACTCATAGTATTTCATGGATGCTGACGGAAGAGATGATGAAACTCTTGGTTTGGCAATAAAGAACTTTATTACCCATAATACAGCAAGCAACATGAACTTTAGTTTGCTTTAGTTCCCCTAGTCTCCTGTAATAAGCAAAAAATTCTAAATGGCCCCAGTGATTCCTAGCCCCGAATATACCCACACCTTCTCTCTATTATTTAATCAAACTATGCTGTGAGGGAATTTTGCAGATATAATTAAGATTTCAAGTCAGTTGACCTTAAAATAGGAAGACTAAGTAGATGAGCCTGACATACTCGCCTGGCCCCTTCAAATCTGAGTTGAGAGGTCAGAGACAGAGAAGTCAGAAAGATTAAAAATGTGGCAGGGATTTGACAATATGAAATTCTCAATTTCTTACTGTCAAAGAAGATATGGCTTCTTTGACATGGAGGGGACCATGTGGCAAGGAATGCAGGTGGCCTCTCTGAGCTGAGTGTAGATGCTGACGACAGCCAGCAAGGAAAATGGGGACCTCAGATGTACAATCACAAGGAATTGAATTCTGCCAACAATGTGTGTGAGTATGAAGGTGAATTTTTTTCCCAGAACCTGCATATGAGAACACAGCCTGGTAATATTTTAATTTTAGCCTTTGAGACCCTGAGTAAAGAACTCTGCCTTGCTTCATGACTTACAGAACTATGACCTAATAAATGAGTGTTATTTTAAGCTGCCAATTTTGTGATAATTTGTTACTCTGTGATAGAAAACGAATTTAACTCCACCCACCAAATCTCATGAGAATTTGTAAAGGGCCCGGATGGATGTGACACATGAGGTGGATTTGTGTCATAGTCGGGGAACACTGAGCTTGAGTAACTCACCCTTTCATAGTAAGCAGCAGACAAGCCTGTTTTTCACCCCAGATGGAGATATTAGCTCATCCTTCCGTGTTGCTACCATATTGTACAGCCTAGCTGCAGAAGATACCAAATGAGCATTTGTTAAGAGGTTGATTGAAAAATAGAGAGTTGGGCTCTATGGCCCCTCATTAATATGATTGATGCCTTTCCTTGAAATTTATAAGCTGGCAATGAAAGAGTAGTTAGTTGATTGGGGGTCTACGTATAGGATTGCCTTAGAGCAGGGTCTGGTCACCAGTCTCAAATATATGTCTACTCAGGAGTGTTATTCGCTAGAGCAGTGTTTCTCAACATTTTTATCCCCATGACTGCCCCCTTACAGAGCCTATTAAGACTTTTTCCCCCTAGTGGTCTCCCCTCCCCATGAAATTTTATACCACAGATATACTGTGCATCTATTTATGTGATGTGGTTATTTAGAAAGCCATAAACCATTGTAATAGCTAAATTTTTCTATTGCCCTTCTTACCATGCTGAACCAAATTTTGCCCCCCTTGGGGTGATATTACCCCCATTGAGAATGGATGTTCTAGAGGACTGAAATTTTATTTACCAAACTCACCAGAAGCAGGCTGATATTTTAGTTAAGGTGGAATTTCTTCCTGTGTCATTTGTGCAATGATGCCCTCATGGTATGTCAGGTGCTCAGAGCAAAGGCATAGGTGTGTACAGATGAGGGTGCAGAGAGCTGGGCTCCCTTACCCACTGTTGCTCTGAGCCCGTGCTGTGCATGATGTGCCACTCTTCTCTCTTTTTGGGGGATCAGTGCCCTTTTCTTTGGGGTCAGCTCTGGACAATGAAGCATTTTTGGTATTTAGGTCCCCTTCACTCGTGCATTAATACATACGCAGCCCCAGTGAGCAGCTCCTTTTCTCTAAAATATTTTTGAAAGCAGATAGCCCAATTTAGCATTGAAAGAGTTACTTTGTTCTTTGGAGCAGTGGAAGGGAAACTTTCTATCTGGATGTGCCTATACCAGGAATAATATCATAAGCTGAACTTTTCCAGGTTAAAGGATATTCTTGTAGGTCCTCAATTCCTTTAGGTCAGTTGTTGGTGTTACAAGCCCAGTAGAGTCAAGGTTGCACATTCAATATCCTTTGAGGCCAGATTCCTTCCTTCTGGTCTAGAGCCACTCATTTTACCTTTGACCTTGAGCAGCATCTATAAATGCTAGCTGTTAGCAAAATGAGGAACTGGGCTTGGCGATGTCAGTTAGTTGGATGAAAACTAGTGTTGTTAAAGGTCTTATGCTCTGTCTTGTGATGTGTTATGTAGTTTACTTAGAAATATGCTTTTGAAATCATCAAAGACTTTTCATAATTATCTTTTAATTTATTTGTATAATGGTCAGGGCATTTGGTCTATTTGATACCAAGTTTTGGTATTGAAATTTGCTTTGCATCCTAGCATGTGATCAGGTTTTATCTGTACTTCACGTGTGCTTAAAAATAATATCTTCTATAAAATTTCCTGAAAAGTTGTTTCTTAGAGACAGTCTCACTCTGTCAACCTGGCTTGGGTGCAGTGATGCAATAGAGCTCATCGCAATACTGAACTCCTGGGTTCAGGCAATCCTCCCACCTCAGCCTTTCAAGTAGCTATGACCACAAGTGCGTGTCACCATTCCTAGATAAGTTTTAAATTTTTTGCAGAGACAGGGCCTCACTATGTTGCCCAGGCTGTTCTTGAACTCCTGGCCTGAAGTGATCCTCTTGCCTTGGTCTCCCAAGGTGCTGGGATTGCACGTGTGATGCACCATGCCTTGCCCTGAAAAGTTCTTTATATGTCTTTTAAAAAGTTTGTTAATGGTGTTGTTGAATATTCTATATTTTTATTCATTTTTCTGTCTGCCTGTTTTACTCTTTGAAAGAAATATCTTTCACCATATTGCTGGATTTGTCAACTTACCTTTGGAAGTCTATTAATTTTTGTTTCATATATTTCAGAGTTATTTTATGTGTACAGGGCTTTGCAATTGCCTTATTTTCCTGATAAATTGTTCTTTTAACCATTATAAAGTGCCCCTCTTTATCTCTAATAATTCTTTTTTTCTCTCTCCCTAATAATTCTTAAAGTCTATTTCATCTGATATCAATGTGGTGACATCAAGTTTCAGTTGATATTTACCTACTATATCTCTTTTCCATTCTTTTACTTTTAATATTTTATGCTGTTATATTTTGGCTCTGTCTTTTGTACAAATTATCTGATTTTTAAGAAAGCAATAAGAAAATCTCTGTTTTTTACTTTGGAATTTTATTTCATTTATATTTATTACAATTACTGATAAATTTAGATTTATTTCTCCCAAAGATTTTGTGTTTCCCACTTGTTGTGGTTAAACTTTTCTCTTTTACTCTCCATTCCTATTTTATTTGGAGTTGATCAAACTTTATTTTCTCTATTCTACTGATTTTAAGGTTTTCCATTTTATCTCTGTTCTTTACATGTAAACTTAACTTTATGTCATGTACACTTGACTTGGAAAATATCATCTAGGATTGTGTTGTACACATCCAGTGAGTACCAGTCATGTTTCTGGATTATTAGGGAATAAGACCTGTCTTCCAAAAACACAGGGAGCTTAAAACACTTTAATTCTGATCATTTCTTTCTGTCTTCATATGGTTGGCCAGTATTTTCATTACTCTTTACTTTTATACATTAAATTAGTGATTATTTTTATTATTCTTCATACTATTTCATTTATATTTACCTGTAAGTTTACCAGTTTGTTAGCTTATCATTCAATTACTCATAAGATAACCAGGTTTTTTTTGCTTACCTTTTTTTTCTTTCTTTTCTCTCTCTCTTTTTTTTTTTTTTTTTTTTTTTTTTTGTTGCATTTTTTTCTTTCTGGATGCAATTTTCTCTTTGAGGCAAAGTACCATAATAGCATAATAGTTCTTGCATTTATTACTTTTAGTAATAAATTCTCAGATTTTGATTATCTCAAAAAGTCTTAACTTACCTATATGTTACATATTTTCTCCTATGTGTGTTGTATACAGTATACAAAGAAAAATCATTTTTAGTCATCATTGTGCCTTCACTCTTAAATGATAGGTTAACTGGGTATAAAATTTTAGGTACACAGGCGTATTTTTTTCCTCAGCACTTTAAAGATATTTGTGTCTGTTGTTAAGTTATTGCCTCTTATCTCTGAAACCACCCTTTGCCACATTTGTGACATTGGACTTAAACTCGGTAGATTACATTTCTCCTTTGACAGATGGCTCAGTGTTAAGCTCTGCCAATAGAGGGCACAAGAGGGACACGGAAAGTCTGGGAAAAGAAGGAAAAGGGAACTTCGTTCCTTCTAGTGTTCTGTTTTATAGTTCAGCAGTGAGCAGATCAGGGTGTAAGGGTCATTGTTCATTTTGTGGTGTCCTTTAGTCAGTGTCAGTTTCTTTGTTGCCATATTGGAGAGTGGCTCTCAGCTCTCATGGCTCAGCAGTGGCCAGTTGTTTTTGTCACGATGACCACAACCACCTCTTTTCTTCAGAGGTTTAAATTTCAACTTTGCAGAATCCCCTCCTCTGAGATTTTTAAGTTTCTTCTTGTTCACTTTTCTCTCAGCCCAAAGGTTCGTAATTTCCTCTGTGGTTCCTACCTCCCTATACCTTACAGTTTGCTTTGCCCAGTTTGATGGTTAACGACTTTTTATTAGTTAACAATTCACCATAATAATTTTTTGTGTGTGTTTAAATTGCTGATATAGCTTCAGTCTCTATACTGGACCCTGACTGATGAAATACTACTCTCTTGTTTTCTGTTTTATCACGTTTCTGTTCAAAAGTGTGTTGTCAGCAAAAGGTGTGAATAGACACTTTATAAAGCAAGACATGCAACTGACCAATAAGTCCATTTTAAAGTGTCCAGCATTATTAGTCATGAAAGAAATTTAAACTGCAGTGAAATACTACTAAACTTCCACCAGAATGACTAAATTTTTAAAAAATATTGGCAAAGATGTGTAACAACTGAAATTCATATATTAGAAATGTAAAATTACACAGCAAATTTGGAGAAAGGGATCAGTCTCTTATAAATGTACTCCTACCCTATGACTTAGCAATTCTACTCTCAGGTATTTACCAAGTGATACAAAAAAGTACATTCACAAAAAAACTTGTTCAAGAATGTTCACAGCAGCTTTATTGATAATGTCCCTACAATAGAAAGAGGCCAGATGTCCACCAATAGGATGGATGAATAAATTGGAGTGCTCATATAATGGAAAAGTACTCAACAATAAAAAGGGACGAACTACTGATACGTGTAACACCGTGAATGAATCTCAAAATCAGTATACCAAGTGAAAGAAGTCTTATACAAAATGTAGACGTCTTATACAAAATGTAGAATTCCATTATGTGCAATTCTAGAGCAATCCAACTAATCTACAGTGGAAACCCTTCAGAATAGTGGTTGACTTTGAAGGGAAAAGGGATAGATTTTGACTAGAAAAGGACAGAAGGAGACTTTCTGTGAATGATGATGCTATTTTATACGTGTTTGAGTTGCACGCCAATATACACTTAAGATTTGTATATTTCATTGCATGAAAATTTGATATCAAAAGAGAACACCCATAAATATCAAACTTCATTAATGAAATCCTTGCTGAAAATTTTAAGAAAAAGTGTAGAAATGTCTGTGATTTGCTTTGAAATGCACACACAAACACCCCAAAATAAAAGCAACAACAAAAAGCAAATGAGAGATTGATGGATGAACACAGAGATGGATAGATGGATAGATATGTGATAAAGCAAATACAATGAAATGGAGTAAAATATTATTGGTGGAACACTTATACAGGTGTTCACTATGAAATTCTGTCAACTCTGTGTTTGAAAATTTTAAAATAAATATTTGGGGAAAAAAGGACTGTTGTCAGTCTAACAATTAATCCTTTTTAAAAAGTAACCTGTACTTTCTTCATGGTTTTATTGAACATCTTTTCTTTGCATTCACTGACATTTGTTTAGGTTGACTTTTATAGCTCTCGGGGCTCTAAGGTAACTTTTTTTTCAACTCTTGGAGCTTTTCAGCCCTGATTTTTTTTTTTTTTTTAATATTGCCTTTCTTTTCTTCTGGATTTCCTATTAGCTCTGTGTGAAATTTCTCAACCTATCATTTTCATATCTTACTCTCTTTCACATTTCTTTGCCTCTCTGATCTGCAATTTGGGTACCCTCAATTTTTGGGTGTTGGAATTTGGGTACCTTCAGGTCTTTCATTACTCAAATTTTTCAGTTTATTGACTCTCTGTTCAGCTATGTCTAGTCCACCAGTTAATCTATGACTATGTTTTTTTTTTAATTTCTAGAAATTAATTTATGTCTTAATATAATTGTCATTTTATTGTATTATCTTTTTGATTCTTTTAAATCTTTGATCATTTTAAACATTTATTTTTAGCTTAATTTTGATAGTTTATTCTAAGTGGTTGTTACCAGGAGTCGAAATTCTGCTATTTGCTGTGTCTGCTGACTCTTTTGCTCATTGGGGATTGCTTCCTTGTGTGCTCTTTTGTAAATTTAAATTGTAATGTATGGTTGGTGGACATTTATCTGTCCACCAACCATTTATCTGAAGGACTCCTCTAGCTTGAGAAATGTTATGTCTCTTCAGATAATTTTTAAAATTTCTTTCTATCAGGCACATCAAGGTCATGGGTCCTAGTCACTTTTTATGCTAATTTCTAGAACATACATCTAGAATAAAGATGAACACAAGCCATATGAAGTCACACTTGTGATCATGTATTGTCAGAGGAGACTATTTCTTTTCCTCATCCAGAGGCTAGTATGAGACAGCTAAGCTTTTTCATCATCTTTCTGAGTTTGAGTATGGATTGTGTATATTTCATCCTGCATCTAAGGAAGTGCTTCAAGGCTTCTGGCTTCATGTTAGAGGGAAAAGGATGTGCATTTCACTTCTTTGTATCATGTGGACTCAAGACCTAATCTCTTGACTCCATGTGGACACTTACACTTAAGCCCTTACATAACCAAATCTGGCAACTCTCCCATAGGCAGCTGCGGTATCGGCTCTGTTATCAGTTCTCCCTTTGTTTGGGGTCTCTGGAAATTTCTCTTACTTTCTTAAAAACCCAATTATTGCTTTTAAAAGAATGTTCAAAAAAAAGAAAAAAATAATAAAAGAATGTTCATTATCATCTATTCAGCATTTTCTAGGTATTTAATATTGGTAGGGTCTTGAAGTAATCTGATCTTGCGCATCACCAGAAATGAGGGCTGTGTTAGGCATTTCACTTGGACTATTTAATTAATTCTTGACAACCCTGTAACATGTATTATTATTGTAGGAAATCCAGGTATCGGGGGATTAGCAGCTTCTCCAGGTCTTACAAGCTAGTAGGTATGGTGGAGTTGCGATTCTCCCAGTGTTTGAATGATTCCAATGTGTAGGCTTTTGTTCCCTTGTCTTGCAAGACTAGAGAAACCCATTCCTGGCCTGGGAAAGTTACTCTGCCTGCGTCAGTAATGTCAGTAAACTTGTCCTCTAACAACCCCATTTCTGAGTATGTCTTTGAGGAGCCTTTGGATTTCTCCAGCTGCCTGTCAGGTCCAGCTTGTGGACTGGCTGGAAGAACAGCATTTGATGTCCCATATGGTACGGCTCCCAAATGACACTCTGATATCTGACAAGAACACTCAGCCTCAGGAACATAGGATTCCTGTGTCTTGTGCTGATTTTTTACTAAGTTTTATTTAAGTCACTTGCTCTTAATAATAAATCTGAAAAATTACGAGACTTGTGTTTGGCTGTGAATATAGAGCAACCAGCTGCCCTGGTTTGCCTGGAATGAGGTATTTCCTGGGACATAGGACTTTCAGTGCTAGAACTGGGAAAATTCTGGGCAAACTAGGCTTTATAATGTTATTTGCTCTACAGATCACTCTGGGGTATTGTTAATCAGATCAGTGCCAGTCCTTTCCATGGGAGGCTGGACTATCCTCTGGTTTCCAGATTTCCCTGGAGATGAAAGAAAGGGGGCTTAATGGTGAGAAGAGGAGTACAGAGGACAGAAGATTCATTTCAAGGACATGTGGAGTAAAGTAAAACTTCATCAGGTACTTCCCAGCTGCTCTTAGTTATACTACAATAGAAGATAGAGCAGCTTAGGGGCACAAAGAGTCAGACCAACGGATAAGGGAACTACCATTTATAGAGCATGTTCTCCAGGGCCAGGTATTTGGTTGGATTCTTAGCCTGTCTCATACCATTTAATTGTAACTCTATGCAGTAGACAATATCATGCCTATTTTAAAGAGGAGGAAGCTAAAGCTCTGCAAGATTGTCACTTGCTCAATATTACAGGTTAGCAAATAATGATGCCTGCATTCAAACCCAGAGGGGTCTGACTCCAAAGCTGGGGCTTTTTCTCCTTGACTGGTAAGGGAACAGGGACTAGTGCTCCATATTCAAGTGCTGATTTAGGGAATCATTAGTCAAGGAGAAAAGATGAGAAAGGTAGACTCTGCACCACGAGCAGAAGTAGTCGCCATGGCTCCTGTTGGAGCAGCACCTTCAGGCCTCCAGGGAGGTGGGAAGGAGAGCTTCGACCAGCACTGAACTCCCCTTTTCCCCCTCCCCAGTATATTTCTACCCACTGTAGCGTTTGGGTGGAATGGTCAGGGACTCTGGGCTTGGAGATAAAGTTTTCACTTCCCTTTTGCTGTGCTGTTCCTAGGTACTCAGGCAGGTGGTCCCAGACACTGCATGCCTGGGTCTTCGCTCCTTGCTGTTGGGTGCCTTGTTGCTGGGTCTGAGGTTGTGAGCTAAAACCTAGTGGGTCTTAGCTTCACCTTAGGTCTGTCATGTTTCCACTTGCTCTTCTTCAGAAAAACAACCTTCCTATTGCCTGTCTGTTGCATCGTAAATGCTGTATCAATATTAAGCATTATTAGGGCATCCTTGCCTAACAAACACATCCTAAGGATCCAGTGATCAAGGCTGCTTTGAAAGGCCTCTCCTAATATTTACTTACCCAGCTTCCTTCTATACTCTTAGCTGTGTTTTTCTGAAACAGCTGCATCCAGAACAGAAGGCTCTTTTGTGTAAACGCATAAGTCACCTGTACTTATTTTGTGTATCCAGGGCTGTTATGCTCGGCAGAAAGCTATTTTTTTTTTCAAATAGAAGTTGGTATTTGATGTAATAGATTATTACATGCTCAGCATATAAATTGCTAGGTCTTAGGAACACGAAATGAGTAATTTTACCCTGAGGTAATACAGCAGCTACTGTGGAGTCACTAAAATCAATTAAATAGATCATTTGTGGTCAGGGCAGAAGCATGGAAGTGCTACCTGAATAGCATTCAGCCATCAATCCCTCATTTAATCGTCCAACAAACAGGTATTGAGAACTCGAGGTGAGTTGGAGACATTTTCTAAGTGTTGGCCAGGGCTACAAAGAAATCTAAAGCATACTGCCTCAAGAAGATCAAAGACTTCACCCAAATCCTTTCCATAGGAAGTTAATTGAAGTCATTGTGCTCTTTGATCAGTAAGTGTAAGAGCAAGGGACGTGGCTCTCTTAGAAAGCAATTGGACTTGGAGCCAGGAATGTGAGGGTTAACCTGTACAGTTTTGCTTAGGAAGCTGCAGAGTAAGGAAGAAAAGGTAACACTGTTCAAACTCTGAAGACTTTACCCAAGAAGGCTTGTTATGAAGCAGACCTGGGAGCCTGGGTGTGTAGGAAACCCAGCGCTGTCACTTAGCTGAATGATTTGGGGGAAGTTACTTAACCTCATTGAGTTCCAGTTTTCTCATCTGCCAAAAGGGATGATCATAGTGTTTACCTCAGGGTTATTGTAAAGATTAAGTGAGATCGTGTATGTGAAATGCCTGGCACGCAGTAATCACTCAAAAAAGAAAGTGATGGGGTCCACTCACCAAAGGGAAGCATTACACCTTGCTCAGAAGACCACAGCTCTGAGGGTCTAAGTCTGCCCTTGTTACTGACCCATGCCCTAACTGAAAAGGAGACTCCATTTCCTCATGGGTCCTAAAGAAGAATCCACTTTTGCATGAGAGTTGTAGCAATCATGGCATTCTGTGTCCAGGACAGAAGAACGCATGCTGCCAGTTGTTTTTTTTTTTTTAATCCCCACCCCGCCCCCCCCCCCCGCCCCCCCCCCGGGAAACACTTCATTCTTTGCCAGTGAGGAACTTTTCATTTCCTTTATAATTGAAACGGGACCTCTGGGTCATTGGGTGAGTCTCATCTGGCCTGTGAGTCACCCAGGGCAGTTGTCCACTTTTTTTCAAATGAATCAAGAATGTATTGACCCAGGTCAAATGGTCTGGAGGGTGAGAAATTATCTAATGAATCCAAGCAATTTAGCCCCACCCTTGTACTACTTGAGGGGCACAACACCTTCCACATTGATCCCATCTACTCCTCCTTGTCACCATGAGACCAGCCTAACCAGAAGGGCAGACCAAATTGGACTTCTTTTCTTACAGCACCAATGAGGGAAAGACAGTATGAAATATCTCTTTATGTCAGAAACCAAAGTTAAAATAACTCTGATAATTAATACGATCAGGCTTGACAGCAGAATATGTTAAATAAATTAGTCTTTAAATGCGTATGTGTCTTCCAATTATAGGTTTTCGGTTGAATAGTTGGTTTACCGAATAGATGAATTGCCTCAATATTCTGCTTGCTTTTGCCTGTACAGATGTGGCCTTTATAGACAAATATTAAACAGAGATACCTTTTTCTTCCCTGTCTCCACCTGTAAAATGGAGAGCTTTTTTGGGAATGATATTTAAAGGAACTTGTGAGACTGATTTGACTCAACCGATTTTTATTGCGTATCTTCTCAGCGTAGGGAACAGAGCCAGCCACTGAAGGAGACAGAAACAGCTTTGCCAGTCCCTGCCCTTAGGGAACTTACATCTGGGAAGGGAAGAGAAGGGGCTGTGCTCGGTCTAGGGGCAATAAGAGGCAGAGAGGGCCTTGAGTTGTCAGCATTTTCAAAACACCTTGTAGATGGCTGGGACTTGGGAAACACAGAGGAGATAAGGCAGGGTTTTCAGGGTGAAGGGCCTGGCCTGATGGGAAAGGACAGCAGGAAAGAAGGGGCTTCAGAGACGGCCACTCCGCAGGCTCTCCGAGGGGCCTCAGTGCATCTAGTTCCCTAGATGTTTAGAACCTCTGTGTCCCTTTAGCTCACTTCTCACCAGCTCAGTCTGGCTAATAAGCAAAGGAGCCAAATTTGTAAGGTTGGTCTGTCAGACTCCAAAGCGGATGCATTTGGGTGTGACACCACAGTTCCTAGACCTGGGGCAGAGCAGGATCCCTAGAGGTACTCTTGAGATGGAGAATCCAAAATATCCCTTTAGATCATAAGTAGACCTTCCGGGTTGAAGCCTGGGGCAGTGCTTCTCACACCTTCTATGCACAGGAGCCATGAGGATCTTGCTAAAACCCACTTTGGATTCAGTGGTCTGGAGGAGAGCTGAAATTCTGCATTTCTTACAAGCTCCAGAGAATGCTGATGCTGCTGGGCCTTGAACCACTCTTAGATTCACACGGCCTTGGGGTTTCTGAATTTCCCCAGAGGTTGAGCATCACTGCACTGATTTCTGTGACGTTTTATTTAGGCTTCCCTAGATATGGATAACACCATCTCAAGGGGATGCAGAGAGGCAAGAGAAAATCAGAATGGGGCTGGACCATGGAGTCGAAGCCAGTTGTGAGTTTCAAGGCAGAGGGATGGGCAGACACAGCTGCTTGCTTCAGGGAGGCCTCGGAGGCCAAGCCCCATGGAGAGCAGGGCTAGAGCTGTGATTCCATTGCTGACAGATCCTGCACACAAGACCCTCAGAAGGAATCACTGATTAAATAAATGTGTTCCCAATGCAGAAGGAATATCCCAGGTTTAGAACTAATTTCCTCCTGAGGGGCGATTCCTCCCTTCCTCAGGAGAGACACACAGACAGTCTCAGAGGAAATAACCTGGTGCTTTGAAACAAACCCACATGAAGGAAGCACATTCATCTTTGATAAAAAATGGTCCTTCTGATTTTCTCTGGTTCCCAGACTGGGGAAATATTATTATGTTCTAGTTATGTTGAAATGAAACACATTTTAAAGGTTTTTTTTTTTTTTTTTTTTTTTTAATAATGGAAAAGGCAGGTTATCTAAAGTGAATATAATTTCTTTAAACAATTTAAAAAATGAATTTATTTTTTTTAAAAAATCAGGAAATAGCTTCATTGTTTGAGTTTAGATATAATTAAACCATTGATTTGGCTCATCAGAAAGTAAATCTTTATCAAAGAATTGGGGCCCCTGTGACAGGGGATGGATGATAGGGAAATGCAGGCTTTGTCCAGGCGTATACTGTTCATTTCTTTATAAAGAGATAAAAATTGGGATTAGTGAGTGGCCCCATTAGGAAGTATAGCAAATGTCTTCTCATTTTCCTAAGAGCCCCCATCTTGGTAATATTGTGTTGCTTAGGAACTAACAAAAACATGTCTCTCTGTGTGTGTTTCTCTCTTTCTCTCTTTCTTTTTTTTTAATGGTCCCTTTGTGCCCTGATATTTTTCCAAGTTGGCAGCTGTGAGGAAAAACAATGTGATTTGGTTAGATGCAGCCTCCTGCTCTCAAGTCTGGAGCAGAATAGATAAGAACTTCTATGTCAGAATACAAAGTTTACTCAGCACCAGTCAAAAGCTTTTGATGTCGCCTGCCCAATCTGGCCTCGCATCTTTGAAGTTCTATTACCATGCTAGGGTTCCGTCAATAAGAAACAGACCTTTCTTTCCCCTGCTAGTTAAAACATCTGCCTTCTGGAAACGCCCCCCATTAAAGCAAGCCACAATAGTTCCAGGGCTTATAGACACCTGGGCTTTGCCACTTAGTAATGAGAAGAGAATGGTCTAAGGAACAGAAGCCACTGAAGAAAACCCTTAAGGATAGCGGGGGTGATGATATTTTTCCCATTCCAAGATTGTATGGAGAAAGATTCAGCTTGGTTGGGACTCTCATAAGCAGAGTGACTGACCAGGGCTGCCTTTTCCTGAGGCTGTTTATACAGTGCTGTGTATTCATGTTATAAGTCACATGTGATCTGCACTCTTTATCTGGGGCATTAGCCATTTCTCAGTGAAAAGGAGCAGGGAAAAACAGGCTCATCCGTTTATAGTGTCACTCTTTGCAATGTCATTTAAACTGCTCGGCAAATGGCTTATTTGTCAAAGAATATTGCTTTTTCCTGGAGCAAAATCCAGTTACTGATTGTTGAAACTATGGGTATCAGAAATGATATCAAGATGTGCTTCTGTTGCTACACGGTGGTGCCCTTTGAAGCGACAGAGAGGTGGGGGTGGGAGGGCCTTTGTTCCTGGAAGTGAAAGAGTCCAAACAATAGATTGTATGAAGAACCCCAAATGCCAGGCTCCATGCCACAAACTCTAGCTTGCAATAAAAGCCTTCATCTCAGAGAGTCCAGTGATGGAAATGCCAGAAGTGAGTGAAGGTCCAAGGAGTGGTGGTGATGGGCAAGTGGCCAGACAGGCAGATAGACAGCAGACCAATGGCTGATAGTCCCAGTTGGCCAGTGCAAGCCTTGACTCTGTGGTCCTAGATTTGCTGCATCAGCTGTCAGAAGGGTAAGGAGTGAAGGAGAAACAACATGAACCCATGCCTCAGAAAATCTTTGCCAAAATGCTGAGTTCAATATGCAGGTGGCAGAAACAGGGCAAGTTAGTATGTCATGAAACTACAAAATCACTGGGCAGGTAAGTTGTTCTGGGGCAGCGCTAGCATCTCCTTTCTATGTCTCTCTCTTTCCTTCATAGTATCTTTCATCTTCTCCAATTCCTGAGGCTGGTGCCCTCTTGGTTTTCATTTCTCCTTCTTTCCTTCCCTCCTTCCAAACGCTGATATCAGGTTGGAATCTGATCAGCTTATCAATTCTAAGAATAAATAACTAGAAATGTTCAATCAGTTATTCCTCCTTACTAAGGGCATTTTCATTTTAAGAGAAGGCAAAGCTATAACAAAGAAATGAATCTCTACTGGTGGAATTTTAGTTATCAATGGGCCAGAACTTCATTGTTTTGGAATTACACCATGAAGGGTCTCTATTAGCCTTGCTGAGGAAAGATAAACAACTTTTTCCTTTAGTAAGGTTGCAATCTAATAAGGAAGAAAGAACAACAGATCCAAGAATTCTTACATGAAACTTTTATGAGATACAAGCTCCGGAGTAGTTTAGGTAGGACTTTGCTAAAGGGTTGGGTGGAGGTAGCATGAGTTGGATAGTGCCACACATACGGTTGGCTCTCCATGCCCACAAGTTCTGCATATGCAGATTCTGCCTCCAATGTTGTAACCAACCATGGATGGAAAACAGTCTAAAAAGAAACCCACAACAATAAAAATAACAATACAACGATAAAAATAATACAAATATAAAAAAATACGGCATAGGAACTACTTACATAGTGCTTACATTTTATGAGGTATTATATGTAATCTAGAGATGATTTAAAATGCAGGCATGCCTTGGATTATTGAGCTTTTCAGATACTGCAGGGTTTTGTTTTGTTTTGTTTTGTTTCAAATTAAAGGTCTGTGGCAACCCTGCCTTGAGCAAGTCCATCAGCACCATTTTTCCAATGCCATGTATTCACTTCCTGTCTCTGTCACATTTTGGTAATTCATGTAGTATTTCAACTTTTTCGTTATTATTGTGTCTGTTATGGTGGTCTGTGATCAGTGAATTTTGATGTTACTACTGTAATTGTTTGGAGACACCACAAATCACACCCACATTAAAGTTAATAAATGTTGTTTGTGTTCTGACTATTCCTTGCCTATCTCTCTCCCTTTCTTCAGGCCACCCTATTCCTAGAGACACAACAAAATTAAAATTAGGCCATTTTTTTAACAACCCCACAGTGGCATCTATGCGTTCAAATGAAAGGCAGAGTTGCGCATCTCTCACCTTAAATCAAAAGCTGGAAACAATTAAGCTTAGTGAGAAAGGCAGGTCAAAAACCAAGATCAACCAAAAGCTAGACCTCTTGAGGCAAATAGTCAAGTTACAAATGCAAAGAAATTCTTGAAGAAAATTGAAAGTGCTACTCCAGTGAAGTTGTGAATGATGAAAAAGTAAAACAGCCTTATTGCTAATATGGATAAAGTTTGAGTGGTCTGGGTAAAAGATCAAACCAGCTACAACATTCCCTTAAACCAAAGCCTAATCCAGAGCAAGGCCATTGATCTGGTTTGGCTGTCTCCCCACCCAAATCTCATCTTGAATTGTAGATCTCATAATCCCCACATGTCATGGGAGGGACACTGGTGGGAGGTAATTAAATCATGGGGGTGGGTTTTCCTGTGCTGTTCTAGTGATAGTGAATAAGTCTCACAAAATCTGATGGTTTTTAAAAAGGCAGTTCCCCTGCAGATGCTCTCTTGCCTGTTGCCATGTAAGATGTGACTTTGTTTCTCCTTCACTTTCCACCATGATTGTGAGGACTCTCCAAGCTAGGTGGAACTGTAAGTCCATTAAACCTCTTTTTCTTTATAAACTACCCAGTCTCGAGTATTTCTTCATAGCAGTATGAAAATAGACTAATACAGTAAATTGGTACTGCAGAGAGTGGGATACTGCCATAATGGTAACTGAAAATGTGGAAGCAACTTTGGAACTGGATAACCGGCAGAAGTTGAAATAGTTCGGAGGGCTCAGAAGAAGACAGGAAGATGTGAGAAAGTTTGCAGCTTCCTAGAGACATGTTGAATGATTTTGACCAAAAAGTCCAGGCTGAGGTGGTCTCAGCAGAGATAAGAAACTTACTGGAAACTGGAGCAAAGGTGATTCTTGCTAGGCTTTAGCAAAGAGACTGGTGACATTTTGCCCCTGCCCTAGAAATCTGTGGAATTTTGAACTTCAGAGAGATGATTTAGGGTATCTGACAGAAGAAATTTCCAAGTAGTAAAGTGTTCAAGACGTGACTTGACTGTTCTTAAAAGCATTCAGTCTTACTCATTCACAAAGATACGGTTTGGAAATGGAACTGGAACTTATGTTTAAAAGGCAAGCAGAGCATAAAAGTTTGGAAAATTTGCAGCCTGATGATGTGGAAAATCTATTTTCTGAGAAGAATGCAGGCCGACTGCAGAAATTTGCATAAGTAATGAGAAACCAAATGTTATTTGCCAAGACAATGGGGAAAATGTCTCCAGGGCATGTCAGAGACCTTCTCAACAGCCCTAAGCTGGGAGGCCTAGTGGGAAAACATGGTTTCACGGGTCGGGCCCAGGGCTTTGCTGTGTTGTGTAGTCTCAGGACTTGGTGTCCCAGCCATGGCTAAAAGGGGCCAACATACAGCTCAGGCCATTGCTTCAGAAGGTGCAAGCCCCAGGCCTTGGCAGCTTACACATGGTGTTGGGCCTGCAGGTACACAGAAGTCAAGAATTGAGGTTTGGGAACCTCTGCTTAGATTTCGGACGAAGTATGGAAACACCTGGATGTCCTGGCAGAGTTGTGCTGCAGGTGGAGAGTCCCTCCTGGAGAACCTCTGCTAGGGCAGTTTGGAAGGGAACTGTGAAGTTGCAGCCCCACATAGAGGCCCCACTGGGGCACTGCCTAGTGGAGCTGTGAGAAGAGGGCCACTGTCCTCCAAACCCCAGAATGGTAGGTCCACCAACAGCTTGCACTGTGCACCTGGAAAAATCACAGACACTCAACACCAGCCCATGAAAGCAGCCAGGAGCAGGACTGTACCCTGAAAATCCATAGGATTGGAGCTGCCCAAGGCCACGAGAACCCACCTACTGCATCAGTGTGATCTGGAGGTGAGACATGGAGTCAAAGGATCTCATATTGGAGTTTCAAGATTTGACTGCCCTGCTGGATTTTGGACTTGCCTGGGGCCCATAGCTCCTCATTTTGGCCAATTTCTCCCATTTGGAATGAGTATATTTACCCAATACCTGTATCCCAATTGTGTCTAGGAAGTAACTAACTTGCTTTTGATTTTACAGGCTCACAGGCAGAAGAGATTTGCCTTGTCTCAGATGACACTTTGGACTGTGGACTTTTGAGTTACTGCAAAATGAGTTAAGACTTTGGGGGACTGTTAGGAAGGCATGATTGGTTTTGAAATGAGAGGACATAAGATTTGGGAGGGGCCAGGGGTAGAAATGATACGGTTTGGCTGTGTCCCTACACACATCTCATCTTGAATTGTAGATGCCATAATCCCCCTGTGTGACAGAAGGACCCCTGGTGGGAAGTAATTGAATTAGGGAGGTGAGTTTTCCTGTGCTGTTCTTGTGATAGTGAATAAGGCTCACATGATCTGATAGCTTTATAAATGACACTTCCCCTGCACATACTCTCTTGCCTGCTGCCATGTAAGATGTGCTTTTGCTCCTCCTTTGCCTTCCACCATGATTGTGAGGCCTCCCTAAGCCATGTGGAACTGTGAGTCTATTAAACCTCTTTATCTTTATAAATTACCCTGTCTCAGGTATTTCTTCATAGCAGTATGAAAAAGGACAAATACAGCCATAACTCTCTTCAATTCTATGAAGTCTGAGATAATGAGAGAGGTAAGGAAGCTTCAAAAGAAAAGTGAGAAGCTAGCAGAGGCTGATTCATGAGGTGTAAGGAAAGAAGCCACCTCCATTAAAAAAAAAAACTGCAAGATGAAGCCGCAAGTGCTGATGCAGAAGTTGTTAAGTTGTAGCAAGTTATCCAGAAGATCTAGCTGAGATCAATGATGAAGGGGCTATACTAAACAACAGATTTTCCATGTAGACAGTAACAGTCTTTTATTGGAAGAAGATGCCATCTAGGACTCTCTTAGCTAGAGGAAAGCAGTCAATGCCTGGCCTCAAAACTTCAAAGCACAAGGTGACTCTCTTGTAGCTAATGTGGCTGGTGACTTTAAGTTGGAACCAATGCTTATTTACTATTTCAAAAATCCTAGAGCCCTTAAGAATTACGTTAAATCTATTGTCTGTGCTCTATTAATGGAACTGCAAAGCCTGGATGACAGAACATCTGTTTATAGCATGATTTGCTGATTATTTTAAGTCTACTTTTGAGAACTGCTGAGAATAAAAGATTCCTTTTAAAAGGTAACTTGCTCATTGACAATACTCCTGGTTACCCAAGAACTCTGATGGAGATGTACAAGGAGATGAATGTTGTTTTTATGCCTGTGAACACAAAATTCATTCTATAGCTTACGGATCAAGTAGTCATTTTGACTTTCAAGTCTTATTATTTAAAAAATACATTTTGTAAAGTTATAGCTGCAATAGATAGCAATTCCTCTGATGGATCTGGGCAGAATAAATTAAAAACATCCTGGAAAGGATTCATCATTCGAGGCGATGCCATAAAGAACATCATGATTCATGGGAGGAGGTCAAAATATCCATATTAACAGGAGTTTGGAAGAAGTTGATTCCAACACTCACAGATGACTTTGAGGAACTCAAGACTTCAGTAGAGGAAGTAGCTGTAGATGTGGTAGAGATAGCAAGGGAACTAGAATTAGTAGTGGAGCCTGTAATTGCTGCAATCTTATCATAAAACTTGAATTAAGAACTGCTTCTTATGGATGAGCAAAGAAATGGATTTCTTGAGATGGAATTTACTCCTGGCAAAGATGCTGTGAACATTGTTGAAATGATAGAGGATTTAGAATATATCATAAACTTATATGATAAAGCAGTGGCAGGATTTGAGAGGACTGATTTCAGTTTTTACAGAAGTTCTACTGTGGGTAAAATGCTATCAGATAACACCTCAGACCACAATGAAAGGAAGAGTCAATTGATGGCAAACTTCATTGTCTTATTTTAAGAAATTGCCACAGCCACCCCAACCTTCAGCAATCACCACCATGATCAGTCAGCAACCATCAACTTAGAGGCAAGGCCCTCTACCAGCAAACAGATTACAACTTGCAGAAGGCTGAGATGATGTTTAGCATTTTTTTTTGCAATGGAGTATTGTTTAAGGTGTGGACATTGCTTTTTAAGACGAAATGCTATTGCACACTTAATGGACTACAGTATAGTGTAAATGTCACTTTCATATGCACCAAGAAACCCAAAAAATTCATGTGATTTTCTTTGTTGCAATATTTGCTTTATTGCGATGGTCTGTATCTCCCAAGTATGCATTTTGTTTACAGGAAGATGTGCATAAATGATTTGAAACAGTACATGATTTTATATAAGGGACTTGAGCATCAGATACTCTTGGGGATGGGGTCCTGGAATCTGTATTTTTCCTTTTCTTTTTGAAACAGAGTCTTGCTCTGTCACCCAGGCTGGAGGGCAGTGGCTCAGTCTCGGCTCACTACAAGCTCTGCCTCCCAGGTTCAAGCGATTCTCCTGACTCAGCCTCCTGAGTAGGTGGGATTACATGCCCAGCTAATTTTTGTATTTCTAGTACCAACAGGGTTTCACCATGTTCTCCAGGCTGTTCTCAAACTCCTGACCTCAGATAATAGACCTGCCTTGGCCTCCCAAAGTGCTGGGATTAAAGGCGTGAGCCATCTTGCCCAGCCAGGAATCTGTATTTTTAACAAACTGTCTGGATTATTCTTATATAAACTCAGATTTGCCAATGTATCTAGTGTCCATGGTACAAAGGAGCAGGGCTTCCCAGTCAGGTGGACTCCCAGTCTGTAGAGCTCAGAACCAAGCTCCACGACTGGAACCCTCCTACACTGCCTGCAATAGGAAATGGTTCAACCACTTTGAGGAGCAATTTGACAGTTTCTTGTAAAACTACACAAGCGCTTACTATGCAACTCAGCTACTCCACTTTTAGGTGTTTACCTAAAAGAAATAAAAACATGTTCATGCAAATATTTGTGCATGAATGTTTATAACAGCTTTATTCATAATAGCCCTAGATTGGAAGAGATCCGAAATCCATCACCAGGTGGATGATTTTGGTACCAACAGGGGTCTAGGAACCAATCCCACATGGATCCTGAGAGAGGACTGTACCTGGGCTGTGTTTCCCATGGAAGGGCACAGTGACACGGCCCCGGAGAGGAGTTCTGGCACCTGAAGACTTCACTTCTGGCTCACAGCTCCAAAGCACCAGTGATGGGAGTCCAGCAAACTCCCTCTGGAAGAGATGCAGCCTCATGAGATCCATTTCTCCTCTTTCCTGCCTGTCTTCCTTTCCTTTTTTACCCCCTACTTGTCATTAAAATGGCATTTTAATGTTGCATTCTTCCTTAGTTGCTAGTAAGAGTCTATCATTCTCTCTTCTTAACATGGTTTTGGTTCACAAGACATAGCCTCTTCTGGAGCTGAAAATTCAGGCAAAGGAGACATGTTGTTTCAGGAGACCTGTACTCCCAGTCTGATCCCAGGAGGAGCTCTAGAGCTGGGATTGTACACAGAAGTTGTCCTGCCCAGAGGCAAGGGAGATGGGCTTGACAGCTGCAGTTGCTACCACGTCTTCTCCCTGCCATGTGGAAAAATGCCCAGGCATTTCTAGGAGAAGTGGCTCCAGCCAGCCAAGGACAGCCTCTAGAAAAGAGTGCAAGTGTGAGCTCCTCAAAGCCAGCATCTTCAGCAAGCAGAAAATGGAGCCCTGCACATCAAAGCGTGTCTATACCCTCACGAGAGGCCTTTCTTCTACTGCTGTCTACTTCAGTTTTAACTCTCAGCATCAAGTTTTTGCAATCGCCGGTATTATGCTTTTTCAGGCTTCTGTGGCTTTCCATATGCCATTCCTTGTGCTTGAAGTGGTTTTTCTACCTTTCTCCTGATAATAATTTCAGGTGCAGCGAAAATGTCATTTCCTCTGTGAAACCGCCCTCACTTCCTCCAAGCAAAAGCTGATCGATCAGATTTCCTCTGTGACCCACAGAATTTTGTACCTGCCCATATTATAACATTGTAAAATGTTGCTTTTACTTTTTCCCTGTGTATTTGTGTTCCTAAAAACTTTGGGCTCTTAGAGATCAGAGAACTTTTTTTTTTGATTCATTTTTGAACATCCAGTGACTGTCCTGGCACATATTCTAAATTCATGCTAAATGGAAATTTATTGAATACATGAATGAAGTTGCTGCAGCTGAAAGGTAAAGGAAACTCCTATTTCTCACACAGGGTGCCACCTGTCTGGGTGATTTGAGATAAGTAGTTTAAATCTTCTCTGTTATAACTCACGATCTGTAAAATGTGTGAGCACTTAGATACTGCCAGCTAACCTCTGTTCTCCAGTGGCTTCGCCATTCTCCTGCCAAGCAAAAATGAAACCCAAGCAAAGATGGCCTCTGACTACTATTTGTCAAAACACCTAAAATCCTTACTGATGGCACATGGCCTCACTGCAATCCTTTGTCACCAGGATCACATTATCAATGGTGAACATGTCCTTAAAACACCAGGAACATTTAAAAATTGATATCAACATTTAAAGTATGATGTTTACCTCTTTATTTAAAAAGTCAGCTTTACATAATCAATGAAGCTTCTAGATTTTTAAAGCAGGAAGGTTAGTTTTGGGGTGAAAGGAGCAATGGAAGATTGAAAACTACTCTGGGTTGAGAAGAGAAAGGAGCAGAGAAGTATATTGGCCAAGGCCCCATAGCTAATAGATGATAGTGCTTTTTTGGGCTTAAAATCAGTTTTATTGAGTTATAATTTATTTACAATAAAATGCACTCATTTTAAATGCACAGTTTGATGGGTTTTGAAACATGTACACACTTTTGTAACAACACCAAGCTTAGGATGTAGAACGTTCTTGTTACCCCCGGAAGTTTCCTTAAGCCCTTTGGCAGTCTGTTTTCCTTCACCTATGGTCTAGATTCCCGGGACCTGCTTTCTGCAGCTATAGATTAGTTTTGCATTTTCTAGAGTTCATTTCAAAGGAATTACACGGTATGTAGTCTTTTGTGCCTGGATGGTTTCCACTGCGGCTATTGCGTTTGAGATTGGTCCTTGCTGTTGTGTGCATCACTAGTCGTTTGTTTTTATTGTTGAGCAGTAGTCTGACATGTGGACGCACACATTAGTTCATTCATTCACCTGGTGATGGACTTTGGGTTGCTTCCAGTCTAGGGCTATTATGAATAAAGCCGTTATAAACATTCATGCACAAATCTTTGCGTGAACATGGTTTTATTTCTCTTGGGTAAACCTAAAAGTGGAATAGCTGAGTTGCATAGTAAGTGCTTGTTTAGTTTTACAAGAAACTGTCAAATTGCTTCTCAAAGTGGTTGAACCATTTCCTATTGCAGGCAGTGTAGGAGGGTTCCAGTTGCGGAGCTTGGTTCTGAGCTCTACAGACTGGGAGTCCACCTGACTGGGAAGCCCTGCTCCTTTGTACCGTGGACACCAGATATATTGGTAAATCTGAGTGTATTTAAGAATAATCCAGACAGTTTGTTAAAAATACAGATTCCTGGCTGGGCAAGATGGCTCACACCTGTAATCCCAGCACTTTGGGGGGCCAAGGTGGGCAGATCATCTGAGGTCAGGAGTTTGAGAACAGCCTGGAGAACGTGGTGAAACCCTGTCTGTACTAAAAATACAAAAATTATTTGGGCATGGTGGCATGAGCCTATAATCCCAGCTGCTCAGGAGGCAGAGTCAGGAGAATTGCTTCAACCCAGGAGGAGGAGGTTGCAGTGAGCTGATTGTGCCATTGCACTCCAGCCTGGACAACAGAGCAAGACTCTGTCTCAAAAAAAAAAAAAAAAAAAAAAAAAAGAAAAATATAGATTCCAGGACCGCATTCCCCAGAGTATCTGATTTGTGGGTCTGGAGTGAAGCTGGGGAATTTGCATCTTGATATGGTTTGGCTGTGCCCACTCAAATCTCATCTTGAATTGTAGCTCCCATAATTCCCATGTGTTGTGGGAGGGACTCAGTGAGAGGTAACTGAATCGGTGGGCGGTGGGGGGGGGTTCCCCCATACCATTCTCATGGTAGTAAATAAGCGTCGTGAGTTCTCATGGGTTTTTAAGGGGTTTCCCCTTTCACTTGGTTCTAATTCCCTCTTGCCTGTGCCATATGAGATGTGCCTTTTGCCTTCTGCCATGATTGTAAGGATCCCCCAGCCACGTGGAACTGTGAGTCTATTAAACCTCTTTTTCTTTGTAAATTACCCAGTCTTGGGTATGTCTTTATCAGCAATGTGAAAGCCGACTAATACACATCTTTAACAAGCACCACAGTGGTTGTGGATGCTGCCAGTCCCTAGAACACTCTTTGAGAAACTGCTATGTGGTTCACCAGATTTTTCAGAGAAAATCCCCCCAAATAGGGACATCTGGTATTCTAACAGAGAAATGGCTGCAGTTAACAAATGCCAACATCTGGCTTGTCCAGCTGTTTCTGTATCTCCATTATCTATGGATGCTCTGGTGCAGAGAAAAATGACACTGAATGGTGGATGATTTTCAAATCTTCCTAAAGTGACTTTGAAATGTATGTTTATCCTTATTTTTTCCCTAATATTATGCTCTAGGAATCCACGTTAGGAAAAGAGGGAGGCTACATTTTGAGAAGAAAACTCAGGAATTGCAGGGAAACTGTTTAATTTCCTTCACTACTTACTTTTTTCAGGACACCAACTACATGCTTTGAGAAGATGAATGGTTCTCAGGTGTTTTATGCGTAAGAATCTTCTAGGGCACGTGTTGATATGGAGATCTGAACAGGGGCGAGGGGTGTGGGGGCATAGGGTGGGGTTCCCACCGGAAAACTACAAGCCACACTTTGATAAACACTGAAATAAACCACTGTTTCTGAGTATCTCCAGGGCAGCGGTCAGCTGTGTGGGTTCCAAACCTTTATAGACAAAGCAAACTAAGTGTGTATGTTTTTAGTCATAGTTTTCTTAGTATTAGTGTGGGTACAAAACTGGGACTTACGTTCAGGCCTGAACTTGAACTTCAGCTGCATCACTTACTGTGTAACCTTGGGCTAGTTCTGTAATACCCTAAGCCTCAGTTGCCTCATCTGTAAAATGGCAATAGTAGTATCCACTTCATTTACCCTCCTTAATTTTCAAAGGCTGTGAAGATTATTGACCCCCCACCCCAGCCCCCACCCCGCCCAGAGCCTGGCAAATAGCTAGCACTCAGTGACTGTCAGGTGGTAACAGCAGTGCTATTTGCTCTCTTTCTCCAGCCCCATGTTGGTCTGTGGCTGTAGATGGTAAATCCTCCTCACGCAGACTTTCCCTCTGCAGATCCCGGGCTTCAGGGATGCACAGGGGTCTGCCTTTCTCCCTCTGAGAAAGGAGCACTTGCTGAGATATTTATTCCACCCGCTCCTCCCCTGCTCCCAGGAGAATGAAAACTGTCCTGCCCCACACCCCACAAGTCCTCAGCCCATTTCCCCAGTGAGCCAGAGCTTATTGCTACTTGTCACTTCTTATCTGATCTCCAAATAACACAAAGGCAACTCCTGCTCTTTCTGAAGTCCTGCTCCCGAGTGACCTTCAGATACTTGGGTGTGAATGTGGGAGAACAGCTCAGGCAGGCACAAGCAATCTATACTCTCCGAGCTCTGCCTCACTCCCTGGATGGAGTCCTGCCTCTGTCCTGCCGCCTCTGGGGACCTCACACAGCTAGGTGAATGGGGTGTCTCTCCTCCTGAGGCCTCCCAACTCCAGGAGACTCTGCAGTGGAGATGGCAGCACACGCTCCTGGTCTCTCTACCCAGACACATGGCATGGCTCCACTTTCCCTTTGCAAAGGGTCCCATGCAAACAAAGACTGGGTGCCCAGGACAGTCTTCAGATGAGGGCCCAGGAGCTGTGTTTTCTCAGGGCGTCTCGGCTTCAGGTGGAGAAAGGATATGCTGGATTGAGAGTAGGGTGTCCCACTATCAGCATATGACTCCACCTTCCCCTATCTTGTTCCCCCCAGATACCAGCCCTCAGGTTTCTTTCTTGACAGCCACATCCGGTCCCTCCAGTAGAAAAATCTTTCTTTGGGATTCTTTGCTCCCTCTCTCAAGTGCATTTCCCTCCTCTCCCCTCCCGTTTGCCATCCATGGTGACCTTGGCATGTCTGCCAACACTCAACATCGTGAGGCTTTATAAACCTCATATCTCAGAAGGGGCTGACATTACATTACAAGAGGATCTGTAAACCTCCCTGGGATGACTGATGTCTTTTTTAAACAACAGACCAAGACTTCATTTAAATTAGTAACATGGAGATTAGAGGCACTCTCTCAGCCCCTGGCTCGGCCACGCCACGACGCTGGGAATATCAGTCACATGAAAGCTGTTAAGTTTGAGATGGAAATAAATCTGGGAGCCTGTAAAAACTGTCAGCAGGTCAGGGAAGTTTATGAACTCTTGCTGTATCTAATCATAAATCATCAGAATAAGCTAAAACTGAGAAGAAAAATGTCCTCTTTTGTAATCTAATGCTGTCTGTTAGGGCAATAAAACTCAAATGAAATGCATGCATTGCAATTTTTAGCTGATACTTTACATTATTAGCAAAGTGAAGGAAGAGACTCCAACTTAAAGGAGTGAGACAGATGAGGAGAAGGGCACCATCCTTCTAAAGCTCCGGGCTCTTCATCCTCCCAGCTTTGCGATCTTTCCTCCCCTCCCACCTCCTCGGGCCTCAAAACAAGGAAGTAGGTGACATGGATCTCAGGGACTTGGGTGCTAAGTAACAGGGGTGAGAGTGTCCTGGGGGTGACCTTGAGATGGGTCACACAGTCCAGTCTCTGCTCCCAGCAGGGGTTCCCACACTGGCCTTGTTGACTCAGTCCATATTCCCACACTTTGGGGCTGCAGAGGAAGGAAGGTGTGTGCCAGCCAGGCTCAGGTCTCTAGGCTGCCTTGTTCTCATTAGCCTTGAGACCTAAACCCCCAAGCCTTGTTCTCATTAGACTTGTGCCCTAAACCCCCAAGCCCTTCGGGGTGACTCACTTCCAAGTGAGGGTTTTTGGAGACTCCTCTGTATCCCTGGAAACCTTCAGCTATCACTCATCTATTCCACACCTTTCTCCCACAGTCTGCAACGTTTGATGTTGAGGTTTACATTTTGCCTTTGTTTTCCAGGACCTGCCCTGGGATTGACAGAGCCCAAAGCAGGCATGGAAGTTGGGTGAGGAACAGGGTTGTTTCATCTGTGTCCACTATTTATTGAGTGCTAGATCTGCAGTGGGTGTCAGAGACCCAAAGGGAAATAAATCAATGCTCTATCAAGGGTGGGGATAGAGGGGAAGGCAGGGAAGCCCTGGATTTCTGCTTTAAAAACCAAGGGTGGCATGCAGCTTGCTGCAGCCTCTTGTTGGTCTTTCTAAACACTGGAAAAGTAGGAAAGGCTGGAGTTGGAGTGGGGCAAGAGGCACAGAGATGCCTGGGATGATACCCTCAAGAAGATGAAGGGTTTTCATGGGGTAGATGGTGAGCTGCAGATAACTCTCCAAGAGGAACAGGCGTAACCTAATGCTTTGGCTATTGTAGGCATTGAAGTGTTTGATAAATAAAAAATGAAATAATTAAATGGATTTAAGGTAAACCGGCCGAGATTTTGATTAGCTCCACAGTAAACTTCCTAGTTTTTGAGATATTCAAACACTGGAATAAGGGGACCCAGGGAGCCTGAGAAGACTATCTCTGGAGATCATCCAGAAAATATTAAGTGACCATTTGCACGGGATTAGGCACCCTCCTGCAAGAAGGCCAAATCCTGAGCAAGCAGACCTCCAGAAGTCCCAGTGAGCGTTATCTCCCCACCTCGACTCGGTCAAATTGGAAGGTGGAAAATCCTCCTCCAACCAGATGGTGTTTTAGTGCAATCCTGTTGCTATAACAACATATTTAAGTGTGCGTTTAGAAACAATAGAAATTTATTGTTTACAGTTCTGGAGGCTGGAAAGTCCAAGATCAAGGCACTGGGGAATTTGGCATCTGGTGAAGTACTATTCCTCAAAGATGGCACTTTGTCCCGATGTGGTGGAAGGGGCCACTAAGTTCCCTCAGGCCCCCTTTTTTTTTTTTTTTTTTTGAGGCAGGATCGATCTCTCTCTTGCCCAGACTGAAGTACAGTGGCATAGTCACAGTTGGGTTTTCCCAACTGTGAGTGTCACATGGGATTTTGTATTAATTAATGGATTTTAAATATTAAGAATTTCTATTGTGCTAGGGCTTTAGGTCCTGAGATACAGTGGTGGACAACAGGGGCAAGCTCTCTGCTTACATTCTAATGGGAAGCAGACATTGACAAGCCAATCAATTAATAAACCAGATAATTTTAAACAGTTGTAAGAAAAGATTAAAAAAGATCTATAAAAGTGTAAGAACAGATGAAGAAAACAAGCAAGGAGCTGGGACAGAGTGTGAGCTGGGGGTCAGGAGTGGGAGCGGATGCTGACGGGAAGTCAAGGTGGCCTCACACATGATAAGAAGAAGCCAACCAAGCAAGGATCCAGGGTGGGGCCGAGCATTACAAACAGAGTGTTCAGCAATGACTGAGGTGGGCAGTGACTCGAGCTGCTCAAACAGCAGAAGAAAGGCTGGTGTGGCAGGGCACAGCAAGGCGGAATGTGGGTCAGAGAGGCAGGCAGGGCCCACCCATGAGTGTCTTAGAGGCCAGGCTGAGAAATTTGAATTTCAGTGAAAAACAAAAAACAGCAGGTTTTTAGGTTTTTGGCTGCAGAGACATTATCTGATTCGTACTTTGAATAAGGTCACTCACTGGCTGCGGTGTGGAGGGTGGATTTTCAAAGTGGCCAGGAGAGGAGGCAGGGAGACCAATTAGGAAGCTACTGCAATACTGCAGGCCATGGGAGAATGGCTCAGAGAGACAAGCATATTCCCCTGCAAGGGATGCTAATCAAGCCACACACGCATACACCCACACTTAGCAAATACACATACAAAGTAGTTCAGATTGCACACCGCAGAGCCCTGGGCACACAACGTGGAAGGCACTGATAGGTCCTAAACAGAGAACTGTCAGGAAGGGCTTTAGGGAGGAGGTAAGTTTGAAGTCAAAGGAAGCAATGGAAGGGACCTGAAAGAGGAGGGGAAGGCATTCTTGGCGAAAGGAAAGATAGGAGCGAAGATCTGTGGTAGGGTCTTTTAGTGGAGGAAGTCAGTAGGCAGCTGAGACCTGCGTGCCTTGATGCAGTGACCGCCAGCCCCCGTGGCTATTGTGCACTCGGGATGTGGTCAGTGTGACTGATGAACTGAATTTTACATTTAATTTAAATGTCATTCTTTTTTTGGAGACAGTCTGGCTCTGTGGCCCAGGCTGGAGTGCAGTGGCACGATCTTGGCTCAGCGCAACCTCTGCCTCCTGGGTTCCAGCGATGCTTGTGCCTCAGCCTACCGAGTATCTGGGATCACAGCTGCGCACCACCACGTCAGGCTAATTTTTGTATTTTTAGTAAAGATGGGTTTTGCCAAGTTGGCCAGGCTGTTCTTGAACTCCCCACCTCAAGCGATCCACCTACCTCAGCCTACCAAAGTACTGGGACTACAGGTGTGAGCCACCATGCCTGGCCTAAAAATGGAAGCAACAGATGCTATTTTTTTTCCATTAAACAAAGCTTCACCATTTCAGTAGGATTACATTTGACTTTAGCTATTGAAAAATTAGCATACAAACAGAGATGTGCTATGTGTGTAAAAGACACATCAGATTTCAAAGATTTACTGCAAAAGGGGTAAAATATGCCATTTAAAATTCTGTATCAATTAATGTTGGAATGATAACATTTTGGATAAATGGGTAAAATAGGATACATCATTAAAATAAATTTTACCACTTAAAAAAAAATACAGTATGAGAAAAACATTACATATGTGGCTCCCATTTTATTTTTAGAGAGCCAAGGTGAGGGACTCCTATAATTTCTCCTCGGACAATTTGGAACTGACTTTTAATCAAGGTCCTCAAGTAGGGATTATTTGTGCCAACTCAATCTTCTTAATAATAACAAAATCCATTAATTAATCACCTCCTATAATACTATCAGTTAACATTTACATAGTATTTACCATATGCTGGATGCTGTTCTAAGTCCTGTATACATCTGCACATGTAACCTTCAAAGCAAGATGCAGGCCCATTAGGGCATGGAATCTGGTAGGGTTAACTGTACTGGGTGCTCTATTCTTGGTGGGGAGGGCCAGGCAGAGCCAGGGACAAGACACTGGGAGGCAGAGATGCCAGCACAGGACGTGAGTGGAGGGTGACCAGGATGTCAAAGTGAAGTCCATCCTGCTTGGAAAAGTGGCCTGGGGCTAGATTTTGTTGAAAAAAATCTTGACCTTCATGGCACAGGGGGTTGGGAGAGAGGAGGGCGGAGGGGTACATCAGAAACATCAAATAGGAGGAGGAAGAGTGCTGT
Organism: Saimiri boliviensis; assembly: GCF_048565385.1. NCBI lineage: Eukaryota > Metazoa > Chordata > Mammalia > Primates > Cebidae > Saimiri > Saimiri boliviensis. The sequence goes on from NC_133462.1 coordinate 65,442,260, forward strand.
TCCAGAACAATACTTCTTTATTTTCCATCTTAAGCTGTGAAAAGAAAAATTTCCTGTTTATTGAAATAAAACTGGACTCCACTCCGGGGCTGCAATGACACCCACAACCACCGGTTCCAGACTCTTCCTCTTATTTATGTTGACTTTCAAGGTAAACGCCACCATTATCTGTATTATTCACAATGGCACAAACGTATACATGTGGCCTTACAGACCCAGACACAGGCTCATGGGTCAAAGAACTTCTTTTCCTTTCCAGCTGAAGTTTCCACCTCTAACCATTATACTGCAGAGTGAATGACCCATGTTGGGTTAATGACAGTGATTTCCTCTTGGAGCCTCCCAAACACAGTGGATACTTGCTCTCCGGTCCCTACCAGAGCATCAGGGCAGAGGAAAAGGTGATGAAACAGCCTCTTGTCCGTTTCTTCTCATTGTTGTGGTGAGAGGACATTCCAACCACGTTTCCTTTGCAAAGGGCAGGCAGGAGAAAGAAGCAGACAGGCACACAGGTGTCCCTTTCCTGACCACAGATGGCTGGGACACAAACCGTCAGTTTCCCTCCAGCTCGCCTCAGCTGCTTTTGGAAGCCAGTGGTTTTGCCGGACCGGCCCAGCAATCCGTGCCTTGTTCAGGACATCATGGCAGCAGCTCTGCTAACTTTTTGCAGAATGCCTTTACCAGGGGAAACATCGTGAAGCCAACATGGAACAGTAATGCTTACAAGTTGACATTGAACTGTGTGGCATTCTCAAAATTCCACTATTTTGCATCTACCAAAATGATACTTTCGTAGGTTTTAACCTAACAATGTCTGAAACTATGTGAGCCTTAGCTTAGTGGAGCTTCTACATTTTAGTTGTCCCCGAAGAATCACCAAACCTGGCAGAATGCCCAGATCCCCAAGAATTTTGTTATATTGAGGATTCCTTTTTTGCTGTTGTTGTGTTTTGTTTTATTTAGTTTTTAAATACCAGAAAGAAAAGTAGAAGTGAAGAGAAGAAAGCATGTGGAAAAATAACTGTAGCATGTAAATTAGTTATAAATGGCAGGTAGCTTAAGATTGCCTGAGTTATGAAAATGCTAGGAAGTAGCAAAGGATCATTTGATTAGAGGAGGAAGACAATGTCACAAAGTAAACCGAAAAGACTTGCCCACTAAGACCGGCTGTGAAGATGGGATGAAGGGCTTAGGGAAAAAGGATTTTCTGTCCCTCTTTGGTCATGCTCTGGAGTGATACCTTGGGGCTATGCCATGAACTGATAGGAGTCAACAGGAGCGGCTTTGCTGCCTGCTAGTTTCTGGGCTCCTTCAGCTCCTTTCTTCCAGTAGTCCAGTAAAAGGTGGTTGTCTTCCCTCTGTAAAGGGTTCTTTCTCCACCAGCCATGCCAATGAGGTCCAGTTGAAGAAGATGAGGCAGCATGATAGAAGACAGTAAGACCAGCTGCCGGATGCACTGGTTTTACATGGACTGACTGTGATGGAATGAAGGGTCAGCTTTTCACTATGCACCATGTATCAACATGTGTCCACTTTGTCAGGAAGGGCACCCTTTGGTAGGAGAACCCTGCTGCTCAGTAAGTGGGCTCCTGGTTTGAGCCCACCACACCCCGTTTGATCTTTCCAATTATTTTGGCTGTTTCTTGGCATTGATAACTGACAGCTGGTCATAAAACTTTACTTTTGAAGAATTCTAATACTTAACAATATTCTCCTCTCATTTGGCTTTTATAACTTTCATTTTCTTGCTCTGTTCATTATTTATTTCTCAAATCCAGTACTATGCCTAGAGCAGACATACAACTTTTGCCCTTGTGAAGTCAAATACCGAGATACACATTGAGTAAAACAACAGAGAATTATTCATTGCTTTAAGTACTCAGAGTTTGTTTATACCCTGCCCCTGTCAGCCCAGGGTGGCCATGTGGATGGAGTCACTGTGACTGGGGCTGGACAGAGACATCTCTCGAAGGGCAGCAAAGCCCCCTGTCAGGAGAGAGAGTTCAAAACCAAGTGACGGGATCTGAGGCTAGACTGTGCACCAGGGAGGATGGATACACACCGGAACCAGAGAATGGAAGTGTGTTGGTTATTTTTTTCTTTAACATAGGAAATGTTCAAATTTTTTATAATTGGATCTGTTGTTCCTTTGTGGTCTCTTCCATTGCTTTTAGGTTTAAAGTGTTCTTTCCCATTCATATATTTAGAAGACAGATAAATATCCACCTATATTTTATTCTAATCAAGAAGATGGAAAACTGATATTTGCATGTTTAAGGGATATCCTTGCACAGCCATGGAGAAATGCAGGGGCAAGGTGATTGCAGCGTCATGGTTTTGGGCCACGTCAGCCAGTTAGGAGTGAGTGAAGCAGAGCCATGGGACACATCCCAGAGTGACACTCTGTCAGGGCATCCAGAAAGGTGATGAGAAGAAGGAAACAGAGCCTAGCCAGGTGAGAGAACCTGGGAAGAATGTCGTAGAAACCAAGGAAGTTGGAATTGGAAGAGAGAGGAAGAGATACCCATGCTAGGTTCAGCAGGATGATGCATGTCATATGTTCCTTGGGAAAGGAAGGGGAAAGCGAAGATAGAGAGGCTTCGTGACTAAGTTACTCATAGCCTCAGTGGCAATTTAGGTCCACCACTCAGTGACAGAGGCAGCTTTGACTTCTAAATGATTTAGGAGTTCATGGGTCTATGTCACCTGGCCTTGGTGAATACCAGGAATCCCAGAGCTGCTCTGACTGAAGGACCCACTTCTTTTGTTGTTAATTAGGAAAGATATTCGTAGAACAACATAGTTAATAAACGATGTAAAAAGGCAAGGGCAGCACAGGAGTAGGATCAGGCAAGCGTGGCACCCAGGGTAGAGTGTTTAAAGAGGCGCTCGCCTGACTTAGTGAGCAGCTCCTAGAGAAGTCTCAATCTCAGGGTTGTTTTTTTAAAAAAAGGCATGGGGCGAGGGACAAAGAACGGAGTGATGACTTGTCTCAAGATATTAGATTGGCACAAAAGTAATGGTGGTTTTTGCCATTGAAAGTAATGGCAATACATAAAAGGAAAAAGCCCCACAACTTTTAGAAACACAATCTCACCAGCCCCAGGAGAATAACCATGCGAGGAAGCATGTCTTTCTGCAGATATTGTCATGACGCCTCTTTTGTGTTTTCTAGAAATGACAAGAGAAGGTGTTGAGGAGGTCACACTCTCCAACAGCATGTAAGTAGGAAATTCCTAGCTAAAGGGTACACGACCTTGCATGAACAGAGAATTTCTTTCAGTGCAAAGTCACTCAGTCCATCCAAAAATTGAACCTGTTTTTAACTCATCTAACCAGGGTGTTGAACAATCTAGAGTTATACCTGAGTTCCAAGCCCAGCTCTGCTTATCTATGTGACCTGGGAAAAGTTACTTCCTCTCTTCGGGCCCTCAGTTTTCCTAGCTATACAATGGGTCCATTGGACTAAATGATCTTCAAAGTCCCCAAATCTGTTTTTAGGTAAATAAAAAAAAAATGAGGACAAAATCAGAAACTCTCCCAGAAAAATATGAATCTGGGGACTCAGTAGTTTATGTATAAAATACGTTATTTTATATAGACACTTAACATTTTATGCCAAAAGAAATGTCTGGCACAAAACATAAAAAATGTAAGACTACGTCTGTCTTACATTTAAAATCAAGTGACATCTTATATTTTTCTGATTTCCCAAATTTCACACAGTCAAAATATATGGTGTTTCATTTTCCTTGCGTGGTATTTATCAGTGGGTATGTAGCTCGAAGATGAGGGTTGTGTGTGCTTGTTTTTGAATGTTTACAGTTGCTGGTTGCGTTTGTTACAAACAGTTCTGTTCTATTTAGAGAGCTGGTGATCGATAAGGCAGATAACATTTTCATAATATTCAAAAAGACTAATGTTGTGAAGACAGCCTGTTGAGGGGGTCTCTGTTTTCTTAGCAGCTTCGCAATTTCCTGCAGGCTGTCTCCCAGCCAGGCTCTTTTCTTTGCTGGGTCTGTCCTCTGTTCCAAGCACCAGAAGAATCATACCCAGTCATTTGCTAACACTGGAGAAAAAAAAAAAAAAAGTGTCACTTCTGGTAGAACAAGGGGGGAAAAAAAAGCATTCATGGCAAGATTTTCTTTTTCCATATTTCCAAACAGTGGGGGGAAAATAATGGAATGTTTGCCTTGAATTTTCTGTTGCTTTGGCTGCAATGAAGAGATAGTTTCTTGAAGGCAAAAATCTGTCTTTTGTCTTATTATTGCCATCTTCAATCACAGGAAAATCTGTTCTAGCTGGCGGTTTTGCATTATTACTTTTTTTGCCTTCAAATCTGTCGCTTGTACCAATTGTTGCATTTCTTGATTCAAATGTGGATTTGAAGAGCGTGGTGCAGAAAGTGGCTGTGACTTACGAAGTAGACCAGAATGATCTGCCCCCTCTCCCCTCATGGTCTCCTCTTCACAGAGTGGTCTGGGAAGCCCTGACATGGCTCAGGTGCTCAGGATCCCAGCTGTGGGGTGAAGAATGCTGATATGGTTTGGCTCTGTGTCCCCAACCAAATCTCATCTGGAGTTGTAATCCCCACGTACCCAGGGAGGGACCTGTAATCCCCATGTGTAGAGGGAGGGAGGTGATTGGATTATGGGGGTGGTTTCCTTCTCGCTGTTCTTATGATAGTGAGTGAGTTCTCATGAGATCTGATGGTTTTATCAGCGTCTGGCATTTCCCCTGTTTGTGCTTTCCTCTGCTGCCGCCATGGGAAGAAGGTTTTGCTTCCCTTTGCCTTCCACCGTGATCGTAAGTTTCCTGAGGCCTCCGCAGCCCTGTGGAACTGTGAGTCAATTAAAACTCTTTCCTTTACAAATTACCCAGACTCAGGTATTTCTGTATAGCACTCTGAAAACGAACTAATACAAATGCCCAGGTCTTGTCTCCAAAGCTTTCTCTTATTAGACAGAAAGCGCAGAACAGTCCACATACCACAGAGCTTGGACGAGGCCCCTCTCCACCCTTTTGCCTTTGTCAAAATCACTTTTTAAATGAACGGAGAGTCATATTGTCATTTTGTTAATTCCATTCCGGGTACATAACTTGCTTTTCTAATCAGGCCTATAGGGGGAACCAAAGATAGATGCACTCCTTCCCTGAAACCATTTCCCTGAAACCCTCAGGTCTTCCCTTAGCCTTTTCTTTCTTCTCTGCAAAGCCCATGGTGACAAGAGAAGTGTCTGTTTAAAGAGAGAGCAAAGCTGGAGCTCTCCCCTGTCCATCCCCACCTTAAGCTCACTGGGGATCATTCTAAATCCCCACCAGCTCCACTTCTCCTCACTAGCAAGAGATTCACCAGAACTTTGATTTGAATTTCTCATACTTTAAAAATAAACAATCATAGGGTGCATGCTTTTGAGAAGATTACTTTCCTTGATGCAATAGTTTCAAACGTAACGGCTGGTTCATACGAGCCACTCAGTGATATTTGTTACATGACGAACAAATGAATAAGCAGTGGGGCACTGCTGGGTATTAGCTGACTTAGTGAGAAGCCTGAGAAAGATGTGTGGCATCCCAGGCTGGGAGGGAGGATGAGACAGTGGGGCTTGCCTGTGAAGCACTCTGGGTGAAGCCATGTTTTGCAAGATGGAAGAAGTCACCAGGCAAGAACAAAGAAATGACCCTCATCCCTGGTGCCCTGGCATGGTGCCAGATTCAGGGCTTTTAGAAGCAGGTGAAAATTATGACAAAACAAGTTGATTTTCTTTTTCCAAAACAAAGGTCTGATTCAGTCAAAATAAATTGCATTTGAGGCAGTGGTTCATATTTATCTGATTTGATTTAAATGTTTGTGTGTACAAGTAAATATGTATATTTCATGTGTCTTAAAGAGTAAATATATATATATTTCTTATATTAAGAATATATATATATTTTTATTCATATGTATTTATAAAATATGTTTGTATTTTATAGAAATATATATTTATATTTGCATATATTATATATTTATAATACATTACATATATTTATATATTTACTATATATGCTATATATATTTATTAAAATACAGAAAATATGTGTATAGATATGTAAATATATATTTCATATACAATATTTTATATAGCATATTTATATATTTATTAAAGTATACATATTTACTCCTTAATATAATAGGAGTCATATATATATTTACTACTTAAGACACATGAAAATATCTCAGATAGTCAAGGACTAGGAAGACAGCCACAGGTCTCAGGACCTGAGGAGTCAGGATGGAGAAGAAAGCTTCTTTCCAGGTGCAGGAGCTTCTGGATCATGCTGCCTCCACACTTGCGTGGGGTTGGAAGGTCGGCACTGGACTTGGTCCTGAGAGCACAGGATGGAGGCTCTGGTCTGCTGGCTCAGTGACAGCTTCATTCAGTGCCTCATGTGGCTCCGTGAGGGTGAAGCTCCTTCAATGACAAACTTAATGGTGGCCGAGGATTCTCAGAACTTCATGCCTGCGTAATAGATTCTGTCCTCTCTCTGTGGTTCTTGAAATGATCATCTCCCTTTAATGCTACACTGAATTTCTAAGAGGCTTGAGAAAAATTATTCCTCCAAATAAAACTTCCAGTCTTCAGTCTTTCGTTCCTTCTTTTCTTCCTTCTTTTCCTTCCTTCCCTCTTTCTCTTCTCTCCTTCCCTTTCTTCTTCCTTTCCTTTTTCTTCTTCTTTTCCTTTCTTTTTTTTCCTTTCCCTCCCTTCCATCTCTTCCCTCCCTTCCCTCCTTCCCTCCTTCCCTCCTTCCCTCCTTCCGTCCTCCCCTCCTCCCCTCTTTCCCTCCTTCCCTCCTCCCCTCCTTCCCTCCTTCCCTCCTCCCCTCCTCCCCTCCTTCCCTCCTTCCCTCCTCCTCTCCTCCCTCCTTCCCTCCTTCCCTCCTCCTCTCCTTCCCTCCTCCCCTCCTTCCCTCCTCTCCTCCTTCCCTCCTTCCCTCCTCCCCTCCTTCCCTCCTCCCCTCCTTCCCTCCTTCCCTCCTTCCCTCCTTCCCTCCTCCCCTCCTCCCCTCCTTCCCTCCTTCCCTCCTCCTCTCCTCCCCTCCTTCCCTCCTCTCCTCCTCCCCTCCTCTCCTCCTCCCCTCCTCTCCTCCTCCCCTCCTCCCCTCCTCCCCTCCTTCCCTCCTCTCCTCCTCCCCTCCTCCCCTCCTTCCCTCCTTCCCTCCTCCCCTCCTTCCCTCCTCTCCTCCTCTCCTCCTCCCCTCCTCCCCTCCTCCCCTCCTCCCCTCCTCCCCTCCTCCCCTCCTCCCCTCCTTCCCTCCTCTCCTCCTCCCCTCCTTCCCTCCTTCCCTCCTCCCCTCCTTCCCTCCTCCCCTCCTTCCCTCCTCCCCTCCTTCCCTCCTTCCCTCCTTCCTTCCTTTCTTTCCTTCTTTCTTTCTTTCTTCTTTCTTTCATTTCCTCCCTCTTTCTCTCATCCTCTTCCTTCCTTCCATCTGTCTTTCTTTCTTTCTTTTTTTTTTTTTTTTGAGACAGTCTTACTCTGTCACCCAGGCTGACTCACTGCAACCTCCACCTCCCAAGTTCAAATAATTCTCCTGCCTCAGCCTCCCGAGTAGCTGGAATTACAGGCACTTGCCCCCGTGTCTGGCCAGTATTATTTTGTTGTTGTGTTTTTTGTTTTTGTTTGTTTGTTTGTTTGTTTGTTTTGTAGAGATGGGTGGGGTTTCACCATGTTGCCCAGGCTGTTTTCAAATTCCTGAGCTCAGGCAACCTGCCCACCTCAGCCTCCCAAAGTGCTGGGATTACAGGCATGAGCCATGGCACCTGGCCCCATCTGTCTTTCTAACATGAAATCTCTAAATTCAATGAAAGAATAACATTTTATAGTCTCCTTTGGGACTTTTTAGGATCCCCAAGAGGAGGTTTTTTTTAGAGTTGATTTTTTTGATTTTCTGGGTTTTTCTATTTTCAAATTTTCATCTGAGCCTCAGATCAAAATTAAGGTCTTTGGGAAGCATATATCCATTTCTTAGCTAGGAGTATTAGATGCCAAGCAAAAATGGAAAAGGACTTTTCTCATTAGTTTTCTCTAGCTCCCCTGCAGCTTAGAGTTTGGGGACTTTATTTCACAGAATTTTCCTAATGGAGCGAGCAAGAGGTACTCCTTTGTATTTTCCTCATGGAGATCAGAGCCATGTGGTCTGTTGGTATGAGAGTTCTTGCAAGTCCAGAGGCTTAACTGCAGTGAATAAAGATGATGTGGTTTGTGGAGTCTGAGAGATCTCTGACACTCTCCAGAACTGTGTCCTGTTGTGTTAGTGGAACCTCCAATTAACCGATAATAACATTAACTTAACACACACATGGCTCTTTGTAGCTTACAAAGCACAGCCGGGCAGATATTATTATTTCTCCCTACTTTGTAAATGAAGAAATGAGCTCAGACATAGCTTGTCCAAAGCCACACAGCTGGCTGGAGACAGAGTCAGTGTTCAGAGCTAGGGCTGCTGGCCACAGACCCCATGCTCTGTCACTAGTTCAGTGGCTGCTGTCCTGATGCTGCTACTGCAACAGCGACTTCTGACCTCACCCCCTGGGTAACCCTCATCACACCCCCAAAGCTTCAGAGGTAGTTTGAGCAGTTGCTGCACCTCAGGAGAGACAAAACACCTAGCTTTGAGCAGAAGTTAAGGACCAGTAACCATGAGAAGAGGTGGCAGCAGAGGTGAAGTCAGGTGGCTGGTCTTTTTTTTTTTTTTTAATCCTTCCTAATTCCAAGCTGGTCTTGATGTTATACCTAACATCCAAGCGGCTTTATCTCCTACCTTCTAATTACTGACATTTTTTAGAAAAAAAAATTTTTCCGGCCAGGTGTGGTGGCTCACGCCTGTAATCCTAACACTTTGGGAGGCCAAGGCAGGTGGGTCACTTGAGGTCAGGAGTTTGAGACCAGCCTGGCCAACATGGCGAAACCCTATCTCTACTAAAAATACAAAAATTAGCCAGGTATGGTGACACATGCCTGTAATCCCAGCTATTGGGCAGGTTGAGGCAGAAGAATTGCTTGAACCCAGGAGGCGGAGATTGCTGTGAGGCGAGATTACACCACTGCACTCCAGCCTGGGTGACAGAGCAAGACTCCATCTCAAAAACAAAAAAGAAAAGAAATTTTTTTCTTCTGTCTCCCTACTCCATCCCTAATTGTTGACTCACCATGTCCGCAGAACCAAACCATTTGGGGAGATTAATTTCTCCTATGATTTTGATCTATATTGGGAAAGGTGATTATTATAAGCAGCTTTTATTTTTGCTTATTAAGGAAATCAAGGCAATACTTTTTTTTTTTAACTTTAGAAAATACAGACAAATAGAAAAAGAAAAATGACAAGTAGCTAGACTCTGCCCAGTGAGATAATATTTGGTTATATATTCTTCCAGGCATTTATCATTTTTTTCTTTCCTCTCTGCTGTTTTGAACTATATACACCAAACAGAAATTTCATTTTACAAATTGGGTTGCAACTTGCCGTTCCAGCTTAGTGCACGTGACTTAAGAAACTTTCCCATACTATCACAAGAACTTACAGTGGGTTTTCCATGCCACCCAGTCTCCCTCAGTGTAGTCTTGCCATCGTGTATTTAATCATCCCCTATTTGTGGATATTAAAGTTGTTTCTGATTTTCCCCTGTTATCAATAAACCGCGCCCTCTCAGCGAGTCCCTTGTGGTTTGGTGCCTGTTCTTGTAACTGGGCTCCTGCCTTGTTCTGTGTCATTGAACCCCCGCCCTGTGCCCCATTTCTGGGAATTGTGTCCCTGTTTGGTTTCCTGCTCAGAGCCTCAGTTCCTTCCAGGGACTGGAGTCCTGTCCCTGAAATCCAGTATCTCTCTGTTGCCAGACTTACCAGGCTGCCAGACCTGCCACGCGGGCTGCCGACACCCTGACTCTTGCTGCTATCCTGCAGCCCTGGGGCGACCATCTGCCTGGCTCCATTCCTGTAGCCTCACCAAATCCTTAGATCTTGATGTTTTCTGCTCAGGCCTGATCCCAGCCCTTGGAGGCCTGGGAATAGGAGGAGAAATGGTGCGGCAGGACTATGGGGCCGGAGGGGAGTAGGCAAGTGTGTGATTCAGTGGGTGAGGGTGGGGGCAGTAGGAGATGGGAAGAGTGGCCTGCATTGGTCGACTAAGAAATAAGCACCTTGACAGTTTTTAGTTCTCCAACTCATTGTGTTCTCTTGTATCTTGTCTTTGACTTTCCTGTTGTTTGGTCTGGAACATTCTTTCCCTTTCTCTAAGCCCAACTAACAAATCCTTCTCATCCTTCAGGTGTTTGCTTTGATCAGAAGTTCTCAAACTTTCGCTGTCACAATGCCCTTAGCTTCTCAGTAGTTTTTTCATTGCACTTCGAGGCCAAAAGAAATCCCTAAAGTTGGCCAGGCACAATGGCCTATGCCTGTAATACCAGCTACCCAGGAGACTGAGGAAGGAGAATCACTGGAACCCAGGGGGCAGAGGCTGCAGTGAACCGAGATTGCGCCACTGCACTCCAGCCTGGGAGAAAACGCAAGGCTCTGTCTCCAAAAAAAAGTCCCTAAAGTTACTCTGATTACGTAGTTAGGGCTGCACAATGTACTTGATATTTATCCCCTCATCACTTAGTAGCCATTTGAAAAATAACTCTCACAAAATGGAAGAAAATAATTTTAAAAATTGATTGTTAAAAAGCCACAGTTTCTTACTCATGGAATGGAATGGACAGAGCCACTGGGTGCTGTACACCTTCTCAAGTTTTGAAATCAGGACACTGCACTGATTTTCACACAGTGCTTCTTTTTATCCCAGAAACTTCTGAAAATTCAGCTTTGTAGATGTAACATTGATTAACAGAATGTTCTGTGATCTAATGTTGAAATGTGCACTACTCCTACATGGCCCTCAAAGACTTAACTCCACTGAGCTCCTGTGAGGTGGTTGCACTGGTCTGGGCTCTTTGGACTCACCATTATGCACTGTCTGTTTACATGTCTCTTTTGTGTTAATTGTAACCCCTTGAGGGTAGGGACCATGTCTGTCTTGTTCATCTAGAATCATATTTGGCACATAGTAGGTGCTCAACGAATAAACACTCATGGAAAGGTGATTTCTCAAGCTGGCCTTTAGAAGGCAAGGTTGGAGGAGCTGGAAACAGGATAACTGAAGTGCTGGGTTTGGTGAGAGCAAGGATGACACTCCCAATTTCAGAAGCTCTGGTGGATGAGGAGGGAAAACGACCAAGGTTATACCGGAGGACGTGTGCCAGGGAGCCAGCGCCAGGTGCTGAGAAGGACGCCGCCAATTACAGAATGAGGTTGAGGGAGTGCAAACCATGATAAGAAAAGCCCAAGGAGAGCTTGAAAAGAAGATTGCACAAGAGGTCAAGAAGATAATGAGAAATGCTTCCCGTACATAAGGAACATGTACTCAGGGAGAATGGTAGCAGTGCCCCTTCTGAGACAGAGCAAAGGCAATTTATTGACAGACATAGTTTCTGAAAATTAAATGAATCTTTGCCTTGGTATATTCACAAAAGAAGGGCAGAGGACAGATCTCACAGACACAGATTTCCCAAGGGATGGAGAAGAAATATCACAGAAGGCATGGAGGGTGGGGGGAAAAGAGGGAAGAAAAAACCCTCTTATTTTTGTCATGTGGTTTCTGACCTTCCGGGGCTGGCAAACAGGGTCCAAATGGGACATCAAATGAGGAAACCAATCTCTTATCGCTGGCCCTGCTGGCCCCAAAGCTGCCAAGTGTTCGGTGCCCACATCAGTCCACAGAGACTTATTTTGTCACATTCTGTTCCTGGGTCTGAGGCAAACTGCTCCAAACAGGCTTCCTTGCCAAGTCAGGGCAGTGAGAAAGCCATGTGTTTGAAGTTGCTATTAGTGTCTTCCTCAGCTGATTTCTATAAGGGATTGTTTTCCGGTAAAGGAGGAATAAGGGAAATACTTAAACAATAACTGCTCTGAGGGAGTGTGTCCAGGGAAATCATTATCTCTTATTGTGCCAATAAGTTTCAAGGCAACAAGCCAAGCTGTTCTTACGCTGGAACCTGAGCTGCAGCTCCGAGGTCAAAACCTGCACCAAAGGGAGCTCACGCGAGATGCCCCCTGGAGATGCCCAAAGCATCAGAGGCATGTGTGAGACCAACTGTTTTCCTCATGGTGGGGATCACAATTTTACATTTTGTACTTCCAGGGAAGAACAGCTATTATCATAATAATGATACAGGATAAGAATGAGATTACTGAGTTCTTATTCTGTACCAGGCATTGTGATAGACACCTTGTGTATAATCTCATTTGAAACTCAGTAATTGACAGTGAGAATATGATCATCTCCATTTACAGGTGAGGAAACTGAGGGCAGGATTCACCTGGGTTTGCTGATCTACAAAGCTTAAGTTTGCCCATGCTGTGATGCTGAGGCATCCACTCAGCCCAGCTGGTATTCCCATTTCCTGAGCATGTCTTATATGCACGGCAACGTTTTCAGGAAGAGTGAGGCATGCTCTCCTCTGCGCCTTTGCTCAAGGAATTTATTGGGAAGACAAAACTAACTCCTCAGAAGAAACAAGCATCAAATTAGGGGCTGAACTGGCCAAGCTGGAAATAAGTACAATTTCAGTAAGAGTTTTAGGGTATGGCAATATTATTACAATATTATTTCAGTAAGAGTTTTAGGGTATGGCAATATTATTACAATATTATTTCAGTAAGAGTTTTAGGGTATGGCAATATTATTACACCCAGAGATTTTAGAAAGAAAAGAAATGGAATATAAGCCCACAGAACAATGTAGTCTTAGAGTAATAAAGGATTTGGAAATCTAGTGTAATTTTCCCTCTTTTACAGAGGAGGAAATGAAGGCTCAGAATGGTTAAGTCACATGGTTTTACTGGAAGAGAGTTGTCTCTAGTGGTCTGTATTCCAGCATTCACTATTAACTCTCAAACTATCTTGTGACTCCCAGCCTTGCTCCTTAAAATCAGAGAATATGGGGGCCAGTAAAGCCTTTCCCTATCACTACACCAAGTCTCTGTGTATTGTATGGGAGAAAGAAGGCAAGAGATAGCATATGCCAGGGGAAAACATTTAAGATGCTCATCTGTTACTTGGCAGAGTTTTTAAAACAATGACAATGACAATTGTAATCATACACACACACACACACACTAAACAGGTAGCTTTCTCTCCTTCTTTCAACTTTCAGAAGTGTTGAGTGCATGTTGGGGATTGGGCACTCACAGGGGTTCTCTTCTGAATCTGCAGATTTTATTTCTAGTTAGAGTAAGGTATCTGGCTGGACTTACCTGACTTTGCTTCTAGTTTTAGTTTTCTAATAGAGGAGCTCTTCTTGGTTCTCCCACTGATGGATGGTGGTGGGCCTTTCTGACAGGAGAATACTGTGGCTGTTAACAAGGTTTGATTTGCATCCGGATTTGGTCCCCAAATATCTTCAGGATTCAGATGTCACGAGCAGGACATGTTGCCTTTGGAGAGTCCCTCCTTGGGCTAAGTTTGTGAACTCCCTGTTAAAAATGAAAACTCTTAGAGGGTAAGTGTTTGGGTGAAGTAATTGATCAGAGCTTCTCCCAGGAAGTAAGAGATAAAGTACCTGCCTGGTGGAAAGTGGGAAGGGAGGTGGGGAGGGATGTGGTGATGGTGGCCCCAGGTTCCACAGCTCACAGAGGGCCATACTTGCACCTGATATGGCCAGGTTCCAGCAGGGAAAGGAAGGTGAGCCTGCTTGACTCTTTTAAGAGCACGCATGTTGCTCCTCTGTGGAAGCCACTCTCCTGGTGGCCCCTTAAAGAGGCAGCTTTGCAGTTAGGATGAGGCCTCCTAACTGCAAAGGATGGGCTGCACTAGGGAACCCCAGTGTCAGGAGGTTCTAAGGGAAATAGCACTTGGAAAGCAGGATTCCACCATGGCAAAAGGCTAGAGAGTTGTGCGGGGATGACGTCAAAGATCACCAGACTATTGCTTCCTCATGGAAACACAAACCTGGACAAACAATAGACATATTTAGATTTTTAAGCAAGTTTCTAATTATAAAAGTAATTCCTGGTCATTGTAGGAAAAAAAAAACATAAAGAAAAAAAATTCTTACCCAGAATTTCATCAGACATAAATCACTAGTTACTACTTTTGTGATTTTCCATCCTTTTAATATGTGTATGTGTGTATATATATATTTTATAGAACAATCATACTACATAATTTTATAACTTGCTTTCCAATTAATATTAAGCATGTTTCACTAAATTTCTTCATTAATGTAATATGGGTTCATTAATAAAATTTAAATATGTTTATCCATATATGACACAGATTACCATTCATTTGATATTTCTTGGTTGTTTAGCATTTAGGTTATTTTCATTTTTAGGTGTACCAATATTTGTCAACATTTATGATCTTTTTTTACACTAAATTCATGAATGTAGAATTACTAAAATGAAGAATATCAATTTGTTAGTAGCTAGTAGAAAAATAAGAACACAGAGAAAAAAATGGAAATGGAGGGGGAGAATGAAAATCATCCTTAATTCGATCCAAAGCAGGTCCATTCCTAACACTGTCATGATGTGAGGCAGGAGTGTAAGCGAAGGGCCATAGACCACTTATAAATATCTAGGAGTTCTAAATCCTACAAACAAACTGTTAAATGAAATACTTTCTATCCTTACCATTGTAACAGTCTAGAAGTCCAGGTTCAAACATAGAACTCGGACTCCTCGAAGTTCCTTGATAGAACGCAGTGGGATGTGGAGACCTGAGCTCTGGCCTTGGCCACCTCCTTTCTTGTTTCTGGTCTCCTAAGTCTTTGTCCCCATGCCCACATGAGAGATTTGTATTGGATGTGTTGACACTCAGTGCCAGCTTTGTCCACACCCCTGCAAACAGCCCCCTCTTGGCTACCCGTTGAGTCAGGGTGAGCACACCAGCAACACAATCACTCTCAGGAAGAGGTGGCTGGAAAGAGGCTTGTGCAGTCCTGGAACTGGACTTGTGCAGTCCTGGGTTAGCAGTGCTTTGAATTCCAGGGAATTCCAGGTGCTGGGGGCTACAGTGTACACTAGGAGAGAAATGGGCTAGGGCATCAGGTGGGGTTTATCCCTTTGTCCTTGCAAAGTTCTTGCCCTGTGGAGGGAAGCAGGTTGGAGCAGGGCCAGAGTGAAGCCATCTATAGGTTGGTGCAAAAGTAATGGTAGGTTTTGCCATTACTTTTGATGGCAAAACATGCCATTACAAGGTATTAATCGACTTACGACCTATGCAACTTAAGACCATTTGACTTTATGACCACAATTGCTAGCCACAACTGCTCCGCGTCTGGCAGCGCAAACGTTGCCCAGCTGGGAGTACGACAGTGCGGACCAGCTTGTGGCAGAACTACCATCTCCACGTGCACCATTTCAACTGTACATAGAACCTACTCAACTTATGACCAAATCGTGTTATGACCGTTCCGCTATCCCGACCGTGGTCATAAGTCGAGCACTAGCTGTACTTTTACACCAACCTAATAAATTACAGGGATGGATCCAGGTTTAGGGGTGATATAGATCCAAAGAAAACCCAAAATAAAATTTGAGAGTATATTCTTGTAGATGCTTTTCTACCCTTTCCATTAGATTGCTCTGTATATGTTACTTTATAATCTTCTTTAAAAACCAGCGATATTGTGAACATATTTCTAGGTTGAGAAATATACATGCATGAACACTTCCAATCAGATTTTGTAAAATATCTTCCAGCAAGGTTTTACATTCTCATCAGCCATACCTTGTTTTAAACCACACCTGTGTTCGCACTGAGCATTTTAATTTTTGTTCTGTTGTTCACGTGATAAGCAAAAAATGGCATTTTACTGCGGAGTCACAGTGAGGTTGCACCTGGTTCCATATGTTCCTGGGCTAGTTTGTTTTCTGTTTCATGCACCAGCTCTTCACATCCTTTGTCTACTTATTGGAAGGTATTCCAAATGTGCTTTTGATGGCCTGAAGAAAGAAGTGATGGTAGACTACTGATGGAAACTGATAAATGATGGATGACAAACTGAGGATGCCCCATCCCTGTTTGGTCAAGAACTACTGCTTTGCCTGAGAGCACTGAGCCGTGGAAGTCCCCAGAGGGAAACCAGGGAAACAAGTCGTCTGTTTGCAGGAGCGAGGAGGAAATTTGGCGGAAGCCTCAACCATCAGGGACACGAGATCTGCCTCCACAGAGGAAGCACAGGCGACTCGTTTCCTGACCCTTGGCCATCTTAGGGCTTCCTATATAATGATTCAGCCTTTCTCCCTCAGGAAAATATAATTTGGCTTGTGACCTTGAAGTTGATTCCTATCCTGGAAGGTGATTATAGTCTGGAACACTCCCCAGGGCAATAATTGTTTAAGGGGCTTCCCTCATCCTGGATGGCAGGAAAACAATACATTACATATGTCGGCTGACTGCACATGTGAGCAATTCAGGTAGGAAAACATCATTCTCTGAGGTTCACTTTGCTCCAGTGGGACATGTTTTTGCAAGGATTCAACTGATCAAGTCAATGGGAGTCAACTGCACTTGCCCACAGGGAACAACGAAGACACTTTCCTGTTCTTGAGTCCATCTGCTGGATACATGGACTCAAGTGACATCCAAATGTGTGAAGCATTTCCTGTTTCTGATAAATTGGGGGTGGGGGTGGGGCTGGTTGCCTATATGGGATTACACCATAAATGCTTGTATAATGTCTTATACTCATTGTGTCTTATACTCATCATTTGTGAATCTAAGCCATACTTTCCAACAATATTGCAAGCTTTTTGGAGGCTGGTCTTCTGTCTCTTTTATTCTTCCTTAGTTTTGTTGGTAGTGGGGCCAGAGGGGATACTTCTTCCCCACCTTATTTTATTGTACGTGGAGGGAATGACATTTTGTAATGCTCCTGGCTTCTCTTGTCTCTTTTTCTAGAGACTGGAATTCTTTCCTAGGAGAGCAAGAATAACCCATCAGTTTGGTAAATTTGAGAGAAATTTCTTCTATGTTCTTCTTGGGAGCTAGCTGCCCACATGAAGCACATGTTTTGCTCTGCTCACCCGTGCTGCAGTTTTTACAGGGTAGGCTCCACATGTGTGTTTGTTGGGGAGGAGTGGGTAAGGAGTAAACCTGAAACTGAGGAATCATCCATCCTAGGACTCTGCCAACTCGCACTGCAATGGAGTATTTCCTAACGTGTACTTCTTAACGCTTCCATTCCGTGAAATGACGATACGTGTTACCGAGGAAAGAGGATGGATCTTACGTAGTCATGTAAAGTTGGGAAGAGCTATGTCAAACAAAATTAAACGTGGTACATACCACAGGACTTCTCAGAGCCTTGGGTGTGCTAATGTGCATTTCACATCTTATATTTAGCTCATGAAGCTCCTTGGCAAAGTTGCTCCTGTGGCTAAAGCTTATATTCTTCATTTCTGTCCTCAAGTCTTGGATGTTTCTCAGAATACACAGCGAAAGGCAAGAATTTATAATTGGAGCCATCAAACTGGAATCTCACTGCAGTGGTGAAATGTCATCACTATTCTGAGGTATGAAATAGGTGGGAGGGAAGGTGGCCAATGGCATTTATAGTACAGCCCCCTTCCTGGAGAAACCTCAGCAGCAGAGGAGCAGAGAGATGAGGCGGGAAGCCTGTGATAACTTCGTGCAGAAACCAGATGGATAGGCCAGGCCACAGTCAGACACAGAGGAGTGGGGAAGACACAGCTTCTGTCCTTAAGGTGCTCTCAGCTAAGTGAGAACATCCCTAGGTCAGTGGTTCTCAGGTGTGGCCCTTCAGCCAGAAGTATCAGCAGGATGGAACTTGTTGGAAATCCAGATTCTTGGGCCCCACCCCAGACCTACTAAATCTGAATCTCTGGGGTGTAGGAACCAGCCATGTGTGTTTCATAAGCTTTTCAAGGAATTTTGATGCACACTCAAGCTTGAAAACCCCTTGTGCTGTATAATCCCCAAGTCTACAGGCTTCAATGAAAACCCCTGCACCCCACCTTTCTATGATTAATTACTCAGGTCACAACCTAGTTTCAACATGAATTGAGTGAATTAAAGGACCTTAGAAATTTTGAGACCACATGATATAGTGATAAGAGCTGAGGGCCTAAAATAGAAGGCCGAAGTTAAAGCCTCAGAGTCTGGGGGTCCTTCACCCATTCATTTCACTTTCCTCTTGAGTAAAGCAGAGAGATTAATGGCTACCCTCCATGGTTGATGGGAGTACATAAAAGGTAATGGAGAAAATGTACGTAAAGTTGCTGTAAAAACTGTCAAGTGTCTCACATGTGTAGAGATAGATTTTGAGTCAATACTGTTTGAATCTGATTTTGGCAAAATGTGGTCTATTTCTCTCCAGTTAATTATAGTCTCAGTATAAATCCAAAGTTCTTTTGGATTCAGGCATAGCTGTTACCCTGAGACTTCATATTAAAATAATCACTTGGGTTTGAATGAGAATACTGGGGGCTCCTTTCTTTCTAACATACATCATGAAGTGTATTTGCCTTGGCAAGAGAAGATATACACATCTTTATCAAATTGTTCTTCATGTAACCTTTACCTTCTCCTTCAGAGAATAAAAAGAAAATGTATTTCCTACCTTTTTATATCGTTTTCTAAACAGAGCCCAGCGTGATAAGAATTGAGGAAATCAACACTGGTTTCCCCGGGGATGGTAACTCTCATAGCTTTTATGTCTGCTGGCATTGCATTGATTGTCCATGTCATCAGCAGCTGTAACTGACTCTCTTCCCAACTCCCTCTCCCCACCACCCAAGAAAACATTTGTTGTGGAGAATTCATTACGATGTCAGCACATTTTCACTGGGCCGGTCATCATTATGAATGAAGGAAATGAACAAAGTTGGCCTTGTGAGTAAGAGGGGTGGGTGGTCCCAGAGAGGAATAACTTTTGAGATAATTTTCTCTGTCCCAAAATTGCACCAGCATCGCTGTGCTAGACTCTCCACCATCCGATCACTCCTCCTGTGGGTTAATCTTTGTTGTTTCTGCTGTCCACTATGAAAAGTAAACACCCATCACGATCTACCTCCTAGTGTGGATTAGATTTGGACTAAAGTTTCCTGAAACAGTGTGCAAGCTCCAGTTAACACTTAAGACGCATTGAGGCAAAATATTTTAAAAAATCTTTTTAAGGCCCAGAAAGGGACTGTGGTGTACATCAGACTCTAGCTACTTGTCTACTTTATGAAACAGTATCACTGGCCTTAGAACTGATCCCATAAGTGACAGTGTCCAATCTTGCAACAAAAATGCATCTAGTATCCTCCCCTTTCTTAAGATTTTCTAATGGTGAACTTACAGGCAGAGGACCTCTACTTGCAAACAAAGGCTTGAGGAGTAACTGTGAGCTTGTTTCACATGTGGCCACAGTGCCTCAGTGTCCCTGTTCTGAAGTCACACAGTCTGGGAAAAGCAGGGCAAAGATCGAGTGGGCTGGTCTCAGACAGGAGACTCCCACCTCAATTGCCCAGGTGGGACTATTCTTACAGGTACCAGGAAAACCACTCCTAAGGGTAGAGCGTCTGGTTTGCTTGTTTAAGTCAGCTGTGCTCCCTAAGGCTTCATGTTTCACCAGATGACAACAGGCATTTTTTTCACAGCTGCAAGGAATAAATGTCCAAGATAGCAGAGCATGGGCTTTTACTGGGGCTGGGTGGAGGAAAGATCCTTCCCTCTGATGTGAAAGACGACCAGTGAGGTTCTGTTTGATCCTCATTATTTATGGATGTGCGTCTGTTGCCAGCCAAGTTCACCAATTCACAAAGCCATTGACTGGGTACAGCCACTTTTATCCACAGCTACAATAGTAGCTGAAGATCCTGCCTCCCAGAGAGGTGAAGTGGCTCGCCCAAAATCACACAGCAAAATAATAACAGTCCTGGAAGTAACATCTAGTCCTCGGGATCCCATTGTAGTTTTTGTAGGAATTACATGGATATAAGGAGATAGACCAGGAAAGGTACCCCAGGGCAAGAAGTTTTGATAGCCCTGTGTACCACTACAGCTACTACAGAGGGTGGGTCCAGGTGACCAATAATCCAGTTTAAGGGAACAAGTTAACCGCCCACCCCTAATTCTGAGCGCCACGCCTTCAATAGCAATGCCTGACTCTGTTGCAAAGCACCTTTACTGTTTTTGCTCAAAACTGGAACTCCGAAGGTCTCTTTGGCAGTAGAAATTAACATCTCCCTCTACCATCTTATCTGACGCTTTGTATATCTTGTCCCAGCCTGCCTTATCTCAGCATTATTCCCAATTCCCAAACTCCTGGAGGGCAGAAATCACTTCTTTATTTCTTGGTCTCCTATGTCCTTGTACCTTGATCTTAGCAGCTGTTTCCTTTTGAATGCTGGTAATGGGAGAGAGCTGGTCATCTTTGAAGAAACGTCCCACACTGCCCTAGAAGTTGGCCATGGCAGAACGTGAGCAGGGGCAACACTGGGCTCTTTCCGCCCGTGGACGGGGAGCTTGCAAACCTTCAGGGTTGTGATCCACAGGAGGAGCTGCATTTCATTTAATTATTTATTTATTTTATTTTATTTTAATTAATTGAGACAGAGATCTTATGATGTTTCCCTGGCTGGTCTTGATCTCACGGCGTCTAATGATTCTCCCACTTTGACATCCTGAAGTGTTGGGTTTACAGGCATGGGTCACCATGCCCAACTGGAAATAGATTTTATATCATCGTGTGTGTGTGTCCCCAAAACCTAATGACACCATGCCATTCCTATGTGTGATGTGCTGACA
The DNA here is from genome assembly GCF_048565385.1 of Saimiri boliviensis. Classification (NCBI taxonomy): domain Eukaryota; kingdom Metazoa; phylum Chordata; class Mammalia; order Primates; family Cebidae; genus Saimiri; species Saimiri boliviensis. The sequence continues at coordinate 65,463,097 of NC_133462.1, forward strand.
CTTCTGTTCCACTCATTTTGTTAAAACAATTGCTATTTGTGACCTGGCAAATTGATTTTACGTTCTGCTGACAGGTCACAGCGGCACAATTTGAGAACCACTGCCGCAGAGAACACACCTTCGGCTCCTGCTGCAGGGGCCTGGGGAAGTGTTGGAGGCTGTCAAGGGGAGAGGCTGCAGTTTTAGACAGCCCAGGGGGGCTGCTTCGGGGGCTCTGGAGCCAGCAGCACATGGAAGGAACAGTACCGGGGCTTTTGCATTGGCCAATGTCCTTGTTATGTGGATAAACAGAAGACACTAGCCTTTAGTGCCTGCAATCTGCTACCTTTCAAGAGCTTTCCAACTCAGCCTGAGAGAGGAAGGAAAGAAGACTTGTTGAGAAAAAGACAGCCATGTCCTCTGCCTGACATGCCTTCAGCTCTGCAGGCTGGATGTGAGTGAGGCTTTCTTTCGCCATCAGGAAGCCTGTTAAGAACAAGACACCTTGCAGAAGGGCCAGAATGGAGGATGAATGATTTGGTGGCGTTTGGCCCCCCAGGCAGCCCTCCTCCTTAGCTGGTGCCTCCCTCCATCACCGTGTGTTCCACAGAATGTGCCATCTGGGGGCCTTGCTGCAGGAGGTGGCTGGGACTTTGCAAGACAGCTGAGCTGCTACTAAGACAGAATGTGTCCCTGTGAGAATGTACACCGAGTCCAGGGGGAGGCATCCAGTCCGCTTCCCTTTGGGAAGGCTCGGCCAGTCTCCATGGGGACTTGAGAGACCGATTCCCCACAAGGGGTGGCTGGCAGAGGTTGGGAGAAAGCATGCCACTTTAGTGACTGCTCTCGGGGAGGAGTAGAGAAAATGATTTCTGAAAGGCCAGCCTGTTGACCAACTCAAGTTCTCCACCAAAAGTGGGCAAAGCCCCTCGTGGGGCAAGCACTTGAATGAATCCTTTTGTACTGTGTGTCCCTCTCCTCCCTCAGAGCAATAGGCTGGAGTTTGAGAAAGGGCAGGATTGGGAAGGCGGTGTAAGCAAAGTGCAAGGCATGGCCCCAGCTTCTAAGGAGCTTACACTCAAATCAGAACAAGGATATTAAAAACAGAAAGCTATTAGTGCACAGGACATGAGAGAATGTAAGCAAATGCTGCATTAAGTGGGGCAGAATGTAAATGCCACAGATCAGGAAGGGGAGGTCTGGGGGAGCTGAGCCGGTCAGGCGCCTCTTGCAGAGGCATTGATGGGAAGGAGGGAGGCCATCTAAGGGCAAGGCAGGGCAGGGCAGGGCAGCAGGAGCCTGGAGCTGGAGCCCAGAGAGTGAGAAGACCCCATGCTGGGCACTACTTTCATGCATGGCAGAAAGTAAGGAGGTGATGGGCTCAGGTTAAAGCAGTTGCTGGAGACCCTTGATGCCCAGCTGATAAATGCCCTTACGGAATTTAAAATCCAGAGTCTAGCTGAACATGGTGGTATATTCCTATAGTCCTAGCTACTTGGGAGGCTGAGGTGGGAGGATCCCTTGAGCCCAGGAGTTTGAGGCCAACCTGGGCAATATAGTGAGACCCTTTCTCTAAAAAATAATAAAATTCAGAGGCTTATAGCTAGGTAATACAGCAGTGTGTACGGCACACACAAAAGGTATACATAGCATAGTATGAGGGCACCCAGGGTGGGCAGGCGATACCTATGGCAGGAAAGCTACTGTAGGAAATCTGATGGGACTGGGATAAACTTCCAGAGGCTCAGGCCATTGAGAGCCCCTGGCCTGGAAGGACAGATCTGTGAGCAGCAGCAGGGCATGATAAAAGGAGCATGGGTTCTGGAGGCACCAAGGCCTGCATTCATATCCCTGCTCTGCCAGTTTTGAGCTGTGGGACATTGTTAACCTCTGCGGACCTCAGTGTCCTCATTGGTAAGAAGGGAAGCAGCATAATAACCCATGTGAACCACCCATCACATGTCAGTATGACAGGTCTGACACTTTCTTAGGATAACTTCTGTTATTTTACCACTGCATTTCTGTTCCTTTAGTCTGGCCCCTATCTCCTAAGACAAAATTATGGGCTGCTGTGAAGTTCTGTCTTTCTGGGAATCACCCAGGGGTATGTCACATGGGATCACTACATGGTGGCTGCTGGGCATAATTTCCCTTCTGTGCTGGCACGTGTGGGGATCACCACATCTGATGACAACCATATTCTGCCAGGTTCTACTGCCAGGCACCAGAATTGGGCCCCACTAAAGTCAGTTGAGTTTGCTTTAGCCAAATGTATGCAACTGACACCAGGGATAGGAGAGGCCAAGTGAGGAACCGACCTGAATGTGGAGATGGAAGGAGAGAGATCAACCAGACCTTATTCTGTTCATTTGAAGTGTACTGAGGGCCTTCTCCAGCTTAGAATTGTGCTACCTGTGTGCTGCCGTATTGGGGACACAAGCCATTTACCCATCAGATAGTTAAATATTAGAAGCTTATTATGAGTGGGTTAGGAAAGCATAAATGCTTTAGATAATCCATGAAAGGAGGATTTTATTTTTAAGGGGAATGTTGAATAGAAAACTCACGTGCTCTTGTGGGAGATGAAAGTATGTTCCTACCGACTCCCTTGCCCATAGGGATTGTTGGTACCTGCTCCATCCTCACTTCTGAGGGACCTGTCGAGTGGCTGTTGATTAGTGCTGACCACTTGGTTCGTGAGAACAAAGACATTTCACTATCCTAAAGCCCAGGATGGAAGGAAAGAGATGCTCTAAAGAATGAGATTTTCTTATTGCTCTAGCTCTATCTCCATCAAAGAGATTTAGACAGAGGGGTCTTCTCAGAATGAAAAATGTGAGAGGGGCTGGAAATTAGGGAATTGCTATCTGCAGCCTTGTTTCTTTGGGGAATTGGTTCTTCTTTGTGATTTATTTTTCCACTTTGATATATTTCATTCATTCATCCCACAATTCATTTATGGCATTTCATCAACATGCCACTAAAAAACTGGGCCAACTTGTTTTTTTTTTTTTTTCCTTTAGCACTTAAAAATTTTCTTCAAGTTGTTACATTGGGTTATTTTCCCTTCCAAAAAGTGGTTCTTTATTTGAAATGGATTATAAAAACAATAAACTGGGGGATAGGGAAAAAAAGAGCTCTACAATGATCCCAGTGTAACTTATATTTAGTTAGCAGCATGAATAATATCAAAACAATGTGCCCAATCATACCCACAACTCCTTTGAGAACACTGAATGAGATCACGTGCATAAAATCACTTTAGCAAATACGGAGTGCTAAGGAGGGGATATTTAGGGGGCAAAGTGGGAAACTCTCAGGCTCAGGGCTTAAGACACCTGGGTTCAAATCCTGACTTCATTACTGACCATGTGACCTTTAGGTAGTTACATTATCCCTGTAAGTTGGGGGTTATGCATGTAGAGAGGTGTTTAGGATACTGTGGGTGCAGTGAATGGTAATCATTGTTATGCAAAGGCAAGGCATTACTATAATCACTAGAATGATGATTATTTTTATTCAGCCTTGGAATGAGTCATGTGGCCTTTCTGCAACCTTCTTAATGATATTTCATTTGGATTAATATCGGAATGAGATGGTATTCCAGGACTACTGATGTTAGTGGGTGGTGAGGTCAAAGAGTGCAGAGTATCAAGAGGGAGTTCTTCAAGGTTAAACCCTGGCAGGGGAAAATGCCTGAAGTGGCTAAAATTTAATTTTTCTATAATTGAAAACCTTTATGGTGACTTGACTTTAGTTCATAAAAGTTTGTGTCACTTGCTATGTACAGGTTGGAGGGATGCAGAAAAGAAACCTCAAGAGGGGCCTGACCAGAGGAGGTAGCTGTGTAATCACAGAATCATGGAGGAGTGCAGGGACTGAGAGACACGCGTGGCTGATGGGTAGAAGAGAGCAAGGACGTATTAATCCACAATAGGATATTCTTGATCAGTAGTCACAGAAAGCTGGACTAAAAATGGCTTAAACAATAGATGTATTATCTTCCATAGAGAGAAGCTGTACTTTAGGAAAGCCCAGAGTTGATTAGTGACTCAACAAAGACCCAGGTTCTTTTAATTTTCACTCTGCCATCCTCACTCAGAACGTGATCTAAATCTTCTCATGATCACAGGATGGCTGCAGTAGCTCCAGAGATCACATAACAACAGACTAACATCGCAGGACAGGTGAAGACCTGTTTCTCTCGTGTGCATCTCTTTTTAAGAGTGAAGAACACTTTCCTAGAAGTACCTACTCTGCACAGCAGACTTCTAACATTTACGAACCAAGTTACCTGGTCGCTTATAAAAAATAACAGCAAAGGGAAGGACAACACCAAGAATTGCATTTATGTCTGTTAAAATCCACGCATATCGTTGGGGGCGAGAGGAGACCTTAAAATAAAACTGGAGCTTTACCAGCACCAAAGAAAATAGCTGTGGGCTTTTAGATAGGTAGCCAAGAGTCTGCAACAGCATCTCACTAATTCAGCCTTGGAGAGGGGGGATTAAGAAGGTCTCAGGAGGAGGTAAACCTGAGCTGAGACTAAAATCTTGCTACTCAAGGTGTGGCCTATGGACCAATGACAATTGCACCACCTGAGGGCTTGTTAGGAACGCATGTTTTAGATCTGCCCCAGACCTGCTGATCCAGCATCTGCCTTTTTGCAAAATGTCTAGGTGAACCATATATGCATTGACGTTTGAGAAAATGATATAAAGCATGAATAGAAGGCAACCAGGTAAAAGAATCTGAAAAACAGAACGGAGGTAGGAAATAGGAGAAAGAGCTGCATGAACAGAGGCAGCAGAGGGAAAAGTAGTAAGTACATGGGGTTAACCACAGTGAGCTTAGGTTTGTGAATTTTCAGATGTAGCTTCCAGTGTTTAAAATCTTCAGAAAATTTAATCAATCTAATATTAGCAATACAAGGGTCGCCCTAAGTGAGTAGAAGAACTAACGCTGACTACCTGCTGTGCCCCAGCCACGGTCCTGACGCTCTGTATCGGTTGTGCCATTTGGGTGCGGCTGCTTAACAAAACGACTTTAAAACTCCGTGCCCCAGAGCAACCACCATTGTGTTATATTTCCCAATATCATGGGTCAGAAATTTGGGCAGGGCTCTGCTGGGCATTTCTTCCGCTTCACATTGGGGTCACTCAATGTTATCCAGCTGGTAGTTGGGCTGGTTTCTGGGGTGGTACCTTGGTGGAGGGGCTGGATGCCTGGGTTCAATTGTGCCCCACTTCTTCTTATGGTCTCACTGCCTCTCCATGTGACTTCTCTAATGGGGAAATCGGCCTCCTTGGCTCAGGACTCCAAGACACGAAGACAGAAACTGTCAGTTCTGTTCAAGGATAGGCCGAGAACTGGCAAATTTGACTTCTGCCCTACTCTGTTCGCCAAAGTTGTAACAGGCCAGACCAGAATTAGGAGGGGAGAATAAAACCCCACCTCTCAGTGGGAGGAATGTCAGTGAATTTGCAGCCACCTTCAATTCACCATATAGACACTAGTTTATGTATTCCCCCAATAACCCTGAGGTAGTCGTTACATTTTTATTTGCATGTAAGGAAATGGAGCCACAGTGTGGTTAAGTAATTTTCCCCAAGGCCAATGCTTAGTAAGGGGAAAAGTCAAGTTTTGAATCTAGCTTGTTTGACTCCACCATACCTAACCACCGTACCATTACTGCCTCTCTCTAGGAAGGCCGTACTTACTAAAGAATTAGAGTATATTTCTATAGTTTTACACCACAGGGAAGAACCACCTCATGGGCCTCCCATTGGCTAACTCATTCTCCACAACACATGTGTTGAATAGGCACACTTACACTGTTAATACCCTGGTTTGGGCCTCACATTTTAAAAGAGCTTTTGATCTCTTCTTTCTGTGTCCAGTAAGTAACCCTAGCCTGGGTGCGGAGGATCCAGCAGCAGATTAAATGCATTTCAAATAATGAGAAGACACGACCCTGCCTTCTCTGCCCCCACTACTCTCCTGGATTGTTGAAGGATTATTTACTGTGTTTGCCTTGACTTGAGCTATTTAATTTTTCCAAAACAGATGCAGCCGATTGATTAATGACATTCCCCACTAAAAGTCAGAAATGTCAGCAAGATGCGTAGAAGCCAGTGTCATTCTGGACTAGAACAATAGATACGGCTGAGAAACAGGGACCCGTGCCAAGTATTCTTGGGGCTAGGAGGTCATGTGCCACTCTTCGCTGAGAGACAGATATATAAGGGCAGGGAAAGCAGGAGTTTGCGGGGTGACAGGGGGGTTGGGAATGGCTAGGCATATGCTAATAATGGGATGGATCGCATGATGCCTAAGTTACCTCAAAAGAGGCTTAGTTGGTGAAGGTGAATTAAAGTGCTTGGAATTAAGGACATTTCTTCAAATATTCCCCAACGTGTAAAAATAGACTGAAGGAACTAACGTGTGATGAAGAGAGAATTGTGAGGTTAGACTGACCTTCGTTCAGAGGGCTCTTGTGATTCGCTTGGGCAGAGTTAAGAGCAGTACCAGCTGCATAATTTGTAGGGCCTAATGCAAAGTGAAAATTTGGGGCCCTTTATTCCAAAAATATACGGTATTTTAAGATGGCAACAGCAGAGCATTAAAGTGTAGGGCCATTCTGAGCCCAAGCCCTAGGTGACTGCGCAGGTCCCACACCCGTGAAGCGGGTGCTGGTTAGGAGAATGTGATGCCGTGTTTCTTTTATGGATGGTGCAGCAAATGAGCGAATCTGACAAGGATTCGAAGGGCTGGCCCTGGGATCAGTGTGTCAGCTGTGTCTACGCCCCTTCCTCTGCCCCCGCAGTGTCTTCCTCCTTGTTGCCTGGAGTTCCCCAATTCTCTCACCTTCTTCATCTCCTCCCCTTAGAAAACCTGCCCACAGGACAGAAGCTAAAAAGGTTCCAGACACCGAGATGTGCATGACGAAATATTTGAAGTGTTCCCCCAGCATATTTGTACTTCCACCAACATTTAAGCCTTGGGAAAAAGGAATAATGGAATTTTAGGCATTATCCTGCCTGGAGCTTAAAGAAAAAGTAATGCCTTTTTCTTTCGGCTCTGAAGCTTGTGCAGCACCCTGGAGATCACACTGTTATAGGCGTGTACTTATTTTGCCTGTTGTGGAGGCCAGTGGCTTTCTGCTATCGGGGTTTATTTGTCCCTGAGAATGTAAGTTGCAGCCTCCTCTTTTGTGAATTGGAACTGGTAAGACGCTTTCTCCCATGTCAGTGGGCCGGACGGTAAGGCATGCTTAAACCATTCCACAGGAAGTATCTACAGACTAAATTCCATTCGGTCGCACATTTGTAGTCTCAGCGTCTCTCTCCATCCCTGCCCCTCCCACCCCAGAGCCCACTCAGCTGTTTCACAGTGCACAGCTCACGACTCCTGAGCTGCCCTTTCCTTGACACTCTCTCTGAATACCAGCGGCGCCCCTGCAGTCGGCTGCACATATGTCTCTGGGCATTCCCTCCCCCTGACCCCTATCGGCACTTGATCCTGTGGGGGTCTTGTTGCTAGAAGGGATGGGACTGGGAAGTCACCTCTGGTCACCCCAAACCGGGCTTTGCTCCCTTTCTCTTGAACCTGCTGTGGCTTGCTTGTGCTTTCCCGGGCTAATGTCAAAGGAAACGCCTTCTAAAACCACAAACCACTGGGGCCTCCCTTATTTCTCAGATTGACTTGGCTTCTAGGAAGTGGTTGTGGCCTACAAAGCCACGGCGTGAGTCCAGGAGAAAATCATTTCAGTCGCGAAGGCCAGACAGCAGCTCAGCCTCACAGAGAAGGTTAATAATAGGGCCCGTCCTAGAGGCAGTCCAGGAAAGCCTTTGGAACTTTCTATCTTCAGATATGCCTCGATCGATCCATTCAGAAGCATTTTGTTCTCCAGGCCCCATCTCTGTGGCAACCTGGCTGTAGAAGGAAGGCGATTGCAGTTCTGGTTTTGAAACATCGGGCATGACTGTTTTAGGGTTTGAAGCCAAAACACATGGAGTAAATGAAAACCTCTGACTCACCAGGAATCACTCTTCGTTTTCAAACACATCAATCAGTCTGTCAACAGCATTGACTGAAGGTCTATTCTGTGAAGAACCATGGATAGGCACTGTGGGGAGATTTGCAGAACCGTGTATTAATAGTTTCATTCATCCATCCATTTATCTAGCCATTTAACTCAATTTCGTGAATTGAGTCAATCAGAAATACCCACTGAGCCTTACGAGCCACAAAACCCTGCCCTTGAGGGATGTCGGAAATGTAAAGAGAGGTGGCAATATATAAAAGTCACCCGTAAGCGCTTACAGTCTAATGAGGGGCTGGTGGCAAAGGTAAGTACATAAATAGATAAGACCAGGCAAGCTATGACAAATGTAACAAGAGAAGTTGACCAGCAGCGTTTCAGAGATTCAGAAAAGGGAACTGTCACACTGAGTTGGAAGAATTACAGAATGCAGTTCCTTGTTAGGAACTCATTATTAGGCATATTAGCTATTCATTAAGTCTATGTTGAGAACTGTCAAATAAAATAGGCTTGGAGATGGGTTTTGGAGGTCTACTAGGAAATTAATAGGCAGGGGCAAGGGTACAGCAGGTGGCAAAAACTGCTAGGAACACATCCGCTGAGGTCTGTGGAGGGCAGCAAGGTGCTCTGTGTAGGCATCTGTCATCTTTCTACCCACCCGCCCGCAATGTCATACTGGGCAGTGAGGGGCAAAACCAGGGGGACCAATGGACACTGAAGAGGCAGTGAGGTACTAGAACATATCTGCAGGCTAAGAAGCAGCTTTGTGTGTGGGGAGGCAAGGGAATGGAGGTGTGATGATTCACGGGAGACTTCATTACAAATAAGGAAGGGATCAGAGCCTGGGTAAGCAGACAAGGAGGCTGGATACAGATGCTGAGAGGTGACCACTGAGGCTCTGTGATCTAACCTCCAGACAGGCATTTGGGCATGGCACTAACTTTAAAGGGCTGGCACATGATGCTACTTACATATTAAGCACTTGCTGTGTACTCAGCACTGTGCCAGGTATGACAAAGATCATTTCGTACTTGAAGTAAATGCAATGTGTGAAATGTATGCATGAAATGATCTTTGTCCTGACAGAGCTCAGATTCCGGTTGAGCAAGCTAGAATGAGTGGAAAGGAAACAAGAGGAGACTGTGGAAGCGATTGCCAGAGTGTACATGGAAGGGTTGCATGAGTCGCTAGACTTGAAAGGATTAACTGCAGTCCAGATTCACTTCATAAATATTGAAGGGCTTCCTGGTTTCAAAAGCAGTCATGGAGAGCTTGTTGGAGGAGGTGAGACTTAAACCAGCCTTTCAGGAGTGGCCAGTCAGGGATGTCCAGGCGGGATTGTCAGGCCTGGGCTGGGGAACTCTGCCTCAGCCTATAGCACTACCCATAGGTCCAGCTACTTGCTGCCCTTGGTAGCCGGGAGGCTGAGCAGCTCTGAGGAGGCTTCTGGACCTGTGGGGCACAGAAGCCCACTTTTTGCCATGTCTTCACTTGGTGGAAGGGATGAATGAGCTCAATGGGGTCTCTTTTATAAGGACACTAATCCCATTCATGAGGTCTCTGACTTCAAGACCTAATTGCCTTCCAAAGTCTCACCTCCAAATACCATTACACTAGAGATTAGGTTTCAACATATGAATTCAACATATAAACATTCAGTCTACAGCACAGATTAGGTATGTTCCCTCTTAAAAGTTATTTATTTATTTTACTTTGTTTTGTTTTTCTGAGACAGGGTCTCACTCTGTTGTCCAGGCTGGAGTGCATCGGCACGATCTCCATCATTGCAATTTCCTACCTCCTGGGTTCAAGTGATTCTCTCACCTCAGCCCCCCGAGTAGCTGGGATTACAGGTGCCACCATCACGCCAAGCTAATTTTTGTATTTTCAGCAGAAATGAGGTTTCTTCATGTTGGCTAGGCTGGTCTCAAACCCCTGACCTGGAGTGATCTGCCCATGCTGGTCTCCCAAAGTGCTAGGATAACAGGTGTGAGCCACCGCGCCCGGCCAAAAGTTATTTATTTTTAATACACAAGTAATATAGTAGTAACATTTCAGTGTAGAAAAAGAAAAAGAAAAAAAGCAGTTTCTTTAGGTGCTTCCTATTCTATCTGTTCTCACAGAAAGTCCTGTTCCTGATTTACTGTATGTCTTAGAGACTTTCTACTATATTTTTATGTGTATACTTATGCAATATTCTTTTTAATATATAAATGGTAACATGCAGTATGGAATGAGTCACAATTTGCTTTGTTTCCCCATTTAAAATATGTCTTGGGGCTCTTTCTATGCCAACAAAATATAGATTTGCCTCATTCCTCTTACAGAGTGTATCGTATTCCCCTGGGTAGCTACACGTTCTGGGCTGTTCCTTTTCTGATCAACTTTAGGATGTTTACAATTTTTTGTGATTACAAGCAATTCCAAATACGAAATGAAGATTCCTGTAAAAAACCTTGTTGAATATGTGACTGAATGCTTTTCTACACAAAAATTATAATCACTGGGTCATGAAGTATATTTAATATTCTAATAAGTAAATTTCCATGTTAAATGGCTTACCAACTTAGTCTTCCACCGGTAGCCTTCTACTGTATTGATTTTTCCCAAAATCTTGTCGTGATAAGTGTGTTGATTTTTAGCTAATCTGATGGGTATAAAAATGGGGCTTCTCTTGTTTTTCTCTTAAGTTAAAAGATAACATTATTTTTTTAAATTATTATTATTTTTTTGAGACCGAGTTTGCTTTGTTGCCAGGCCAGAGTGCAGTGGCACCATCTCAGCTCACTGTAACCTCCACCTCCTGGGTTCAAGCCATTCTCCTGCCTCAGCCTCCCAAGCAGCTGGACTACAGGCACATACCACCATGCGCAGCTAATTTTTGTTTTTTTGTGGAGATGGGGTTTCCTCATGTTGGCCAGGATGTTCTCAATCTCTTGACTTTGTGATCTGCCCGCCTCGGCCTCCCAAAGTGCTGAGATTACATTACTTTTTTAAATAGGGTTTGTTTTGTTTTGTTTTGTTTTGTTTTGTTTTTGCCCTACAGAATTCTATTTTAAAAGTATTATACAGTAAAATTAGCTTTTTTCTTTTTGATGTACAGTTCTAGGAACTTTAACACATGCACAAATAGGACACTTTCTCCCCATTTCTAACTCTGGACAAACCTTGATCTCTTCTCCATCATTATAGTGTTGTCTTGTTGAGAATGTCACATAAATAGAATCATACAGATCATACAGGTTTGCTGCTGCTTTTTTTTTTTTTTTTTTTTTTTGAGACAGAGTTTCGTTCTTGTGGCCCAGCCTGGAGTACAGTGGTGCTATCTCAGCTCACCACAACCTCCGCCTCCCAGGTTCAAGCTGTTCTCAGCCTTCTGAGTAGCTGGGATTGCAGGCACGTATCACCATGCCTGGCTGATTTTTTTGTATTTTTAGTAGAGACGGAGTTTCTCCTTGTTGGTTGGGCTGGTCTCGAACTCCCGACCTCAGGTGATCTGCCCGCCTTGGCCTCCCAAAGTGCTGAGATTACAGGCATGAGCCACCATGCCCAGCAAGTTTGCTGCTTTTATTCAGCATAATGCTTTTGAGATTCATGAGAGTTGTTCCATAATATCAAGAGATTCTTTTCTTATTATTGCCTAGTAATATTCCACTATCCACTTATATCAGGTTTTGTTTATTCATTCACCCAACCAAAGACATTTGGGATGTTTCTAGCTTTTGAAATTATGGATATAGCTGCTGCAAACATTTGTGTCAGGTTTTTATGTGAATATACATTTTCATTTCCCTACAGAAAATACCCGGAGTAGAGCAGGATTGCTGGTTGAAGTGATAAGTGTATATTTAACTATAAGAAACTGCCAAACTATTTTCCAAAGTAGCTGTGCCATTTTGCATTCCCACCAGCAATGTAGCAGACTTTCAGTTGTTCTGCATCCTCACCACCTAGCACTTGGTAATGCTAGTACTTTTAATTTTAGCCATTCTGATAAGCATGTAGTCATATCTCATTGTGGCTTTTTTTTTTTTTTTTTTTTTTTTGAGATAGGGTCTCACTCTGTTGCCCAGGCTGGAGTGCAGTGGCATGGGCTCACTAAAGCTTGACCTCCTGGACTCAAGCAATCCTCTCTCTTCAGCCTTCCAAGTAGCTGGGACTCCAGCTGTGCACCACCACACCTGGCTATTGTTAAAAAAGATTTTGGTAGAGACAGGTTTTTGCTATGTTGCCCAGGCTGGTCTACAACTACTGGGCTCAAGCAATCCTCCTACCTCGACCTCCCAAAGTGCTGGAATTACAAATATGAGTCACCGTGCCTGGCCTCACTGTGGCTTTAATTTGCATTTCCCCAATAGGTAATGATGTTGAGCATCTTTTATTTGCCTTATAGGGATCTTCTTTGGTGATATATTGATCAAATTTTTGCCCACTTTTTAGCTAGATTGTTTCTTTTCTTATTGTTGAGTTTCGAAAATTCTTTAAATGTTATGGATACAAGTTCTTTGTTGGAATTGTGATTTGCAAACGTTTTCTCCCGGTCTGTAGTTTGTCATTTCATTCTCAGAGCAAAAGTTCTAAATTTTGATAACCTCTAGTCTTTCAGTTTTTCTTTTATAGATTATTCTTTAGTTTTTGTGTCTAAGAGGTCTCCACATAATTCAGGTCGTGCAGATTTTCTCTTATGTTTTCTTCCAAAAGTTTTACATTTTAAATTTGAATCTATGGTTCACTCTAAGTTAAATTTTATATAAGGTTTGAGGTATAGGGCAAGATTTGTTTTGTTTTGTTTTGTCTTGTTTTTTGCATATGAGTGACTAATTGGTTCAAAACCATTTGTTGGAAATACTATTTTTTCTTTATTAAATTGCTTTTGCACTTTTGTCAAATATCAGATGGTTAACTTTGAATGGCTCTGTTTTTGCTCTCTATTATGTTCCATTGATCTATTTGTCTAATCCTTTACCAATACCATGTGTTTTGAATACTGTAATTTTATAGTAAGTATTGACATCATGTAAATAGATTCCTTCAACTTTATTCTTTTCCCAAGTTGCTTTGGCCATTCTGGGTTCTTTGCATTTCTATATGTATTTTAGAATCTGCCTACCAATTTCCACCAAAAGCCATGCTGGGATTTTGGTTGGTACTTGATTAAATCTATATGTCAATTCAGAGAAAGCCAATCAGTATCTTTAGTATGCTGAGTCTTCCATGCCATGAATATTTTGTCTCTCCATTTATTTAGGTTCTCTTTGATTTTTTTCATCAGCGTACAGTTTTCAGCATATATACTCAGTACATGTTTTGTAGGGCTTATACCTAAGTATTTCATTTTGTTTGAGCTATTGTAAATGATATGGTTTAATTTCAGTTTCCAATTGTATGTTGACACTGTATAGAAATACAATAGACATTTTGTGTTGACATTGTATTCTATAACCTTGCTGAACTCACTTTTGTCTAGGAGGTTTTTGGTAGCGCCCTGAGATTTTCTATGCAGGTGATCATGTCAACTATGCATAGAAATTGCTTTATTGGCTTCCTTTAAATCCATATGCCTTTCATTTCTTTTACTTGCATTTTTGCACTGGATAAGACTTCCAGTATGATGTTGAATGAGAGTATTGAGAATGGATCTCCTAGATGGGCATCCTAGTTTTCTTTTCAACTTAGGGGAAAAGCCTTTTGGTGGCAGGAGCTGGATTGGAGCAGGGAGGGAGGAGAATCTTTTACCATTAAGTATGAAGTTAGCTGAAAAGTTGTTTGATTTTTTTTTTTTTTTTTGGTAGATGTTCCTTATCATGTTTAGGAAGTTCCCTTCTCTTGTTACTTTGCTGAGAGTGTTTATTATAAATGAATGTTGTATATTGTCAAGTGCTTTCCTGCATCTATTGATAAAATCACATGGTTTTTCTTTAGATGGTTAACATAGTGAATTATAGTGACTTGTTTTTGCATATTGAATCAGCTTTGCATTCCTGGAATAAACCCTACTTAATTGTGTTGATTTTTTTAAAAAGATATTGCTCTATTCCATTTGCTAATATTTTGTTGAGATTTTTCTTCATCTCTGTTCATGAGGAATATTGGTCTATGTATTTTTTTTCTTATACTGTCTTTTTGTGGTTTGGTATTAGTATAATATTGGCCTTGTAAAATGAGTTGGAAAGTATTCCTCTTCAATTTTCTACAAAAAATAGTGTAGAATTGGTGTTATTTCTTCTTTATTATGTTGTAGAATTTTCTGGTGAGTTACATCTGGACCTGGAGATTCTGTTTCAAAAGGCTTTTAACTACAAATTCAATTTCTTTGATAGTTGCAGGATTTTTTGGGATATCTACTGTTATCTACTTCATCTTGAGTGAATATTAGTAGTTTGTGGTTTATAAAGCATTGCTCATTTAATCTACATTGTCAGATTATTGTGCATAGAGTTGCTTCTATGCTTCTATATTTCTTCAGTTCCTTTTAATGCCTGTGAGGTCTGCAGGGATATCCCCTATTTCTTTCCTGATATTGGTAATTTGTGTGTTTCTCTCTCTTTCTCTCTCTCTCATTCTTTCTCCCTCTCTGTCAGTCTTCCTACATGCTTATCAATTTTAGTGATTTTTTTTCTAACAGTATGCTTTTAGTTTGATTGATTTTTCTCTGTTATATTTCTGTTTTCACTTTCATTGATTTATTCCCTTATCTTTGTTATTTATTTTCTTCTGCTTGATTTGTCTTCATTTTGCCCCTTTTTTTGCTAGTTTCCTCAAGTAGAAGCTTAGATGGTTTATTTGATACTTTTTGTCCTCTTTCTAATATCACATAGGCATTGTAGTGCTATCAATTTCCCTCCAAACACGGCTTTAGGTTTGTCCCATATATTTTCATGTGCTGCATTTGCCTTTTCAGGCAGGCCCATTGAGACTTCCTTTTTGACTTATGGATTATTTTTAAGTGTTTTACATTTCCAGGTGTTTGGAGATTTTCCTGTTACCTTTCTTTTATTGATTTCCAGTATAATTTCATCATGGTCAAAAAAATTGTGTAATTTCAATTCTTTTAAATATGTTAATGTTTATTATATGATCCTAGATATGGTCTCTCTTGGTGAATCATTTATGTTCACTTGAAAAAGATGTATATTCTACTGATTTTTGTTAATAATTTTATCCAGTTAGTTGATGTTATCAATCAGTACTTCATTATCCTTGCTGTTTTTGAAGTTGCAACTATAATTACTAATTTACTTATTCTTTTATTTCTGTTTTTGCTTTATTGTTTTGGAGCTCTGTTATTAGGTGTATACACATTTAGAATTGTTATGTCTTTTTAGTGAATTGACACCTTTAGGAACATGTTATGTCTCTCTTTACCTTTGGGACTTTTTTTTTAACCTGATATCTACTTTGATATTAACATAACCACTGATTCTTTCTTTTTTACCATTTGTTTCTAGAGTGTTTGTGTTGCTCTTTCAAGTATTTTTATAACTGCTTTAAGCTCTTTGTTAGATGATCTAATGACTGTGTCATCTCCTTGGTGTCTAGGTCTTTTTCTATAGGAGTTAAAAATTGTATTGTTCGTCACATACTGAGTAATTTTGGATTATATTTGTAATATTCTGAATATTAAGTTATGAGATGCTGAGCTTTGTTTGAATTGTATTAATATTGTTAATATTTTTTTTTTCATGGGTAAATTGGTTATTAGATTTAGATCCTAAGTTTTGGTCTGCCTTCTATAGATTGTGGTTACAGTGTCAGCTCCACTTTTAGTCTTGCAGCATTACTTAGATCTGTGCTACGTGTGTGCTACCAAGTGGTCATTTGGGGACCTGGGTAAAGGTCTCCTTGTTAGCTCAGTTTTCAGAGTCTTCAATAGATTGTCTTAGGATTCAATCCAAGCATGTGCGGGTTGAAGCTTAGAAGTTTATGAGGTCACTGTTCGGAGTTCCAGGCTCTCTGTGATCTCAGTACATTCCAGTTCTCTAGGTTGTCCATTTTGGTCTCCCATACAGAAACCATTCACTTCTGCAGTCACAGTGTGTCTGAGGCAAAGTGATAGAAGGTCATCACCACTGTCCCCCACCGCCAAAATATAAAGCAATGAAATTTGTCCGTATCTTCATGGAACTTCTGCTCCACTAAATAAAGAAGAAAGTTGTCCTCCATTCAAGTTCTGACTCCTGGAGGCTACCATTGCTGCTATGACTGGGGCCAGGGCCACCACCCCATGATTGCCTGGTGGGTATACAAGAGAATGAAGAAAAAGGAAAGAGAAATTTAAGAATTTGCCCACTGTCTCTAAGCTGTAGAATTCCCTGACTCCTAAGGTGACGGCTAGAGGGTTTCTCCTGAAGCTCTTCCTACCTAGCACAGTGCTCATTTCAGATTTTCCAGCTGAGTTAAGGCCAGGTGGACACAGCAGACAAAAACGAATGAACTTATTGCTAGTTTGATAGTACTTTCATTTTTGGCACACATCCCTGGTCCGCCTACTGCTATTGATTTTACAGAGTCCTCCAGTGGGCCAGACATTCTGTCCAGGTTTTAGAATTGCATTCAACTGAAAGAAAAGTATGGTGTGTATTATTTGCTTTGTCTTACCTAGGACCGGTTTTCTTACTTTGTTTTAAAATACGCTTTTCTAATTACAAGTGAGATTGAGCATCTTTTATTATTTAATATCACACATTCTTTTTGTAAATTATATTTATATTTTGTGCCTATTTTATTATTATTATTTCCAGGAAAGCACTAAGAAGAAAGTGCCTATTTGAATGCTTGCATTGTTTGCTCTTTTTTTCTTTTTAATTGTAGGAGGTTTTTAATCCTGAATATCAAACCTTTGATTATTATCTATGTGACATCTCTTTTTATTTATTGTACTTTAAGTTCTGGGGTACATGTGCAGATCATGCAGGACTGTTGCACAGGTACATACGTGGCAAGGTGGCTTGCTGCCTTCATCCCCCCATCACCTATATCTGGTATTTCTTCCCTCATTATCCCTCCCCACCCCACCCCAACTCCCGCTGTCCCTCCCTTAGCCCCTCCCCCTCTACTGACCACAGTGTGTGATGCTCCCCTCCCTGTGTCCACATGTTCTCATTGTTCAACACCCACCTATGAGTGATAACATGTGGTGTTTGGTTTTCTGTTCTTGTGTCAGTTTGCTGAGAATGATGGTTTCCAGATTCATCCATGTCCCTATGAAGGACACGAACTCATCATTTTCACCATTACTAGTTTCTTTGTTTCGGACCTAAGTTGTTATTGGTTAGTATACTTTGTTGTCATGAAGAATGTAAGTTTGATAAATTAACCAAATTCATCAAGTTTTTTGGCTTCTGCTTTTGTAACATTTTTAGAACAGACTTTTTAATTTCAAGGTCATCATAATATTCACTTATTATTTGTAATACTCTTAAGTTTATTTTCCAATGTTTAGAAATTTTCTCCATTAGATTTATTTTTGTGAATGATGTATAAGGAGTTAGCTTATTTTTTCCCAAAATATTTTGTCATTTTCCAACACCATTTATTGTATATTCTTTCATCTACTGATTTTATCAAACACTAAATTCCCATATATACAGTGCTGAGTTTTATAACTATATTTTATTTCATTGATGTATTCATCTATTCTTTCACTATGGCTTTCTAACCTAATTTAATAACTAATGGGTCAAGGATTTCTTTGACAATTTTTCTTTCTCAAAATTATCCTTACTATTCTTGGCGTTTAATATTCTTTATGTGAATTTTAGAGTCAATTTGTCAAGCTACATAAACAAATCTTTGGGAATTTGACTAGAACTGCATTAAATCTGTAAATTAATTTGAATCTTCTCATCCATGAATACCTTTATTTATTCAAGTTTCTTTTTATGTTCTTCAGAAAGAAAGCTTTATAGTTCTTTTTCATGAAGGTTTTGCATACACCTTATAAGGTATATACCTAGACATTTTATATAGTTTCATTGATATTTTGAAGGGTATCGTTTCTGTCTTGTTTCATATTTGGTTATTGTAGATATATGGGAATGTTGAGTTTTTTTCATGCTTATCTGGTATCCGTAGTGTTACTAAATGTACTTATGAGTTTCAGCAATTTTCAGTTAAATCTTTTAGATTGTTTGGATATTTGGTAATATTTTCATAAGCAATGATTGTTTTTATTTCTTTTAGTATTTCCCCTCCTTCCCTCAACCCCCTTTTCTTATTTTGTTGTATTGACTGGAATATCAGAATCGCGTTAAATGAAGTTAGGAGAGAAAAAGTCTTTGTTTCATTCCAATTTTATTGGAAGTTCTTCTAATGCTTTACCAGTAAGTATGATGCTGGCTATAGATTTCTAGTAGATAGCATTAATCCAGTTCAGGAAAGTCTTTTGTATTTATGTTAGCTAATAATTATTAAAATATCACAAATAGATGTTAAATATAACAGATATTCAGCATTTATTCAGATAGTTGTAATTTTTAAATCCATTAATTGTTTTCCAGTGATGAACCATCCTTGCTCTCCTAGGATAAAGCATACCATGTCAGGATGTATTTCTTTTATACAAAACAAGATATAGTTTGTTAGTCATTTATTTAGAAGTTTTTCATCTATATTCATAAATGAGACTGCTTTATGAATGTTTTATATAAGACTTTTATCCGGTATTGAAGTGGGATTTTTCCCTCACTACAGGGAAATATTCTTAGTTTTATATGTATCCATCTAAAAATATTTTAAGTATACACAAGCAAACCCATATATAGATCTTTTTAAACATACTTTATTTTTTAGAGAAGTTTTCTATTCCTAGCAAAACTGAGCAAAAGGCACAGATTTTCAGTATTCCCCCTATTTTCACATACATATGGTCTTCCTCATTACCAACATCCCCACCAGAGTGCTACATCTGTTATAATCAGTGAACCTACATCACCATCACCCAAAGTTCATAGTTAACATTAGGGTTCCATCTTGATATTGTACTTTCTATGGGTTTGGAAAAATGCATCATGACACAGATCCATCATTAGAGCATCATACAGAGTAGTTTAACTGCTCTAAAAATCCCGTGTGCTATTCATCCCTCCCACCACCCATACCCTGGCAACTACTGATCTTTCTACTGTCATCATAGTTTGCCTTTTCCAGAATGTCATATAGTTGGAATTATAAAGAATGTAGCCTTTTTAGACTGGCTCCTTTCATTTAGTAATATGCATTGAAGTTTCTTCCATGTCTTTTCATGACTTGACAGCAAATTTCCTAGGAGTGGAATTGCTCAGTCAAAGGGCATATGCACTTGGGATTCAGATAGATTTTGCTAAATTGCTCTTCATAGAAGTTGTACAAATGTATACTCCCATAGGAGTTTTTAAGATCTTTTTACTCATACCCTTTCCAACGCAGAGTTATCAAACCTTTTGATTTTTGGCAATCTGATCAGTACACAAAGGAGGTACTTCAGTGTAATTTTAATTTGCATCCCTTTTCTTGAAGGGCATTGTGACTAGCTAAAATTAGACATTTTGCAGAATCCCTTTTAGACAGAGGGTGACAATGTGATATTTTCCTGCCAATGAAAAGTAACAGTGAGTGGGTATAAATTACAAGAAAGTAATTTAAGAGGAAGGGAGGTGGTAGACAGCCTAGCCACTGCCTTTTTTGGCTTTTGTCTCTTCTCTCCGTTCTCTCCGGGAGGTATTAAACACAGTGCTGATGGTGATGAGTGCCTGCTGAAGATGACAGAGCAGAGAGAGGTAGGTTGCTGAGTGTGCCAAAAAGAACGTTTTTGGGTTTTTTTGTTTTTGATTCTGGTTTTCGCCATACCAATTCTATTCCCAGTGCTATGAATGCCAAAGTGTATTTTGGGGAAGCAGAAGGTGACTAGGTAAACAAAAGCCACTACAAGTGAGAAACCCATTGGCAGGTATTTCGTGAAATCATCCTGACCCACTACACTAGTTACGACAACACTAGTTACCTGTTAGGGCTGTTGCAAGAATTAAACAAGACTGTGTATATAAAGGTGTCCAAGCCAGGGAGTTCTTAAAATGTAGCCACTAATACCATCATTAGCTGTTGTCTCTGGAGTTGTAATCCCGCTCCCCCATGTCACCTACTTGTCCTGGGTAGGGTCTGTACCTCTCCTGGACTATATATTAATAGTGATGATGAAGTGTTAGAGACAGAGGGAGGTGCAGGGAATCTCAGGTTTATGGCAATAGCTCCCTTTTCTTAAAGGCTTTGATGCAAGGCCTCTGATACAATTTGTTAGTCCACCCAACCCTGCAAATCGGAAATTGGGTTTGTATTTGATCAGTTTGGCTGGGCCACTGAAGCTTCATGTGTCAACAGCAGCACTGACTTATCATCATAAAGCTCTCAGATGCCCGACCCGCTGCTCCAGCTTCTGGTTCGCACCCCTCACGATATTGAACTGGAAAGAAATCAGGCCACACTTCTGGGGGTTGTTTCTGGGTCTGAAATTGTCATAGACAGCCTGGTCATTCTTTGGAAAGAACAGACCTGGTAACTTGAGAGACAGAGAAACAAATACAGCAGCATTTGCAGCTGAAGTTTTTAAAAATCACTTGGTTTTTCATGCATTTTCTTTTAGCGTATAAAGTATAACATCAAATATTGTGTATATTTTAAAGCAAAGCTGAAGTTTTATAACTTGTAGTAAACATTAAAAAGGGGCAGCCCCCCCAAAAGGGGTATTGATACCTTGGTTAGTTTGGAGAGTTCTATTTGGTTGTGAGAAGCCAGGTTTTGGGGCTAGTATAGTGTGTTCTAACAAAGAAATTAAATTATCTAATTATCAAAGTGAGAGCAATTCAGAAATTTCTACCCAAGATTAGGAGTTGGACTTTGGAAGAATAGATGGACGAAGTAGTCTGGAGACAGGAGTGTGGCCTGTGGAAGGTGATAGAAAGCAGAGCCTGGAGGCCGATGGCCAGTGAGAAGTATCTTATGGGGAGAAATGCCTAGTGAAATTTTCAGACAGGGGTTCCTAGTACTTACATTTAAGTTGATTCCTGTTCTGTGCGGTGCCATCAGCCCCTTACTATTAGTCTAGGTCTGATACAGCTGTTGTCTTGGGGAATTAACTTAGAAGAATTGTACTCTACACTTGGGACCACCTGGAACAGAGAGAGGCAAGAAAGAACCACTGTGGTACGTAAGATGCAAAGAACGACCAGCCACTGACCCACAAAGGGCAGGAAGAAGGAACAAGAGGAAGGAAACAGAGCACCCTTACCCCGCTGCCTCCCTGAGTCCTCCTGAAGTCATGGGGAGGGGGGCTGGGGAAGGCAGTGAATCCCCCTCAGCACACGGGATTGGCTCTTGAGTTAGTTCACCTGCTTTTAAAAAGTGACTTCAGAATAATGTGTTAGCATCCATCACACACACACACACACACACACACACACACACACACACACACGATGCATCCATCCATGATGCATATATATATTTTGAAACAATCTTCGTCTGTTGCCCAGGCTGGAGTACAGTGGCACAATCTCGGCTCATTGCAATCTCCACTTCCCAGGTTCAAGCGATTCTCCTGCCTCAGCCTCCTGAATAGCTGGGATTATAGGCGCTCATCACTATCACCCATAATACACACCAACTAATTTTTGTATTTTTAGTAGAGATGGAGTTTCACCATGTTGGCCAGGCTGGTCTCGAACTCCTGACGTCAGGTCATCTGCCCGCCTTGGCCTCCCAAAGTGCTGGGATTACAGGTGTGAGCCACCGTGCTGACCAGCATCCATATTTTTGAATCATGATTTGAAGGAGGTTGACTTTCCTTACTTACGGGGTCCTTTCAGTGTGTCAGCAAGTGAAGATGTGTCGTGGTTAAGTGGCCAAATACCAACAGTGGCTTACAGCAAGGGGGAATGGCTAGACTTTGTTTTTCACTTCTATAAATAAGGTTTTTGGGAGAAAATACATTAATCCTTAAATTACTATTATTACAGAAATAATATGAGTAAATTAGGCTACTTGTTTTCAGCAGAAGGGACATTGGGCAGAAAGTGTTGAGACCTGGGAACTGATTCTTGTTCTACCAACAACTGATGATCTTAGACAAGCTGCCCCCACCACCTCCGGCCCCACCAAACTGGCATGGCTGTGTCCTCTGTAAAAGACAGCAGTTATTCTAAATAATCCTAAGGTTCCTTCCAGCTCTCACTTTCTGGGATTTAAAAAACTTACAGCAGAAACCCAAGTTTGGGTAATCCATTAATCTAGAGGCTCCCAGACTTTTTCTATTCACGGCATCCCTAGTGCCTTAGTGACTTTTGTTTCACAGCACTCCTCAGCCGAAAGAAATACCCCAAAGTTCCATTCGTTAAGTGGTTAGGTCCTATGTCCTAATAATTTAGTAGCCATTTGAAGAAAAAATACATGTCAATAGAAGGAAAAAGTGATCATTTTATTTTATCCCCTTATAACTGCGTTTATTTACTCATGGATGGTTATATCTGTTGAGCACTGCACTTCTTCAACCCTGGAGTCAACCTGGACCCCGCTACTCCCATTCCCTGCTCTACGCTGACAGTCACTGAATACTGGCTTGTTATCCCGGCAACCACCAACAATTTAGCTTTGCAAAAGATACAACGTCACTGTAAAGAAATGTAGTACCATTTATTATTTTTCTCTGTATCACAAGTCATCAGGCAAAGCACCATTTATTCTGAAACCATGAACTACCTCAAATAGTTTGTGTTGTGTCTGACAGGTGTGGTGCTTCCCGAAAAAGTTAAAACGATCACACGGCACCCTGTGAATCTGCTGCATTGTCCTCGAGTGTCTAGATGCAGTTTGGGAACTACGGCTTTAAGCAAAATACGGGGTGCCCTTCCCATTTTTTAATGGAACCATGTGCATCTCCCTGTTGCACACATGTTCAGGCTCTGTAGACCGACCACAGAATAATCTTGATGCGGTGTCTGCTGAACCCTGGCCTCTCAATGAGCAATATAATCATCCAGGTGCTGACCGACCTGTTCCTCAGTGTCAAGTTTCCTGGTGACAGAGACCAGAGAGTTTCATCTTAAGTCCACTGCAACCGCAACTCCCAGGCCATCACTGGGCTTTGTAAGCCCTTGGCTCTGCCCATCGCCGTCATCTGAAACCCTAGGGTCTAAATCTCTAGTCACTGCTCCTACCCAGCAGCCGGCCAGTCTCCTGCTCCCAGCCTACTTGCTGTTTGACCTCACGGGGACAGGCGGTCTCCTACTTTTCTTGTTAATGTCCTCAGGAGGCTTCCCTTTGCTTGCCAGCCTACGAGCTATCACGGTAGCATTCTTCTCCTGGGCATCCTCTGTGTCTTCGCTTCTCCACGTTGTGTCCCCACCATGACAATCCTACACAACTTCATCCTTGGATCAGTCTAACCATTTGCCTCATGCCAACATTCCACAGTTTCTCTGTTCTCCTCTCTCATCCCAGCCTCTCTTGCTCAGCAGATAACCTGTCTTTTAGCTCATAGAGGAAATTCATGCTCTCAGGAACAAGCACTAAGACACTGTCCTCACCTACAGACGCTCTCTTTTGTACCCACCCTGTCACTTGCCTCACCTCGGCAGAACTCCAGGCTCAGAGGATGAGGCGCCATCCTCCTGCTGAGGGCTGACCACTGCCCGAGCTCTTGCTCCCATCTCTTTCTATGATCCCCAGACCAGCATCTGGCTCTGCTGGGTGCTTCCTCTCCCTTCCATATTTCCAGCCTCTCATTTGTTACTGGTTTCTCCTACACAGCCTGTGACCACATTCAAGTCGCCTACTTAAAAAGAAATTCTCCAACAATGTCTCTCCAGTAACTAATGCCTGATCATCTTCCTCCCACTGGCTGACAATTCCCTGAAGAGTCCACACTCGCCTCCTCTGCTTCTCAACAGCCTCTGGGCCCCTGACTCTCCTCCCCAGCCTCAGTCTCTCCTCCACTCCGCCCCCACCTAGCCCTCTGGCCACAGGAGCCACAGGCCGTTCTGAAGTGGCGGTGCAGTCCCCGCTTTGATGCTATTGTTCCCTGCTCTCCCTTGCTCCCTTGCCTACCTGGCAAGCAGCACTGATTTCAAAAGATCCTCTGGGAAGCCTGTGTGAACCCTCCCTCCTCCGCCCACCAGGTAGAAATGGTCACTCCTCCTTTGTGTTCTCAGCTGTCCTTTGAGTCCCAGTGTGTGTGACGGTTTACTTTCCACGTTGTCATGCTTTGCTCCGAGAAATATCGTAAGCTCCTCCAGAGCCAGGACTGTGTCTCCACGGTATCTGCCTTCCTAGTACTGAGCACACCTGGCCCATCTCAATGACTTGTGTTCGGCGAGGGCGCAGATGAAGCTTGTACAAGCAAACAGAACTCTCGCTATTCATGGTGTTGGCGAGGCTGGGAGGATTTGCCTTGTGACCTCCTTGAAACAGACATTTGATCCCGAGCAATATCTTCTAGACCCCTCGGCATTCATGGGCACGTTATTGCTGCAATCTCATTCTTCCTCACAGCAACCATGAGTAGGTATTATGACCCCTGTTTTACACACGAGGAACCTGAGGCTCAAAGAGAAGAAGTGAGTTTGGCCTGGTCATACGGCCAGTTGTGGTGGACACAGGAGCCCAGCCAGGTTTGGTCTCTTTCTGTACATCCATGGACTCCCTACATTGCCCAACTAGACGGTGCTACTGACTGTCACCTCCATTAATTGTCACCCTTTAGAAACAGGATTAAGATGCTGAGTTAGAAGCAAAAGCATTAAGTAATGCATTCACACCGCAAGAGACTCAGACGCACTTGTGTGTTATCAATGATGATTGGGGCCCTGGATTTGTGCTACAAATATCACCTGTCTCACGGCTTTATTTCTAATTTAGTAACTGCCATGACTTTAAATAGTCAGCCTTAGTGAGACAGTAGCCTTCAGCAGAACTATCAGCAATGATGCCCTGCAAAGCCTCTTAGCATTGCTCACAGAGGCACAAGCTCCCGCCCTCATTTTTCCTGACACGCTCAGGGAAAGAAATCTCCTCTAAGTTTACACCATCGGCTAGCCTCTCGCCTTTCAGCAGTTGCACCTACGTCCCCATCCGGGCCCCCTCTGCCAAGAGTTTCTCTTTTAGCAGCTACAGATGAATGGAAACCTGGGGATGGGGGGACTGTTTGGAAATGGGATCTGTCCCTTCAAGGAAACCTGGACAAGTCTGCCTTGCCTCCTGAGTCCCTCAGCTCATCTTCCCCTCCCCACCCGCTTCCGTTTTGTTTAGTTTGACCTTGGTCACTGATGACAAGGCTTCTTTTCCTGCCAAACCAATCAATAAGCTAAACAGACAGAAGATGAGTATTTAGAATATGGGAAGCCAAACTCAAACACAGATAGGTTATCAGCCTAGCCCAGAGCAGACTTCTGAGCAAATATTTCATTAACAAATTTTTCATGGCAACTTGCATGTTAAAAAAAAGGGGGGGGGAGCGGGGAGAGAGAGAGAAAACAGTGGTGCTGGTAGGGCGGAGGTGGGGAGAGAGGGAGAGGCTGGCTGGAGCCCAGAAGCTGAACTGCCCTCCTAGGGAGTGCTGTTTGGGAGTATGAGGCAGAGAGCAGGGAGAAAAGTGGGACGGCAGAGAGAAGACCCCCAGAACGGGGAGACCTATTTACTTAAGAACTTTCAACTTCAAACCTACCTTTTATTGCAAGGCTGGCCATGTGATTCATCTTTGGCCATCTCCACGGGGGTAGGGCAGGCTACATTTCCCCAATAAAACCCCGAACGGGCAGTCAGCAACTGGCAGGTGCAGCCTGGGCTGGGCACCTGGTAGGGGGAGATTGGGAGGAAAGAGGAGATGTGGGTCCTAAAAAGCCCCACGGAGAAGCTGGAGAGCCACAGTGAACACAAACACAAATGATAATAACACAGGCAACTGTGTATCAGCCTCCACTGTTTTAGGCACCCTCCAGGGCACTTCAGACATATTGCATCACTTAATCCTCACTACCAGGCCCAAGACACTGCGGTCAACACTGGTACACGTGCCCACGGGTCTGTTCCAATGGCTCAATATTTTGAATATCATGTCCTGTTCACAACAACCCTAAAAGAAAGGCATTTTGGTTTTAATTTCTAGATGCGGCTCCTGAGTTTCAGAGAGGTCGAGACACCTGCTTAAGTTTGCACAGCTGGTAAACTGAAGAGGCAGAATCGAGGTCTAGCCAGCCGGACTCCCAAGGTGAGGAGTTTTCTGTTCCTTTCTATTGCTTCCCTAATAGCTTTCATTATACTTCCAAGAAAAGGTTGGAAAAATGTGAAATTAGTAAGATTCAACTCTGGTAAGCAAGTGCTGGGAGCAGGAAAGAAGAAAAGAGATGACCTTTTCAGCTCCTTGTGTGCCGAGCCCCTTCCCAGGTGGCCCCTGCTCCCGCCTTTGGGTTCCTGCAGGTTCCACTCTGGCTTCAGTTCGTGGTCACTTCTCAGGGTGCTTCCTGACTCATCCTGTACTGTTTGTTCTTATCAATTTCTATTTTTCCTTCAGTGTACTTATGCTAATTAATTGCTTTTAATTTGTAGCATTTGTGTAAATTAGCACATATACTAATTAATAGATTTTATGTTAGTTTATAAATATTGAATGCTAATTAATATCTTTCTGTGTAATTTATTGATAAATGACTGTCTTCTCGATAGACTGGATTAATAATAATAATGATGATATTAACAATAATAATAATAGCTAGCCTCTCTTCAGCACATCCTGTAAGCCTGGCACTGTGTTAAGGGCTTTATATCTGTGAACATCATGAATCCTTTCAGTGGTGCTGTGAGGTGGTGACCATTAGTGTCCCCATTTTACAGATAAAGTAATTGAGGCACACAGAGATAAAGGAACTTGTATGTTGCTTCTTTGCTAATGAATGCGTGACAGAGCCGGATGTGAATTCTGGTGGTTTTTGGTCCCAGCATCTACACCATTTTTTTTTTTTTTTTTTTTTTTTTTTTTGGAAACAGATTCTCACTCTGTTGCCAGTCACCAGGCTGGTGTGCAGTGGTGCAATCTCGGCTCACTACAACCTCCACTTCCCGGGTTCAAGCAATTCTCCTGCCTCGGCCTCCTGAGTAGCTGGGACCACAGGCACGCGCCACCACGCCCAGCTAATTTTTGTACTTTTTAGTAGAGACAGCGTTTCACCATGGTCTCGATCCCTTGACCTCGTGATCCACCCACCTCGCCCTCCCAAAGTGCTGGGATTACAGGCAGGAGCCACTGCGCCTGGCCCACACTCTTAATTATGATGTTTGGCAGGCTGCAAAACGTGACCATCAATTCCTACCATCTTGATATAAGTACACCTTAGAGGTGGAGTTGCTTTCTCACCCCTTGAATCTGGGATGCTCATGGGATTTGTTTGGACAAGCAGCAAAAGTGAAAAGTGATGCAAAAAAGTGAAGTTACATGAATGCCAAGCCCAGGCCTTAGGCTTTGTGGCTTCTGGTTCTGTGCTTTTGGAATGCTGTTCTGAGACCACCCTGGGAAGAAGCTGGTCTGGCCTTTGTGTGCATGTGAGGCCACATGGAAGAGAACTGAGGTATCCCAGCCAAGAGCCCGTACCAGATATGTGAGTGCAGCCATCTCAGACCCTGCAGCCCAACCAACCCTCCGCCTGAATGCAAGCACATGACTGGGGAAGGCAAAATCAGCAGGGAGACCAGCCAGCCAACCCTTGGAATCATGAAAATTAATAAATCGTCATTTTCTGAGCTATGAAGTTTTGAGAAGGTTTGTCATGCAGCAAAGGCTAACTTGGCAAGAATGGTCTTATTCATACAGTATCCCTAGTACTAGCAAGATGTCTGGTACATAGCACTTTGACAGTAAACATGTATTGGCTGAATGAATAAACAGAAGTGAGATTGAACCAGGGAGACCCCCTGGAAGATGCTGGCTAACTTTACAATATATCATAGAATACATTCCATGTGGTACATTCTGGAATAGAA
The DNA here is from genome assembly GCF_048565385.1 of Saimiri boliviensis. Classification (NCBI taxonomy): domain Eukaryota; kingdom Metazoa; phylum Chordata; class Mammalia; order Primates; family Cebidae; genus Saimiri; species Saimiri boliviensis. The sequence continues at coordinate 65,491,118 of NC_133462.1, forward strand.
GATAATTTTAAAATGCTAACATTCTAGATTGGGTGCAGTGGTTCACGCCTGCAATCCCAGCACTATGGGAGGCCAAGGCGGGCAGACAGCTTGAGCCCAGGAGTTTAAGACCACCCTGCACAACATGGCAAGACCCCATCTCTGTTAAAAGTACAAAAAGTTAGCCAGATGTGGTGGCATGCATTTGTAGTCCCAGCTACTCAAGAGGCTGAGGTGAGAAGATGACTTGAGCTTGGGAGGTAGAGGCTGCAGTGAGCCGTGACCATGCCACTGCACTCCAGCCTGGGTGACAGAGAAAGATCCTGTCTCAAAAAAAAAAAAAAATTACTAGCATTCTTAATTTTCTGTAGTTTCTTTCAAGTTTGTATCAACTTAATTTCAGAATATGTTATAAACTTGTTTGTTGACATTTAAATTTTTCTTTGTGTTCTCTTCTTTCTTAGGATCTTTAACCTATCTTTTATAATTTATAAATTATCTTAATAAAATATATAATTTATCTTGATGTTATTTCATATTTGTTTGTGTAATCAATTGATCAATATCTATCTCCCCCCTAGATTGTAAACTCTGAAAGGACAGGGGCCGTGTCTGATTTTGCTTGTGGTTGTAACCCTTGTTCTGGCTCATACCAGAATGGACTGAATTTAAAATGTGGATTTCTTTATTTTAATTTCTAGTGTCCTTAGGTTGGTATGAAACTCGAATCTGCATTTTCACATTTTCCTTCTTCAGTTTTGAATCAGAGAATGGTAAAGGCAGTAGGGAATTAGAACATCTCTTTTCCAGAGAAGTGCAGTTCAAAGGATAGCATACCTCCCATTGTCACACAGCTAGTTTAGAGCAGGGTCAGGACTTGAGGTCATGTGTTCACTGGCCACTGGTTTTACATTCTTTCAAAGTCAGTAGACCCTACAGCCCCCATTGTACAGATGGGCAAACTTGCTGGAACTGAGGCCAGACAGCAGATTACTTATCTCTCAGCTGAAGGCTGTCTTCCTGTACCCAAGCTGACTCTAGGGTTAAGCTTCTGACAGCTCCAAGTATTTTTTTCTCTTTTATGTTGCTCTCAAATATATTTCTATCCCTGTCAGACCATCCCCCTTGTTCCCATTTAACCTGAGAAAGTTAAACCCACTTTTGATCATTATGTGAAAATCGGAAGCATAGTGCTTCCTTCAAGGCAGATGTTTGGAAACGCTGAGCTGCAGGCGTTCAACTTGTCAAGTAACTTTTCAAATGATGAGAAAAGGGGGAATGTAGGTCAGAAAGCAATAAACTATATTCACATCCAATATATCCTTCTGGTTAAGGAGGCGACTTTGAATCTCCACCTTTTACTAAAATGAAACAAAAATCCAAATCCAACCCAAAGCATTACAGCTTTAAGTACTGAAAGTATTTATTATTTCTGTTCAAGTAATCCAAAAGCATAATCTCAAGAACATCCATGCTCCAGGAATGTCTCAAAACACCATGGATTTGATGTGATTCCTTTATCCAGATGTTTGTAGAAATGATTCAGAATTGCAAGGGGGAATTAAAGATTTATTTTTAATATCTGAAAAAGTCATATTTCTAATAACAGTGAGCCTTAAAAATGTGTCCCCAGTTTCTACTGCCTCTCTGGTCTTCCTCATTATCATTTCTTAAATAACAGCCCTACTCCAAATTATCAGCCTATAAGTTTCCAAACAGAAATATTTAGGTATTGGAAAGACAAAGTGGGTGAGGTACTTTGACTGTAACATTGAAATTCACTTCAACTTCACTCCAAGAGATGATTTTCATCCACTGAGTAAATTATAACCAAATCTCACAAAAGATGGCTTCTTGAGGGACAAAATCTCTAACAAACTGTCCAAGTCTCCCAGCTTTGCAGAGTAGTGCGATTTGTCTTTCAAGACTATGCTATGTTTCATTTTTTTCTTTTTATTGAGAAAATGTCTCACTCTGTGACCCAGGCTAGAGTGCAGTGGTGCGATTTTGGCTCACTGCAGCCTTCGCCTCCCGGGTTCAAGCGATTCTTGTGCCTCAGTCTCCCGAGTAGCTGAAATTACAGGCATGTGCCACCTTGCCCAGTTAAGGGGTGAGCCACCATTCCTGGCCTATGGTATGTTTCCATCCGTCCCTTAAATCTAGATAAGTAGCACCAAATATTCCAACAGTTATTGTGTTCATTTCCCTGTGTTCAGACAGCCAACATATCTGTGAGTCATGAAAATCTTATTATTTGAAGACCTCTCCCTCATCCATTATCCCCTCACTCATAGAGAAGGATATTCTAAAATATGCTAGATTTTGTGAGTTGACCAAGTTTACCTGATAAAGAAGATACATTTCAGATTCTACTGGCAGAGAGAAATTCAAAATTAGGTCATCTCATGGTTGCAAGTTGTATCTATAACAGAAACTAAAAGGTCTCAGAGATCATACACATTTTTCTGGTGGAGAACCCTCACTTTAAAGGGACCTGCTGTGAAACATTCTTTACACTCAAAATAAAAAAATATATATACTGAATATTTCTATGGAAACGGAAGTTTTGATATAAAATAATACACAGTAGCTGGGTTAAATCTCAGGTCTGTGCTCCCCCAGGATGAATATATGTGGTTTTAGGGGATGACCACCTGTGTATTGTGATGTTAAGGAAACTCAGAAATCCTCCCTAAGTCACTAAATCTTTCAGTTTGCTGTTTCTTGAAATTGATTCATTGGAATTCAGTCTTTAAGATTTGGAGACCTCTAAAATACAATTACTACTTTTTTTTTTCCTTTGGCTAGCATTTATATGGTGGTGACTCCCTGCCAGGCATTCCTCTAATGTTTTAGGAGTACTAATTTACTTAATCTTCCCAGAAAGCTTCTGATTTAGGTACCACTGTTATCCCCATTGTTGCAGATGAGGAGAGGGCACAGAGAGGCCACGTAACACAACAAAGTTCACAGACTCATGTGCAACCAGGGCTGGCCGCCTTCCCCACTACACTGCACTGCCGTCTCAGCCCGTGGCAGCATCAGGTGAATGACTGCAGGAACCTTCCCCCAGCCTAGCATAAGGCGGGGGAGGGAGAAGGGGCTAGCAGGTTACAAAACGTGACAGCACTGGGTAGGAATGACGTGGGTGGGTAGAAAGAGATGCCTAAGAGGATGAAAAGAACAAAAGAGAAGGTGTGAATAATGAAGACAAAATTTGCCTATGTCTTAATTACAACAGCAGTGGAGAGAGGCTGGTCACAATGGCACCCTTGGACTCACAGGTGGGACCTTGGTTATAGAGTTCAGTCCCTCGGTTTTGCAGATGAGGAAAACAGAGGCTGACAGAGCAGACTGAAGACAAGGGAAAGGACGTTTCTGAGGTTTCACAGCTGATCAGCCGCCAAGCCAGGACTGGGCTCCATTGCCCTGATTTCAGGCCCAGGGTTAGTTCCTCTGAAAGCATTCCTATGCGCTCCACTTCACTGAGGGGCTGGAGGAAGCTCAGCAAAAAGGAACCGTTTTCTCTTTGTGCTTTGCCTTGTAAATGTTTGCTGCCTGGATGGTATTTGGTTAGACAATGACACAGTGTGAGAGAATGCTCTTCCTACTGTTCACAAGGATCATTTCCTTATAGATGTATTTTCTGGGAAGAGAACAGTATCTTCTTCTGTACCTCACATTACTTTTTGGGAGCAGATAATGCAGCAGAGGCTAGAAGCAGAGTTCACTGTCACTATCCCGTATCAAAAAGTCCCATGCATTTCTGAAGAGCATCAGAGGGGCCAGGTGAAACCGCATGGGCTGAAGAGAGGGAAGAAATGATGAACATGGTTGGAAATGAAAAGTATTCAACTATAAATTAACATAAACCCAGGGGTCATCTTGCATGCAGTCCTAGTAATAAGAGACTCACAATGTGGATGAACAAGCGAAAAAAAGGGTAATCAAAAGTAAGAAAGAGACATATGTGAGGCATTAAGCATCGGGTTCAGAGGCAGCCAGGGAAGATTACTGAACAAAGTCCAGAGAGTGTAAAAAAAGATAAGGAAGGCAAAGGTAGTGAATGAAAAAGAGATTGCACTGAAGGTTAAGATAAATAATGAGAAATTATTCAAGTGGGTAAGGAACATAGGGGTCATTGAAGGAGACAGTTGGATGGTGAAGAATCAGAAGGGTGATTTATTTAAAAAGAGGTAGATGTAGCTAAAAAAAATAATAATTATTTAAAAAATTAAATAGTTTTTGCCTCGGAATTTTCAGGAAGATGGGGGACAAATGTTAGAAGCAGACCTGCATTTCCTAAAAGAAACCAAAGAAAGTAAAGAAATAATGAAGAATGACATGATTATATCACCACAAGAGATTCGGAAATTAAGACTGGGGAAATAAAGCATTAGAAAATTCAATTCCAGGCAGAACATATACAAACACATGTGAATAATAAATAATAGGAACTTAAGAAATGAGGATTTGAAAAACGAAACTTTTGGGCATTCAGAGTTTCATGATAAATGGTTTTTGCTGCTCTTACAGCACTAGAGTCTTCTTAATTTGTCTACCTCTTCTGTTTCCCAGTTTCCTTTCATAGCTATTTATTGAAAGCCTGCTAATTTTAGGCATTATGCTGCATTTTGGGAGGTACATGGATGAATAAGACACTGTCTATGGTCCTTCCCTGGCGAGTTTGCATTTTGGTAGAGTGGACATACTCCGTCATGCGTGGTTGTATGACTCAGCCACATACTGAGGTACTATGAGGGCTGAGAGGTGCAGGAAATAGAGGCTCCAGAGGTCATTTTGGATTGGGACAATCCAATTCCACCTGTAGGAGGAACTGAATGGCGTAATGCTTGTCTGAACTATAAAGAACAATCCTTCCAGAATGTGTGATTTTCTTGTGTTTTGTGTAATGTTTAAAGCAGGCGTCCCCAAACTACAGCCCGCGGGCCGCATGCGGCCCCCTGAGGCCATTTATCCGGCCCCCCGCCGCACTTCAGGAAGGGGCACCTCTTTCATTGGTGGTCAGTGAGAGGAGCACAGTATGTGGCATTCCTCCAACGGTTTGAGGGACAGTGAACTGGCCCCCTGTGTAAAAGTTTGGGGACGCCTGGTTTAAAGGGTTGGATATCAGTGGGGTGGGTTATTTAGATGGAAATAGTCTAGGAACCCTTATCTCACATTCATTATGTGGGGTAACTTGTGCAAGTGCTTGGGGGACCTGCTTGTAAATGAGCCTGGGGAACTGGTTGTGGCACTGATCCTGAGACTGGGGAGGGGGTGACATTTGGCCCACAGGGAAAGAGGTGAGACAGTTGAGTTGAGCAGTTTTGTGCCCTCCAAAGAGTAGGGGAAGCCTGCAGCGGCTGAAGAGTGAGGATTTTCAGGATCTGCCCACTGAGAGGGCAGAGGGAGGATCAAAGGTGGCCAGTGAGAAAGTACAATAAAACTCCAAGTGCTTGCTGAAGAGAGGCAGGTAATTTGATTATTTAATTCAGTGTGGTGATAAATAAGGTAATGAGGCTAGGGACAAGAAATCTAGAGGTAAGACAGATCTTCCTTGGTCACGGGCAATAGACCTGAGAGGATGAATCTGAGTGCACAGGTGGATAAAATGTTAATGTCTTTGGCACCAGGTTCTGAAGCAATAAAAGAAATCAAACGTTATTCTGGATTGCATAAATAGAGGGATGGTGAACAAGTCCAAGGCAATTAGCTCAGAGTTGTAAAAGGAAGTGGTGAGTAGTATTTGACCAAGGAAACTGGGGGAAATGTCTGCTAAGGTTTCCTCATCCCCTACGTTGCTCTTTCCATTGCTTTTGTTCACTGAATTCAACCTTGACTGAGATTCTCTGCATCTCCAGCCCTCCGCACTTGAAGATCAACATGTATTAGTAAGACTAGTTCATTCTGCTATTTTTTCTTTATTTTTTTTTTTTTTTTTTTTTTTGAGACAGAGTCTCCTTCTGTCACCCAGGCTGGAGTGCACAATCTCTTCTCACTGCAACCTCCACCTCCTAGCTTCAAGCAATTCTCCTGTCTCAGCCTCCAGAGTAGCTGGGATTACAGGTGCACACCACCACACCTGGCTAGTTTTTGTATTTTTAGTAGAGACAAGGTTTCACCATGTTGGCCAGGCTGGTCTCAAACTCCTGATCTCAGGTGATCCATCTGCCTTGGCCTCCCAAGGTGCTGGGATTACAGGCGTGAGCCACCACGTCTGGCCTCAGCTGATTCTTATAGGGATGAAGGCTTCAGTGGGAAGCCTGGATCACTGAAACCCTGCTCCAACCCTTCTAATTCCGATGCGCTGTCCTAGGAGCCAGGTACCTCATGCTATACAAGAAGCTTTCCTTTAGAACACTTTCCAATGCGATAAAATATAGATTCAAGAGACCAATGATTGATTTCTTCTTCTCAGACTGTCCTCTAAGACTACCAGGCACCAAAGACTATTTTCTCAGCAAGAAAATAGTCATCATCACCTACAACTAGGTTATTATTAGTGACCAAAAGGAAAGTTGCTATAGCTCTTAAATTCAAATAAAAACTAATGACTTCCTTCATTGAAGAATCACTCTTGTATTCAAGGTTTGTTTTTTAACTGCTTACTGGCATAACTGTTCAAGTTTCAGTTTGATACAATGAAACTCTCTTAACATTTATTCCCCAAACAATAATGATATGTAAATAGACTTGAGGTGCAGATGTGCCTGTAAGTGCATACTGTTCCCAACACCAGTCAAAAATAAATACCTCTGGATCAATCAGGTTTTAAAAAAAGAAAATGATAGGGAAAAGGGAAGTAGTTTATCTAACCTCAGCCAAACTATCGTCCACATTCCTTGTTTACACCTGATAATACATTCACAATTAAGCATTTAACTTATTCCTTTAAGGTCAGGTTGCAAAGGAGTCAGGGCGTCAGGAAAAAATTCACGTGGGAAATTTACTTTATACCTGTAGCCGGGTGTGTGTCTGGGCTGACAGCACAAGCTGTCTCAGGTGTGGTGGCCCCTAGGTGTTTGTTGGAGAGCTGAGGTTACTGGTTTAATATTAGCTTTGGGCATATTAGCATGGTGACAGGAGCCCCTAAAGCTACCCTCTCTCTAGGCAGCAAGTTTATTTTGAAGTAAATGTGTGAGGGGCATGTTTAGATAATTCTTTTAGTTGGAGTGGCAGGGAAGAGAAATGCAAAGATACTGAAATTCTAATGTTAACCAGTATCTCTAGGGAATGTGAAAAATGTCTAAGTTTCATGTCCAGAAGCCGTAGGGGATTTTAACACCAGTGAGCTCACTTTAGACTCTACTCTCCTCATTTGAAGGCCTTGGGGCACGTGTCTGGAATACAGACAGAAAGGCAGTGATATGCTTCACCCCTGAGTGGAGCCCCGAGATCTCCATTTAGAAAAACAAGCCCCAATTTAAAAAACCGAAGTCAGTCGTTGCTCACTTGCCTATTTTATTTATTTTGTACCTACCTGTGCAAAGCTAACTGCAAACATTGTGGAAGACTCTATGTAGCTGATTTTAAGGGGCCTAGGAAGACAGATGCATATATAAAAGTAATTCAAATACACCGAAAGCTATAGTATTAATGGGAGACTCATGCCTACAAATTGTGGCTTATTTATCCCTTTATTTACTCTTCATCCTATCGCACGCCAATTTTACAACAGAGCTGCTCCCAAAAATCAGGGAGTAGTTTTGTAGAGAAAGCACCATTCTCCCCAATGCACACAGTAGGGCGATGAAATAATGCAACTGGTTTTATCTGAGCAATGAAATCTTTCCCATTGATCATGATCATGTGGTATAGTTATCCCATGCGCAAATTCGCCAGTCACTGCGTCCTGCAGCTAGTCTTCAGCGGTCTTTTTGCCTGTAGAGATAAGCCTGTGGTAGTGAGGCTGTGTGAATCTTGAAAGCAGAAGTTGCCGCAGCCTTCCCGAGTTGTCTATTTCAGCCTAGAACAATTGTTATCTTAAGAAAATTCTCTGTGTATGTCCAAAGTCACTCAGGCTATTGGTTAATTTTATCTTAGCTACCAGACCCCAGAGCTTAAGCTGCCCCCTTTTTTTCTACCCTAGCAAATGGGGAATCCTTTGCCAGACATGCAGCCTTTTTTGAAATTACAAATAAGTCGATAACTATAGGACTGACCCAATTACTGGTGCGTGAACTGGGTGAGCCCAAGCCATGTCCTGTGGTAGAAACCAGGGGCTGGTGTCAGGATCTCAGGTAGAGAGGAGTTAAAAGCAACACACTCAGCTGTGTGCTGGGGTGATCGCCTGGAAGTCAGTGGGGTGGAACGGACTGGGCGAGCCTCCCTGTCAGGCCTCCAACGGCCCTTTTCAGAGTGTGAGCAGACCTTACAAAGAGGCACTGACCTCGCCTTTCAGATGACGAGCATCTAGCCATGATAACTAACCCCAAGGGGATTTCTTTACAGTGATGTATGGTAAAGGTCAGTCTGAATCAGGAGGAAGTCAGAGGCGGAGGAAGTGTTTAAGAAATGCAGTTTTATGACTTCTGAGAGCACACAATAACTCCAGTACACAAACAGTTCTGTTTGGTATCGAAAGGACCTCCTTGAATGAAACAACCAGTGATTTATAAAGAAGACACATCAGCCATCTCACATAAATAGTGTTTATAAGGATGTAGGGAAATTAGATGAAAATATTTTACTCTCTTAAATGGGGTAGATATCCCCTTAAAACATTTAAACTTGCAATTTATGCCAGTCTATGCAGTATGAATTTGTTTAAATAAAAGTAAATTTTTACCTAGATGGTTAGAAGGATCACAGATTCTAAAATAGTGAAGACTGAATGAATGAGATCTTGCTATTTTCATGTTAAGATTCTGACTAGCTATATTTAGAAAACCCCTGTAACAGATTCTACTGAATTCCTATTAATGTGGCTAGAACTGGACTGAAATTTCAAAGAAAGCATTTACCAAATCTCTTACTAGTATAAATAAGGTATATTGGAGAGAGAACCTAATGTTTCCCGATCTTTCCCAGAACCCCTTTTCATGACCCTCACTCCTCTCAAGACACACTTTAAATAAATAAATAGTTTCATAGATGTGCGAGTAAGGTACAGGATAAATAATAAAAGATGGCTCTCAGGTGCTTAGCCTGTGTGCCTGGGAAAAAAAAGTAGCAATATCTGAAATGCCATATCCTTCCTTCCTCCCTCCCCCCGTCTCGCCCCCTTTCCTTCCTTCCTTCCTTCCTTCCTTCCTTCCTTTCTTCCCCTTCCCTCTCTCTCTCTCTCTCTCTCTCTCTCTCTCTCTCTCTCTCTCTCTCTCTTTCTTTCAGATGGAGTCTTGCTCTGTCACCACTGGAGTACAACGATGCGATCTCCTGCAACTTCTGTCTCCCGGGTTCAAGCAGTCCTCCAACCTCAGCTTCCAGAGTAGCTAGGAGTACAGGCATGCACCACCATGCCTGGCTAATTTTTTTTTTCTTTCTTTTTTTTTCCTTTTCTTTCTTTCTTTTTTTTTCTTTTTCTTTTTTTGTATTTTTAGTAGAAACGGGGTTTCACCATGTGGCCCAGTCTGGTCTTGAACTCCTGGCTTCAAGTGATCCACTCGCCTAGGCCTTAAGTGTTAGGACTATAGGCATGAGCCGCCGCACCTGACCCAGAGTTAACGTTTCCAAAGCATGACTTTAATCATATCCCTCCTGCTCATAGATGTTCTGTGCTTCAAGATCCCCCACCAGAGTGAAGCCCTCAGCCAGATCTCTTCATTTCCTACCTCATCAGGCTCCTGCTCCCTTTAAGTATCCTTGACTCCAACCAAACTTGTCTATTTCCCAGTGCCCAAGCTCACTGTGGCCTTTCGCATCACAGCCCTTTTACTAATGATCTGCCTCTATTTTTGCCTGTCAAAATCTTTGCTTTCAATCCAATTCAATTTGATTTTTTTATTTAGTCATTATTCAATCTTGTTCATTCAGTAACCCTTCCATGAGTACCCACCAATTGGGAAGCTACAGGATTTGAGAAGCAGCCCCTGATTTTCCCAGGTGGAAGTAGCCTGCCCACCCTCACTAGTATGTTAGTGTTTTATACCACTCTGAGATTTATTATAGGCTGCAAGGAAGGTCCTAGCTCTGCCAGGTGCACTGTCTAAACCTCTGTTGCCCCATCTGAAAACTTGGTTCCTTTCTCATGGGATTATTGGGTTGTGGTGAGAATTACATGTGTGTAAAGTGCTTAGCATGGAGTCAGTGCCCTTTGGATTACCCATTATTATTCTTACTATTACTATTTGTTGTGTTTTTACGCCTCATTTGAATCTCATTGAGACAAGAGCTGTGACTTACACACGTCTGTATCCCCTCTGGCACCTGTCTCTCAGAGAGTGTTTGCTTTAATCATTTAAGTAGGTTTGTTTGGTTGCAAGATGAAATGATCCTCTTCCATTACCTAAAGAGATGAGTGTTGATTATAAAACACCCCTGGACTGGAACTGAGAACTCATCAGGTTCCTGAGATACCTTTTCCTCTTGCAGTATTTCAGTTCCTTTCTCTACATCTATTCTGTCCTCTCTCCCTATGAATGACTTCTGCTGGTGACTTAGAGTCAAGGTCCCGTAGACGATTTGCTAGGTCCATTGCAAAACGGATATGAAGGATCCCTTGTTCAAAAAGCAGAAAAAGGTGCCATTAAAGTTGTAATATAAAGTTGTCTTTCTTCATTCCTCTCAGTCTCTTTCTGTCTCCATCTATGTGTGTTTTTATATTTGCTATTCAATATTATCCTTCCTCGGGCCCGGAAATACTCACAGGGCTGGTGCAGACCCACACAGGTGCCTAGGCACCTGGCCCTGAGACTTGGCACTTACAGCTGGGTTTTCCTTTCTCACCAGCCACCAAACAGAAGCCATTCCCCAATAAGGGGTGAGAAGTCGAGCCAGGCATCCCTCCTTCCCTTGAGCCCACAGTTGCAGTCCAAGGCAGACAGGCAATCCCCGAGACCCAATGGAATTGCAACTTCCACGCATGGTGCACTAGGTACCTAGATCAGGGGAGAGCCAAAGACTTGTTCTGCTGAATCTCCTACCAAACGAGCCGTCATGTGGCAGCCTAGGGCAGGGACAGCAGCCACCTCACTCATGTGCAGATGCTGCAGGTCATAGCCTGACCTTCTCTGGCCTGCACCCAGCTTCCTGGGGCACACAAGGCAGCACCCCAAGGCACACAGATTGCTGGGTGGTATGGCGAGAGGCAGGGGAGGAGAAAGTAGAAAGAAAAGAGGAGGAGCAGCTCTAAGAACACAAGGCAAGAGGGGGCAGCGGGAGGCACGACTGCGGCTGCTGAGGCCCCAGTTTCTGGTGCATGTTCCTTTGTCCCATGGACTTCACTAACGAAACCCAAGTTTAAAACTAAAAGAAAGCATTCAATCCAAGCACGGGGCCCTTATTTGACCACTGGTCACATGCCCATGAAGCTGGACTTTTAAAAATGGCAGCATACACATGAAAGAGCTTATCTGTTTCAGCCTAGCTCTCTCTACTCTACGCTGCTTCTGCTGCAGCTGCTACTGCTAAAGGGTTTATTCTGTTTCCAAACAACAAATGACTGAAGAAGAAATCTGCTTGGCTCAATGATTGTTCATTAGTGTTTTTTAGTTTTTTTAATAAACCACACAGGCCATAGGTTGCTCTCCAGCCAATTGGCTGACTACTCTGGAATAGGTGTCCCTGCCTGATCCAATCACAAGAAGCCTAGAGTGCAGATTCACGTTGCGTGGCCATCTTGGTCCACTACTTTGGGAGGCTGAGGAATGGATAGCAATAACGAAGACTTTAGTATGGTTTTGCATAAATATATTTTACACAGTGATTTTGATTTTTTTCATTGTAAAAACTGAATGAGACCTCTACATAGCAATGTTTTATTGCTAAATTCATAGTTACGCTGTATATATGGAAAGGATGAAATGTTTTTGTTAAAATGAATACTTCAGTAAACATTGTATTCAGTAAGTTATACTGGCTGCCATGGATTTCGTCTGAATTCATGCGGTTTTGGATCATGTAAAATCATGGGCTTTATAGAACATACTTTAAAGACTATCTTATTCAACTCTTATCATTTGACAGCTACAGAATGTGTTAATTAGGATATAACAAATTAGGGCAAGTAAAGCATCATGTCAAAGCCAGGAAGAATAAAGGAACATCTTAATAAATAAAACTGTGGAAACAAGCAAAAAAAAAAAACACACACATTTTTCTATGTCAAAATTTAAAGAAATTAAAAATCTAACAAAAGTATCTAAAAGGTAAATAAAGAGGTTAAGATCCTTAATGTATAAAACATTCAAATAAACAAGGGAAAAAATCAATAGGAAGGTGGTCAACAGACATAAATAGACAACACACACACACACACACACACACACACACACACAAATACAAATTGCCAGTAAAATGTTCAACTTCCTTAAAAAAAGAAGTTAGAATTAATTTCTATTAAAAAGAAATTGAAATTAAAACGATAGACATAATTTTTTCCTCTGTTGGCAAAGAAGAAAAAGAGTGATAAAATCCAAATCTGATCTCTATGTCTGTATGAAACAGAATTACTCATATGTTCAAAAGGATATTTTGGAGCAGCCTTTTGAAGACCAACTTAACAATATTTATCAAAATACAAAAAATGAATGAGTTTTGACCCTAAATTTTTACTTCTAAGTTTGACGCTAAAGAAGCCCATATATATGTGAACAATGGTATATGTACACAAGGTTTCACTGCACTGTCGTTTGTAAGAGTGACAAATCTGAAAATCCAACAATCCATTAATAGAAGGAAAATTAATTCATGGTACTTTATTCCATACTATAAAATATTGTATAGTAAATACGAAGAATAAGAAAGACTGGTATGTACCATCATGGTGAGAGATCGGTTACATTGTTAAATTTAAAGAAGATTTTTTAAAAACTACATTGTAAACCCATAACATAGAAACTTTTAATATAAAACTATGTATTTGTTAAATATTATATACAACAATGTAAAATATATACTGCTGCAATTTTATAAGATAGGAATGTTAGCCATGATCGGTGGGGTGGGAGGGGAGCGGCAGGTTGTCCCTGCTCTCAAGAGCTTACAGTCTAAGAGAGAAAATGAAGCTGGCTAGGACTTCAAAGGATAAACAATATGGGACAGAGTGTGCTTAGGTACTTATTGAATGAAGCATTTCCATGCTCATAAAACCCTCAGAAGTAAATATTTTATTCCCATTTTTCAGTTGACCAAACTGAGACCTGTCTAGAAACACAAGGTGGTGCTAAGTACATGACCAATTATCTCCCCAAGTCCTTAGCCAGCCAGAACTTCACAGCTTCCACGTTGCATGCCCCCAACAGCAGCAGTCCATCACCTCCCCCAGTGCAAGAGTATCCCAGACATGTTCTAATTACAGACAGTATTTGCAGTTATCCAACATTATCTGATGGATAAAAGCACTAACAATGGAATTCCTGGGACAAAGGATAGACATGTTTAAAGGCATTTGATACATACTCATGTTTACTTATCTAATTATATTTTCTAAAACTAGTTTTTCTGTACGTTTTGCCAGCCAATATATATTTTGTCAAGTTACAATGTCTGGAGTTCCCAAAAGGCATTTTTCTAAGTGAATGCCAATTCACGTGATCACCAAATACACAAAAGCAGGAGAAATCAATCCAGGGGTGGCACAAACTAAAGAAATAGCAAAACAAGCCTGCTCTTGCAGCAAAGTAGTTAAGCTACCTTCTTAAGCTCACGCTAGCAGAGTTACTGCCACTTACTCATAAGGGTACCGGCAATAGCTGTTCACCTGGCCAACCAAGCTCTGCAAAGGAAGATCTCCGTATGTTGTTCAGAGAGGCACGTGAGCTGGTTCTTAGTGAGAAGTGTCCTTATTTCCCAGTTCGTGAGTGATGGGAAGAGTAAAGCCCAGACCCGGGACTATGGAGGAGAAGCCTCTTCTTTGTTTCACATGGTTCAAAGGGCTTACTCCTACCTGGGTGAGGTAGACAAACAGAAGAGGTTTGTAAGGAGCACTTTTATTGTTGGGCATGCCCAAGTCCCAGAAGCAACCAGTGACAGAACCAGGCCTGGAACCCAGGGCTTCCTGAAGGATCTTGTCACTGTACATGTTGAATAAAACACAAAAGAAAAAAATAAGTTCTGTGAAGTTCTGGCAGAGAGAAAATGGGAGGGAGTATAAATTTTCTCCTAATTTTTGCACATTTTTATATATAGGTATACCCCAGAGACATTGCAAGTTTGGTTCCAGACCACAACTGTAAAGTGAATATCATAATAAAGTGAATCACACACATTTTTTGGCTTCCCACTACATATAAAAGTTATGTTTACACTATACTGTAGCCTGTTAAGTATAACTTAATGATCATCTGAGCCTTCAGCAAGTGGTAATATTTTGCTGATAGAAGGTCTTGCCTTGATGTTGATGGCTGTTGACTGATCAGAGTAGTGGTTTCTAAAGGTTAGGATGGCTGTAGCAATTTCTTAAAATAATACAATGAAGTTTGCCACATCAATTGACTCTCTCTTTCACAAAATATTTCTCTGTAGAATGCGATGCGGCTTGATAGCATTTTACACATAGTAGAACTTCTGTCAGATGGGAGTCAATCCTCTCAAACCCTGTTGCTCCTTTATCAACTATAATAAGCTTATGGAATATTATACATCCTTTGTCATCATTTTAACAATGATCATAGCATCTTCACCAGGAGTAGATTCCATCTCAAGAAACCACATTTGTCAGTCACCCATAGGAAGCAATTTTTCATCTGTTTCAGTTTTACCACGAGATGGTAGCGAATCAGTCCCATCTTCAGGCTCTACTTCGAATTCTAGTTCTCTTGCTGTTTCTGCTACATCTGCACGGACTTTGTCCACTGAAGTCTTGAGTCCCTCAACATCATCTATGAGTGTTGGAATTTACTTCTCCCAACCTCCTGTTAATATGAACATTTTGTCCTTTTCCAATGAATCACAAATGTTCTTAATGGCATCTAACATGGTGAATCTTTTCCAGAGGTTTTCAATTCACTTTGCCCAGATCCATCAGAGGAATCACTATTTATGACAGCTAGAGTTTTACAAAATACGTTTATTAAATAATAAGAATTGAAAGTTGAAATGACTCCTTGATTCATGGGCTGCAGAATGGATGTTATGTTAGCAGCCATGAAAGCACTATTCATCTTGTACATCTCCATCAGCTTTCAGGTGACCAGTGCGTTGTCAATGAGCAGTAATCTTCTGAAAGAACTTTTTTTTTTTTTTAACCTGAGCAGTAGGTCTTATAGTGTGCTTAAAATATTCAGTAGACCGTGTTGTAAACAGGTATGCTGTCATCTAGGCTTTGTGGTTCCACTTCTATAGCACAGGCAGTGAAGATTTAACATAATTCTCAAGGGCCCTAGGATTTTCAGAATGATCAGTGAGTATTGGCTTCTACTTAAAGTCTCAAGCTACATTAACCCCTAAGAAGAGATCCAGCCTATCTTTTGAAACTTTGAAACTGTTTATTGACTTATCCTCTATAGTTATAGAAGGATAGCAACTTCTTCCAATAGGAGGCTGTTTTGTCACCATTGAAAATCGATTGTTGTAGCTACCTTCAGTGATCTTAGCTCTTCCGATAATTTGCAGCCGTTCCTATGTCAGCATTTGCTGCTTCTCCTTGAACCTTTGTGGTATTATGACAGCCTATTTCCTTAACCTCATGAACCAATCTCTGCTAGCTTCTAACTTTTTTTCTGCAGTTTCCTCTCCTCTCTCGGCCTTCACAGAATTGAAGAGAGCTAGGGCTTTGTTCTGGATTTGCCTTTGGCTTAAGGGAACGTTATGGCTTGTTTGATCTTCTATGTAGACCACTCAAACTTTCTTCATCTCAGCAATAGGGATGTTTTGCTTTCTTATCATTCATGTGTTCACTGGAGTAGCGCTTTTAATTTCCTTCAAGAACTTTTCCTTTGCATTCACACCTTGGCTGTTTGGCCCAAGAGGCCTAGCTTTCGGTTTATTGTGGCCTTCAACTGCCTTTCTCAGTAAGCTTCATCATTATAGCTTTGGATTTAAAGTGAAAGGCATGTTACTCTTCCTTTCACCTGAACACTTAGAGGCAATTGTGGGGTTATCAATTGGCCTCATGTCAATACTGTTGTGCTTGGGGAACAGGGAGGCCTGAGGAGACGGATGAGAGAAAGGGGAGTGGCCAGTTGGTGGAGTGGTCGGAACACACGCATTTATTGATTGAGTTCATCATCTTACATGAGCACAGTTCGTGGTGCCCCAAACCAATGATATTACTAATAACATCAAAGATCACTGATCACAGGTCACCATAACAGATGCACTAATAGTTTAAAAGTCTGAAATATTGTGAGAATTACCAAAATGTTACAGGGAGACACAAAGTGAGCACATGACGTTGAAAAACGGCACCCACAGACTTGCTTGATGCAGTTGCCACAAGTATTCAATCTGTAAAAAACACAATGTCCATAAAACGCAATAAAGCAGAGAGCAATAAAATGAGGTTTGCCCGTAATTCACCTTATTTGATTTATCCTATGATATAAGCAGACAGGTTTGATTACAGAAGCAGTTCAGAAAGTTTGTGTAATTTGTTCAAGATCCTGACTGCTGATACATGGGAGAGCCAAGACAAGAATCCAATTCTTCTGACTCCCAAGTACAGTACTGTGTTGCTATGGAGTCTGAAACTCAATAGGGTTCACACTTTTCTCAGTCCAGTCTGGCCCTCCCCTAGAATGCCTGTCTGGGGTTTTCCAGCCTCACCTAGGAATCCAGTGTGGTGAGTAGAGTACAGGGAAAGGCATCTAATGCTGTGTTAATATCCTGGATCCGCAGTCCCAAATAGCTCAGGAAACTTGCTATGGGTTTTAGTTTTGTCTTCTGCAAAATGAAGGGGGTAGGATGCACCCACTCCATCCTACAGGGATGTGCATATTGAAGCTTCTGTGGCAGAGTATGCATATCCTTTGAGGAGGTCCCTGTACTGTTCATGTAGGTGAGAGAGGCTTTCCATTTTCTGTTATCTTGACTCATCTGCGCTTAATAGTGGATACTCTCCTCAGCTCCAAGCCAGAGGGAGGGGACTGTGCCAGTCTGCGGGATCTGGGCTGCTGCTCACTTGGGAGTCCTTTTGGGCAGCCTGTTTTCACTGACTGTCCCAGGCAGGCTGCCTAGGGGCCTGTTTTGCTGAAAGAATGAGCAGTAGGGGGAAGAGCAGCTCCACAGGTGAGCAACAGAGACAGCCAGCTCAGAGCCTTTAAAATGAAAAGTGTTCTCTTGAGAGTGTGCAAAGATCTGATTTGTGAGAGATCAAAGTCAGGAAATGCATCACTCCTTCAGAATCAAAGGCTCCTTGCTCTCAGGAACAGACAGCAAAGATTCGTCTTGCAAGAAGAGCTAAGCATAACAACAGAGAGTGGCTGCCACCCTCCCCCAGGCCAGGACAGGGGCCTGGCTGTGTTTGCAAACATCTGCACCTGGGCTGCACCTGCCAGGCAAGGACTGACCTGGAAGCTGCAAAGCGCACCTGCTCTCCTGATTTCCTGTTGTTCGGTGGTGGGGATGGGTTCCACGGAACCTGGAATATCCCTCTTTTCTCCATTTGGGGATTGGCTGAGGATGTGGCAGGGCTGGGCAGCCTCCAGTTCCAGCACTTCTACTCATTTTTTTATGACCTTGGGCAAGTTCCTAGCTCAGTTAGGTTTCCTCAACAGTCTTGTTGCTTGAAATCATCTTCTTTATTCCCTCTCAGGGGTCTGGTGAGCGGTTCCATCCTGGGCTTTGGTGAGGACAATGGGTGGGACTTGCTCTGTGATCAGGAAGGAGCCATTCGTATGGCTGTTACCAGAAAGCACAGAAAAGGAGGGAGAACGCCTGAGCCTTCCACAGCGCTCGGTTCCAGCCAGACTTTTTTATTGATCAGTGAAGTTTTATTCATTCATCCATTGATGGACGCCTAGGTTATTGTAGTATACATGCACAATGGAATAGTATTCAGCCTTAAAAACAGGAAATTCTGTTATTTTCAATAACATGGATTAACCTAGAGGCCATTATATTAAGTGAACTAAGCCAAGGACAAAGAGACAAATACCACATGATCTCACACGTATGTGGAATTTTAAAAAGTCAAACTCATAGAAGTAGAGAGTAGAATGGTGCTTACCAGGAGCTGGGGTGGGGAGGTGGAGGGGAAAGGGGAGATGTTGGTTTGTGGGTATGAAGTTTCAGTTACACAGGAGATCTGGTGATTTATTTCACAGTATGTTGGCTACAGGTAAGAACAATGCATTATTTCAAACAAACTAAAACAGGATTTTAAATCTTACCATCACAAAGAAATGACATCAGGCGGATAGATCACTTGAGGTCAAAAGTTTGAGACCAGCCTGGCCAACATGGCAAAAGGCTGTCTCTACTAAAAATACAAAAATTAGCCAGGCATGTTGGCATGAGCCTTTAATCCCTGCTACTCGGGAGACTAAGGCAGAAGAATTGCTTGAACCCAGGAGATGGAGGTTTCAATGCCACTATACTCCAGCCTGCACAACAGAGGGAGAATCTGTCTCAAATAACAACAACCACAAAACAAAAACAAAGAAACAATAACTATTCAAGGTGATGGATATACTCATTAAGCTGATTTTATTATTTCACAGTGTATATACACCTATGTCCCATAAATATATGTGATTATTGCTTGTCTATTAAAAATAAATCTAAAAAGAAAATTGTGGCTAGCAAGAGTGATGGTCCTTGGCTCTCCACCCCAGTCCTACCCACAAGGGTCACTTTAGCCACATTCATTCTTCTACTACCCAAGGATGGGTGTTCTTTCTCTTCAAAGCTTCCAGGATGCCCTGGACTGCACTCTCTCAGATCTCTAAAACCTTGACCCACTGGTCGTGTTCCTCTTGCCCTCCTGGCAAGCCTTCTTTTCGGCCTGGGAGCATCTTGAACATATCCTCTTCTGTAAACGAAGCAAACTAAAACTCTTCTCCACACCCATCTTTGGCCACAACCTGATCTCTTTTCTCCCTTTCTTGTCAACTCTTGAAGGACTTGTCCATACTGTGGGCCTCCATTTCTGTATTTCACCTTCTCAAACATGTTTCAATCTGATTCCAGCCTTCACTACTCTACTGAAACTTCTCTTGACATAATCATTGGAAAATCTTAATTGCCAAGTTCAAATCTTTACCATATGGGACCTGTTGGCTGAAAGTGATATGGTGAAAATGCCATTCTACTTACCATGTTAGATGACATCAGCCTCTGTGATTCCATATACCTTTGGCCTTCCTGCTGTCTCTCTTACTATTCCTTCATCTCCTCTGTGGGACCTCTTCTATTCGCTCATAAAATGCAAGTGTTCTAGAGTTTTATCCTATGCTCTTTCATCATCTAACCTTATCCACTCTTACTGTTTCAACTCCCACATGTAAACTGACAATTTTCAAATCATTATTTCCAGTCCAAAGCTTTCCCTGAGCTTCACACTTGCATAACCAACAGTGGGCTAGATAATTTTACCTGGATGGACCATTCGGCATATCTAATGCTAAGTTCATCATCTCATCTCTGAACATTTTCTTCACTACTTCCAATCTCAGTTGCTGACATTTCTATCCATTATGTCATCTGGCCAGAAACCTGAGAACCATCTCCCTCCACCCAAATGCCATCAAACTTTAAGTGTCTCCAGTTGTACCCTAGAAAATTTTTAAAAATTTTAAAATTTTAAAATTTAAAAAATTTAAAAATTTTTAAAAATCATCTTCACCATCTTTCCTACCCCAAACTCTGGGCAAAGAGATAGAGTTCTACACAGGAGGGCTTTTGAGGCTCCACACTAAGAATATGTCATGGGCCTGAAGCTACAAAGACCGAAGTTTCCGTGTGTCTCTGGTTTAGAGCCTCTGAGCAGGGTGGACAGCAACTGGGATTCGTATAGATCCGTGAACATGGATCAGCAGCTCAGTGAGATGTCCCACACCTTTATTCCCAATGGAAACAATTGCTTCTACTTCCCAACTGTCAGGAGATGATCTGGAATAAGTCAGGAGTAGCTAAGTTGTATGGAATCACAATCAGATATTCCTAAAGACAGTGGATTCAATTGCTTCTCCAAGAAACTGCCAAGAGTTTTTACTGTTGGTAAGCCTAATCAGGGCTGAAGAGAATAAAAGGTGAATTTGTCAGCCAGATAGGAACAAGACAGACATACAGGACTCAGATTAGAGACACTGCAATGGATGTTAGCAGCTGGGAGTGATGATGGTTTGACTCCACAACTTGAAGACATATCCCTGACAGGTGTGATCCCGGAGTATGAAATAAATGTTCCCCAATCAAAGTCAGGAATCCTACAAGCACTAGCTATAGAAATTCTGAGGCCAGAGTGTCTATCCCAAGACCAGATATAGAGTCTCTAAGAGAAGGAAATGATTTTAGTACAAAGGCAAATTATCTACCTCTGTTATTTGGTTTCGGAATGCCCTGGAAAACCTTCTCCCTCTTAAGCCTATAGCTCCATTAGAATAGCCCTCTACCTTTTAGTGCGAATTGGGTTTGTTTGTTTGTTTTCCTTTCTTTAATCTTATCCCTTTCTTTTTTAAAAAACATTATTCTTCCATTTTAATAATTTCAATTTCTCTTTGGATTCAGGGGGTACATGCATAGGTTTGTTACATGTATAGGTTTTATACAGTACATTGCATGATGCTGAGGCTTGAGATATGATTGCTCCCATCACCCAAATAATTTTCCAACCTTTGACCCTTTCTCTCCCTACCCCTTCTGGTAGCCCCAGTGTCTATTTTACCATCTTTTTTGTTTGTTTGTTTTTGAGACAGAGTCTCACTCTGTTGCCCAGGCTGGAGTGCAGGGGCATGATTCAGTGGCATGATCTCAGCAACCTCAGCTTCCCAGGGTCAAGCGAGTCTCTTACCTCAGCCTCCTGAGTGTAGCTGGGACTACAGGCGCATGCCACCATGCCCTGCTAATTTTTGTATTTTTAGTGGAGACAGGGTTTTGCCATGTTGGCCAGACTGGCCTCAAACTCCTGACCTCAGGTGATCCAGCCACAAATCCACTTTAGACCTCCTAAAGTGCTTGGATTACAGGCGTGAGTCACCATGTCTGGCCTGTACCACCTTTATGTTTATGAGTACCCAATATTCAGCACTCACTTTTAAGTGAGAATATGCAGTGTTTGGTGTTCTGTTCTTATATTAGCTTGCTTAGGATAATGGCCTTAGGATAATGGCTCCATCCATGTTTCTGCAAAGGACATGTTTTTATTCTTTGTATGGCTATGTAGTATTCCCTTGTGTATATATACACCAAATTTTCTTTTCTTTTTAAAATTTATTTTATTGCATTTTGGGTTTGGGGTTACATGTGAAGAACATGCAAGATAGTTGCATAGGTACACACGTGGCAGTGTGATTTGCTGCCTTCCTCCCCATCACCTGTATCTGGCATTTCTCCCCATGCTGTCTCTCCCCAACTCCCCACCCACTGCCGTCCCTCCCCTATTTTCCCCCGACAGACCCCAGTGTGTAGTGCTCCCCTCCCTGTGTCCATGTGTTCTCATTGTTAAACACCCACCTATGAGTGAGAACATGCGGTGTTTGATTTTCTGCTCCTGTGTCAGTTTGCTGAGAATGATGGTTTCCAGGTTCATCCATGTCCCTACAAAGGACACGAACTCATCGTTTTTGATGGCTGCATAATATTCCATGGTGTGTATGTGCCACATTTTCTCTGTCCAGTCTATCATCGATGGGCATTTGGGTTGATTCCAGGTCTTTGCTATTGTAAACAGTGCTGCAATGAACATTTGTATATACACCACATTTTCTTACCCGGTCCAATGTTGATGGACATCTAGGGTGATTCCATGACTTTGCTATTGTAAATAGTGCTACAATGAACATATGAGTTCATGTGTCTTTTTGGTAGAAAAATTTATTTTCTTTTGGATATATACCCAGTAATGGGATTGCTGGGTTGAATGGTAGTCATATTTTACATCTCCAAACTGTTTTCCACAGGGGCTGACCTAATTTACATTCCCACCAACAGTGCATAAGCATTTCCTTTTCTCTGAAATCTTGCTGGCATCTTTTTTTTTTTTAACTTTTTATTAATAGCCATTCAGACTAGGGTGAGATGGTATCTCATTGTAGTTCTGATTTGCATTTCTCTGATGATTTGTGATGTGAGGCATCTTTTCATATTTATTGGCCACTTGCATGTCATCTTTTGAGAAGTGTCTGTTCATGTCCTTTGCCCATTTTTTAATGCAGTTATCTGTTTTTGGCTTGATGAATTATTTAAAAGTTTCTTATAGATTCTGGGTATTAGACCTTTGTTGGATGCATAGTTTGTGAATATTTTATCCCATTCTGCAGGTTGTCTGTCTATTCTGTTGATAGTTTCTTTGGCTGAACAGAAGCTCTTAAAATCTTTAAGCTCTTTAGGTCCCACTTGTCAATCTTTGGTTTTGTTGCAGTTGCTTTTGAGAACTCAGTCATAACTTCTTTCCCAAGCCCAATGCAAAGGCTTTCTCTTAGCAACTGTCACATGCTACTCTAATTGTTGGTTATCATTCTATCTCCTAGTTAGTAGAGCCGTTAGAGTCCTTGGGAGGCTACTAGTCATTCATCTTTGTGTCCAGAATGGTGTTTCTTAGGTTTTCTTCTAGGAATCTTGTAGTTTGACATCTTACATTTAAACCTTTAATCCAACCTGAGTTAATTTGGGAATGTATACAGTGAAAGGTAGCAGTCCAATTTCATTCTTTTGTATATGGCTAACTAGCTCGCTTGGCCCCACTGTTTATTTTTGTTGGTCTTATCCCTTTCTAAGGTATCTTACATATTGCTTTTAGAGTGGTCTTTCTAAATTATACTTCTAGGCTGGGCACGGTGGCTCACGCCTGTAATCCTAATACTTTGGGAGGCCGAGGTGGGCAGATCACCTGAGGTTTGGAGTTAGAGACCAGCCTGGCCAACATGGTGAATCCCTGTCTCTACTAAAAACACAAAAAGTAGTCAAGCATGGTGGTGGGCACCTGTAATCCCAGCTGCTTGGGAGGCTGAGGCAGGAGAATCAATTGAACCTGGGAGGCGGAGGTTGTAGTGAGCTGAGATTGTGCCATTGCATTCCAGCCTGGGTGACAGCGAGAATCTGGCTAAAAGAATTTTTCGGAAAAAGTATACATCTAGTATCATATTCTTCTCTAAGGCCTTTCACTGATTTCCTTTACCTTTCAGATGAAGTTCTAACTCAGCTAAACCTATTACATCCTTCATGATCTGACTTCTATCTTCCTCTCTAGCTTGCCTTCCATTTTCCCTTCCTCTGGAACTCTTACTCCAGCTATATTGAAACACATGCAGGTCCCTGAGAAGAACACAAATATCTGGGTTTCTATACCTTTTGCTCATGTTGTTCTCTCTTACTGGAACAAATTTTTCTTGTTAATGTCAAGAATCAGCTTTGGTATCTCTCTTTACTCTCTCAGCTGGCAAGCTCTGTGTCCTCAAAGCACCAAGGTCCCTCCTCTTCACACCTGTCACATGCTGCTCTGTGGCTTATTCTGTCTCCCAGCTAGTAGAGCCCTTGGAGTCCTTTAAAGGCTCCTAGTCATGCATCTTTGTGTCCTAGTGCTTAGGAGAATATCTATCATATAGGAGATACTCTACAAATGTCTCACAGCAAGCTTTGTTTGAGGAATGGAGAAAACAGAAAGAAACTGCATATGTGGGAGGAGAAGTCCTCATGTCAGAGGGGAGGAGAAAATGCCTTCTGAGAATGTTTTGTCTATAGTTGAGTTGGGAGTTGAACTCTAATTCAGCAATGGACAGATGCCTATATACTCCCCGGCCCCACTGGCCTCAGGTACCCTCAGTCAACTGTTTACATTGCACCAAGTTACCTCTTCATTGCCCTGCCTTCCATTTCACTTTGCACTTTTGAATGAGGGCAGCAAATTTGACCTTATGAAGCTACCTTTTAAAGTGGAACTAAAAGTGGGAGCATGCCCCTTCTTCTCTAACCAGACTTCTTTTCTGTATACCCCACCCTACCTCCTTATATACCTGCTCACCTCTCTGTGATCAAGTTTTAAAATGCATCAATAAAATGTTCCCCAAACTGAGTGAATTCTTCTGCTAATACAAAGTGGCAGCTTTTAAATAGAGGAGGCTCCAACTGTCACTTTCAATCATGGGCTCTGCTGAGGGAGACTTAGAAGGACTTAATCATCTTAAGAAAACAGAGGCCCTCTGCCGAGGAGCAACATGCCGACAGATAAAGAGGAGAGAGGACGGAAGTTGGCATACCCAGGATCCTTCCTGTGATCCATACGATGCAGTTTCAGCACTTACAGACCAGGTCCCAGACAGTGAAACCAACCACACGACAGGTCCCTTATCCTTTCCAATTAGCATCTAGCTCATGTTCTTTCCTTCTTGCTTTCTGTCTCCCTAAGTGCATCTGGCTCTTTCAAAGGAACAAGGTCTCTTGTTCCCCGCCGAACGCTCCCTCTTCACCCGAACTGGCCCCAGACCATCAAAACTTAGAATGTGACAGCTGAAGAGATCTAGTCTACACGAGGTCTAGTCTAGTATCCTCATTTTACAAGTGTGGAAGAAAGTTCAGCTCAGGAGAGCCATTTATAAATAGTCATATAAGCTAGAGTTGAACCCAGATCTACCAATTGCCAGCCCAGTTCCCTTCAGCTATATCAGTGCTTCTCAACTGGCTACATATTAGCATCATCTGGGGATCTTAAGAAGAAGAAGAAAAGTAAAATTAAAAAACTTGTTCCCAGACCCAGACCTCACCCCCAGAGTTCTGATTCCATTGATCTTTGGGAGATTTGGGCATCAGTAGATTTTAGGAACTCCCTCCCCATGTGACATTAATGTAAAGCCAGAGTTCAAAATCACGGAATGCACCCAATTTCTTTCCAGACTCTGTTCAAATTCACTGGGCATTGTATGTGGGGGTAGATGAAAATAGGAAGAAGAAAGCTGGGTTGTTGTATATTGAGAAGCAGGAAAGAACTCAGTAAGATCTTTTGACAGACCAGAGATCCCTAACGAGGGATGTTTAATTCCCTCTAAAGGAGTTTCTCGTTTCGTTTAAACCAGCACAGGGCTATCATTTTTTTGCTGGGCATGGAACTTGGCATTAGGTGTTATTAATTAGATGTTAATTAATAGGACAAAAGGACACTGGTCTTTGATTTCTGAAACAATAGATTGCACGAGAAACCTGTGCAAAATAACTTAGAATCGTTACAAGGAAACATGTGTTCTGAAGCTTGCAGACACACCAGCCCCAGGGTTGAGAACGCAGCTGGCCCAAGGGCCACGAATTATTGATTTCTTAAACCCAGGGTGTCATTCAAGGTCCTGCTCACAGTAGGCGCTCCATAAATTCTTGATGTCTGGACTGAAACTCTGAGCTTGAAGCTGAGGAAGGAACCGGCAATAAAAATGATCTAATAGGACAGTTAGGAACTGTTGTGAATTAGCCCATCTATAAGGTCAGAGGCTCCCAGAGGGCAGCTAGGCACGTCCCCCAAAGCAAACTTCCCACACCTGGCTGATCATAAGCTTCAGCTGGGGTTTTCAAAATACCATATGGATTCTTGGTCTGGCCCAGACGTACTGAGTCAGGGTTCCCAAGGGTGCTACCTGGAAATCTGCATTATTTTATAAGTGTGCTGGGAAATTCTGATCATCAGTCGGATTTGGTCATTTCTGTTTGAGGAAACTTTAAGCCTGAGCTTGAATCACCACATAGTGAAGTGACTTAATATTTGCTTGGAGTCACGCTGCCTAAACGAACCGATTTCTGTCATGATGTGAAAACTTGCTAGCTGCTCCCCCTCAGCAAGGTACCCTACCTCTCTAAGCCCATTTTGTCATTTGTAAATCTGCAAAAGGTGGCTCTAATGTGGGCAAAACACTAGCACAATGGCAGAAAGTAAGCGCTCAGTAATTGAAAGCTATTGCTATTTGAGCATTCCTTCCACGATGGAGAATGGGTCTCAGTGACCTGAGGTCTAGGGAGTCGGAAGGTGGGTCCTTTCCTCTTAAGCCCTGGTCAGTTCAAGACAGAAAACTGAATACCAGGGGAAGGGAGTGAGCGTCTTCCTGTGTAAAATGAGCCAGGTAAAGTACTGCAATCCTTGCACTCTTGGAGCTCATTGGCAATATGATCTGGCAAGACCTTGAACTTCTGGGTTTCAATATTCTTTTGCAAAATGGGGAAGATAATATCCTATGTCTTGCCATACTCACAGAATCTGGGAAGATTAAAAACACACCAAGCCACAGTTCTACCTTGTTTAAACAAATAGTTACTGAAAGCTTGTGATAAGTCAGACCCTGTGCTAAGTGGCATATATGCATTATTTCATGCATACCATGGCATAATCAGTAGGTTTCAAGTTGTACCCATTTTATAGTTAGGATAGCAAGGCTTAGAGAAGACAAGTAACTCACAGTTACTGATAGGAGGTAGAGCTGGCATTCCAAGCCAGGCCTGTAAGACTTCAGAATAGACAGACAGCCATAACCACTGCAGTGCCTCTTGTCATCACAGCCCACCAGAGTTCCAGACCCCGTCATGTTCCGTCGCTAATGCAGTCCTCCCTGTAGCCAGGAGTACTAAATGTCATTTTGTTCCATGTCCGATTCAGGCTTGAATTTAAGGGCTTAGCTTTTCTACTACCTACTGCTTTCTCCCATGGCAATACTTAAAACCCGAAAGCAGCATGTTAAAGAGAGCTTGCTACATAGGACTGTACTTTCAGGAATTCTCATCAAATCAACTTCATGAATTTAGCTTTGTACATTCATTAAAAAATAACACAGCCAGCTGTTTTGATTTGCTAAAGTGCTTAGTTATAGATGTGCCTCTATTTAGTAAAACTTGGCATATAAGACTCCATAGTGACAAAACAGATAATTTAAGGGTGAATAATCACATATTATAGAAGGATTTTCTTTAATATTCTTTTTAAGTGTTCTCTACATATATTTCTTTTTCATTAAATATTTGTCAAAGAGACTGGAGTGGAAAGAGGAAGGCAGAAAAAATTCACGTTAAAGAAAGAACGATCCAGAATGTCTCTAAATAAAAATGAGAGTCACTGGAAACGGGATCATGTTTACCCAAAGAAATCGTGTTATCTACAACTTTTCAGGAACACGACTATTGCACAAAGAGAAGTCCACCTGAAGCTTCTTGATGTTGAATCGGAGGTTACAACGTAGACTCAAAGGGCTGGATTTGTGCCTGTTAAGTGAAAAATAGCACGAGATGTGAATCAGTCGATATCCCTCTAGTGCTGAAAGCTGCCTTCTGAGTCCCGGCCTGGCTCTCCTGGTCCAGAGATCTGTTTCACGGGAACCTGAAAACCTGCCAAATCCATCACCCGTGATGAGCAGGTGAGCTTGAGGGGCCCCTGATTTATGTCAAACCATCCTAGGGGCAGAACTGCCTTACAAAAGGACTGTCAGAACTGATCAATGAATAAATGAAGTCACTGACCAGGGAACAGCTCACGCTCTTCATTTTTAAGGATTTTATAATGAGAAAATCACTAAGATCCATGTCAGGATGTGATAATATTAGCATAAAGCCCCTCCTTTGTACTGTTCTTGGGGCTCGGGAGGGGGAAGGAGAGACAGATATAAGGCAAGAGACTTTGTTTGGACTGACGGTATCTTCCAAGGCGAGTATACGGGGTGTGTACCGAGTAGGGCAGGTTTGAGATGCTGCTCAGGGACTTTCTGAAACTGTGATGCCCTGATCTGCATGGGAAAAAACAGACATGTTGCACAGACACTCATTTGTCAACTTCCTCTGTGACTGGCCTCAAAATGGCTGTGTAAATAACTCAGCCAGGGAGGATGGCAGAGCAAAGCGCTGGCAGTTATTGTGCTATGAAATATGCATTAATTGCATTAAACATTCAGTCTGAAACTCAGCGGTGAGGCCCTTTTTGTCAGTTTTTATAGTGCACAGACAGACATACCAGGATGTGGATGGCAATGGCCTTCTGTGTAGACCCTGATGCTGTAACACCCTGAGCTGCTCCTCAGATGTTCCAGGCGTGGCCTGTGGCTTCCCACTCAGCAGCACGGTGCTAATGAGGCCAGGGTCACTAGCTCTCACTCCCTGGGAGCCCCCACCTCTGCTCTGTTCCCCAGACACTGCCGACCGTGTCTTGAATCTCAGCCAGTCATCACTTGCACATGTCGCTGGTCACAGAGGGGCTGGGTGTGAAGATGGAGGGCCTGGCAGAGTCGGTCCCCACTGGTAGAAAACAGCCTTTTCTCTAACAAGGCAGTTCTCGCTTGAATTCGATTATTGCATTTGAAAACCCAAGGTGTGCTTCGTAAGAGGAAGAAATCACGTCACGGGATAAGAGCCAACTGTGCAAGGATGACTTTGAAGGGAGATAATGGAGAGAGAGAGAGAGAAAGAAGGGAGGGAGAGAGAGGGTGTTTAATATGTAGGGGGATGTGCTGGGCCCAGCGCAGTGTCTTATGCCTGTAATCCTAGCACTTTGGAGGCTGAGGCAGGAGGATCACTAGAGCCCAGGAGTTCAAAACTAACCTGGGGAACGTAGCGAGGCTCTGTCTCTACATAAAATCTTTTTTAATTAGCTGGGCATGATGGTACATGCCGGTAGTCCCAGCTACTGAGGAGGTTGAGGCAAGAGTATTGCTTGAACCTAAGGGTTTGAGGCTACAGTGAACTTTGATGGCGCCACTGCACTCCAGCCTGGATGACAGAATGAGACTATCTCAAAAAAAAAATTAAAATAAAATTAAAATAAATGTGCATATGTGCTGGAAGCGTTGAGCATTAAGATGTGGAGTGCCTTTGATCTTTCTATTTCCACCAAGTTCAACACAAGAGTCTCACTCTGATATTCAAGGTCGTCTTCAGTGACTCCCAGCCTAACTTTCCTAGGCTTGTGTCCATGGTTTCCCTGCCCTGAGCCATACTGTAGCCAAACTGGATGACATGTTTCCTGAATTTGCTTTTCTATCTTTCTGCCTTTGATTACACCATTCCTGCCGTAGAGAGACAAGTCATCCTGGTTGCTGAGGACAGTTCTGGTTTTAGCACAGAAAGTGGAACACCTCAAGGAGCACTTCAGTGCTAAGCACTCCAGGTCAGTTGGTCACCTTCCTGTTCCCTCTGCTTGAGTGGATGGCCTCTCTTTCTACCTCTGTGCCTGCGTAAATCCTTCAAAGTGCATTCTTCTCCATCACTCATTTTATAATATTTCCACACCGATTTCTCTCCATCCACAAGCTTCTAATAAACATCCTTCATTTATGCTTCTCTCTCTATCCCAGCCTTCATTCAGCCAACATTTATGGAGAACGCATAGATACCACGTCTTCTGCCAGGTACCCTGCCTGCAGGGAACTCACAGTCTATGAAGAAACACGGTAATTCCGTACTTGTCATACAGTGGAATAAATCTTTAAAAGAGTTATCTGCAAATTAAGAGGAAAGTGAAAACTGTCAAAGATAGATCAGAGATTTAGGACTTCATGAGTGAACACATAATCAGAGCTAGCCAATCAGAGCAGTCCAGGACCCCCTCACCACGCTGACTGACTCACCAGCCAGCACTGTAGCATGATTTATTGGGTAAACATCATCCCCAGTTTCCAGAAAAATTGCTAAAAAGTGATGTAAAATTCTAAAAATTCTGCAAATTCCTTGTAGATCTGAAGTCTTTATTATTTATATCTTGTCACTAGCATCATCAACACTGTAACTGGAAATTCTTTTGAATTCACTCATAGTTCTATTTGGGAAGAAAAAAATCCATGCTTTTTCTTAGTGCAACAATAATACACGGTAATTTTGGAAAATTTAGGATATTATATATGTTTATGGGTGTTTTCGTGTGTATGTACTGTAACATCACCCAGGGATTACCACTGTTCACATTTTGGTGTATAATCTTCCAGACTTTATGTGGAAATGAAGATATAGATTTTAAACAAAATGAGATTTTACTAGACATACTGTTTTATAACCCAATATTAACAACAGACATCTCCACACATTTGCGTGTGTGAACACAAACATCTGCCACATCATTTAAAATAACTGCATATACTTTATCTTATGGGTGTTTTTCATTTATTTAGCCATTATTGAACAAGTAGATCAAGTCTCATATTTTACAATTACAAATAAGATAGCAATATACATCCTTAAAAATACATACAGTATTTGAAAGTCCTTTGTAAACTGTAAAGTGTTCCAAGCAATAAGTTCATCATGCTAATTTCTCTCTGGAATCCCATCTGAGTCTGCCTGGGGACTGTTGGAGTCAGGAGTCTCTCTAGTTTGTTTTTGAGCTAGGCTAGGAACTGAATCTCCTCAGTTGCTTCCTCTCATGATTTTCTGAATGGGCATGACTCTCCATTTTCCTGAGAAAATGTCCTTGTCAAAACATATTTGTCCTAAGGATGTTAGAGATGGGGGTAACATACCTACCAACCCTCTGTTATGAGAAATCCCTATCTTGAGGTCACCAGGCTAGTAGTCTTTTCACAAAATACAGGCTGGAAAAGTGCATTCCTCCTTCCACCCGCCCAGCACCCTCAGCAGATCCTCACGGACTGAGAAAACCCTGCAGGTATAAGCCCAGCAATTTAGCTCGGCTTGGAAGGGCCCCACAAACTGGTTAGTAAACAAAAGTGATTTTCCTTAATCAGGGCTGGTCACACATGAGAGCCCTAACTGTCCGAGTTCCACCTGCTACTTCCTAATCCTCCTCATCCCCCTTGCCCCACCCTCTAGGGACCTTGGCCTGGCCCTTCCCAACTCCCCGTTCCCCACCTGTTGCTGTGATTTCTTTGGTAGTGGGCAGGGGAAAGAGCCTCCCTGAAACCAAATATTGGCCAGGGACAGAGCCAGCCTCCCTCCCTCCTTGCCCTGGGAAAGCTGGCTCTGCACTGGGAAGTCCTCGCTAACTGGAATTACCTGGGGCACCTTTCCAGGCACCACTTTATAGCCATAACTAAGAGTCCTCTTCCCAGCACCATCTAAAGGAAGAAGACCCTGACTTACAGAGAGCAGCCCAGTTTCAGCCTTGAAGCATGCAGGGTTGCTGCATGTTAGATTTTGCATGCATTGCCCTGGCTTTTCCTTCCCAGCAGTCCAGTCTGCTTACTATTCCCTGTATACACCCTACTTATTCCTGTTTCATGTCTCTGCTGATGCTGGTCCCTTGCCTCAAATACACTCTGATATTTATAAATCTTTCTTCACTTAGCATTTCAAAAGGCCTTTCTGCCTATGATCTCATCCATTTGGATCATATCATGATCCTCACAGCAACCTGGGGAGCTTTTGTTATTACTATTATTTAAATTATCATTTCCTGTTACATTTGAGGAACTGAGGCCCAGAGAGGCTCAATAACTCGTTCAAAGTCACATCAGTAGTTACAGAAAGAGCAGGAATTAGACCAAGGACTCTGTGTCTCCAATCCTGCTGTTTCTTCACCACCACCCAGTGTGTCCCTATCATCCCTAAAACACCTGGCTAGGTGCCTGCGCCCATCTCAACCCCTGTGGTTGTTTTTGCCTGCACCTGTCCAGCATGTCCATCCCTGCTGGGTTATACTACTTCAATTTTTCCTCGAGGAGCCATCCCCTTGCCCTCAGGCCATGTGATTTTGGCGAACTGACCTCATCACTCAGCTTCGTGCATGAACACATAATAAGAGCTAGCCAATCAGAGCAGTCCAGGGCTCCCTGGCCATACTGATTGGCTCAGAGAAGAACACGTGACCAGCCAGCACAGTGAGGTGCAATTGCAGGTCCTTTTGCTAGACTTGTCTGGAAAGAGACTCTTTCTGTTGCAATTTCTAAACCTGCAGAATGTAAGCATGGAGTTTCCGGGCCACCACATGGAGACACCATTCTGAGAATGAAGCTGACAAGGAGTAAAGCAAAGAGGATGCGAGAGAACCAAATCCTGAAGACGCTGCTCAGTTCATTGGATGCCGCATTGCCTGAAGCCAATTTGAGCCAGTTCCCAATTTGAGCTGAATTTCTGTCACATGCTTCAAAAAAACAGAGCCTTAACTAATTCACCCCACCCCCTCCTTTTGGAAATTCTTTTATTTCTTGCTTCTTCATCTTCTCCTTGTATGGTCTACCTACCTGTTGCCCTGGATTAAAATGTTGTCAACATTACACGCTTGAGTCTTTTTCCTGCTTTGTTATAACCCTTTTGAGGACAGGAACTGTGCTAATTCTCTTCCTCTCTTTTATTTGTGCAGTGAAAGGAGCACAGACTTTGGAATCAGAACACCTGTAAGTCCTGCCTCTATCACAAGATGAACGGCCTTGAATGGATAACTTCAATTTCTTTTTAAAAACCATTTTTTAAAAATCTGTTAAGGTAAGAATTTAGGCTGGGTACAGTGGCTCATGCCTGTACCTAGCACTTTGGGAGGATCACCTGAAGTTAGGAGTTCAAGACCAGCCTAGTCAACATGACAAAACCCCCTCTCTACTAAAAATACAAAAATAGCCAGACTTGGTGGTATGTGCCTGTAGTCCCAGCTGCTCAGGAGGCTGAGGCAGGAGAACTACTTGAATGTGGGAAGCGAAGGTTGCAGTGAGCCAGGATTGTGCCACTGTACTCCAGCCTGGGTGACAAAGCAAGACTGTTTCAACAACAACTTAAGACTTTGAGCAAAAAAACCTACATTGCACATTTGTTAGGACTATCAAATAAGGTAGCATATATGAAAGTCCTTTTCCAACCGTTAAAATGCTAGTTATTCCCATGTAAGGGATTACTTAAAACAGTGTCTGGCATTTATTAAGCACCCTAACAGTGTCTGTTAAATTGAAAACAAGTAAGAATAATTGTTAAGTTCAGCTTTTGTGTGTTGCCATACACTGCTTAAATCCTTTGCTTTAAGAGCAGGTTTTTGGCAAATTGGGAACAAGCATTTAGATGCCTCAGTGTTTTTTATTTTTATTTTTATTTTTGCAAATTTGTGCCTAGAGTTCGTCATTGGCACTTCCATTTTCAATGAGACCACACACAATGCTGGCTTGAGCACCACCTTGCAGGAGCTGGTTTTGGAGAAGAGTTAGACTAGGGAGTGTCTACCATCTTAGGCTGTAATTGCTCACTCCAGCCTCCTAGTTTCAACCATTTACCAGCCCTTCCCAACAATAAAAAAGTACAAACAGAGAAATAAGATCAGCTTAGGACAGTGCCCTCTGGAAGACACCCATGCATTTCTGTCACCTTTTTGTGGGCCTTCGTTGGCAGTCACAAAAGCTTTTACGTGCACATTTGGGGAATGTGTGATGGCCTTAGCTCCTTGTTGGTTCCAGCTGAGAAAGAACTCCTGAGTTGGAAACTGAGGTCGGGGTAGTTCAAAGGCAAGCTTCTGGTAGCCTTGCCCTCTTTAGATTCCTGACCACTCACCCATCGACCCAGGTGAACTTCACTCAGAGAATTTTAAAATGCCCCAAGGAAATAGTTGTTGCTAAATTATTCTGTGTGGAGGATCAGAAGTCAATGTCTAAACTTGCCATCATGGTTCATGAACTTCCTTATTTTTTCTAAATGCTACTAATTTTTGAGCACTTATCTGTGCCAAACCCCATAAGTGAGCACTTAACATGTTTTTATCTGTTTAATTCTCAACTTGGAGGTTCCATTATTTTGTTACCAGAAAGGGGTCCTGCTCCAGACCCCAAGAGAGGGTTCTTGGATCTCATGCTAGAAAGAATTTGGGATAAGTCCATAAAGTGAAAGCAAGTTTATTAAGAAAGCAAAGGAATACAAGAATGGCTACTCCATAGCTCCCTTGGGGCTGCTGGTTGGCTATTTTTATGGTTATTTCTTGATCATATGCTAAATAAAAGGTGAATTATTCATGAGTTTTCTGGGAAAGGGGCAGGGATTTCCCAGAACTGAGGGTTCCTCTTTCTTTTAGATCATATAGGATAACTTCCAGATGTTGCCATGGCACTTGTAAATGGTCCTGGTGCTGGTGAGAGTGTCTTTTAGCATGCTAATGTATTATCATTAGCATCTAATGAGCAGTGAGGATAACCAGAGGTTACATCTTGGTTTCGGCAGGTTTGGGCCTGCTTCTCTGCTGCATCCTGCTTTATCAACGGAAGTCTTTGTGACCTGTTATCTTGTGCCGGTCTCCCATTGTATCCTGTGACTAAGAAAGTCTAATCTCCTGGGAATGCATCCCAGCAGGTCTCAGCCTCATTTTACCCAGAGCTGATTCAAGATGGAGTCGCTCTGGTTTGAATGCCTCTGACAATTTCCCTGTTATAGAGAGGCTTAAATAACTCATAGAAGGTCTTAAATAACTCATTGAAGCCACAGAAAGTCTTCTATTTAAGCCCCATAGAAGCCTCTTCTATGAGGCTTAAAAAAAAAAAAAAAACCCTCAGGTTTTTAAAATTCTAGTGTCCAAGCACTTCCCATCTAGTATACCTGTCTATTATGAGATTCCATGATGTCCACACCCCCTTTTAAACAGCATTTTTTTGAATTATGTCTAATATCGCATACATGTACATTTATATTATACAATATCATAATTTATCAAGATTAGGGATTGAATTCTCTTTTCCTCTGCATTTCTATCAGTGAGAAGCATAGAGGGAAGCAGCACACAATGGTAGTTGGGTGGATGGATGGAGGAATGAGAAATATGCAAGAGGGTCTCTAGCCTCAAAGACTTTACAATCTAGCAGCAGAGACAAAGCATAAGTATATGGAAAACTAAAAATTTTAATAAGAAAGTACCTAATACAACCACAATTATTTGTGAATAATCATGGGGATTAATAAACTTTTTGTCGTTCTCTAAGAGTTCACACCAGTGTATCTGCTTGGTGGTCGCTATCTGAATTTTTAGTACTGATTCCCTATTTCATTCTTTTTCTGTGATGAGGAACACAGTGGCCTCAGTTCCATCCAAAGTCCGCACCCCACACCCTTAGCAGGGAAGATGCTGAGTAAGCCTTGGTTTATGAAGATTGATGATCACTCTCAGATTACTCTCAGTTGGTGTGGGGCCCTGAGCTTCCTCAATTTTCATTTAATTAGCTTCCCCCTTTCTTCAGCCTCTCTCAGGGAAAGATAGCTCTTGTTGCCTCTAAGAAATGTTTTGCCAGTCCCCACCCTTTGGAAGTCACCTTATGGAATGTGGAGGCCCTGGTCAGAGAGGAAGTAATTCTTCCTCTGTCTCAGTCTGACTCCCCTCTACCCTCCCACTTCCTCCTCCCCAAGCTCAATTCAAGGTCATCTCCAGTTGTCTTGGCTTTATCCTACCTGAGACGGTCCTCAGGCTCCCAGATGTCATAAATAATACTTATATCACCTCTTTTATTGTATAAGCACACCTGAACTTCTCCTCACTCCCCACCCTCCCTGAACTATCGTTGATTCTCTGATCTTTCAGTTCCCACAACTGGGAACAGTCCAGGAAGTACTTCTTAATATGCCCCGATCAATTTGCTTTTACCTCTCCAGGTAGGCAGCAAGTAGGAAGAAATAGCCAAATTGCCTTTGTTTCCAGGATTTTCTAGAAAATTGGCAAGTTGCTCGACCTAATAAATAAAAGTTGCCTCACTGTGGTAATACCTTTTCCTGGGATAAGTATCCCAACTTCTTACATTCAACTCCCCCACACTTACCATCTTGTTTCCCCTCTCTCTTGTTCTTAAAAGGATGTATCTATGATATGAAAGTCTGTTGATTCCAGATTCAGCCCCAAGTGTAACCGTGAAGCAAGTAGAGTTTTCTTGGCAGCTCCTTGCCTGTCCTGAAGTCCCCCATTCCACACACTCGATGACCCAGGTACCATACGACAGTCAGCACCTACTCTGTATAAGCCTTCCCAGTCTGTTAGTAGGAAAACAGAGTTTCAGAAGCTGGGGATTTCCCCAGGACTATAGTCTACTTTCCCTCTAACAATACTTTGCTTCATGTTGGGGGAGAGAGAAGGAGAGAAAGGGCAGCTGGAGAAAGGGGATATGAGTGGGTTGCATCACCTTGCAGGTGAATCCAAGTAGCATAATTCTTTACAGAAATGTTACTCTATCTGGCCGGGCGAGGTGGCTCACACCTGTAATCCCAGCACTTCGGGAGGCCAAGGTGGGCGGATCACCTGAGGTCGGAAGTTCCAGACTAGCCTGACCAACATGGAGAAACCCCATCTCTACTAAAAATACAAAATTAGTCGGGCATAGTGGCACGCGCCTGTAATCCCACCTACTTGGGAGTCTGAGGCAGGAGAATGGCTTGAACCCAGGAGGCAGAGGTTGCGGTGAGCCGAGATCATGTCATTGCACTCCAGCCTGGGCAATAAGAGCAAAACTCCATCTCAAAAAAAAAAAAGAAAGAAAGAAAGTAAGAATAAGAATAGGAGGAGGAGGAGGAGGAGGAGGAAGGGGGGAGGAGGGGGGGAGGAGGAGGGGGGAGGAGGCAGAGGAGGAGGGGGGAGGGGGAGGAGGAGGAGGGAGGAGGGGGAGGAGGAGGAGGGGGGAGGGAGAGGAGGAGGAGGGGGGAGGGGGAGGAGGAGGAGGAGAAGAAGAAGAAGAAGAAAGAAGAAAGAAGAAAGAAGAAGAAGAAGAAAGAAGAAGAAGAAACAACGTTACTCTGTGTGTTGAAAATTCCATTTTGAATGTTCACCTCTTCTGGGTTCCTGAAAGCAGTCAGAGGCAGGATCCCCCACTAAGCAGAAGCTCTTCTCCTCCCTCTTTCTGGATGTTAGAGGCAGAGCTGGGTCAACCCTGGCACAGGTGCCTGGACGCTGGTTGGAAGGGAGGAATGAGCAAGCTCTGGGTGTGGCCCAGAGGCCCCTTCTCCTTAGTCTCCTTTTAAGCTTCAGTACTTCCAAAGCACCACCTCTGCTCCACCCCACCCCACGCCCCTCCTCAGCCTTTAGGGCTAACTCTAATGGTGCTTTCAAGGACCTCCACCTGGCTGAAAGGGTGTGAACAATAAAACTCATGAATAATCCATGTTTTGTTTAGCATATACTCAAGAGCGCTACCCCTGGCATTGCTAAGAAGCCATTTTCTGACTCTTAGGTCTTCTCCCCACAGGGGATTTCAAGGTGTGGGTTCTCACACTGGGCCATGTGAGATTCAATCCAATTCCATTCTATTAAACTCAGGAAAGTATTCACTGGGCACATCTAGTGATGGGTGATGTCAGGCAGGCTCTAACTTCTCAGAGCTTTGGTTTCCGTATTGGTAAACTGCCGAGTACATCAGAGGCACTAATTCCTGTGTGTAGGAGAATTGTTTGAGAGCCACTGAAAAGCAGATTTCAGGCCTTGATCCCAGGATTCTGTTGCCATAGCTCTGCCGTAAGACCTAGGACTCTGCATTTTAAACCGATCTCTCAATCATTTTACTATAAATCTGGGGAACACCTTTGAAGAACGCATCTAGGGATCAATGTACACCCACTGACATACACTCACTGTATGGTCCAAGGACAGGAATGCAGTCTCGTGGAGTGTGGTTACTGTTAGAGCTTTCCAAACAGTCCCCCTTTCTCTGCTCCAGCTCCGCGTTTCTAAGCACCCATCCTGCAAGAAATCTCCGGGCATGGCCCCCGGTGTCTCACCCCTGCATAGCCCACCATACACAAGCTGGGTTTGTGCTCAGTGCTTCACATTCCTTTGCACTGGTTTGAATGGCTCATATTTGTCCACTGCTTTAAAAGACCTTTGGATGGTTCGGCCTGTGTATTTATCATGTCTCTCTAACTGGCAGCAAGGTCCTTGGGGGCATCTACTTCTTCTCTTTTGTTTCTTCCCACTGCGCTCAGAACAATGCTCAAGAAATGTCAGGCCTCCATGTGCAAGCCCAGACCCAAGAAGTCTAGAGTCCTGCCTGCCTCGGCTGATGCCCCACAACCTGCGTTTGCCATTATCCCTGATTGCCCAGCTGAGCTTCCCCTGGACATTAAGCGTCTCAACCCACCCTGCCATCTTAACTGTTATGATGACTTGAATACTCCTCACCCCACTAGAGCTAGCCCTGAAGGCTGAGGAGGGGCGTGGGGTGGGGTGGAGCAGAGGTGGTCCTTTGGAAGTACTGAAGCTTAAAAGGAGACTAAAGTAAAGGGGCCTTTGGGCCACACACACAGCTTGGTCATTCCTCCCTTCCAACTGTTCTTACAGTAATGTAAATACTCATCACCCCACCCTGCCATCTTAACCATTCTTGCTCTGTGAATATCCCTCCGCCCCACACTGCCATCTTAGCTACTCTTATGCTTTACCCGACCTGCCATTGTAACTGAACTTACGGTAATGTGTACTCCTTGCCCCTACCCCCACCACTGTAACTGATCTTACTCTGTAACTTTCCACTGCCCGCCCCAAGCCCATAAAACAGACTCCTATCCCACCGCCCTTCGCTGACGCCCTTTTTGGCCTCAGCCCACCTGCACCCAGGTGAATAAACAGCCATGTTGCTCACACAAAGCCTGTTTGGGGGGTCTCTTCATTCCAAGTGCGCCTTTTAACAAGAAAGATATTCTCTGTTCGTTTGTCTGCTGACCGACAGACACTCTTACTTCTACCTAGCAAGCCATTTTCCTGATGTCAGGCAAAGCAGTAGACTTTTCTGGAAAGGAGGAAGGAAACGAAGGAGGAAGCAGAGAACCGGTGCTGCACAGCCTCCCAAATCACTCCAAATTGCAGCACTGCATCGGTTAGTTACCAGTCTGGGGGACTCTCCCTGTAATATTGTCACCAAGTTGACTGACTGGCCAAACGGAGTTTCTGCCTTGCTTTCCTAGAGGGAGGAGTAGGGTGGTCTGATGACCTCATTCTCCTTTGAAGAGGATACTATCTACCCTGGTCCTTTAGACCTCGGGCTTTAAAGTCAAGCAGATATAAATTCCGAGCGCGACTCTGCTTGTCACTAGCTGCCTTACTTTGCATAAATTTCTTAATATCTGCAAGCCTCAGTTTTCTCAGCTGGGAAATAGGGATAAGAATACAGTATCACATACTTTTGTTGCGGAAGATTAAATAAAATAATGCAATTGAAACAGTTGCACAGTGGCTTGCACAAAGTGGGCACTCAAAAATGTCAGCCATTGAAGGAGCCATGAAGGACTTTCTGCTTTTGTGAAAGTCCGTCATGCCTGGCTGTTGTCTTCTTTATTACCCTGCTAACTCCTCCTTGGTTGTTTTATTTTTCCCTCTGTCTCTTGGAGGGCATCATCAGAACAGAAAGAGAGAATGTGAGAGGAGTCCCTCATCCCTCCTGGAAGGGGCCCCACTCCAAGAGCGGCCCATTTTCCTTTCTTACAAACTGAGCCTTCAAGCTCCAGGGAACAGGCCATCTTCCCTCCCCTTTCTTTGGTCAGCCTGTCCAGTGGAAGCCTCCCTGGCTCAGGGCCGCCCCAAAGGCACCCTATCTTCTGCTCCTCTGAACCAATCTAAAACTGGCGATCTCAGCTTTAATTGAAAATCCCCAATCAGGACAGCACAAAGAGATTCTCTTTTTAATGTAAACCTCCAAATGCAAATACTTGAGCGGATATGCTGTCCTCTTATCTTCTTGCTTTTCTTTTCTATCTGAAGCAAACTCCTCCTGTGAGACCTTGGGGTCCCCGTAAAGAGGACTTTGCAATCGTACATCATGCATTTGTGCAAAGGGACTCCTTAGTGGGTTGGTAAGTGCCCTTAAAACAGATTTTATAAGTATTTCAGGCAAGATTTTCTATTCGATTCCATATTTTAGAAACTTCTGCTGCTATCTGGGTAGCCAGATTTTCAAGGATACTTCCTTTTAGTTGAAATCAGCCTCAGAGAAGTGTGTGGGTCTCCAAAGTCTCTTCTAAACTGTATGGTTGACCTAGGAGCCTACAGTAAATTACTTTATGTTATAATGATTGAAAAGATCCGGGAAACAAAATAGCCCTAGGAAATTGTGTTTTCTTCTAGTATTTGGCTAGTGGAGATGTTAATCTGGGAGGTGGCTGGGTGCTGAAAGCATGCACAGTTAGGACTCTTTCCTCCATCAGAGGAGTGAGGAAGTAAGCTTATCAGGACTCAAGTCTTTATGGAAATGAATCTTCCATAAGGAGGAGGCACTGACTTTCTGGCTGGAGAGCTTTCCTGAAGGGGCAGGAAGGCTCAAGGACAAGCCACGCAGAAGAGGCCTGGGCATTTGCAGAAGCCTAGCTTGCACTTTCTCTGAGCCTCTAGCGTTAGCGGTGGTGAATCCACACGGGAATGCAGCAACCTCCATTATTGAATTCTCAGAAGAAAGAATTCGACTGAAGGGCACAAGGCAGAAGAGACTGAGACAAGTCTTAGGGCAGGAGTGGAAGTTCATTGAAAACTTTAGAGGCCGAGCGCAGTGGCTCACGCTTGTAATCCTAGCACTTTGGGAGGCCAAGGCAGCTGGATGACTTGAGGCCAGGAGTTCAAGACCAGTCTGGCTAACATGGTGAAACTCTGTCTCTACTAAAAAATACAAAAATTAGCTGGTCATGGTGGCACATCCCTGTAATCCCAGGTACCCGGGAGGCTGAGGCATGAGAATCGCTTGAACCCAGGAGGTGAAGGTTGCAGTGAGTTGGTATCGCATCACTGCACTCTAGCCTGGGAGGGAGATTCTGTCTTAAAAAAAAAATAAAAAAATATTTTGGAGCAGGAATAAAAGTAAAGTACACTTTGGGAGAGGGCCAGGTGGGCAATTTGAGAGATTCGAGTGCATGGTTTGGCCTTTGACTTGGGGTATTATCCATCGGCATACTTCTGGGGTTGCCTGACTTCTCCCCTAATTCTTCCCTTGTGGTGGGCTGTCCACATGCACAGTGGCCTGCTGGCACTTGGGAGGGGCCATGTGCGCAGTGTGTTTATGGAGTTGTATGTGTGCTCACTTGTTATTCCCTTACCAGTCCAATGTCCCTAGAAGTCCATATGCCAATTAAACTCTGCTATTTTGCCTCTTAATGCGCATGCTTGAGCCAACTCACCGAACTCTTGAGACCTTTTCAGGAAGCTGCTGATCACCAGTTTCAGGTATTTCTATCTTTTGGGAGACTTTCCCTGGCTCTGGCTGTGACCAGTTATTATTTTAGAGAGATAGTATAACAACTGCCTGACCATCACCTGATGTTCACCTCACATTCCTGGTGGGGGTGGGGCTCTCGCCTGCCCGGCTCATGTCTGCCTGACTACCTACTGTAACACTAGTTCCTGGGCCAGTCTTGGAACACACCAGACTAAGGGCTTAACGAGGACAGTACATATCCTCAACGAGGATATGGCACCTAAGGCAAACAAGAAAAAAACTCCCAGTCTGTCATTCAAGGCTAGATTATATCCCCCGTCTCTCTCTGGTCTCTATCCTCCCTTCCCTCTTGCCTTCCTTCAATCTGTTCTCAGCAGCCAGAGAAGCTAAGAGTGCCACCTGGCTGCCCTCTTCCCCCCTACGTCCTCCTGAGCCCCCGGCCTCCTTTCTGACTGACTCATATTCATCCTTCAGCTCTCAGCTTAGACTCACATTTGAGAAGCGTTCATTGACCACGCCATCCCATGATGAGCTATGGCTCGCCCTGTGTGCCCAGAATCCCAATGGTCCATTTCTTGTCTGCCCACTCCCTCCAGTTTGGACTACAAGCACCTTAAAGGTGGGAACTTTGTTTTGTCAGGATGTATTCCTAGCACCCAACACCCAAGATTCAGTGATTGGCAAGAAACAGAGCAGCTGTAATTGAATCTCTTATTCAGAAAAAGGAAGAACAGAAAACAGCATTCCGCTGAGCCACAGCAGGAATGGAGACGACCCTGCCTGGCTGAACAAAGGACTCAGCAGCGTCTGGCAGCCCCAGGTCCTGCTCTTTGGAGAATCGCTGTTGTCCATGCCTTTCAAAGCCAAATCAGAGAAGGACATTGAGAAAAATACATTTTTCGAGGGAGGGCTATGGAAATTGAGTAGCCCACTTTCTATTGGCATAATTTGGGATCTGGTTATTGCCTTACGTGTTAAATCGTCAATAATATATTCCTCTTAAAAACTAGGTTAGCTTTCTGATCTGTTTGTGCCCAGTCAATTCCATGGGGGCAAATATCTTGTCTAGACACAGTCCTTGAGTCAGAATTCCTGCCCCCAATCTGGCCTCTGGGTTCCGTCCCTCACCCCAGCCTTCAGTTCAATGGCTTCTGCCTTGAGGCAACTTGAAACAATAGCTCAGTGGGGCAGCACCACTCATAATCTGATTTTTCCCAGCCAGCATCTTCACAATAAGCATGAGTGTCTCCTTTGTCTAACTGAGAATGCTTAACAGGAGGTGCTAGGAGAGGCTGGGATCGGGATTATAGTTTGCTTCAATCTTATCTTCTGCTCAATCTCCTGCCTCTGCCTCTGCTCCCACTGACTTTATCTAAGAGTAGAGAATTCCGCTTTTTCAACCCTGAAAGGCGTCAAGCTACTGGACTCTTAGTCAATCAGTTTAGATCTCAGAGCACAGACAGAAAGCACCTTCCTTAGCAAAGCTATCCTTTTTTTCCTTCTGTTTTCAGAGGTCACCTTTAGTCTGTGCTTATCTCACACATGTATAACCTGACTGAAGACTGCAAGAAATAAGAGTGCCAATATTCTGAATTTCCTCCCACCATTTCTCCTAACACTACAGTCTCTCTAATCCCATGGCTGATATCCTGGGGTTCAGCAGGTAACAATTTATATATTTTCCCTCCACGTGACAAGAGTCACCGGCTTCCCCACTAGGATGCTGGGATCCTCTCTGCTGCCCACCTTAACCTTTTCCATGCAGTCTAACTTCAGGGTCTGTTTCTTGCAACAGCCAGTCCCGGTACAAACTCTGTGTCATCTGGATGATTTTGAATTAGGGCAACACGTACCCATATGAAGGAGGGTAGATTCCCTGAACAATGCTAATTTGGTTTTGTTTAGTTAGAAAGGAGGAATTATTAAGGGAACGAATGCTAGATAGGCAGCCAGTGGTATTCTGCAGCACGTTATTCAACATTCATATGTTCAACAAGCATTTATTGAGCATCTACTGCGTTTCAGGTATGAAGGAGGCAGGAAAACCAAAAAGGTAGGTTCCACCTCCTAAGAAGCTCACAGGCAGATGACAGTGCAGACAGTGATGCCCAGTGTGAGAACAGCACGGTAGAGGCACAGAGAGTGTGGGGGGATTTCAGAATCAGAGCAGCAGACCTGAAATGGGAGGTCTAGGAAGAGTCAAATTCTTCCCCTTACCCAATGTGCATTCCATGAAACCCAGGTTCCATCTGATTCGTTCACTGCTATATTCCTAATGTCTTCAACGGTGCCTGCCACGTAGTAGGCACTCAATAAATATGTGTTAAACAGATGACAGTCACACTTGAGATGAATCTTGAAAGAGGAGTAAGAATTATTACA
Organism: Saimiri boliviensis; assembly: GCF_048565385.1. Taxonomy (NCBI): domain Eukaryota; kingdom Metazoa; phylum Chordata; class Mammalia; order Primates; family Cebidae; genus Saimiri; species Saimiri boliviensis. The sequence continues at coordinate 65,534,707 of NC_133462.1, forward strand.
GGGAAGAAGGCCTAGAAGTCAGCCTTAGATAAGAATCATTTATACACCACAGTGACAGCATTATAATATTCTGTGGTTTTCTGTGTACTTAGTGTTACCAATGAGCTCTATACCTTCAAATAATTTCTTATTGCCCATTTACATCTTTTTCATTCTGACTAGATTACTCTCTTGAGTATTTTTTATAGGACAACTCTGGTGTTGATGAAATCCCACAGTTTTTGTTTGTCTGGAGAAGTCTGTATTTCTCCTTCATATTTGAAAGATATTTTACCCTGTTCAAGGGTAAAAGTTTTTTCCCTTCAGCTCTTTAAAGAAGTCATGCAATTCTCTCCTAGATTGTAAGGTTTCCACTGAAAAGTCTGCTGCTCCATTGTATGTTATTTGTTTCCTTTCACTTGCTGCTTTTAGAATGCTTTATCTTTTACTTTGGGGAGTTTCATTATTTAATACTTTGAGGTAGTCTTCTTTGGGTTAAATCTGCTTGGTATTCTTTAACCTTCTTGTACTTGGACATTGATTTCTTTCTCTAGGTTTGGGAAGTTCTCCTTTATTACCTGTTTGAATAAACTTTCTACTCTCATCTCTTTCTCTGTCTCCCCCTTAAGGCTGGTAAATCTTAGATTGATCTTTTGAGGCTATTTTCTAGATCCTGTTATTTATTTCTTTCTTTATTTTGAGACAGAGTTTCGCTCTTGTGACCCAGGCTGGAGTGCAATGGCGCGATCTCGGCTCACCGCAACCTCCGCCTCCTGGGTTCAGGCAATTCTCCTGCCCCAGCCTCCTGAGTAGCTGGGATTACAGGCACGCGCCACCATGCCCAGCTAATTTTTTGTATTTTTAGTAGAGACGGGGTTTCACTATGTTGACCAGGATGGTCTCGATCTCTTGACCTTGTGATCCACCCGCCTCGGCCTCCCAAAGTGCTGGGATTACAGGTGTGAGCCACCACGCTGGGCCCCGATCCTGTTATTTTTAAAATTCCTTTTTCTTTTGTCTCTTTTGTGCATTTTCAAATAGCCTGTCTTCAAGCTCACTGATTCTTTCTTCTGCTAATCTGCTTTTAAAAGACTCTGATGTATTCTTCAGTATGCCAGTTGCATTTTCAGCTCCAAAATTTCTGCTTGGTCTTTTAAAGTATTTCAATCTCTTTGTTAAATGTATCTGTTAGAATTCGGAATTCTTTCTCTGTGTTATTTAGAATTTCTTTGAGCTTTCTCAAAACAGCAATTTTGAATTCTCTGTTTGAAAGTTCACATATTTCTGTTTCTCCAGATTGGTCCGTGGTGCCTTATTTTGTTCATTTGGTGAGATCATAGGTCATATTTTCCTGGATGATCTTGATACTTGTAAAGTTTATTTGTGTCTGCAGTGAAGAGTTAGGTATTTTGTTCTTCCAAGTCTGGGCTCGTTTGTACCAATCCTTCTTGGGAAGGCTTTCCAACTATTCAAAAGGACTTCAGTATTGTGCTCTATTTTGTATCTGCTTTAGGGGGCACCCCAAGCCCAGCAATGCCATGGCTCTTGCAGACTTGTAGAGATGCTGTCTTAATGGTCTAGGACAAGATCCAGAATTCTGTGGATTACCAGGCAGAGACTCTTGTTCTTTTAGATTCTCTTGAACAAATGGAGTCTCTCTCTGTTCTGAGCCATCTGAAGCTGGGGGGTGGTGACACAAACACAGCTGTGGTCACCACCATCGGTACTGCGCTGGGTCAGACCTGAAGTCAGCATAGCACTGAGTGGCCCAAGGCCTGCTGTAAACATTTCCTGGCTGATACCAATGTTTGCTCAATGCCCTGGGGTTCTACAATTGGCTGGTGGCAAAGCCAGCCAGACCTGTGTCCTTTCCTTCAAGGTGGGAAATTCCCCTAGGCCCCAGACAGGTCCAGAGGTGCCGTCCGGATCCAGGGACTAGATTAAAAAACCTTGGAAGTCCACCTAGTGTTGTATTGTACTGCAGCTGAACTGGCACTCAAATCACAAGACATAGTACTTCCCATTCTTCTGTCCCCTTTCTAAAGGCAGAGGAGCCTCACTCTGTGGCCACCACCACCACCACAGGTCTTTGGGGAGTACTGCTGGAATACCACCGATGTCCCCGTAAGACCTAAGAGCTCTTCAGTAAGCTTGTGGTGAGTGCTGCCTGGCCTGGGACTCACCCTTCAGGGCAGTACACTCCCCTCTGCCCCAGGGCAGGTCCAGAAATGCCATCCAAGGGCCAAGTCCTGGAATCACCTCTATCCCACGGTGGCCGAGCTGCTACCTAGAATGTAAGACAAAGTCCCCTTTACTTTTCTCTCTGCTTTTCTCAAGTGAAAAGAGTGTTGCCCTATAGCTACCATGGCTGGGGATGTGCTGAAGCCAGCAAGGATCAGAATCTCATCCTATGCCTTTGAGTAGTACCTGGGTATCACTGCTAGTTATTCAGGGCCCAAGGAGTTTTCAGTTAGCAGGTGATGAATATTTCCGGGACTGGGTTCTTCCCTTCAGTCACCACGTTCTCTTCTAGCAGGGTATATCTAGAAGTGTCTTCTAGAAGCTACTGCCTAGAAAGGGGTCTTCAAAACTCTGACTGGTGCCCTATGTTGCTGTGGCTGAGCTGGTATCCAAGATGTGAGACAAAGTCCTCCCTAGTCTTCCCTCTCCTAACCTCACATGGAGGAAGGGAATCTCTTTCGGAGTTATGAGCTGTGCAGCCTGGGGCTGGGGGAAGAATGATGCAAGCACTTCCTTTGCATCCCTGGCTGATGTCTCCGCAGGTCCTATGGCCCCCCAGTCCACTAACTCTGGGCCCAGTTTAGCATTCGGACTCTCCCAGGAATTGCAGTCCTTGTGGCCTAGACTGCTTTTCAACTTAAACCCAAAGCTTGCAGAACTTAAGTTCTGATTGCTGAGATGACTGATTCCCCTCTGCTTAGGACTGGTTTAAATGCTGCTTCTGTGGGTGGGCATCAGCTGAGTTTGGCTTGATTTTGTTTTCTGCTATGACAGGGTAGCACTGAGTTCGGTGCCTCCCGATTGCTGCAGTCTTCCCCTTTCCAGCTCACAGAAACACTCTCAGTAACATGCCACCACTGCTGGGTGATGAGAAAGGGGTGGTGTCAGTGATTCAACACTGTGTTTTCTACCTATTTATTGCCTCCTTCAGCAATATGTAGTTAAAACCAGATACTTTGAGTTCTTACCTGATTTTTGGTTATTTATTTTTTATTTTTTTATTATACTTTAAGTTCTGGGGTACGTGTGCAGAACGTGCAGGTTTGTTGCCTAGGTATACATGTGCCATGGTGGTCTGCTGCACCCATCAACCCGTCATCGACATTAGGTATTTCACCTAGTGTTATCCCTCCCCGTGACCCTCACCCACTGACAGGCCCTGATGTGTGATGTTTCCCTCCTTGTACCTATGTGTTCTCACTGTTCAACTCCCACTTATGAGTGAGAACATGCAGTGTTTGGTTTTGTGTTCCTGTGTTAGTTTGCTGAGAATGATGGTTTCCAGCTTCATTCATGTCCCTGCAAAAGACATGAACTCATTCTTTTCTATGGCTGCATAGTATTTCATGGTATATATGTGCCACATTTTCTTTATCTAGTCTATCATTGATGGGCATTTGGGTTGGTTCCAAGTCTTTGCTGTTGTGAATAGTGCTGCAATAAACATACGTGTGCCCTTTGGGTATATACCCAGTAATGGGATTGCTGGGTCAACTGTATTTCTAGCTCTAGATCCTTTAGGAATTGCCACACTGTCTTCCACAATGGTTGAACTAATTAACACTCCCACTGACAGTGTAAGAGTGTTCCTATTTCTCCATATCCTCTCCAGCATCTGTTGTCTCCTGACTTTTTAATGATCATCATTCTAACTGGTATGAGATGGTATCTCATTCTGGTTTTGTTTTGCATTTCTCTAATGACCAATGATGATGAGCTTTTTTTCATATGTTTATTGGCCACGTTTATTGACTTCTTTAAAGTGTCTGTTCATATAACTTCACCCACTTTTTGATTTTTAAAAAAATAAATTTGTTTAAGTTCCTTGAAGATTCTAGATATCAGCCCTTTGTCAGATAGATTGGAAAATTTTTCTCCCATTCTGTAGGTTGCCTGTTCACTCTGATGATAGTTTCTTTTGCTGTACAGAAGCTCTTTTTTTTTTTTTTTTTTTTTTTTTTTTGAGACGGAGTTTCGCTCTTGTTACCCAGGCTGGAGTGCAATGGCGCGATCTCGGCTCACCGCAACCTCCGCCTCCTGGGTTCAGGCAATTCTCCTGCCTCAGCCTCCTGAGTAGCTGGGATTACAGGCACGTGCCACCATGCCCAGCTAATTTTTTTTGTATTTTTAGTAGAGACGGGGTTTCACCATGTTGACCAGGATGGTCTCCAACTCTTGACCTCGTGATCCACCCGCCTCGGCCTCCCAAAGTGCTGGAATTACAGTCATGAGCCACCACGCCCGGCCAGAAACTCTTTACATTTGGTATGTTTTTGCAGTGGCTGGTACCAGCTTTTCCTTTCCATGTATAGTGCTTCCTTCATGAGCTCTTGTAAGGCAGGCCTGGTGGTAACAAAATCCCTTAGCATTTGCTTGTCTGTAAAGGATTATATTTCTTTTTCACTTAATGAGCTTAGTTTGACTGGATGTGAAATTCTGGGTTGAATATTCTTTTCTTTAAGAATGTTAAAAATTGGCCCCCACTCCCTTCTTGCTTGTAATAGTGTTTCTTCAGAGAGATCCACTGTTAATCTGATGGGCTTCCCTTTGTGGGTAACTCGACTTTTCTCTCCGGCTGCCCTTAACATTTTTTCCTTCATTTCAACCTTGCGAATCTGACAATTATGTGTCTTGGGGTTGCTCTTCTTGAGGAGTATCTTTGTGGTGGTCTCTGTATTTCCTGAATTTGAATGTTGGCGTATCTTGCTAGGTTGGGGACATTCTCCTTGATAATATCCTGAAGAGTGTTTTCCAACTTGGTTCCATTCTCCCTGACACTTTCAGGTACACCAATCAAACGTAGGTTTGGTCTTTTCACATAGTCCCATATTTCTTAGAGACTTTATTTGTTCCTTTACATTCTTTTTTCTCTAATCTTCTTTTTGTACTTTATTTCATTTAGCTGATCTTCAATCTCTGATATCCTTTCTTCCACTTGATCGATTCAGCTATTGATACTTGTGTATGCTTCACAAAGTTCTTTTGGTGTGTGTCTCAGCTCCGTTAGGTCATTTATGTTCTTCTCTAAACTGGTTATTCTAGTTAGCAGTTTCTGTAACCTTTTATTAAGGTTCTTAGCTTCCTTGCACTGGGTTAGAACTTGCTCCTTTATCTTGGAGGAGATTCTTATTATCCACCTTCTGAAGCCTACTTCTGCCAATTCATGAAACTCATTCTCTGTCCAGTTTTGTTCCCTTGCTGGAGAGGAGTTGTGATCCTTGGAGGAGAAGAGGCATTCTGGTTTTTGGAATTTTCAGCCTTTATGCGCTGGTTTTTCCTCATCTTCATGGATTTATTTACCTTTGGTCTTTGCTGCTGGTGACCTTCAGATGGAGTTTTTTTTTTTGTTTTTTTTTTTGTTTTTTTTTTTTTGAGACGGAGTTTCGCTCTTGTTAGCCAGGCTGGAGTGCAATGGCGCAATCTCGGCTCACCGCAACCTCCGCCTCGTGGGCTCAGGCAATTCTCCTGCCTCAGCCTCCTAAGTAGCTGGGATTACAGGCACACACCACCATGCCCAGCTAGTTTTTTGTATTTTTAGTAGAGACGGGGTTTCACCATGTTGACCAGGATGGTCTTGATCTTTCGACCTCGTGATCCACCCGCCTCGGCCTCCCAAAGTGCTGGGATTACAGGCTTGAGCCACCGCGCCCGGCTCAGATGGAGTTTTTTTGTAGTCGTCATTTTTGTTGATGTTGATACAATTGCTTTCTGTTTGGTTTGTTAGTTTTTCCTTCTAACAGTCAGGCCCCTCTTCTGCAAGTCTGTTGGAGTTTGCTGGAGGTCCACTCCAGACCCTGTTTGCCTGGTATCACCAGCGGAGGCCATAGAACAGCAAAGATTGCTGCCTGCTCCTTCCTTTGGAAGTTTTGTCCCAGAGGGACACCCACCAGATGCCAGCCAGAGCTCTTCTACATGAGGTATCTGTCAACCACTGCTGGGAGGTGTCTACCCTTCAGGAAGGCACAGGACTCAGAGACCCACTTGAGGAGGCAGTCTGTTTCTTAGCAGAGCTCAAGTGCTGTGGTGGAGGATCCACTGCTCTCTTCAGAGCCAGCAGGCAGGAATATTTAAGTTTGCTGAAGCTGCACCCACAGCTGCCCCTTCCCCCAGGTGCTCTGTTTCAGGGAGATGGTTTTGTCTATAAGCCCCTAACTAGGGCTGCTGCCTTTCTTTCAGAGATGACCTGCCCAGAGAGGAGGAATCTCAGCTGGAGATGCAGAAATCACCTGCCTTCTGCATTGGTCTTGCTGAAAGCTGCAGACCGGAGCTGTTCCTATTTGGCCATCTTGCCCAGCAATCAATTTTTGGTTATGATAAAGGTGCTTTTTAAAAATAGATAGTTGTTAAATTGTTGTCCTTGCAGTGGGGGCACCTGGGTCGGTGGAGCATTCTAATCTGCTGTCTTATTCCACTTCTCTAGATAGTTTCTGATGCTATATTCAATTTAATTTTTGTTTCTATGATGTTTTGGTTTAATTTTGTATTTTTCTTCTATTATTGAGGGAAATAAGTCAAAGGAAATGAATCAAATGAAATAGGAAATATTTGACCACTTTTGATGTATAAAAATTTCATATGGTCCAAACTAGTGTTTTTTCCCTGAGTTCAGCCAGCTCATATTTTGTCTCTTCCTGTTGCCCTATTACTTTTTCTCCCTGAATTTCTATACCTCTGTTTTGTGCTCTCACTTCATAGAGGCAATTGATTCATTAATCATTTTTAATTCTTGGAGAAATGCTTATTCACAACTTTTGTCTGTTTCACAGCAATACTTTTTTTTAGTAAGTATTGTTCATTGCTTATTAACATTAGTAAATGCTGTCATTCTTGGATACTTGTTTAATGCTTTGACAATTCCTGTTTAATTACTATCCTTTCATAAGTTGCATTTTCCTAGGACAGCATCAGGCCTCTGTTGTGGAGGTGGGGTATGTAAATGTATGCAGTCACCCAGACTAGCTGTTTTACTAAAGTTTTCCCTGCTGCCACAGAGACTGATCACTTCTTGAAAATGTTTGTTTTATGTGAACATTTTTTCTATCGAGCCTCCTCTGCATCTCTGAACCAACTAGAGGCAGAAAATCTTCTGCCCCCAGAACTGTTTACCTTAGAACCCTTACAAATTATTGCAAATTACAGACATATTTTGCATTTCAGCATAAACTCCTTACTTTCCACAAGTATAATTTCACTGGTGCTTTCTGAGACATGCCCTTCCTGAGTCCTACCCTCCTTTTCTTCATTTTTTTTGTTTTTAACTTTTTGTCTTCTGCCTGATTTAATCTGCTTCGACAAGACTTACACAGACTTTAGAGTTTGCATACTCTATCTGCCTTGATAGATGATAACCGTGTATAGTAGTTAAGACTTTGAACTTTATAATCAAACTATCTTAATTTTAGACCTAACTCTCAATTTGTTATCTCTATGACCTTATGTAAATTATTTAATTTCTTGCGCCTCAATAACTTCACCAGAAAAATAGATGTAATAGTTGTTTCTGCCACTTAGTGTAGGGTCAACTGACTTCATGTGTGCAAATTTCTAGAAGCAGTATTTGGCACACATATTATACAGATGTTAGCTCTTGTTGTTGTTATTGTTATTCTCACCAAAAATGTAACTTGTTGGATTTTAAAGTTTTTGGATTATTTCCAAGAAGAAGGAGAAAATGCTCATTTAAATAGTCGTTTTCATACCCGTAGATTATCTTTCCCTTGAATGCTGCTTATTTTCCTCAGTGTCTATTTATCCTTGGTTGTTCATTCATATGTAGGAGTGAAGGAGCCAACTGACTAATACAGATGGGTTTCCTCTGCCATTTCTGACCCTTCTCTGTCCTGAGAGCCCTGACAGCCAACTCTGGGCTGGCGTGCAGGGCGTCACATATTGTGGGCTTCCCTTAAGGCTGTATTGTGAACTGTGTGGAAGTTAGACTCAAACAATTTCTCTCAGAAATTTGAATCCATTCTCTGACCAATGCCAAAACAAGAAGGGCCCTATTCTTGGGCATCAGGTTCCACCCTGGGAACTCTAGGCTCTTCTAGGCAGATTGGCTTGATTTCTTTGGAGTGTATTTCCTGTATTCCTCCATTCAACCTGCAGATAAACGTTGCCGCGGCTGGTGGGGGTGGAGGAGGCCAACAGTGCAGCCATTCACAGGCTATTTGCCAATCAACCCTCACAATTAGGGCTAACTACAGCTCTGTGTGGTGGGAGGGAAGGCCATCAATCCACAGGATTCCCTTTAGGGAAGAAGCAGGAGGGTAAGCGGGTGCAAAGAGGGGCCACTCAAAGTCAGCAGGTGCAGGAAGTACAGGTGAGAGGACAGCAGAACCAGAGGGATCGTTCAGATCATGGCTAAGAGGGAAGCAGAGTCAGAGCTGGTTTGCTGAGATTCTTATTTAGGTCTAGGCAAGACTGAGAAAGGGAGACAGGCCAAGGGGCGAGAGGCATGGACGATTGTAAAGAAGCTGGAAGCGGGATGTGTGGTGGCTCACAAAAGTGCCTATCAATGTTATAAAAGGGTCAGAAGCTCATTTTTTATTTTTATGAGGAATAGTCAGTCATCTCTGATGTTGGGGGAATCAGAGGCAGATCTGAGAGCTCAACATAGCTGGTTTACTGTGCACTTGTGTATCTGCCTATCTTTATAGTAGGTAAGACCATCTTTGTGTCCCTCTGGAGCAGTGCTGAGTCATAGATGGTTCTCTATGTGTGTCAGTTGAATGGGGAGATAGTGAATTTCTAACATATCCTTGACGGATGTATCCAAAACATAGCACATTCTAACCTTGTGTTTGGTTCAGGTCTTCCAAGTAAGTGAGAAGCAACAAAATGAGTTAAGAACTGAGTCCCCAGAGAATTCTCGTTGACACTTATGGTTAAGCTCTTAGCTGTTTGAAAATTCACAGAGAGCTTTAAAAACAAAGATATCTCTCTCCCCTGAGGAGGTGAAGTTTGTATATATATATGTACACACACACACACACACACACACACACACACCCTAATTGGGTGTATATACACACCCTATATATACACCTTATATATAAGGTGCATATACACCATATATATATATATATATGTATGTATATAGTTTCCTATCTATTAAATGATAAATTACTTGAGAGCAGTGAGTTATGTCCTTTTCATCTCTCTTTTGGATAAAATTTTACACTGGGTTTTACATAACATAATAGGTGTTAATAGATGCTTATTAGATGTTTTGCTAATATTGGTAACATCCCTATGAAAAAGACTTGGGGAAGTTCTTTTATGTTTGTTTAACTTATGAGCAAACCGATGCAAACTAGAAAGATTTAGTCATTTTCCCAAGATGAACTGATTATGGCAGAGGTAAGAGAAAAGCCAGAATTTATAGACTCAGAATAAGAAGGTTGGGAAGAAGTCTTAAGAACTTATATTCTGATTCTAAATCCTTTTTCCCTGGTGTTTGCTACAGGCTTAAGGAAGATATGTGAGGCTGGCCAGCCAGCAGCATGGCAACATGAATAGTGCACTGAATTCAGAAGCTTGGGTCCTGCTGTCGATATGAAAATGAAAAAGGCATAGCCCTGGCCTCGAGGAACTCACAGTCCAGTGGTGGCTGATGTGAGGAAACGGAAAAATAAATCGCATGTTGGAACCACATGCTGTGCGCTACAGAAGCACAGGAGAGAACATGATTATCATTGCTCAAGGGCGTCGGGACACTACGCAGCAGGGGTAACTTCTGTGATGGACTTTGAAGGAAAATAAAAGTTGACAAGGCAAACAAGAAGAAAAAAAGTAATTTGAGACAGAGGGAAGAACATGTGTGCAGTTAATGACACCTAAAAGAGCATACCGAGCTGATTGATTGGAAAATACATGAGTTGGCTAAAGTATTGAGTTTATATGAGAAGGAGAGCAGGGGTGGTATTGGCCAGAAAAGAAACTAGAAAGTTAGAAGACTGGGGCCATAGTTTGAATGGTCAAGCAAAGGAGTTTAGGCTTCATCTTCTAAGTCATGGCAGCCATTGAGGGCTTTCAGAGAGGGATTGATGTCGCCAGATATTCTATTTGAAGGCAGAAAATGTGTTTGCTTCTGCATTGTATTTTCTGACTGGTGATGTGTGGCTAAGAGCAGGTTCTCAAGAAATATTTATGGAATGGAATGAGTGAGTACATTTTAGAAGGAGATGTTTTCTCAGGCCAGTATCTGAATAGAATCTGTAGACCAGATTCTGCCTGAGTGTGAGCCTTTTCCCAGAGACCCTCTTTCCCTAGGTAAATGGTCTTGTGGACAGATTTCCCAGAGACCCTACTCACCCACCGTTATTTCTCACAGCAGATCTGCACTCTGCCATCTTTTCACCATCCCCAGCTCCTCTGATGCATATGAAAAGGGAAAAAGAGAGGCAGCCATCATCTGTCTATTCTGATTCCAGCTCTTTCTCCATTGCCTCTTGTGCTCCACATGCAGCCCAGAGCCACTGACCTTCAACTAGCTGAGCAAATTATTTTTTGCTAATGAGCTTAATTACCTAGTTCTCTATTTAAGACACACTTTAGACTTTTGTAAAGGCCTTTGGAAACCCTTTGTTGCACTAGCAGGTACTCGTGCAGAAAGGTAGAACTGCTCTAGCCCCACAAAGCCCAGCAGCTGTGACTGCCCAGATAATGAGGCTGGGGCTCACCACCTCTTCACAGCGGGGACTTTATTTGATCTTCACAACAAGTATTGGGATAGACATTATTATCCTCCTTTACGGATGAGAAAACTGAGCCCTATGAGGTTGAGTGATTCAGCCTCTTCCAGACCTGGTCTGGTTTCTTCCTGGATCTACAACACCCTCTGAGGCTTTGACAGCTCCACATTATAGGATACATGGTAGTCTCTCAGGGACCTTTCCAAGTCTGCATGTTTATGGCCATAAAAGGCTGATAGAATGAGAGAGACATTGGTCATTGGGAGGCAATGGCTGTTGACTCCATTTTTCCAAAGGAGAGACTAAGGCCCAGGGCACCTGGTCCACTCCATGCCATCTGCTGGTAACTCTCTTCTCCAGTCTCAAAAGCTACCCCAACAACCTCCGTTTCTTGAACACCTTGTTCTCATCCAGCATTGGCTGGGCTTTGGGGAGGAGATGCTTCTCTGATTTGCACTTGCCTATTAATCATCTGGAGAGCTGGTTAACAATGCAGATTTGGATCCTATAGTTCTGGGGTGGGACCTGAGATTCTGATTTTATAATAAGCAACCAGGCGATGCTCAGGCTGCTGGTGCACTGACTGGCTGCACTTTGAGTGACAAGACAGTGGAGAAAAGAAGGGAAAGCAAAGAGGAAGCCCTGCCTTCAAAGAGATCCTTGACTTGCAGAGAAAACAAAATTGGAGCAAGCACCTGAGGGGCACGGATGTTTGTTGGTGCCTCAGAAGTAAACAGAGGCCTGTGCCATGGCCATTGTCTAAGGCTGTTGGCTGAACCAATGATGAGAAATTGTAAGAGAGCAGTGCCTACTTCCAAACCAACAGGAGGGCACTGGCAGAGGCAAGTCCAAGGAGCTCAGAAATCGCTAGGGACTAAGGACAATTCAGTCGACAAGAGAACGTGTGATTTCTTACATTATTCAATAAAGTTATTTATTGTATTCATTTAAGGAGTGCCTACTATTTGACATGATGTTAGGAACTGGAGTACAAGGGTGAGTATCAGAAGGTCATGTACTCTCCAAGTGCTACGTGGAGGGGAAACCAAAGGTGAGGCCCAGTGCCCACCATCTAAAACAGTGACTTTAAATTGATTTTTTACCATGACCCACAATAACACAATAAGGGGTATATGTTACATTGAGACCTTCTATGTGTGCATGTGTACGTATATATGCATATAACATTGATGCAAAAGTTTCTGGAAATAATATTTACATTTTATTAGACTTTCTTAGTTCTTTTTTTTTTTTTTTTAAACGTCTCCTGACCATGAAGAGGCAAAAAGAGGAAATAAATTCTACGTCCAGGATGCTCTGGAGCATGGAAGGGGACCATGTGACCAAGCTGTGGGTATGGAAGGATGTGATCTCTGTCCCCCAGGACCTACTGCCAGTGATCCCCGTTGGCCAAACTGAACCGGAAACAAAGGTAGGGCCATGGTGCCAAGGGTGCCCAGATGTCATACAGTACAGGGAAGGTGGTATCCTGGTCCAGAGCAGGATGATGAATTAATGTTGGGGATAGGGAGGAGAGGGTTGGCAAGCAGAGAGTGTTAGCCAGACCAAATATTTATGCGTACTCTGATATTTTCTATTCTGTCCTATTATCTTCCATTTCTTCACCTCTCTTCCCACTCAGTCATTCCCTCTCTCCTTTCTGCTGGCTCTTTCTGCCTTCCTCTCTCCCCTAGTCATTCCCTCCCTTCCTCCCTCTCCTCCCCTCCCCTCTCCTCTCCTCCCTCCCTTCTTTTCTCCTTCCCTCCCTCTCTCTTTTCTTTTCTTCCCTCCTTCTTTCCTTCCTTTCCAATGCTGGTTGTTGCCCACTATATTGATATATTTATTATATGGTTGTAACTTGCAGTTCAGTGAACATTGGTCTGGGATAGGTATAGCAAATACATTTCATCTCAGATGCCAACTTCCATTGATTGGCCATGAGTACCTGAAACACTATGTTAAAAAAGATTTTGAGGTTGAACCCAGGCTCATTGGGAAAAAAAGCGTGATCTACCAGTCGGGTCTACAGTTAGTTCAGAAGTAGAAAGTGGCGCTACACATGCCAGTTATGTGCCATCAGGGATCTAAGCATTTTCCATGGGGTGGGAGAGAAAGAGACACTTCCACACATCTTTCAGGTTTAAGGCAATGTGCAACAGGTGCAATGGAGATGCTCAGAAAAACTATGGCGATTTGAGTGACTCAAAGATTAGAGTTTACAAAGAAAGGGTTCAGTCTGTGTTTATCATTATTGACTTCCACTGTGTTTCTCTATCCTGGTGAAAGTATGCAGGACCATGAGACTTTCAAATGAATGAAAAACTGAAAACTTATTCTCACTGAGATTTAGAGATGTCAAGAGTGGAGTTCCCCCAAAAGAGGGCCATTGTAGACCTCTGCAGCATGCACATGTCAGAGCTGGGTAAAACCTGTAGAAATTTCCTGGTAGACCCACAGTGGCAGATGAATGACAAACCCACAGATGGTCCACTTTGTTCTGATGTAAGCCCTGACCAAGCATCCTCCTGATGCTTGGTCCTGCCCTCAGCTCAGTGAATGTTGTGCACTGCTGTGGGCTCAGTGAAGGGGAAGGAGGACCACAGAGACCTGCAGCCCTGGGATCTAGGAGCAGGGGTGACAGCTGACAGCTTGCTTCAGCCTCTGAGCATGTGACAGAGGAGCAGGAGGAGCAGTTAAGGAAGGTGCCCACTGAGTAGCCACACAGAAGGTAAGGAGAGTTGTTGGGACTGGGAAGGGCCAGGAAATGTGAGAATGAGACTTCCTACAAACTCATCTTCCAGGTAGTAGGTGGAAAAGTCTGGCATATATAGTGGTTGGTGATTTAAAACAAACAAACAAAAAGACAAACACTGTGAGAAAGACTTGGAAAACAGTGAACAGCAACATCTTTGAGCAAGTGGGAGATGCAGCGACATTTCTTCCTGTAGGAGTTAGCTATTTTACATGGTGAAAAGTACGAACAGGATACTGAAGACACATGATTGGGATGCCAAGAAAATTTCCTAACGCTTGCCTTCCCTGTAAGGTTAGGGGAGTATAAACTGATGGCGAGCTTTGGTCATGCTGGTGGCTGAAGGAACCCATAGGCAGCCGCATTCCCACGGGACTCAAAGGTAAAATTGGTTCTCCTTATCCTGAAGCCCACCTTCCCTCCCCCTCACCCAATTTCCAGGTACATAAGATCTCTAATAAATATTTACTTTAAAAATTGACATTCCCTGTCAAAAGCAGAATCTGTGAACATAAAGTCATTGACCTGGAAATTACCAAGGGATCCCAGGTAGGGGGCTTTAATTATTAAAGGTAAAGTTAAACCCAGAAGACCAAGCTACTGGAAGCTCCATCAGGACTGTCTGGAGAAGAATAATTTCTGAGAAAGCCCAAAGAATTTCAAAGTGAGTTTCTTTATTTGCTAAATCAAACCAAACACCCTTGGTCAGAGAGTCATAAAGATAGTTTGGGAATACCTATGGCTGTCATAACAAATCCTCTGATGAGAAATCAAAAGGTGTTAAATGCAGATTGGGTTATAAGGAGAGTCAGGAGGCAGATCTATGTTAGAAGTCCTCATTTTTATTCCCTCCCTTTCTCATTCTCCCTGCTTTTGTGTTTTTTCTCTCTCCTGTGTCTTCACTCTTTCCACATTTCATTTGCCCACAACTCTTCCCCAATCTTTGCACCTAAAAATGTACGAATCTATAGAAGAACAGAGGAATGCAAATACTTGAGAAGAGCAATACTGCAAAAGAAAAGAGTGAACCTCACTTTTAGTAAAAGGGTGGTGTGAGGAATTGACATTCAATAGTCAAAGAAGAAATACAGAGGGATCTTATTTCCTATATGATGCTCAGGCTGGATCAAGGTGGTGAGGAGGGAGCATGGGGCTCAAAGTCCTATGAAATCACCAGCTTTCTTCCACTATATTGAAAAATCTATGTGGTCAGAGGCTACCAAGGAGATGATTCTTGGAGCTGAGCCAAATCCAGTCAATTAAGAGAGGTCTGGGAGTATTTAAGGACTAGTAACACCATCTATCATTAGAATTGACGCACTCAACAGAGGATTGCCTGAAGGCTCATCACAAATGTTTCTTGACGTTGGAAAAACTGGCTTAAGGGGATTTTTAAAAACGTTCCAAAGGTTCTTGATTGGAATTCTAACACATATCTTGCAGTTTCATTACAGCTACAAAGAAGAAAGCAACTCAAATAAATTCAAATAAATTCATTCATGTACTGTCCAGCATAGCAATAAAAAATCAAAATGCCGGGAGAACTCATTATAGGTAGATAATTTAGAGACAGATAGGTTTCTACAGATGGTGACCCAAAGAATAAAAATGTCAAGAGAACTCGTTATAGATAGGTACAGAGAATTTAGTTAGGTTCCTAGAGATGGTGACCCAAAATAGCCCTTAGTCTGAAATTGCTAAGGGACATTATGCCTTTATTTTCCATTTGTCATTGTATCTGGTTATAATTCAGAACCCCTTTGCAAAAGAAAAATTAGGAGACTACTGCTTACCCACACATCGTGTGCTTTGATGCCGTGTGACATTGCTGTATAAACCTTATGCACCTGAGAAGACCTCTGGGGGCCTCATTGCCATCACTATGAAGAAAATATAATGCATCAGAGCACAGGGTGATCCTCCAGTGCAGCTCCAAAGCATACATGTAAATGAGTTAAAAGTATATATGTAAATGAGTTGATTTAACATTCTGGTTTCAGGGGAGAAAATTCTATGAAACTGTTGAGGAAGTACTTGAGCAAGTAGTCATAATGGTAATAATATTTTATCCATGGTAGTGGGACAAAGGAAAGTGTAGATAATGGAAATCCGCAGATTAAAAAGTCCCTATCTCAGCTTCCACCTGCTTTTGTAGACCTGTGCTTGTCCAGGGAAAAGAGGAAAGGTGACAGGCACTGAAGATGAAGCATAGTCATGGATATTAGAGACAAATTGTAAAACTTGACTCCGTTTCCTGTGTCCCCTTCTTCTTCACCATGTGATGTGGTTTGGCTGTGTCCCCACCCAAATCTCATCTTGAACTGTAGCTCTCATAATTCCCATGTGTTGTGCAAGGGACCCAGTGGGAGATAATTGAATCATGGGGGCAGTTTTCCCCCATACTGTTCTTGTGGTAGTGAATAAGTCTCACGAGATCCGACGTGCCTTTTACCTTCCACCATGATTGTGAGGCCTCCCGAACCACATGGAGCTGGGTCCATTAAACCTCTTTTTCCTTATAAATTACCCAGTCTCTGGTATGTCTTTATGAGAAGCATGAAAACAGACTAATATATCATGTCATCGTTCACATGCCTTTTCTACTCTGAGACTAGTCCCAAAACTCCTGCCACGTCTCAGGGCATCTTAAAATCTCTGCCCACCTTCTCTTCTACCACTGTATACCCACCCAAGAGAGTTATCATATGGCTGGAAGAGGTCTAAGGGCATTGTTTGTTTGCTTCTAAATCAATGCTCTGTGTTGGAATTCTCAATCTCAATCTCTCCCTCTCTCTCTCTCTCTTTCTCTTTCTCTTTCTCTCTCTTTATCTCTCTCTGTCTATCTCTCCCTCCCTCCCTGCCCCTGCCCACCTTCATACAAAATTGGTGTTGAAAGGCAGATCTGAGACTGTACCCTGCCTGGAAAGACTGAGCATGGGTGATTCAGTACCTTTTATTACTTCATTAGCTTTCCTCTGCTGAGAAAACCTTATCCCCTCCGTGCCCACTCCCATTCTTCTGGATTTTCTGTGCATGCTGCCAAGAGGTCAGATCTTGAGGGCCAGGATTCATGTGGTGCTAGTATGCTGGGCCTGGGGTCTACATGTACCTCAGGCAGAAAAAGGCAGTTCTATAGTGGTCCCCTCTAACTCATCAAGAGGCTACATGAGAGTTTGGGCAAAAGACAAGACCCAGATCTCATGCTCTGCCTATTTCATCCAGGAATCTAGTAGGAGCAGGGTGGCTGGTCTTTTCATGTCTCAAATCTTTAGTGAAACATGACAAACTCCTCCCATACCCAAACTTTCCTCTGGACATTGATTTCTGGTATTCTCTGGGATTGGAATTCTCTACCCTACCTTCCCTCCATTACCGGTCCTGACATTGTGATGTTACAATACAGTTACACATCCCAATATTACAATTACAGGAGACTCTGCCTCTGGCCTGCCTTCCCCTCCATTCCAGCCCTCAGACTCTTCTCTCTTCTCTGAATTACATGGCATCTTTTAGCCTACACTTTAGAATGAGGATTACCAGATCCTATCTTATGTGTATTTATGCTTCTATTTGTTTCAAGTCTTTAAGTCACATTGTTCCTACTAGATGATAGCCATCTTCCTTCCCCAGTGGAGAGAGACCCAGAGCGAACAAGGGACACCATCCTTGCAATCAGCAATTCTACATGAGGCCTTCTAAGGGACTGGAGTAGCTCTGAGAGGTGTCTGTCCTGCCTTCCCACAGGGGAGTGGAACTCCCCAGAGGACAAGTCCTGGGGTGCCTGTAGACTCTGCCATTTCCAGTAAAGGAAGAGAAGAGCTATGACTGGGTCCTCTGAAAACTCTCTCCAGTCCCTGAACTCCATGGGGATTTGCTCTGCTTTTTAAGGAAGTATTCTAGCCAAACGAGGTGGCTCACACCTGTAATCCCAGCAATTTGGGAGGCCAAGGCGGGTGGATCACCTGAAGTCAGGAGTTTGAGACCAGCCTGGCCAACATAGTGAAACCCCATCTGTACTAAAAATACAAAAAGTTAGCCAGATGTAGTAGCAGGTGCCTGTAGTCCCAGCTACTCAGGAGGCTGAGTCAAGAGAATCACTTGAACCTGGGAGGCAGAGGTTGCGGTGAGCCAAGATCCTGCCATTGCACTCCAGCCTGGGCAGCAAGAGCAAAACTCCATCTCAAAAAAAAAAGAAGAAAAACAAGGGGGAGTATTCTCTGTTTCCAAAGAGTGGACTATTAAAGAATTAGTCCTTCAAACTAATGAAATTTAGACCTTCGTTCTGAGATAGGAATCTTGCGCAGTGACTGCATTTGTTTGCTAGGACTGCCGTAACAAAGCATCACAGACGAGGTGGCTTAAACAACACAAATGTATATCCTGCAGTTCTGGAGGCTGGGAGTCTGTGGTCAAGGTGTCAGCTGGGCTGGTTTCTTTTGAGGCCTCTCTCCTGGGCTTTCAGCGGGCGGCCTTCTTGCTGCCTTCCAACAGTCTCCCTGCTATGTGGCTGTTTCCTAATCTCTTCTTCTTTTAAGGACGCCAATCTTATTGAATTCAGACCCACCCATGTGGCCTCATTTTACCTTAGTTACCTACTTAAGGACCCTGTCTCCAAGTACAGTCAGATTCTGAGGTACTAGCTATTAGGACTCCAACCTATAAATATGGGGAGATATCATTCAGCCCATAAGTGATTTTGGGCAAAGTCAAATTTCACTCAGTGGAATTTCATTCAATTCACTCAACAAGAGAGATTGAGCACCCATATTGCGCCAGGCCCCGTTCAGATGCTGGGGATACATCACTGAACACAACAGACACAAATCCACGTCTCCATGGACTTGACATTCTGGTGCACAGATAGACAGTAAATGGAATGAATAAGAAAACATATATGACACGTTGAAGAATAATAAAGCCTATGGAGAAAGTTAAAAATATGGTGGTGGTGTGCGTGTAGGGGTGGCAGTGTCACCTAATTCATTCTTGGCCTTCAGGCAGGACTGAATGAAACTGCCCATGCAGGGGGTGCATTGAGGAGCAGAAGCAGAATGCAGGAGGAGCATGAAGCATTGCAACCTCTGCCCGCTGGGCTCAAGCAACTCTCCTGTCTCAGCCTCCTGAGTAGCTGGGATTACAGGCATGCGCCCCTGCGTCCTGCACGTTTTTAGTGGAGATGGAGTTTCACCATGTTGGCCAGGCTGGTCTCGAACACCTGACCTCAGGTGATCTGCCCACCTCGGCCTCCCAAAGTTCTGGGATTGTAGGTGTGAGCTACCACGCCCAGCCCTTTGTGGGTTTCTCAACTCTGCTTTGTTTATAGCCACAAATGTGTGCTCTTTTCCCTCCCTTCCCTGGTCACTTGCCTCGCTAATACAAACCTAGGGTCACAAGGGTCTCTGAGTAAGACTGTGGCTGGCTGGCAGCAAACAAGGGCCATGGTGGAGAAACACTCCAAGGCATTTACCCTACAGCCCAGGAGCTGGGTACACAGTCATCCTCATGAACGAAAGCCTGACAGTTTGATCCAGGTGCAGTGGCTCATGCTTGTAACGCCAGTGCTTTGGGACACCAAGGTGGTAAGATCACTTGAGGTCAGGAGCTTTCAAGACCAGCCTGGGTAACATAGCAAGACCCCATCTCTAAAATAAATAAATAAATAAACAAAAGGAAAATCATACAACTCCATTAATCTCATTACTAACAAGTACTTACATTGGTTGCTGTCTGATCACGTCAGGCACTGTGCTGTGTCTGCTCTTAAGCATCCTCTCAACAGTCCAAAGAGTGCTGCCCCTTTTCACATTTACAGCCAAAGAAGCTGAGGCTCATAGAAGGTCATGTAACTTGCCTAAAATCCAGCTGATGGATCAGAGTCTTAGCCACTGTTGGCACCATGCTGAGCTGTCTAGGGAAGGGCAGGTCACTGTTAGAGTTGGAGTTGAACGTTGACGTTCATTGACTTTCTAACACTTTTTTGTCGTTTATTGAGGCTGCCAGCTTAACATCTTACCAGAGGACTAATAAATCTTATTTCCAACAAGCGACTGCCAACATTAAAACATGCAAAATGTCTCAACATAAATTTTCCCAACAATTGTAACTCATTACTTGGATACGAGGCATGCACTACTGCAGTCTGTCCACAGTGGCGAGGAAAACACTGGGCACAAGCCCAGCAACACATTCTTTGACAGCAGCATGAAATATTTTACAACAGTTTCCAGGAAGTTTTCACTGGCTGTCCCAATTACAATGAAGTCTTCTTGCGGGCATCTGTTGCAGGGAGCCTTAACACACACATCCTCCCCGTGCTCTCAGGGCCACTCAGCAGCCAGCAGATGCCCAGGACAAGAGAAGCCCTTGTTTTAGACATTTGCTTTCTCAAAGGCATCCCAGGCTTTCTTCGGAGACTCTTGGTCAGGGTCCTGTGGCATGGCCTCCCTCTTGCCTTCCTGCTGTGGGTACTGCTTCAGCCATGGAAATCCAGAGCCCTTTACTTGTTGGTTTCAAAGTAAGTCTTTGCTTTGGGGACAGTATGTTCTTTTGCTAAGTGTGAAGACTGGAGGTTAGCTAAAAGTCCCACACTGGTGGATAACCCTGCTCAACCCGAAAAAAACAAACCCTGTGCAATCAGGTTGGACATATTTCACATGACGGTAATCATTCGTTTTTCATACATGAAGAGTCCGTAGTTCATATCCTTGGACCATTTTTCTACGTTTTTGGGCTTTTCCTTATTTTAATGGGTCCTTTATGTATTCTGAACACTAATCCCTTGCTAATTGAGTGTTGGCAAATATCTTTTCCCAATTTGTGACTCACTCTTTTACTTCATCGTATTAAAATTTTAATTTTAAATTGGAATGGATCATTTTTTCTTTCATGGTATGTGCCCTTGATGTTTTAAACAGCATTTACATACTCTGCCACATTTTTTACTCCATTGATAAAAACTATTACAGCTTTTGTCTAAGTTTTGTCCATAATTGTTCTTTCTTATTTTTATTATTTTAGAGACAGTGTCTTGCTCTGTCACTCAGGCTGGAGTATAGTGTCACAATTCTAGCTCACTGCAAGCTTTGACCTCCTGGGCTCAGGCAATCCTCTCAACCTCAGCCTGGGTGCATCTGGGACTACAAGTGCATGCTACCACAACTGGCTAATTTTTAATTTTTTTTGGAGAAATGGGGTTGCCCAGGCCGGTCTTGAACTTCTGCCCTCAAGCATTCCTCCTTCCTTGGCCTCACAAAATGCTAGGATTACAGGCATGAACCACCAGGCCAGGCCTGTTGTTTTAAATGTAATTTTCAAAAAGCAGATGGTAATAACTGTCACAAAAAAGAGGTATCTCCCTTTGGATCCTATGATTATGTTCCTTAAGAATGGAATTTCTCTTTCCTGATGGTGGTGTTGGCTTTGAGAAGACAAACACGTCTCTAATTTTGGAATCTGTGTCTCACTTGTGGGGAATCCTCTCTCTTTCTCCTCTTGTTCAACTAAGTGATAAAAAATTTCAATTGCTTAAGTATCTAAGAATGCTGCAGCCTTTCTCATCATCTTTTCCATCCATGATGCTTTGGTGTGCCTATGTCTGTATCTACCCATTGATGTATCTACCTAAGCTGTGAGGTCGGCACACATTATGTATGTGTCTTAGTAACTGATATTTTTCTATGTATAGTTTTTATGAAACATTATTAAAATTTAAAAAAAAAATTAATGTAGGTTTTCAGAATATATTGAAGCTAACCCATAAAAGGCAACTCAGTCCCAGAGCACAGAATGTTAGAATAGGCTGGGGCATGATGTGCTACAAATAAGCCCAGGGGCTTAACATCACGTTATTTTTCTTTCTAAGCAGGGGTCCAGAGCAAATCAGGCACCTTTAATCTTAGGGCACTACCATCTCAACATGAGACCCCCTCAGCCGTGGGGCAGGGGAAGGAGCAGCTGGAAAATTGCCCTGACTCTTCCATGCTTTGGCTTGGAAGTGGGACTCATCACTTCTACCCACAGCACATTGACCAGAGACCCTTTCAGCTGAACCCACCTAACTGCAAGGGGGCTGAGAATATGAGGAGCCGGATGCATTATTCGGTAAACATCACAGAAGGCCAGTCTGAGATTAATAGGCCATTCACAAAATTTTCACAGACATAACTGAGAATTCCCCATGGCCATAGCTGACATTTTGAGCCCTGACTGCAACTCACAGGTCATCATACACTGTGTGCCAATACTAAGAAAGCGTGCCCTCTGAGATGAGGGGACAGGAAGGAAGTCAAGAATGGGTAAGGAAGAAGAAGCATTAAACATCAGTTACAGCTTAGACTATGCGGATTTCCATTTGCAGCTGGAGGGTGTAAACATTGAGAAGTAAAGCAAAGCAAGACAATAGGAGGAATTCCAAGATGTTTCAGATAAGTGATTAAGAAGTGTGTCTAGTATGAATAGAACTCAAAGTCTGTGAAGAAACTGGTTGCTGAGAAGCCACAGGAGTGATTTATTGATAGGCCAGGAAGATATTCCCAACAATACTGAAGTCACTTTTTGCCAGGGTGTGTTCGCAAAAGAAGTGCGGGGGGACCAGGACAGAAATACATGTGCATTTTCCAAAGAACAAAGATATATGAAAGAAAATTAAAAGAGATTCTCGAGTCCCCCATGCCTTTAAGCATTCAGCAAAAACTATCATGAAGCTGGTATTTAGGATGAAAAATAGTGAAAACAAATTACTGGTGATTTTAAGCAAAGAAAGTTGTGGGGAGAAAGAGAAAAGTTGGCAGTAAAGGGAAGCCACGTGGAGAGGAGAGCAATGACTGTTTCCAACTGCAGGCGATAAAATGCGTATCTAAGAGGAACGCCTGACCTTCAGACATGCGTCTGTCAGACTCAGGAGAATAGAGACAAAGGGAGGAGGTCACAGGGGAGAAGGAGCCAGGATGCAGGGGCTGTATGCAAAGTGGAAGCCATCGTGGGCCCCTGAGAAGATAACAGAGGGAAGTGGAGAAGCCAAGGAGTAAAGCAGAGTGATACGGAGCCGCGTGATAAGTGGTGCACAGTGCAGAGGGGGAAAAACGGGAAAGAGTGAGATAAACCCGCGGGGAAGAAGCCTTTGGCAGAGGCTAAGAGGCTGGGGGGAAATTACCTGAGGGGCTAGAGTATTTGGGGCGTCTTGGAACTTCACATTTGTGAAAAAAAAAATGTAGTGCATGTATCAAACAATCCCAAGCTATGCTAATAATAAAAGCTGTTCGCATTTATTAGGTCCTAAGTGTCAAGCGCAGCCCGAGGTACATTAAGTATCCTTTCTCGGGGAGGGCATGGTGGTCAAAATCGAAGTAACAGCAAAGAGTAAACAAGGGCTAGTCTTTAAAATGTTTGCCACGTGCCAGGTCCATGTCACAACTCATTTAACGTCCATGCTAGCCCTATTTGTTACAGAATCTTTACCTTTCTGTCCCTGTTTTTTCTTCACTAAATTGGGATTATAAGAGTATCCACTGCCCAGGACTCTAAGAGGAAAAATGAGGCCAGAGCAAATGTCACCCATTTGCAGGCAGGGCCCCTCCCTTCTCATTGGCTCTGTCGAAAAAGAGCTCCACACTTGGGCTGCACGAAGAGAAGGGGCAGAGAACTTGGGAGGTAGTGGCGGGAGGAGGGGGGATGGCAATTCTGGCTTCTGTCAATCAAATCTAGATGTGTCACTCCTCCACCCTCCTGGTTTTCCATATAGGTCACAGCTCCTCTGCTGTGCCTCAGGAAAGCGAGGCACAGAGAAGTTACAGGCCTGCCTTACTTGCACAGAAAATTTAACGGCAGTCCGGAGTAGAACTTGGGTTTCCTTACTCCCCAGAACATGAGGGGGTTTTTACCAGCGGACGATGCTGAGCCACAGGGCAGGGTGAGCACGTTTTAAAACAGAGGGCAAAGGTCAGCACAGAGCATGGGGAGATCAGTAAATATGTCCAAAGTGCTTAGTGAGAGGTAAAAGTTTAAAAGACGACAGTTAGGTTTCCACAATAGCAAACGGACAATTCAATGCCAGAGGTCCCGGAACCTGCAGTGTTTTCGCATTGACCTACTATTTCCCTAGGAGCCAGAGTCAGCATGACTGTAGACTTTTCCAGAAGTAAGCAGGTTACCTCTTATCTCTTCTGTCATCCACATCCTAAGGTTTGAGGGCTTGAAATCGTGCAGTATTTCCCTCTTGTAACCCAGAACAAGCATCTCTAACTTTAGACAGACTCCTTTGGTGTCCTGGGGTCAGTGAATCAACCTGCTTACTTCCCTCCGTTTATGGCTGTGATGCTCCTTTGTAACAAGGGATCAAGAACTGTGCCTTTGCTTCCAAATGCAGCATCATTTATTGTGTCCTGATGCAAAAATAGCTTCCTTGGGCTTAAACTGGCCAGGATCATCTTATTTGCCATGTTTTGTTACCATTAAAGGACTGGGAGGAGGGAAAGACTTCCTAGAAACATGTTGGTCTCTCAAAATCAGTCAATTCATAGAATCCTCCAACCAAGAGAGCTGTGAGCAGATCATGAAGTCCAGGCTCCTGCTTCTGAACCATGATTCCTTTATTCCAAGCCCGCTGAGCCCTGGATTTTGCAGCAGGACTTAACGCTTTTTTAATTTTTATTTTTACTTTCTTTTGAGTTTAGGCCCAAATGAATTATTATTATTTTTTTTAACTTTTAGCTTTGAGGGCACATGTGCAGGTTTGTTATATAGGTAAACTTGTGTCATGGGGATTTACTGCACAAATTATTTCATCACCCAGGTATTAAGCCTAGTACCCAATAGTTATTTTTCCTGAGCCTCTCCCTCCTGCCACCCTCCACACTACAATAGGCCCGTGTTTGTTGTTCCCCTCTGTGTGTCCTTGCCTTCTCATCATTTAGCCCCCACTTATAAGTGAGAACATGCAGTGTTCAATTTTCTTTTCATGTATGAGTTTGCTAAGAATGATGTCCTCCCGTTCCATCCATGTCCAGTGAAAACATGATATCATTCTTTTTAATGGCTGCATAGTATTCCATGGTATATATGTACCACATTTTCTTTATCCAGTCTATCACTGATAAGTATTTAGGTTGATTCTATGTCTTCGCTATTGTGAATAGTGCTGCAATGAACATACATGTACATGTGTCTTTATTTAGAACGACTTGTATTCCTTTGGGTATATGACCAGTAATAGGATTGCTGGGTTGAATGGTAGTTCTATCGTTAGGACTTTGAGGAATCACCACACTGTCTTCCGCAATGATTGAACTAATTTATTTACACTCCCACCAGCCATGTAAAAATGTTCCTTTTCTCCACAATCTCACCAGCATCTGTTATTTTTTTACTTTTTAGTAATAGCTATTCTGAGTGGTGTGAGATGATATCTCATCGCGGTTTTGATTTGCATTTCTCTAATGATCAGTGATGTCGAGCTTTTCTTCATATGGTTATTGGCTGCATGTTTGTCTTCTTTTGAAAAGTATCTGTTCGTGTCCTTTGCCCACTTTTTATTGAGGTTGTTGTTTTCTTCTTGCAAATTGTTTAAGTTCCTTATAGATGCTGAATATTACACCTTTGTCAGATGCATAGTTTGCAAAAATTTTCTCCCATTCTTCAGGTTGTCTGTTTACTCTGTTGATGGTTTCTTTTTCTGTGCAGAAGCTATTTAGTTTTATTAGATCCCATTTGTAAATTTTTGCTTTTGTTGCGATTGCTTTTGGTATCTTTGTCATAAAATCTTTGCCCGTGCCTATGTCCTGAATGGTATTGCCTACGTTGTCTTCCAGGGTATTATAGTTTTGGGTTTTACATTTAAGTCTCTAATCCATCTTGAGTTAATTTTTGTATATGGTGTAGGGAAGGGGCCAAATTTCAATATTCTTCCCATGGCTAGCCGGTTATCCCAGCACCATTTACTGAATAGGGAATCCTTTCTCCATGGCTTTCATCAGGTTTGTCAAAGATGAGATAGTTGTAGGTATGCAGTCCTATCTGAGTCTTATATTCTGTTCTATTGGTCTATGTGTCTGTTTTCCTACCAGTATCATGCTGTTTTTGTTACTGTAGCCCTGTAGTATAGTTTGAAGTCACGTAGCATGATGCTTCCAGCTTTGTTCTTTTTCCTTAGGATTGCCTTGGTTATTCAGCTCATTTTGGTTCCACATGAATTTAAAAATAGCTTTTTCTAGTTGTATGAAGAATCTCAATGAATAGCATTGAATCTATAAATTGCTTTGGGCAGTATGGCCACTTTAATGATATTGATTCTTCCTATCCATGAGCATGGAATGTTTTTCCATTTGCTCGTGTCATCTCTGCAGCAGGACCTATACTATCAAGGATTGATAATTGAGAATAAGCTTCTCATTTCATCCTAAAGGTTTCTGTCACTCCACTGCAATCTTAAAAGCCTCCAGTGCTTGTTAGGAAAGTGTGGAAGATGCACCTCTTCTTCATCCACAGGTAAGAACATGCGGAGAGCAAAATCTTCCCCATTCATTAATTTTACTTTATACAGACTGCAGTGAATCCAAGTGTGGTTTTAAAGAGGAAAAGGTGTCACAAAGATTTCACCTGAGTGTGTGTGTGTGTGTGTGTTTGTGTGTGTGTAAGCCTAAGACAGAAAAAGTTAACCCTTTGCCTTATTGATTAATTGTAGATTATCGTTGATTGATGTTTCTAGTCTAAGCCTTTCAAGGCCGACAATAACTTACCCTTATTTTCCCAAGTCTTAGCCCAGTGCCTGACACATAGTAAGAGCTTAATATACATTTGACAAATGAATTAACTTCGAGCCTCAATTATTTACTGTACCTGCTGGCAAAAGATTGCCACCTCGTCTATCCAGATCCCTATGGCACTGTGGGTTGATGGCATGATGAGGATAGTGGGAGTAGCTGATGTGATATCAGTGAGTCAGATTGGCCTGGGTTATAGTACTGGTTCTGCCACAGGTAAGAAATTTGATCCCAAATTTTCTCTTAGGTAATATGATAATATATTTTTAATCTCCTCCATTCCCCTCTCCCACCCCAGCCCCTAGTAACCATCATTCTACTCTCCACTTCTGTGACTTCAGCTTTTTTACACTTCACATATAAGTGAGAGCATGCAGTATTTGTCTTTCTGTGCCTGGCTTGTTTCAGTTGACATAGTGTCCTTGAGGTTCATCATGTCTGAAATGACAGTATTTCCTTCTTTTTAAAGACTAAATCGTATTCTATTGTGTATATATACCATATTGTCTTTACCCGTTATTCCATTGATGGACTCTTAGGCTGACTCCATATCTTGGCTATTGTGAATAATGCTGCCATAAAAACAGGAGTGCAGATACTTCTTTGACATACTGATTGTACTTCCTTTGCATATATACCCTGCAGTAGGATGGTTGGACCATGTGATATTTCTATTTCTAGTTTAGGGTTTGTTTGTTTGTTTGTTTTTGAGACAGGGTATCACTCTGGTCACTGTCACCCAGGCTGGAGTGCAGTGGTATGATCATGGCTCACTGCAGCCTTGACCTCCCAGGCTCAAGTGACTCTCCCACCTCAGTCTCCAAAGTAGGTGGGACTACAGTCATATGCCACCACAGCCAATGTGTTCTATTTTTTATAGAGACAAGGTTTTGCCATGTTGTCCAGACTGGCCTCGAATTCCTGGACTCAAGCAATCTTCCTGCCTTGGCCTCCCAGAGTGATGGGATTGCAGATGTGAGGCACTGTATCTGGCTATTTTTAGTTTTTTTGAGGAACCTCCATACTATTTTCCTTACTAATTTAGGGAATGATAATATTATTTATATTGCAAGATTATTTTAAGGGTGAAAAATTGACAATTTAATACCCTTTTGTGGGTTTTATCTTAAATTGTAGTCTTTGAAAACTAGCCATTAACCAATGTTAAAACCCATCGATCGAAGCCATTCTGCATAACTCAAGGTTCAAGTAGCCTTCTCCAGAAAAATAAGGGAACAGTCTTCTAAGGCTTCCACGAAAGAGTGCTCACTCTTGACTTTCACTGAGAAATGTGGAAAGCAATTGTGTTTAGCAAGAACTGGTGGATTATTAAGTAGCCTTATCTCAGGTCAGCATCTCTCTGTAAATAAGTCAAGGCTCACAGCAACCGTGTGCAAGTGCTGGAAATATTTGAGGCCTTAAAATAGCAAAACGCTTTAAAGATACCCATCTTCCATATGGGAAAAAAGAACACCCAAGGAAAATGACTGTCAGTTATTTCTATAAAGCCCAGGATTCAGCAAGTGACAAAGGTGATTATTACAATTTACATTCTCTTTAGAAATTACGCATGTGCACCATTTTCAAGGAGGCTGAAGATGAAAGGAGTTGACCAGATGACACAGCCCACAGCCTTTCCTTAGGATGGCTCAATGGCTGTGGGTCTCCTGCTCCACTTCTCTTCCCACTGTTTTTGGTAACTTTGTCATGAAATAGCCTCATTAGATCTCACATAGATTTGGTTTCCAATGATATCATTTAAGCCAGTAGTTCATTCAAATGATGAGAATGACTGCATGAGAATGGCTGGTAATGGGGTATATAGAATAATTATCCATGTTTTATTCTTAGCTTTTACTAATATGTTACAAGGCCTCCCACCAAAAAATTAGGTATTTTATCTAGTTCTACTGTCAGTAGGCCACAGAGCAGTTTAACTGTTGAGATTTTTCACTGAGTGTGTGAGTGCATGTGTGAATGTGTGTGTGTATGACTTTTCTCCCTTATTAAGACTGTGCAGTGATGACCTATTTAATGCAGCTGTATAAAAACACCAACCCCGAAAATAAATGCCAAATATTCCTGTACCATATTGTGAAAAAAAGATGGCTGGCCAGGCCCACTGATTAGCATACTATAATGTTCATTTCAAATAGCTTTTTTGAGTGACAGAGAGTATCACTACATCTATTAGTTTTCAATGTAAATAACTAATATTTGAGCTCTAGAGCTACTTAGCCTTTGCACCTGGGCATTGGCGGCACAAAAGTCATGGTTTCGAAGCTATCTCATTCCTATTGCCTGTGGCATCAGCTGTCCTATAATTGAGAAGTCAGGTGAGTTTCTTACGTGAAAGTGACGTCTCTTGCCTTCCCAGGAGAATGCTTCCCTGATCCTCTCCAACTAGAAACAGCTTGGAATTGCTGGCAATGTTGTTCCCAAGCTCAGAGTATCCAGTCAGCGACTGATAATATATGCTAACCTGAGACCAAGTCAATTGCCTGGGGATGTTCAGTCTAAGGTGTGTGGTGGCAAGGTGCTAGGAAGGGGCTCTGGCAACTCCTACATGCTGTGGCTTCCACAGGTGGGCATATTAGACTTCTGCACCACCCTTGTTCTATTTCTGAGTTCTAAAATGGATAATCCCACTGAGATGGGGTCAGGCCAGTCAAACAGAGGAACTCTGAGGTTGGCCTGCAATGTGAAAACTGTCAATTATCCTATTTTATGTCCTACCTACATTGCTAGTAGCAGAGTTCTCATTTCCATTAGACCAATTTGGTACAATGATGCATGTTCTTCTAATCCTTTGACCAACTTATCTGAACAGAGAAATGAGTACAAATGAAGGGGGAGGAGGAAAAGGGAGAAAGGGAAGGAAAAAAAGAGATAAAGAGAAAGAAAATCATTTTGAAGGGTGATTTTTAACTACCAACTTTACAATTTATTAAAAATAAATGTAACGTTCTAATGTGAGCTGGTCACTGCTGTACAAGGAAGGTGATTCTAGTCAGAAGTGACCTGTTTTTGAAACCTGATTCTCTTAGAATCTTAGTCTGTGAACAAGGAAGTCACTCACAGATTCTGTTCACTATGGAGCACTGAACATGGCTTAAAGAGGAGGTGGCCCTGGTGCAGAGAATCAGGGCAAGAGGTTGGCCTTAACAGCCACTGGCTCTGCCACTTTCTTGGTAGGGATGCCAGGAGCAGACCACATTGCTATAAGGCAGTGACAGTAACCATTTCCTGGAGGAGCTAACACAGGCCTATCAAAATGTTTGAAAACACCTTGTAAGGTTTTTGATTCCTGGGTAACAAATCACCACACACGTAATACCTTGAAAACAACAGGCATTTATTATCTCAGTTTCCACAGGTCAGTAGTCTAGGCACAACTTAACAGGGTCCTCTAGTCAGAGGTGCACACGACTGCAAGTAAGGTTTCAGCCAGGCCATGTTCTCATCTGAAGGCTCTACTGGGGAAGAGTCTATTTCCAAGCCCATTCAAGTTGTTAGAATAATTCATTTCCTTGTGGCTGTATGACGGAGAGCTCTTGCTTTTTGTGGGCTGGGGGCTGAAGACCACACACAGCTTCTTTTCCAACATGATTGATTATATCATCAAGCCTTCAAGAAGAGTTCCAGCTCTAGTCTACTAACACAGAGTTTTCATAACCCACCCTAATCACAGGAGTGCTAGCCATCATCTGTGCCATCTTCTATTGGTTAGAAGGAAGCCACAGGTCCTACCTACACTTACAAGGAGGAGGTTACACAAAGGCATGAATGCTGGGAGGTGGGAATTACTGGGGGTCAACCTCATCATTCCAACCTTAGGGGATTCTCTCCCAAACCAGCCAAATGTGTTCTTTAATCTTCATTAGGGTGAACAACCATCCCAGTTTGCCTGGACTAGCTTTAGCACTGAAAGTCCTGCATTCTAGGCAACTCCTTGGTCCCAGGCAAACTAGGATAGTTGCCACCCTAAACAGATCACACACCTTCTTCAATTTGTTTTAGACTAATATTAGGGGTGAAAGACAGACCTAAAAGTTTTATCCAGAGGTGGTCAAACTGTTCTCCAAGGAGCTCTTTGAGGGCCGCTGAGGTGAGGAAGGCGAGGTGATCCCAACTGGATGGGCTCTTCAGCTCCCTTTCCATGTTTCACGACTGGGCAAACCACCTCCCAGCTTGCATTCGGTGCAATTTGTTGTGTGAAGTATGGTTTCCATGGCCACAAGGTGATGCCTTAAAAATTTCATTTTACATATAAAAAGCCAAGGTCTGCAAAAAACTCAGGGGCCGAATCCAGCCTCTTGACATGTAAGCCAGACCTCCTCTACCACACCATCCAGATGAACCGAACATTTCCTGGCCAACTGTCGCATGCACGGCTCTGGACTTGGTGCTGAGGCAGTGAAGGAAGGTTTGGGGGGTTCTTATTTGTTTCCAGTCATGTTGGGGAAGATCTAGGCTAAGGCAAGGACATTCTCAGCACGACCATGACAGCTTTATCTGATTTGATCAGTTACTAAGGAATCAAAATGGTGATTTCAGCTACCTGGAAGCAGGTAGGTTTACCTTAGAGTTACATGTTATTTCAAAACAACTGGGACAAGTGTGAATTCTTGAGGTTGAAAATGGATGATGTCAATGACAAGAACTTTGTAGTCTTTTCAGCATAAAACACAAGCCAGTGTTTAAACTACTGGAGACAGAGTTCATAAGCACCCAGGGAGGGCAAGCTTACGCAACTGGTGAAAAGTACAAGGCAAGGTTAATGTGGACAAGCAGAGTGGTGGTTTCAGACTGCATAAGGGAAGGTGGTCTGGTTCGCTAATCAACATAGCTCTACTGCTGCAGCCAGCCCTGTCCTATAAACCAATCAAACAGAGCAGCAGCTTATACCTACAGGCAAGAAAATAAGTCCAGGGCAGTAACTCACTTCTCCACCTGGCCAGACAGGCTGATTTCTGTCATTTGACACCATGCAGTCTAGGTTGGCTGATAAACAGGTCTCACATCTTGGAATGCTAATCTCAGAGCAGTTTGATTTGCTTTAGCACCATTTTCTCATTAACCCCAAACTGAGCCTGGGGTGTTCTAAATAGGGTGGTGAATATAATGTCTCCAAGGTGTGAAGCTCTTTGTCCACGTTTACTTGGTAGAAGAGTTTGCAGTAGGGCTTTACTTCTCAAAAGTCTTAAGACACTTGTATATTGGTCCTAAAAGCAACCAAACTAGTCAAAACAGCTCTGAAATTTTAGTTACAAAAGACATCAGAAAACTTTATAGTCAGGTACATTACTGGTCATAGGGGCCTGCAGAGCTGTTAAAACTCTAGGTGCCAACCTTTCTCATAAGATGTTAAAATGACCACAGATGTATATTCTCCATGAGAGCTCATTACAGAAAATAACATGTATAAACTCACATCAAAAAGACAATGCACGAGAGAAACAAACATACAAGAATTTTTGACAATTGTTTTCAAGACAGAAAGTTGACGTAGCAACGACCGCTGATGAGGTGGGGTTTAGAAAGCCGCTGACTAGACGATGTCCATGAAGAAGGAGGTAATGAGCCTGTGAGAGCTCCTGAGAAGCTGGCAAAATCAGAGGGATTCTGATTCTCACCTGGGAACGGCAAATAGAACAGAGACATTCAAAAATGTGTAAATATACTATATTGAGAAAAATTAAAGAATATGTTGCCTTTAAAAATGAAAGAAAGCTGATGCATAAAAGAAATAACCGTAGGAAAAAGTTCTTGAAATTTAAAAATATTATTACTGAGATAAGTCCAGGTACGGTGGCTCATACCTGTAATCCCAGCCATTTGTGGATCACTTGAGGTCAAGAGTTCGAAACCAGCCTGGCCAATGTGGTAAAACCCTGTCTCTACTCCGGAAAATATAAATAAATAGCTTTATTAAAAGCTCAATTAAAAAAAAACTGAAGAAATTTCTAAGAAAGGGTTTTTTTTAATGGAAGAATTTAGAGAACATAGAAGAGCTACCCAGTACTAACTCCAGAGGCCCAACATTTGATTTATAGGAATTCTTGAAATAGAGAATACAGTCGACCATTGAACAACATGGGTTTAAACTGTGTGGGACCACTTAGGTGAGGATTTTCCCCACCTCTGCCTCCCCTGAGACAGCAAGACCAGTCCCTCTTCTTTTTCCTCCTCAGCCTACTCAGTATGAAGATGATGAGAATGAAGACCTGCATAATGATCCTTTCACTTAATGAATAGTAAGTATATGTTCATTTCCTTATGATTTTTTAAAATAGCATTTTCTTTTCTCTTGCTTACTTTATTGTAAGAATACGGTATATAATACATATCACATACAAAATGTGTTTTAATTGACTGTTTATGTTGTTGGTAAGGCTTCTGGTCAACAGTAGGCTATTAGTAGTTAAGTTTCGGGAGAGTCAAAATTTACACATGGATTTTTGACTGTGCAAGAGCTGGTATCCCTAACCTCCATATTGTTCAAGTGTCAACTATGGTAAAAATAGAAGTGAGAACTTATCAAAGAGTTAATAGAAGAGAATTTCCCAGATTCTTCAAATGGAAAAAGATACCAAGTTCCAGGCATACTGAATAAGCAGAACCTTGATTAGACACCGGTGTAAAATTTTGGAACATTAAGAATAAAAAAAGGCTAGGTGCGATGACTCATGTCTGTGATCCCAGCACTTTGGGAGGCTGAGGCAGGAGGATCACAAGGTCAGGAGTTCGAGACCAGCCTGGCCAACGTGGTGAAACCCCACCTCTACTAAAAATAGAAAAATTAGCTGGGTGTGGTGGTAGGTGCCTGTAATCCCAGCTACTTGGGAGGTTGAGGCAAGATAATCATTTGAACCTGGGAGGTGGAGGTTGCAGTGAGCCGAGTTGGGCCATTGTACTCCAGGCTGGGTGACAGGGTGGGACTCCATCTCAAAAAAAAAAAGAAAAGAATTTTAAAAGATCTTAAAACCTTTCAGAAAAAACAAACAAACAAACAAATAACAATTGTATGGCATGAAAATTCTTACACAGAAACGCTCAGTGCTAGAAGATAATGGATCAATTCCTTAGAAATTCAGAGGCAAAATGTTTTGCACCTAGATTCCTGTACCCAGCCAAACTTCAGTTAAGTGAGAGAAATTGAGCATTTTAAGATATGCAAAGATTCAAAAGTATGCCCCTTGTACTCTATTGTGAGATGTTTCTTCAGCAGAGAGTATATTCTAGTGCATAAAAGTAATTAAAACAAGGGAAAAAATGTGGGATCCAGGAAAACATTAATTGTGCCTGAGGACAACAGTTATGAACAGTCCCAGAGAGCAACCAATTCAGGATGGAGCAAAATGAGAACACTAGAGGTAAGTTTCTAGAAATAAGGATAATTAATAGAATAGAGATGATAATTGAGAGTTGAAAAGAACTTATGGATATTTTAAAGGTGAAATAGAGAAAGAAATAATTATTTAAAATGATCTCTAGGAACGTTTTCTTTTGAGTATCACAGTGGTCATATCAGGGCTTCTGAGAATGGAATAGAAACTCAACACAATACAGGAATTTCTGCTATAACATCATATATGCATCTCTGAAATATTTTGTGATTTGTAAAAATTGCAGTATAAAAATGATAGAGCTTATTGGAAAAATAGGGTTTGACTCATGAGTCAAAAGTTATGGAACTGTATAACTACAGACTTAACAAAAACAGTGATTACCCCAAGAAAAATATTAGCACAATTAGCTAATATTTAAGTCATTGATTAAATAAATAATTAAAATATTAGCGCAGTTAACTCTTTACTGGCATTTGCAGTTAGACTCACTGTTTGCTTGTTAATATCTTGGGATTCAGCTTCCTCCTTGGACAGGTTTGTCCTTGAAGACATCTAATAGAGACCAGGGTCATCAAAATTAAAGTTAAAATGAAACATCTAGGGACAGCCTCTTCAGTTATTTATATATATATATATATGTGTGTATATATATATATATACACACACATATATATGTATATATATACATATATATACACATATACACATATAGTATATATACACATATATACTATATGTTTATATACATATAACAAAATAAATATAAATATATATATTATATATAAATAATATATAGAGAGAGGTACATAGGGGCAATGTCTTTTTCTAATTTTATTGTATATTATTTATGGGGTACTATGTAATGTTTTGCTGTATGTTTACTTTGTGGAATGATTAAGTCAAACTATAAATATATTCATCACTTCACATACTTATTTTTTGCATGTGGTGAGAACATTTCAGAATCTAATCTTTAAGCATTGTTGACAAATACACTATGTGATTATAAATCATAGTCACCAGAAGCAGTGTTTTTGCAGCAGCAAATACATCTGCATTTGTAGCTTGTCTTCATCATTTACTATAGAAGCTACTGAACCCATCTTGAGGTTAAAGGCAGCTCTTCAGCATTTTTGTTTTTGTTTTCTTAGGATCTTTCTATGATGCAAAGATTTCTCCCTAATTGTGAGAAAATACATGCTTGATGGCTTCAAACATCAACGTGCTGGAAAAAAAAACCATCTGTGAACCAATACAACTTCCATGTCCTGCTGTCTTCTATTTACGAGGTGCCTGTGCAGCAGAACAAACTGTTCCTGGCTCTGCGGAGAGCAAAATTGACATGGGCATAATAGTATAAATACTGCTTATTGGCTTCAACTTTTAGAATCATCCTATTGACAAGTGTGGTGCCTCTGCCCTTCTCTCCAGGGCTAATATCTTTACCTTAAGGCTGTGGAATCTGCAGATGCTGTCTCAGAGTCGGGATGGAAAGTGGAGGTTTCTGTATGCCTGGATGCAGAGCTGGGGTGACTGGGAAGGGCAGTATGCTCATTTTGGGAGAAATGAAAGGGTGGGAAGAGGAATGAATGAGCCACATCCTCCTCCATTATAGACAGAGTCTAAAGTTGATAACGCAAATAAAAATAAATATGAGAAATGTCTTCTGTAGACACATGACGGTAGCCATCAAAATCCCTGGAGGAGTAACCCGTGCAAGTTGATTGTCTCTGGACATCCCTAGAGGAATGGCCAGGAGGAGACGGAGGCGATCAAGGGACTGTTGCTTTTCTCCATGTTCTCTACCAGGGCTCCTAGATTATTTAATTTTTTGAACCAAATACACATGCTAATATAACGAAAAATACAAGAAATTAACTCTTTAAAAATTTGCTCTTACCCTGCACAGCTTTACAGGCACTAAGAGATTCTGATTCTGGTGGGTATAATCGTGTATTTTGAGAAAGATCCACAGATGATTTCGCTGCTCATTCCAAGTTAACACTTAATGCTCTGGTGGGTTAATGTGGAGTGAAACGGTTACAGTGTAAAACTCATTTGACTTAGAATCTTTCTTCAAAGACTATTTTACAGGATTTACGTGTTGTGAAATATTCTTCGGGAAATGCACGCCCATTCCCCAGGTACATCACTGTCTCCGAGAGGAGGAAGCGGGGAACATTTTAGCTAAAGAATACCTTTGGTTTTGTTATTAAGATCCCCAACCTGCCATCACTAAGGTAAGAACTTACACGTCTTATCTCAGGAGAAGAGACAGCTAGCACTCATTTACTGGCATATGCCTTCAATGGCTCATTTTGTTAACAATGTATGCAGGCTCAGGATGTGGAGGTCTGGGCAAAGCTGCCAGACCCATGTGGGGCTCTTGCCCATGAAGTGAACTCAACCCAGCAATCCTATTACTGGGTATATATCCAAAAGAAAATAAATCATCATACCAAAAATCATCATGCCATGCTGTTCACAATAGTGAAGACCTGGACTCCACCTTGGTGCCCATCAATGGTGGATTGGATAAAGAAAATGTGGTACATAGACACATTGGAATACTACACAGTCATAAAAAAGAATAAAACCATGTTATTTGCAGCAACATGGACACAGCCGGAAGCCATTATCCTAGGCAAATTAGCACAGGAATAGAAAACCAAATACCATGTGTTCTCACTTACAAAGGAGCTGAACATTGAATACTGCACACATAAACATGTGAACAGTAGACACTGTGGAATCCTAGAGGAGGGAGGAAAGGAGAGAGGAATGGGCGGGAAAATCACCTACTGGGTACTACACTCACTACCTGAGTGCAATATACCCATGTAAGAAACCTGCATATGTACCCCCTGTATCTAAAACAAAAGTCAAGAAAAGAAATAAGTAAAATCTAAACCAGGCCAAGGGTTTTGAAACTGCTGAGCAAGACTGACCTTAATGCCATTTGTTTCCTTGAAGCCTAGCAGTTTGAAAGGCCATCAGACACTCCAATTACGCACATTGTGATAGGAGAGGCACCACCCAGCCTAGGCCGGTGGGGGAGATACTGATGATTATCTTCAATTAAAACATCCCTAAAAAGGCAATGAGAAGTGATGGACACAGCTTGAATTAGGAAACAGAATTTCTGGATTCTTTGATGAGTCAAAGAGTGCTTGAGGAAAGAGGGTCTTTGGTGTCACCTGCAAACTGTTTCAGCCTCTAAAGAAAACGTCATATGTCTGCATCATGGAATACTACTCAGCCATAAAAGGGAACAAAATAATGGCATTCACAGCAACCTGGAAGGAGTTAGAGACCATTATTCTAAGTGAAGTGACTCAAAAGTGGAAATCCGGCCGGGCGCGGTGGCTCACGTCTGTAATTCCAGCACTTTGGGAGGCCGAGGCGGGTGGATCACGAGGTCAAGAGATCGAGACCATCCTGGTCAACATGGTGAAACCCCGTCTCTACTAAAAATACAAAAAAATTAGCTGGGCATGGTGGCGCGTGCCTGTAATCCCAGCTACTCAGGAGGTTGAGGCAGGAGAATTGCCTGAACCCAGGAGGCGGAGGTTGTGGTGAGCTGAGATCATGCCATTGCACTCCAGCCTGGGTCACAAGAGTGAAATTCCATCTCAAAAAAAAAAAAAAAAAAAAAGAAGTGGAAATCCAAATATCGTATGTTCTCACTTGTAAATGGGAGATAAGCTATGAGGACATAAAAGCATAGGAATGGACTTTGGGAACTCAGGGGAAGGGGAGCGGAGGGGCAAGGGATAAAAGACAACACGTTTGGGAACAGTGTACCCTACTGGGGTGATGGGTGCACCATAATCTCAGTAATTACCTCTAAAGAACTTACCCATGTAACCAAAAACCACCTGTGCCCCCAAAACTATTGAAATAATGATCAAAAAAAACGCCCATCACTCTCTAGCCAAGACCTCCCAAATAAGCATGTATCTTAGGGGGGAAAAAAAGCAACCAAAAATAAAAAATCGGTATGCTTGCTGTGCAAAGGCAGCTTCAAAATCTGTCTCCTTATTGCCCCTCCAAAGTATTGCCCGCCCCCATGGGCCTTTCTTACGTGGAAATTCTGAAGCAATGTGCTACTCCAGGTAGGCCTGGCTCTGCTATTTGCTGTGTGGCCTTTTTTGTTATTCCTTAGTTTCTTTAACTGTAAAATGGCACTAGAGAAGGGGATGAATTGAATGATCCCTAACACCCTTGCCAACTCTGACATCTTCATTTCTGTTGGGCAAGACAGCCCAAAGAAGTGTCAGAAGTGTCGAGAGGTGATATCTCCTGACTCATGCTCCTTACACTCCAGCTTTCTGGGAGAGACCCCTTTCTCCTCACCAGATGGATTTGTGAGTCTTTGTAGGGAAGGGAAGATGCGTGTTGCTGGTCAGCATGGAGGCTTCACAAAAGCACAGGAACAAATATGCAGTCCTTCACAAACACTCAATTTACCCAGAAGTGCTCAGCTGCCTGCGGGGAGCAGCCTCTCTGCTGACCCAGATAAGCAGACCCAGGGCTCTGTGATGTCAGCGTGAGGCCCTTCAAGGTGCCTCTCACCGCAGGACATCGGGAGGCTGGGCGGCCCCGTCCAAACACAAACACGCCGGCAGTGGTGTCCCTACCTACACAGATGCGAACACAAAGGAGATTTTTCAGCTAATAAGATCCTCTGGTGTTTGTAGCACTAAGCAGGTAAGGTCATTAGAACTCTTCTTTATAATACATTTTCCCCTTCATTCTGATAGAAGAAAAATAGGTTGAAGGAACTGATTTTATTTCCCATTTAAGTTAATTCAATGGAAGCTAGGGGCTTTTTTTTTTTTTTTCTTTGTGTGTGTAGAAGGGATGGGGGAGGCCTCGGGGAAGGAGAGTTTTGAGATGATGCTATTGGGTCCCTTGGCTAAAAAAGAAAAATGTCAGGCTTGAAATGGTTTCCTCTGGGGGCTGTTTGTGGAATCAAAACGCCTCTCTGGTTTGCAGTTCTGAAACCCACTACTGTGACTTAAAAAAAAACACTTTCAATTTAGAGGGGGAAAGGCTACAGCTCCTGGAGTCCCAACTCAGCTGAAGAAAATGCCGCCGGGTGATGTGAACGCAGTGGATTTGGATTTCAAACACCGGCATTGATCTCAGCATTGATTGGGGTTGGATTACTGATCTTGTCTGAGCGCCCAGCCCCACCTCTGTCCCCCAGGGAAAGGGGATTGATTGCAGGGTGCAGCTGTGAGGCATGGATGGAAGAGGAAGGACAAAGAGGCCGGTCCCATGATGAGGGAAGGATCCCAACCATGCTCTTGCAGTAAACCGCAATCCTGCAAATCAAAATCTCATCCTTAGCGCCTCTGGTCCTCCCGCACTTTGTCAACACTTTCCTCCTGGGAAGGCTCAGTGCTTTGAAGGATGCTCAGGTTAAATCTCTATTTACACCACCACCAGGAGAGGGGCATGCAGATAAATGATTAATCTTCCTCCACTCCAGTACCCGGGACCCTTGCCCACTACGTTTCTTGGTCTATGAGGACCCACTGTAGACCTCATTCTATCTACTGTATCTGGTTCCAAGTGATTGACTAACGAATTTTTAATTCATTCAACAAATACTGAGAGCCTACTATGTGCCAGGAGCTTAGTTTGCCTCCGTGAACAAAACAGACACAGATCTCTGCCCTCACGAAGCTTATGTTCTAGTGAGAGTAGATGGGCAATAAGCAATAAAAAGAATAAATAAGCAAATTCTCATCTGTCATCAGGTGATGGCTACTATGGGAAAGGAAACGTGGAGTTAAGAAGGAGAAATCTGAAAGGGCTCTGCAACTTGTCAGAGTGGGCTTCTGTGAGAAGGGCACATTTGGGCAGAGTCAGCAGGAAGGTGAGGGACTCAGCCGTGCAGGGATACAGTTAGTGCTCCCAGGCAGACGGAAGTGCTGAATGCCACAGCCCTAATGTGCAGGGTACCTGGGGTGTCTGGCGGACACTAAGGAGGCCAGTGTGACTAAATCAGGGTGTGTATGGGTGGCGGAGGATGAGTCCTGGAAATAAAGTCAGAGGGGTTCTGAGGAGCTGAATTCTGTAGGATGTTATAGGTCATTGTAAGATCTTTGGCTTATATTCTGAGGGCAATAGGGAGCCAATGGAGAATTTTAAAGAGAGGAACGGCACAATCCTACTTACATTTTCCAAAGATTTGGAAAATTTGGGCTGCTACATTGAGAACAAAGAGCAAGGGTAGAGCAAGGAGGTGGTAGCAGGAGGAAAGAGACGATGGGGACTGGGAGCAGGGCAGTGGAGTAGAGGCGGGGACGAGAGGTCAGTCTCCAGATATCATTTGAGGATAGAGCCAAGGAGCTGGTTGATGATGATGCATTGGTAGTAGGCAGAGGTTTTGGGTTCGAGCAACTGAAAGAGCTGAGATTCTCACAACTGAGATGGAGGTGGATGGCGTTTAGGGAAGATCTCGAGTTGAGCCTTAGGCTTGTTAAGTCTGATATGTCTGTGTTAGAGATGGAGATGTCTATGGAGATGGTGAATGTGCAACTGGAGATACAACTACAAAATTCCAGAGAGATGTCTGTGTTTTAAATATAAATTTGGGAGTTATTTGCATATATATGATATTTAAATGCCATGAGACTGGGTGAATGAGGATGGAGAAGGGAACAAGACCCAGGGCACTCCGGGAGCAGGATCCTGAGGCATTCCTACATCAAGAGTCTCGGAGGAAGAGAAGAACCAGCAAAAATGGCTGAGAAGGAGCAAATCTGTGGAGTCAGGGTTCTTGGTGCCAGGTAAAGAAACATATCACAGTCAACTGGTTCCAGTGCTGCCGAGAGGTCAAAGAAGATAAGGACTAAGATAATATCATTGTTTTTAGCTATAAAGAGGTCATTGGTGCCCTGGACATGGGTAGTTTGGGAAGAGTATTAGAAGCAAATGCCCAACTGGGTGGGGTCCATTTGCTTATTTATTCTTTTTATTGCTTATTGCCCGTCTACTCTCACTAGAATATAAACTTCGTGAAGGCAGAGATCTGTGTCTGTTTTGGAGAAAATGAGAAGACAGGAATTGCTAATAATTTAGAAAACTCCTTTGAAGGGTTCTACTGCAAAGGAGATCAAACAATTGGAGCATCAACCAGCAGAAGAAATAGCATCATGGCAAGTTTCTGTTCAGTTTGGCTTGATTTAGTTTTAGGGTGAGAAAAATATAGTAATAAAAAATCAACTAGCCAATATATGGAATATTTGCCATGTACCAAGTGCTGTGCTAGGAGCTGAAGAAGAAATAGAAATTTAAACTACTTCCTTGCCCTCAAAGATTTTACAATCTAGTCAGGGCAGAAATCTTTTAGAAAAGAAAATCAGGGAGGTAAAGGGGCACCCAATAAAACTGTTCCATAAACAGGAATGCAAGTGGGTAATGTATGCTCTGCTAATGTCATGGAAGTTCAGAACAAACAGAGCAGGGGCAGCATTTCTCAAATTCAGTGGGTAGCTTTGTTTGATTAACTGCTAAGTGCCTACAGAAGAATAGACAAGCACTTAATTATGGTATTGACAATATTGCAACCTTCTGATGAGCTTTCATGGTTCCATATGCATCTTCATTTCCTAGGTGATGAAATACTAATTCATTCTGAAGCTATTAATTGAGCATCTACTGTGGAGCCAGGTGGGTTACAAGGATGCCTGGATCCCTCTCTGCTCTTCTTTTTTTTTTTTTTTTTTTTTTTTTTTTTTTTTTTTTGAGATGGAGTCTTGCCCTGTAGCCCAGGCTGGAGTGCAGTGGCACCATCTCGGCTCACTGCAACCTCCGCCTCCTGGGTCCCCATTCAAGCAATTTTCCTACCTCAGCCTCCCAAGTAGCTGGGATTACAGGCATGAGCCACTATGCCCAGCTAATTTTTATATTTTTCAGTAGATATGGCGTTTTGCCATGTTGGCCAGTCTGGTCTCAAACTCCTGACCTTGTGATCCACCTGCCTCGGCCTCCCAAAGTGATGGGATTACAGGCGTGAGCCTCCGTGCCCTGCTTCCATCTGTACTCTTTACAGCCTAGTAGAAAAGCCAAGGCAAGAGCATCACTGACATTGGAAGTGCTCACAGATGGCCCATCACAGAGCTGTGGAACCCAGAACAGAAGAAGCCAGCCTCCCCTGCACTTCCTCCCTGGCCTCAGCTCTTGGCCAGACTTCAATCTCACATTTTTCTCTCAGTTAACCTGAGAGAGGCCTTCCAGAAAGTACCATGGCATTTCTAGGGTCACTTCTCTCTTTTGAGCTTGTGTCTAGAAACAACTCATATTAGTGAATAAATAGATATGAAGGAGTATATTTTTGAGGGCTTATGTGAGATAAAGTCTGGAATTAGGTCTACTGGATGTTGTCAAAAATATGCCTTGAATGATTTTGCATTGTAAGTCACAATGGCAGATTGGTCCTGAAGCTGGTGAATTACTCACAGTTCCCTTCAACTCTCTGATATCCCCTTGTAATGGAAAACTCATTATCTACAATTATGGAGAGAGGTACAAGTCATCCCAAATAGGGATATGGCAATTCATTCTCTCTCTCTCTCTTTCTCTTTCTCTCTCTCTCTCTCTCTCTCTCTCAGTTTCTCTCTCTCTCTCTCTCTCTCTCTCTCTCTCTCTCTCTCTCTCTCCCTCCCTCTCTCTCCCTCTCTCTCTTCTCTTCTCTTCTCTTCTCTTTCTTTTGAGACAGAGTCTCACTCTGCCACCAGGCTGGAGTGCAATGATGCGATCTCAGCTCATTGCAACTTCCACCTCCTGGGTTCAAGTGATTCTCCTGCCTCAGGCTCCCAAGTAGCTGGAACTACAGGTACGCATCACTGTGCCGACCTAAATTTTGTATTTTTAGTAGAGACAGGGTTTTACCATGTTAGCCAGAATGGTCTCTATCTCTTGACCTCGTGATTCTGCCCACCTCAGCCTCCCAAAGTGCTGGGATTATAGGCATGAACCACTGTGCCCGGCCCAATTATTTCTATTGACTTCAGGAATGTATCTCAGGGTTTCTGGTGAAAATTAGTTTATTTGGTGTTCTAGAATTATAAGAAAGATAAAACCAAATAATGACGCTGGGCTATAAAGGCCATCTCAGGCAATACTAGAGCAATGTCTGTTTTTTCTAATAGCATCATGACAATCCTCTGCTGTCTGTTCTAGGCAGGAGGAGAGATGTATCCCCTTCAGACTGATGTTGAACACCAGCCTAAGCAGAACTGTCTCTCCTTTTCCTTCTGACTAACATGTTTACTGACAACATGCTGGGTTTTGGATCTCCCAAGAGAATCTGTGTGGACACCTCATGTAGATGGCAGTCTTAATTATTGTTCGGAGAAGGAACCAGAACCCCTGCAGTGTTGGCTGAAAATGTTCACCAGGCTGGGCTGGACAGCCTGGAGAATTTTCAAGATTTGCTTTTACTCCTAGAAAAATATAAATATTACAGTCCTTCCTCCTCTTCCTGGGATAATCAATTTATTCTTAAGCCATAAGTAAGTTTTTACTCCACATAATCAATTTATTGATAAGCTAGGAGAAAGTCCTTCCTCCACACTGAGCCCATGCAAGGCATTTGGGCTATGAGTGCAAATCCTCTAGAGGCTGGTGGTCTAGGTAGGGGCTCAGACTCATTGATGAGCATCTGTAGAGAGTGTTTTGGGGGTTGCGGCAGGACAGCCATGTGCATGGAGAAGGTAGAAAAGCAAAGAAGCCTAAAGTCAACTCTACTGTAGTTGGGGCAGGAAAGGATGCTTGAATTAATACACGGAAAGTGAAGAGGAGATTTCTGGATATATTACCAAAGGTTTTGGTAATTGAGGGAACAGAAACTCTAAGTAGAGAAAACAGTAGCCAAAGACAGGGGCATACAACCGCCAAGCACATGCCCTGGGCATGCAGTGGGTTATCTCTCAGCTCTTTACCTACTTGCCAGTTTTTCTGGAAATGAGAGGCTGTGGCAGGAACAAATTCAACTTGTGTTTGAACTCTCCTTCCATCCCCACAACCGAAAGGGCACTGCAGGGTGCCAAGAGCACCTCCAGGAGCACCTCCCACCTCCCCCACCTCCCACCTCTCCCACCTCCCACCTCCCACCTCCCACCTCTCCTACTTCCCACCTCCCACCTCCCCCACCTCCCCCACCTCCCACCTCCCCCACCTCCCCCACCTCCCACCTCCCCCACCTCCCACCTCTCCCACCTCCTACCTCCCACCTCCCACCTCTCCCACTTCCTACCTCCTCCACCTTCCCCATCTCCCACCTTCCCTACCTCCCACCTCCCCCACCTCCCACCTCCCACCTCTCCCACCTCCCACCTCCCACCTCTCCCACCTCCCACCTCCCCCACCTCCCACCTTCCCCACCTCCCACCTCCCCCACCTCCCACCTCCCCCACCTCCCACCTCCCCCACCTCTCCCACCTCCCACCTCTCCCACCTCCCACCTCCCACCTCCCACCTCTCCCGTTTCCCACCTCCTCCACCTTCCCTACCTCTTACCTCCCCCACCTCCCACCTCCTCCACTTCCCCCACTTCCCACCTCCTCCACCTCCCACCTCCCACCTCTCCCACTTCCCACCTCCTCTACTTCCCCCACCTCCCATTCCTGCCCACTTTGCACTACGCTTCAATGTGGTGTCTATTGTGGCAGCTACTGTCAGCACTACTTTTAACTGCCACCTTTTCTATTCAGGGGACAACTGCAGGAGACGGCTCTGCTGGCATCCCCAAACTCACAGTTGCAATCATAATGGTGCTACGAGGCAAGTGAACACGATAAGCTGGGGACATGAGTGACTGCCTCTGATGGTAGCGGACTGGCTCCTGCAGGAAGGTTAGGGGGAACATCCCCACCGCCACTGTTTATTTGTTTACCTAACTTCAGAATTCTCCCTGGAGCTACTTAGACAAAGCCTGCCTTATCTTCCCAAAGATGAAACACTGAGTAAGACACATGTCAAATGAAAATAGCCTTTTTAGTCATAGTCAATATTTTTTAAAAATTTGACAATCTGACACTGTTTGATTCAACTGCTTATCTCCTGGTTTTGGTTTACTTTGTTTGGGAGTTAGGGACGATGT
The DNA here is from genome assembly GCF_048565385.1 of Saimiri boliviensis. NCBI lineage: Eukaryota > Metazoa > Chordata > Mammalia > Primates > Cebidae > Saimiri > Saimiri boliviensis. Next base: position 65,579,598 of record NC_133462.1, read on the forward strand.
CTCCATGATTATTATGTAGCAAGCATCAGTCATGGCTACAAGGAAACACAGCACAGCCAGTCAATACTTGGCAGGCTTTCCAGCCCCTGAAGGGCAATGCTATAAACTTTCACATCTTCTGAATCTTCTGTCCCATACACTGGTCAGTTTTCAAATAGCCATTTTATTGGTAGTCTGAGGGCAGATCTTTGTTTTCAGTCCTTTGCTGGAGTTATCCCCCTCTCTGTTGACTCATTTCCTTGATTGACATCTTTATCTCTGTTTGTTCTTGCTTGGCAAGAAGGCTACAGTTTAATACAAGCTGGAAGGGACGTTGGGAGGTTGTTGTAAGGGCCAGGAGATGATGAAGACCCCAGCTAGGGCACTGAGAATGTGGATGGCTATATGGGCTGAGAAGGGGAATGTCCACAGTGACTCCAGGTTGCTAGCTTGAGGGACTAGAGGGATGATGAGATCTGGCACCGGGCAGCGGGAAAAGGAGCTCTCTCTTGATCCTGTTGGAGTGAAGGTACCTCCAGGACATCCATGGAGAGGTTTGATAGGTGGCTACTTATGCAAGTCTAGGGTTCAGGAGTGAGTAGGACTGACAGGGCCAAAGATGTGATTTCATCAGCTCTTACACCCACAGGTGGTGGAGTGCTCGTCCTCTGCCCCCAGATGTTTGCCATGTCACATTTCAGTCACCAAGGAAACAGATTTATTTTGATATTAGCGTCTCAAACTCTACCTTTTGACTTTCTGCCAAAAATAGTCATGACAAAACAACCTACTGATAAGTCAGAAGAAGAATTAAGAACGTGGAACTGGAGAGAGCTAGGGTAAGTGGAGCAGCTAAGTAAATAATAAATCCAAGCCGCTGAGCACTGCAGCCACTCACGGCCACTCTTTGTTCTTCTTCTTGGCCCTCTGGCAGAACTGAGCATCTTGAAGGTCTTGAGGAAAGTCATAGATAGCAATTTTAGCAATTTACCACCACGAATTTCCTACACAGACAATAGATTATCAGAGTGCATCTGGCCCAAAGTGCCTGCAGTGGTATAATGAGTTAACACTAGAGTCATTTGAGAGATGATAAAAATCGTTCTGGCAGCTAGGATGGGCTGGGAACGCGGGAGAGCATGCACAGAGTGTGTTGTGTGGCTGGTGCAGTTGCCCAGAGTGGTGCTTCTCTGTGACCCAGTGGCTCCAACATATCAGGAAGTTGGGAAGCTGGGAAGCTGGAAACACCAGTGATGATTCCTTTCCTGAGCCAGAGCACGCCGGCAGCTGAGAAACCACACTTCTCTCGTCTTTTCAGCCAAACCACGCTTTTGGTCCATTCTGTCACTCCCATCTCCCAATTAGACATCCAAAGTCCCCATACCACCTGCCTCTCTGAAAGACAAGTCCAGCTGCCCTGATGTGGACAGGGATGGTGGAGCCTGGAAGACAGTAACAGAGCAGGTGAGTGCCCCAGAGGAGGGCAGATATTAACTGCTAGGAAGGGAGATTGAACTGCCTTCCCTCAGCCGGACAGAAGGTTTATGAAGTCTCATCACTGGTCGCTGGTGCTGTTAGTTTTGGGCACCCTTTATAAAAGATGTGAAGACTTTATATATGAAGTGGAAGTACAGATCCCATCTTAGGGGGTTGGTTAGGAGGTTAAATGAGAAAACGTAGGGAAATCACATTATGTAGTGTCTGGCATTTGCTAAATGCTCAATAAATGATGGTAGTATTTGAGGAATGTAAAAATGTGGTTAAGATCACACATCAGATCTAGGTTCAAATCCCAGCACTACTCTTTACCAGCTAGGAGACAGGGAACATTATTTCACTTCTTAGAACAGCAGTTTTATGATCTCTAAAATGGGGTTAACCATATCTACTCCATTGGGTTATTGGGAGCTTAAAGATAAAATATTATCAATAAAAAGCTTTAATTTATAATAGCATTAGTATTATTTTTGAAAATGCCTGAACAGGTCATTTCATGCTTTGTATTTTCAGAGAAAATACCCTTTGACAGGTGAGAAGCAGGTTCCAATTGGACCATCTTCAGATCTCTAATCTATGGTGAATCTAAGCTACATGTTGACCTAGACTAGTGTCAGCAAATCTTTGGCTCAGAGAGAAAAATATTTTGGGCCTTGACCACAGTCTCTGTCCCAGCAACTCAATCCTGCCATCACAGGACCAAAACCAGCCATAGACCATATGTAAAAGAAGAAAAAGTGGGGCGTGTCTGTGTTGCCATAAAACATTATTTACAAAAACAATGCCAGGTTTAGCCTGCAATCAGTTTGCCACCTCTTAGCCTAGTCGTATGCTAACTTCACGTGTGGGTGCTGGTTGGTGTGGAATAGTTAGGGGAAAGTGGGTCAGCCTTTGTGCCCCATACGCGTCCTGCATAAAGTGCCAGGTACAAGGTATTCCACTATTAGAAAGTCATTCCATTGAATCAAGCATTAATCCATGGAGGGGAAAAAAAGAGAGGTGCCTATTAAAATGCAAATAAAAGGAATAATAGATAAAGATTAAGCTTTAGTGTGGAGTGGCATAGAGCGCACCTTCCTGCTGACTGGCCTTGACTTAGCCAGAGGATACCCAGCACCTTCAGGGGAACTGTTGAAAATGGACTGAGCATGGGAAAAGGGGAACAGATACGCTCTTTATCTCAGGTCTTCCACATTCAATCTGTCCCCCTTAGACTCCTTCCCCTTCTACATTCTACCCCCACTTCCAGTCCCTTCCTCACCAAGAGCAAAGCAGAGGAGTGGATCCTTCCTCCCTTCTTTCTGACATAGTGGGAGGCTGCTTTCAACAATTCCTAAAGCCTGAATTGTCAGTTTCCAGTTTTTCCCTGTCTCAGGAGAGATGTGCAAGGGGGCATTCCTCTGTACTCCATGCATCGAGAACAGATTAATGTCGATGCTAGTGTGGAAGTCTCTCTTCCCTTCCCAACCTCCCAACCCCACCTCACCTTCCCTTTCCCATTCATTCAGTGGTAGCCACAGGACAGGGATGAAAAAAATAAGAATCAGAATCAGAATTCAGGGTTGGCCTGGGGATATGGGCTATTTTAGTGTAAGGTCAAAGTTATGTAAGGGGCAAAATAGGAATCTCACTTGTGGATCCGGCATGGACTATTAGCTGTAGATTGATCTTTGAAGTACAGGACACAGTGGACAGTGGAGATGATCCCCCATGACTGTCTGGGTGATGGTGTAGCAAGGATATCTACTTGTGGAGATTGCTTGGTCCAAGAAACTGTAATCATTTTGCTCCTCAAGGGCAGCTACAGACACATCCTTTGGCTCAAAATAAGACGTTCTTCCTGGGGCCCTACTAGACTGCTCCGTGCTCTGTCCCGTAGATCCTCCCGCCTTCATTCCATTGCAGAACTGTTGCTCACCATCTTTGTTTCCCAGTGTCACCTTCTTTTTGGGAATTCATATCTGCAGTATCTTCTTCTGCAAACCTTTCCAGGACCACCTGATGCTGCAGGGCAGCTTCCTCTCCAAGTGCCTGCAGGAGAGCATCCATGCCCTTTTCCTGGGGCTTCCGGTAGCTGAAAGGCACATCTATTTCCACGAATCTGCTCCTCCCCCACTACAACTCACACTTTCTCAGAACATTACACAATGCCAAATATTTGTGCTCCATCAGTGTGTGTGGAATTAATTTGCAATTGACAACTTTAGTGCTTATGTCACATGAACGATCCATCACGTTGCTGTGATGTGCCAGTGGAGGGGATAGAGGCAAGTGCTGGAGAAGGCTGGGAAGAAGCCTGTACTAACACCTCTCCAGCATGCCCCTGAAGCCCTGTGAGGGTGGAGAACGCTGAGAGGAGGTGGGAGTGCATGGCAGTCTAGTCTCAGGGAGCTCTGAATCCTTCTGCATACCCATTCTTCCCCTTTCACTGCTGCTTCCCATCCATCAGCTCAGGCTGCCGTAAGGAAACACCATAGACCAGGTAGCTTAAACAATGCATATTTATTTGCAAGTCTAAGATCAGTGTGACAGCATGATTGAGTTCTGGTGAGGGCGTAAAGATGGCCATCTTCTCTCTATGTCCTCACAGGGCAGAGAGGGCAATCTCACTCTTCTTCTTCCTATAAGGCTACCAATTTGATAAGAAGGGTCTCACCCTCATGGCATAATCTTACTTAAATTCCCTCTCAAAGGCCCTTGATATGGTTTGGATCTGTGTCCTCACCAAATCTCATGTTTAACTGTAATCCTTGGTGTCAGAGGTGGGGCCCAGTGGGAGGTGATTGAATCACGGGGGCAGAGTACTTATAAACAGTTTGGCACCATTCCCTTGGTGCTGTTCTTGCGACAGTGACTGAGTGAACTCATGAGGCCTCTTTGATAGGTCAGAAGCAGGTTCTGATTGGCCCATCTTTAGATCTCTAAACTACGGTGAATCTAAGCTACATGTTGACCTAGACTAGAATTGGCAAATCTTTGGGCCAAAGAAAAAAATCTTTTGGGATCTGGTTGTTTTCAAAGTGTGTAGCACCTTCCACCTCTCTCTCTCAGTCCTGTTCCTGCCTTGTAAGAAGGCTGCTCCCACTTTGTCTTCATCCGTGAGTAAAAGCTCCCTGAGGCCTCCTCAGAAGCAGATGCTGTCAAGCTTCCTGTACAGCTTGTAGAACCACGAGCCCATTAAACCTCCTCCCTTTATAAATTGGCCAGCTTCAGGTATTTCTTCATAGCAGTGCGAGAACAGACTAATACAACCCTATTTCCAAATACTACTACATTGGGTGTTAGGACTTCAGCATATGAATTCTGGGGGAACACAAACATTTAGCCCATAACAGTAGTTTAGAAACCTGTCTGGCATTTCAGAAATCTTCCAGCTTGATTTTACACAAGTGTAGATTATTTAGCAATCTAGTTCAATTATCTTTTGCTTAAGTTAACTTTTTAAGCCATAGTGCAAAGAATGTATTCATTCTTGTGTACTCAAGTTAAGTGATAGAAAAATATTCTAGGATTTGTTCCTTACACTAAAGGCGATAGTCATCATTAGGAAGTGCTTCTTCAGGAAGGAGTTCAATCTCCAGGAACTGTGAGGGAGAGAAAGCGGCAGTGAGGCAGAAAAGGAGGGAGGGCTTGAATGTGGGGCTTGACCAAGCTAGCCTCTGCTTAATATAATGTATTTAGGTTGGTGCAACAGTAATCATTGTTTTTATTGTTATTTTTAAGGGCAAAAACAATGATTAGTGTTGCACCAACCTAATCCAATCGAAGGCTCCCTGTCTCAGGACTTGCTTCCCAGAACTCCTAAGGACTCTTGTCTCACGAGAGCCCAGTGGGGAAGGAAGCAGGGAAAGGAGGAGAATAAATCCGCCATGTCCTGCCTCCCGTTGGTCAAACACCACCCCACTGGGCATTAAGTCCCAGGCACTTTAGTGCTGCACACGAGAAGGTACCAGGAATTTCCCAGCGTGTCATGCCCCCACAACAGCAGAAGAGCCCCTGGTCAAAAGGTGAGAGTCAAGCAGGGTGGGCCAGGCGGCACGATCAGGCTGCACCTTCGCTAGCCTCTGCAGTGGTGGCTGAAGTGGGAAAAGGGGCCCAAAGCCTTGAACAGAGGTGAAGCAAGAGAAGGGAAGATAGTGCACCAGACTTGTCCGATACACGGAAACGTCTGCCCGAGTGTGGCTGCTGCTCACCAACGTGCACTTTCTATTATGCTCGCACGCAGACATGGATTTGCTCTTTATTCCACAATTCATTTCTTCATTCATTCATTAATCAGTTCAGTTCATGTATCACCCCAAAGACAGAAGTGCTTTAGCAATAAAGTATTTTTGATTAAGATATGTGCATTCTGGCATATGCCAGACAATGAGGTAAATAGGAATAACCCTGGCTTTCTGGGGTAACAGAAGCACCTTATCTACCATCCTACAGCAACCTCAGGCGTCCTCCCTTGCTTTCCGTTCCCTCCAGTACTACGTCCACTCCTACTTGGGGCAGTCACCACCACTGGGCTTACAAAGACAGATTGAGGTGCCCACAAATCTCACACTGCAGGGCCCTAAGGCTGTGGGATGGCCCTGGAAGAGGATGTGTCCCTTCCAAGAAAGAAATCTTCCCTGTGAGCTTGAACACTGTTTTGTTCTAATACTTATCCCTCCTCCTGATGTTATCATGCAAGTGTTGGTGCAAAAGTTGATCATGGAATAAGGAGCTCCCTCGAGAGTGAAAGACCATGTGCCCAGCTTCCAGAAATGGCTTCTGCAATATTAACTTAATCTCCAGAAGAAAAGCAAGCTGCAGGAGACTGGAAATGTCTTAGTGTCTTAACAGTTGAAGGGCTGTCTGAAGGGTTCAAAGGCAACTTTTGTGAATTAGGGAGAGAAAAGAAACTAGCACAGGCATGCCTTGTGTCATTGTGCTTCATATTATTGCACTTCACAGATACGGAGGTTTTTAAATATATATATAAATTGAAAGTTTGTGGCAACCCTGTGTTGAACACATCTATCAGCGCCATATTCCCTATATCATGTGCTCATTGCATGTCTTTGCATGACACTTTGGTAATTCTTGGCAATATTTGAAAAATATTTTAAATGCCCCCCCCCCTTTTCTTCGAGAGAGGGTCTTGCTGTGGCACCCAGGCTGGAATGCAGTGGTGCAATCTCGGCTCACTGTAGCCTCACCCTCTGGGCTCACGTGATCCTCTCACCTCAGCCTCCCAAGTAACTGGGACTGCAGGCAAATGCCACTGCACCCACCTAATTTTCTGTAAAGACCTGGTTTCACTATGTTGCACAGGCTGGCCTCGAACTCCTGACCTCAAGCAATCTGCCTGCCTTAGTCCCCCAAAGTACTGGGATTATAGGAGTGAGTCACTGCACCCAGCCCAAACATCTTCATTATTATTAAATCTGTTATAGTGATCAACAATTAGTAATCTTTGATATTATTATGTTTTGGGGCACAACAAACAGCATCCAATAAGACAGGGACTTAATAAATGTTTGTGTTCTGATTGCTCCGCCCATTGGTTGTTCCACCATCCCCTCCTTTTTCTCAAACCTCTTTATTTTCTAAGACACAATATTAAAATTAGGCCAGTTAATTACTCCACAACAGCCTCTAAATGTTCAGGTGAAAGGAAGCGTTGAACATCTTTTACTTTAAATCTAAAGCTAGACATAATTAAGCTTAGTGAGGAAGGCATGTCAAAAACCAAGATAGGCTGAAAGCTAGACCTCTTGCACCAGTTAGCCAAGTTGTGAATACAAAAGAAAATTTCTTAAAGGAAATTAAAAATACTACTCCAGTGAACACAAGGATGATAAGAAAGCAAAACAGCATGATTGCTGAGATGGAGAAAGTTTGAGTAGTTCAGATAGAAGATCAAACCAGCCACAACATTCTCTTAAGCCAAAGCCTAGTCCAGAGCAAGACCGTAACTCTCTTTAATTCTGTGAAGGCTGGAGAGGTGAGGAAATGGCAAAAGAAAAGTTAGAAGCTAGCAGAAGTTTGTTTATGAGGTTTAAGGAAAGACGTTGTCTCCATAATATAAAAATTCAAGGTGGAGCAGCAAGTGTTGATGTGGAAGCTGCAGCAAGATTTTAGCAGAAGCTCTAGCTAAGATAAATGATGAAGGAGGCAACATTAAACAACAGATTTTCAATGAAGACAAATCAAGACTTTTGGAAGAAGACGACAACCAGGACTTTCATAGCTAGAGAGAAGTCCATACCTGGCTTCAAAGCTTCAAAGGACGAGATGACTCTCTTGTTTCAGGCTAATGCATCTGGTGACTTTTAAGTTGAAGCCAATGCCCATTGACCATTCTGAAAATCACAGAGCCCTTAAGAATGATGCTAAATCTACTCTGCCTATACTCTGTCAATGGAACAACAGAGCCTGGGTGCCAGCACATCTGTTTTCAGCATGATTTACTGAATATTTTGAGCCTGCTGTTGAGATCTACTTTTTAGAATAAAGTATTTTTAATATTTCTCATTGACAATGCACCTGGTTATCCAAAAACTCTGATGGAGATGTCCAAGGAGATGAATGTTGTTTCATGTTTGATAATACAACATCCATTCTGCAGCCCATGAATCAAAGAGTAATTTAGACTTTCAAATCTTATTATTTGAGAAATACATTTTGTAATGCTATAGCTTCCACACACACATAGTGATTCCTTTGATGGATCTTGACAAAGTAAATTTAAAATCTTTTGGAAAGAATTTATTATTCTAGGTGCCATTAAAAATATTTGTGATTTGGCCGGGCACGGTGGCTCACACCTGTAATCCCAGAACTTTGGGAGGCTGAGGTGGGCAGATCACCGGAGGTCAGGAGTTTGAGACCAGCCTGGCCAACATGGTGGAACCCTGTCTCTACTAAAACTACAAAAATTAACTGGGTATGGTGGTGCACATCTGTGATCCCAGCTACTTAGAAGGCTGAGGCAGAAGAATTGCTTGAACCTGGGAGGTGGAGGTTGCAGTAAGCTGAGGCCACACCACTACACTCCAGCCTGGGTTACAGAATGAGACTCTGTCTCAAAAAAAAAAAAAAAAAAATGTGATTCATGATTCATGAAAGGAGGTCAAATTTTCCACAGTAACAGGGCTTTGGAAGAGATTGATTCCAAACTTCATGAAGGACTTTGAGGAGTTCAGGACCTCAGTGGATAAAGTAACTGCAGATGTGAAAAGAGCAAAAGAAGTAGAATTAAAGTGGAGCCTGGAGAGGAGACTGAATTGCTATAATCTGGTGCTAAAACTTGAGTGAATAAGGAGTTGCTTTTTATGGATGAGCAAAGAAAATGGCTTCTTGAGAAGCCACTTTCTACTGGTGAAGATTCTGTGAACATTGTTAAGTGGACAACAAAAGATTTAGAATATTTAGTTTATAAATGTACTTGATAAGGCAGTGATAGGGCTTGAGAGGATTGACTCCAATTTTGACAGAAGTTCTACTGTGTGTAAAATGCTATCGAACAGCATCACATGCTAGAGAGAAGTCTTTTGTGAAAGGAAGAGTTGATTGGTGCAGTAAACTTCACTGTTGTCTTATTCTAAGGAATTGTCATGCCCACCCCAACCTTCAGCAACCACCACCCTGATCCGTCAGCAGCCGTTAACATGGAGGCAAGACCCTCCTCCAGCAAAAAGATTATGACTTGCTGAAGACTCAGAGGATCATTAGCAGTTTTCTCTAAGCAATAACGTATTTTTAATTAAGATATGAGCATTGTTTCTTAGACATAATGCTATTGTACACTAAATAGACTACAGAATAGTGTAAATACGACTTTTATATGCACTGGGAAATCAGAAAGTTCGTGTGACTGGCTTTATTGTGATACTTGCTTCGTTGCAATGGTCTGGAACCAAACCTGCAGTTTCTTCAATATATGCCTGTGATTTTTGACATGTTTCTGTTTCATTTACTCATTATCTCATCAGCTATGGGCCACCCTGACCACGTACGGCCATGTGTCATTCTTTCCCTGTTACAGATGTGAAAACTGAGGCTGAGAGATGAAACCATTTTCTGAAGTTCACACAGCCAGTAAAAGGGCTTGAACTCTGTCTGGTAAGTGCACATTACCTCTGCCCTCCGGCCCCAGGACTCAGGGGCCTGGGCTACCCTGGCCTGTCTTCGTCCCACAGACCTATCAGCCCAGCCTCAGCGGCTGTAGATCCTTACCCACCATGTGGGAGGCAATGGTCCTTAGGACCCAGGGATTTCCCCTAAGGTACTTTAGCTCCCTCATATTGTCAGTGGGCAGCATGCCAGTGCTCAGGGCTCCGTCTTCCCCTCCCGCATCCTCTAGCAAGCCCCCTCCTTCTTCCTCACCTAGCACGGAGCCAACACACTCCCAGTAAATTCAGTGTTTTTCCATTCCAGTGAGTGCAGCCTTTACTTTGATTTGGGTGCAAGCAGCTGCAGGTGCCTCAAGTCATCATGTGCTCTCTTTCCCCCTCGCTCCCTGCAATGTCATCCATGTTTACTTGCTGCTCTGGACTTTAGATTCTGTCCGCATGCCAATCGGTGGGGCCGCCAGGCACCACAGCTGACAGTCAAATCTGTGATGCCGAATCCTTCTTCTGGAAAAAAGGGCCAAAGAGGTTAATACACTCAAGTCAGGATAAACACACCAGCTGTTAGAGTTTCTAATATTTAATATCATTATCAAATAAATAACTCAGGAAGAAATCACACACATACATACATACACACCACAAACACCCAGAGCCTGCTTCATTTACAGTAGTTAAAGAGAATATTCATAAATTATCTTAAAAGCTTCCACAATGGAGTAATGGCTGGGACACAATTAGGGAACATTTGCATATACCTTGCTGCTGGTCCCTGCCCAGAGACATCCTTCCCCAGGTGAGCCCAGGAGAGAGGAATTGGAAGAACAAAAGCTTCCGTCTTGGTCTGGTGAGGTCTCAGCTCAAGCAAGCTTTGCTTCTGCTTTCAACGGCAGATTTCCCTCTGTTAAAAAATATACCACACTTTCATGTACCTACACAGTTCAGGATAAACTCGTTCTGTTTCAGGAAAATACATATTCAGACAACAGCATTAGTAACCAGTTTTGTAGATAATGGATTATGTAACTGACCAGTAAATAGTGTTTTGTTGTTGTTTCCTCTTCAGTCTACTTTGTGTGTAGATATTAGGCAGAAAGTGATCAACTTCTGTTTTTCTTTTGTAGTTCCAGCCTTCTGATTCCCTAAAAACTAACAGTAAGGCTGAGCAGGACAGAATTTTAACAGCCTGTTAACTGTGTCAGGAAATTGCAAGTACACTTTTTTTTTTTTTTTTTTTTTTTTTGCCCCAGCTCACTGGCTGCTGTTCACCTGGGCTAAAGGAACAGAAAATTATGGTCATTTGGTATGGGGGGTGGGGGGGAGTGAACATGGGCTAATTTTTTTTTAAAGCTCCAACAAAATGTTTTCCAGGTCACAAAGCACGGAACAAAATGAGCTCCATATCCAGTTTATGTTGTATATTATAAAGGAAGCTGGTCTTGGCGACTCTGTTAAGGTTCCATGAGCATTTTTTGAGATAAAGCCTTCATTTCAAGGGGCCAGGGTTGAGCTGTTTCCCTTCTCATCAAGCAAAAACCTGGCATCCTGTTTGTCTGTCCAGATGTATTTTTGTTTGGGTTTTTACGCTGTTTGACTGAGATCAAGTCATGAATTTCTGCTCTCTGGATGGGCAGAGGAATGACAATTTATGAAGTCTGAGGATGCATGTTGTTTAGCTCAAAAGCACAGCCAGATGAATTTTGGTGACAGGAAACGCAGCACTGCGTGACCACGGCAGCCAATATCTGGGACAATTTCTCTTTTACAGACTTTTGAAAATCAGAGCAAGAGGGTATAGTTTTAATAATCTCTCATAACTGGGGCTGTATGGGTGGGATGGATCAGATGGAAAGCATTCCAATTATTTAAATAGGACTTTGTTCTATAAGTCTTCCATCATAATTGTTTTGTTGACATTGTATCTGTGCAAAGGCTACAGTGATGACTGCGCTGTCCACACACTTTCCAGTTAATGCTAGCAATGGCGGACAGGCAAATGGCTTCTGCCCACACACCTCTGCCTTTGAGTTTTTGAGCTTCCAAATGGCTCAGTGCCTCCTTCGCTCACTAGGACATCTTCTAGGTGCCCAGCCAGGTTCCTGGGTTCTTCAAATGAGTTTTTCAAGTGTGTAGAAAATATGCAGACAGGTGCCAGGGATGAAGGCAAGAAAGATGAGTCTCTCCAGACCCCTGGGGACACCCAGTGGGAGAAACGGGTGTCTCAGAGCTGCTCGGTGGTGGGACGAGGGTGTTATCAGAGGGATGAAACCATGTCTGAAGTTGGGGGCTGTTGGCTGGAGTTTAGATCTTGGATTATTTTTCTATTCACATATATCTAGATTTGGTAAGGTGAGACCAAAATATTGTTAGAATCATGAAGATGAAAAAGAGGAAAATGGTGGGAAGGAGAAAGGGAAAGGGAAAGAGGGGGAGGGAAAGAGGAGAAAAGGAGGAAAGAAGGAAAGGGAGAGAGAGGGAGGGAAGGAAGGAAGGACGATGAAAGCCAAACTCAGTTCTCCAAGTCAGAGCTGCGCTGTCTCGGGCAGGGACTCTGCCTTGCACAAGCAGTGCCCTCTGCCTAGCGTGCTTCTCACCCTTTTGCACATCAAAAGCTCCTCCTCATGTCTGAGTTATAGATCAAGCCTTCCTGACAACTCAGCACAGAGTTGAGGCGCCCTCTCCCCTCGGCCTCATTTCCTTTCTGCACTATGCTGTTTCTCTTTGCCTTTCTGTCTCCCAGAGGACAGGAGGAAGGGAACATATTTTTACTTCATAGCTTCCCCCAGCATCCTGGGCTATTCCGGGTTTCCATAAATGTTGCTGAATTAATGAATGAAAGTAAGAAAAGTGAACAATAACTAGAGATGCATTAAATACTAGTGAAATCCAAGGACTCTCCTATAATAAAGAAATTTAATTTCAATTAGATGCATTTGTGATCATTCGCTATTAACAAGAGAAATAAAAATGTTGTAATAAGTCAAACCAGTGGTGCAGATGGTCACTCTCAAGAGATTTCTTTCCATGCTAACAATAGATGTTTATAATGCCCTTTCTAAGAATAGAAAATACCTGTCATTCATATTAAAATATAAAATGAATTATATGCTATTAACAAGCTTACGTAGAAGCTGGGTGAGGACCTTTTTTAAACAAACACACACACAAGTAGTAGAGATAACCCAGGCTTAACTATAGAACTAGACAAATGTACAGTTTGAGAGGGATTGACTAAAGGTAATTTTTTTTCTTTTTTCTTTTTCTTTTTCTTTCTTTCTTTCTTTTTTTTTTTTTAAGATGGAGTCTTGCTCTGTCACTCAGGCTAGAGTGCAGCAGCATGATCTCTGCTCATGACCTCCCAGATTCAAGGGATTCTCCTACTTCAGCCTCCCGAGTAGCTGGGATTACAAGCACCTGCTACCATGCCTGGCTAATTTTTATATTTTTGGTAGAGACGGATTCACCATGTTGGCCAGGCTGGTCTTGAACTCCTGACCTCAGGTATCTGCCGGCCTTGGCCTCCCAAAGTGCTGGGATTACAGGTATAGACCACTGAGCCCAGCCTTAAAGGTAATTTTTCCTTTTGTTTTCTGATCTCAATGACTAAGCTTCCTCTGGGAGTTCATCGTACTGACCAGGTCAGCCCGAAAAACAGGAACCAAACGACGAGAGTCCCTTCATTTCTATCAAACTTTCACTTCCTTCCACTCACCACCTGACTTGATTCCCAGGAGGCCCTTCCAAGATGAGGAAGGAACTGACTTTCTTTTTCCCTGATGGGAATACAGGAGTCCAGCGAGCTGATGGCACTTGCCCAAGGCAGGTGCTGCAGAAGACCTAACTCATCCTTTAGTCTGCTGCTGCCAGGAGACAAGCGTAACACGGACCCAAGGTCAATTCTCAGCAGGAAGAGCTCTGCTCGTGGGACCTGGTCCTTCACTCCGCTTTCCAGGATGTGGAAAGCTGTGTAGAAGGGGATGCTGAGAAGCTTTTCTGATTATCTTCAGGGCAATAAAGAAGGAAGGGAATTAAACAGAAGGATTAAAACTAAACACCACCAAAAACTTCTGGTTGCTAGGATGATTTTTAAAACGGGAATAAACGAGTGAGATTCTTAGCGACTTGAACTCTGCCACCACGATTTCCTTCCATAGAATTACAAATGTCTTAGGTTCCCTAGTGCTGATTCGCACTTCTTAATTCCCATCTCCAGGCAGGTGAAGGGCAAGCAGGCACCGGAGCCTTCACTCTGAATTCCCAGCATCCCGACAGTTTAAGCCCCATGCTTTATTTATGTGAATTTTATTTTCATGTCGACGGTTTGCTCTCCTTGCTGGAGAAGGTGGTTTCCCTAAACTGCTGCGAATGTTCCTTCTCTGTATATTTTATTCATACGATTCCGTTATTGGCCCATCCCTTCCTGAAAGAGCTGAAATTTGCCCTTGAGGCATCAGATGGAGTAGTCAGATTGTCAAATGTGTCCCCTAATTGAAGTGAACATTGGCACAATATTTGTCGACTGGAAATAAACAGCCCCAGTGAAGTAGCAGGTTTATCACCTTCGTGCGCTTGTTCGGGTCTTGCTGAGAGTTGAAGGAAACACGCAGAGAGAAGCTATTTCTCCAGGAAATGAAAACTCCGTCAGATCAGGGGAAAGGGATCTTTTTAGACTTTGAATCTCCTAGAGCCAAGAACAGCTGGCCCGGGGCAGCTGGCAGGGCAGTCAGCAAGGTGAATTTCAGCACCTCTGTTGTCCTTTCTCCTCCTGCTCCCTTCAGGGGGCCCCTCCTCCAGCACCCAAGGGCCCAGGATCAGCCTGCTTTCTGTCCTCCGTCAGACCCTCTCATAGGCTGTCCCTGCTATCAGAGTGTGAGGAACAAAAGATACAGGTGAGATGAAGTTCAGAAAGAGACTCAAGTGACCTCCTCTCTCTTCCCAATGCCTCATGAGTCCTCCAACCTTAGAAGCTCTAGTTCCGTCATACCATCCCAGCTGGCATAGGCCTCGGTCCTCCTCTGCCACATGGATGCCTCTGACAGCTTTACAATGGATGCTCTTGGGGACAAGGAGTCAGGGAGTCAATGCAAAGCCTTGAAAAGGGCAAGCACGAGGTGCATGCTGGAATGTTGTTTCCTCTCAAGGTCATACCCTGGAGCAAACAAGTGGAAAGGACCAAGTCAAGACTGAAGCTGAAAACGCTGCTTCCCCAGGGCGGCTCCAAAAAGTTAGGTAGGCGAGTGTCCTTCTCCAGTCTGGGTCAAGTCGGGCTTGCCCCCACACCGCTTTCTTGCTTTCCTAAAAGACCAGTCAGAAGTAGGCCATTTCCTTCCATGAATGCTCCCTATAGAGGGCAGGGGTGAGGTGTCTCTCTCATCAGCCATTCTCCATCCCCTATCCACAGTCCATCCCAGCAAGTCTCCAGGCCTCTGTGGCACACCTAGACCACCAGCCGTTGGGTACCCTCTCCATAGCCACTCGGGGAAGTGGCCGTCCTGGTGCGCCAGGCTCCTTTCAGGGAGCTGGTGGATCCCAACTCTGTTTAAGTCTGAAAGCAGGAGCTGGTCTGAAAATATTAACAAACATCATAACCTCCTTGGGCTTCTTGGGCAGTGACTGTTCCTTCTCCACTCCCTTTCTGATTAGGGAGAACAGGCGCAGGGAGAGGCGGAGACAGAAGATTCCCCTAGCACCCCTGAGAAGGCATCTCTGCTCCGATTCCTCTCCAGGGAAGAAGACGGGAATCTCTTCTCTAAGGTCTCTTTAACTTGCCCTTCCCTCACGAAACCAGCTGACTTCTCCCACCTCCCGTCAGGACTAGGACTAGGTCTACCTGTTAGGGCTTTGCCAGCTCATCTCCCTCATAGCACTTCCCTTAGATTTGAAATGATCTGCTAATGAGTCTGCCCAGGGCCATTGAATTAGATCCTCTTGAAGGCAAAAGTATTGCTCTCATGACGGCGTATCTAGCCCCCGGTACAGGCCTGTCATAGACTCATATTTGTTGAACTGCAGAACTTCCCCCAACTCAATAAGCAAATGAACCTCAGGCACATAAGGCCACTCCTCCCCATTTCCTAAGTCCTTACCCCTCCACCCTCACCACCCCCTCTCCCCAATACCTCCACCCCTCCACCAACCCAGACCTGCAGCAGAATAAGAAACCAAAGTCGGCTGCACTAAGAAACTGGAAACCATTCCGTATCAGCAACTTTTAGAAACACTACAAAAAATATTCTTATAACATCATTCTGTGGTTTTTATTCTTTCCTGTAAGTTATTTGTTCTTCATGTTAATTTAAACCAAGTGACGATGGTGGTAGGACATGGTAGTTTCTGTATTTTAAGCTTGGCCTCTACCTGTGGATTGATGGCTCTGTTTCCTTTTTAGGAATTCTCAGCCTAAATGGAAAGATTGGTGGAAGTTTGGGGGAAGTATCTTGGAGGTGGGGATATTTTAAAATTCAACCCATAATGTTAGCAAGTCAACCGCTAACAACCCGGTAAGTTTAAGTGTTAGACCAGATCTGTAGCTAACAGTACCCAACCTCCCAACATGTCTCTCTGGGGATGAAATGGCATTTGCAGAAGCCCCGCCCTTGACCAAGGCTTGTTCAACTTTTTATTACACTTTTTCTTTTTCCCAAGTCTTAAAAACATGCAATTTGTCAGATCTTGGTCCCAGAAAAAGGCAAAATGAAGAAAGGGTGAGGAAGGTGCTAGGACAGGAAGTCAGTGGCTCATCTTGTATTTGGGCAAAATTAATCAGTAATTCCATTGACCTGCTTGTCATCAAGAGTACAAACCAGGCTGCCGTCACATGGCGCGTAAGACTTACCCATGTCACACTCCTTGAGGACTGGAGATGATGAGGGAACACAGGAGTTTCCAGCATGCGCTCTTACGGAAAGGCCGAAAACGTGTCAAATTACCTTGTCACTTAAGATCCCACCTAGGAAAACCTTTCAGTCTTTTTTCTGTTTTTCTCCATGACCTCCTAGTGGGCAGATGCACATTTTCTAATTTTGAATTCTCCTTGCTGTCTCTCTTGCAGCAGTTAGTACGACTGTTTCCTCGTGCTCCAAGAGGATTTTTATCGTCATCGTTTCTCTAGTAACTTTGTGTCCTCCTTATACCTGCCTGGTTACTCTGTTCCTATCTCTTATTGCTCTCCCTTCTCTCACCCCTGACTCATTGCCCCATTATGCCCTTGGGCCTCCCCTTTGCTTTCTTTTTGTCAAAGAATTTGTCTCCTCCCATGGCTTTCTCTGTCACCTCCAAGGAGGTGGCATTTTCTCTCAACAATGGCCTCCCTCTCCCCATTTCCCTATTCCTATTGATCCTCCCAGAACCCTGGTTTGGATATTTTGACTGCTTTTTCTCCTTTGCCTTTTCACAGCTCCTGGGCTATCCAGTTCCACTGGTCCTTGCTTTGTAGGCTCTCCCAATTCTCTCCCTTCAGCGTCCCACTCCTGTGGTTCTAATTCAGGCCTTGTTACCTGAGGCCTCAGTTACTCTACATCTAATTTATTTCTCTGACACGTTCAGCTTTATGTATCACTACCTGACTAAGCTTCCCAAAACATTACTTTCTTCAAGAAACAACCCTGGTCAAAACCCTTAGCTATCCCTCCACTGGCTAATCCTGACACTTCAGGCCTTTCAAAACCTAGCCTGAACCCATTCTTCCCAGGGCACATGCACATGCTATTAACCCTGAAAGCAGGCTGGTGTCTTCAGTATCTGTGACCCCATTATAATAGCCTCATTATTCCTTAACCCCGTTTCCTCCCCATCTTCTGCTGTCTTCTTGAAATACTCTTCCCTTCCTCTGACCTATGCAAATCCTACCAGGCCTACACAACCAGGTCAAGGTCAGTAGCTCAGTCTTCGCGAAGACTCCTTTATGCATAGAAAATGTGCGCCCATTCAGCAGCTCTCTGTTCAATATCTCTCTATGCCACTGGCTGGCCCAGGCCCTGCATGTACAGAGGGGAAGGGTCCGCCAAGGTCCCTGCTGTAAGGGAACTGACGTTGGAAAGGAAGGAGGAGACATATAATCACCAATAAACAAAGTAACGAGATACCTTCAGAAAACCATAAATGCCGCTTGATTGCAGCAGCCCTCTTCACCGAAGAGAAACACTGAGTCTCTGAGAAGGTAGATGCCTTTCCAAGAGGCCACGTGGTTAGTGAATGATGGTGCCTGGGTCAGACCTCATTGTCTTCTGTGTTCTTCCCAGTACATATATTACTTGTTTCTTTAGCCAAATGTTAAATTTTTCAAGGCCAGGTCATCATTTGTCCTGGCACTTAGCATACTACTGGCACGCTGCAAGCATTCACAGGCCACTTGGAGAAAAACAAATCAAGGCAAGCAGACAGCAGGTAGGGAAAAGGCGTGCCCCTGTTTGGTCGTAGGTAAGGCCTTACTTTTCCTTATCTGAGCCTAAATATCTCATTAGTGCTGGGTATTTATCTGTATCACTAAACCCAACGGAGAGTCTGGGGTTACACAAGGCGCTGTTAGGGAGTACTGGCCTTTATTTTCCACTAAATTTCCCTTTTGTGTGGCAAATTCTATCGTTTGGACTGTGAGTATGACCCGGGGGGACTCAGTGTCCACCCGGCTTTACACTCCTGACGCTGACAAGTAAAGAGCAAGATGTATTTTAGCAGGACCAAGACTGGGAAGAGTCAAGACGATCTGTTTAAAACAGTCTGGGGTAGATAGCTCATCAGATGGATTCCTTTTGCTCTCCCCTACTCTATGTCCATGATTTTTCAGGGAGGAAAAAAAATAGAATGAGGTGAAGGGAAAAGGAAGGGAGGGAGAAAGGGAGGGGAATTTATCACAAGTTCTTATTTATAGAATCACAGGTGAACAAGAAATTATCTTCAAGGAAAGGAGGTATAGAAATTGCATTTGAAAGAATCTCCCTTAGATCCAAATGATAATTCCTGTTCCTTCACGCTAACTTTTAATGGACTCGATATTGATGATTATGGTTTGGCTAACAAAACCTGTAGGGAGGCATGGCACCCCCAACTCTGATCTCCCTTTAAATTATTTTCCATTTAGCCTGAATCCTATAGCATGGCATAAAACTTTATTGAATAGCTCATTTGAGCAGAGAATACTTTTGAAAGAATATTAGTAAACTCTTTCAATGGAGTCAAAACACCAAAATGGAAAATTCAAGTTTTGAAGAGAGCCATTAAGTGTGATTAAACCTTTAAAAAGGAGAGAACAACGCCTGCAGAACTCTATTTAGCCATTTCATATCTTTAATTGTCCAAAGATTTACTTTAAAAGCACAGACATGAAAGGATGCTGAATGTTGCAGTATTTAGAGGGGGGAGAGTGAAGATAAGCCCCGTTCACCAGCAAATGGAGCTCAGCCCAGAAGTAGGAACAACAAAAGCGGCAGGGACCTGCTTCCTTCTACAATATATATAAAGAGGGAAATAAAAAGGCAGCAATTCTTGACTTAGCTTTGAGGAGCACAATGGGCATGATTAGGGAACCAGAGTGGGAGTGCATTTAAGTAGCAATAACATCCACCAGTTAGCTGGTAATTAGGTTGAAAACAGGGGAAGGAAGCTAGGAGGAGAGAGATGAGGAAGTGGGGGACAGGGATTTGGGGAAAGGGGTTTGAAAGGTCGTTTTTGAAATTTAGTGGAGATGGAAATCACTTTGACAGCTAATTGTATCATACTTTTTTCCTAAACTCAAACAATAGAGATTTTCATTCAATAGATAGGGGAGGCGACCCAGGAATCTGTGTGTTTAAGATGCCTTCAAGGTAAGGCTGCTCTGATGGTCCTTAGACCAGTTTAGAGGATGTCTGGAGGAAGAAGGAAGGTGCTAGGAATAGAAATCTAAAAGAGAAACTCCGCCTGCAGAGAGAGAGAGATTGAGATTCCCAAATGACAAGGAGGCAGAATCTAATATTCCTGCTCTATCCTCACTCTCAAATGCACATCTATTCAGGGAGATACACTGAGGAATTCCATATAGAGGGTGTCAGCAAGAGGAGAAGTCCTTTTGGAAAAGAGCAGGAACGAAAGAAAGAAAAACAACCAATCAATAAAAGCAGAAGGAAAAGAAAACCACAGGTCCTTAGCAGTGCACAATTCTGAGTGAACTAGCTTTTAACTGTCCCCAAGTTAAAGCAAAAGTATGCTTTGTTATATATCGATAAGAGTTTAAAAACCTGTAATCCCAGCACTTTGGGAGGCCGAGGCGGGTGGATCACGAGGTCAAGAGACCAAGACCATCCTGGTCAACATGGTGAAACCCCGTCTCTACTAAAAATACAAAAAAAATTAGCTGGGCATGGTGGCACGTGCCTGTAATCCCAGCTACTCAGGAAGCTGAGGCAGGAGAATTGCCTGAACCCAGGAGGCGGAGGTTGCGGTGAGCCGAGATCGCGCCATTGCACTCCAGCCTGGGTAACGAGCGAAACTCCGTCTCAAAATAAATAAATAAATAAATAAAATAAAATAAAATAAAATAGTCATGCCCGCTGACCAGGTGTCGATAAAGTAGAATAGAAATATGTACAATTGTGGACTGTTAGATTGGTAGGTGGTTCTGGAGGGTGTAAAAATCTGCGGCTTCCGGCATGGCTCTCCGTAGCCTTGCAGCTAAGTCTCGAGGTCCCACACTGGGGATCTGTAGCCACCAAGTTGGGAGGAGGTCACAGCTGCCACCACTTGCCTGGCCACAATCAGAGCATCTCTGTTCTGGGTAACATTCAATTTGAACATGGAAGTGCTGCTGAATGGGTTTTTTAAACTCCTGGTTCTGGCCATTTCCCTTCATTTTACAGATGAGAAAACTAAGGCCATGAGAAGCAAAGTGTCTCGCCCAGGGTCATGCAACATGCTTTCAGCAACTTGGACTCAAGCTTGAGCCTCCTTCTTCTTGGTCCAATGAGCCTCTGGACTCCAGAGCACCCAGCTGCCCCCTATAGATACTTTTCAAGCCAGTGTGTTTTACAACATTGATTGTATGTGGTTAGAACATTTTAGGGGTCACAATTTAAACAGTGGCATATCTTAATGTGTGTGGAAACAAGTAGTGTTGCCTCAGGTTGATATTCTACATGTTTTGGAGGTAGAAGTGATCCACTGAAGTGAATAGGAATGAACAGGATTAGTTGGGTCAGAAGGAAGTGAGACCCACACCTGTTGAGTACTTAAGATTCACAAGGTATGTTATGCCCATTACAAGCTCTAGTCCCTTTCATTCTCATAACAACCCAACTAGGCAGTGAAAAGACCCTCCCTCATTTAGCCATGGAGGTGATTGGCAACCAGCAGGGTTAATGAACGCAGTTGCCGGGTGGACGTGACAACTCAATCTGGGTGCCTTCAGAGGCCAGCCTGTGATGGGATACTTTCAGCTCTTTATGCCATCCTTTGGCATCACATCTCTTCCACTTTTCTATTATAAAGACAGTGTCTAATAGGAAGCCCAGAAAACGAGAAAATACTACTCATAATCCTGACAACCAAGCATGTCTATTTTGACTGTTGCTATTCTTTGTCTTGATAACTATATCTATGACATGGTAATAATCGCAATGGGCACATACTTCGTATCTCACCTTTTCCTCACTTCACTGACCTGAGGGGCTTTGTCCAGGATGTGTGTGTTAGCCTCTCTTGTGTTCCGCCCTGTTCTCTCCCTTCCTGTCTTCTGCTCCCTCCCTCTGTTCTTTCTTTGTTCCTTAATCTCCTTCTCTCTCCTATTTTTTTTTTCTTCTCTAAGTAAACCTAAAGCTTGCCCCAGGTTCCTGGGATTCCTGTGAATAAAGACCCTTTCCAGGAAAGAGTGAATGCACGGGGCTCCTGAGTTATCCTGTCTTGGGTCAGTCTCTTGCTAGATGTGCCCTAGAAGTAAATCAAGGATCAAAATCCAGGGCAGGAAACAGATGACAGAATGGCTCGATAATTATGGGGGTGGGATAAGAAGTGAGCAGGTTGTATATTTCCACAGGAATAGGAGATGAAGTGCTCGCCTACCTATCAATAATCAGAAATCATAATGATACCAGTAACAGGTGGCTCCAAGCAACACCTCCCCAGAAGAAGGGAATGGCTTCTTATTTTGTTCTATGCTAGGTCCTGGGCTCAGTCAGGAGTATAATGCATCCTCTGTAAATATTGTTTCATGTTAAGAAAGACATGCAGAATCACAATAATAGCAACTTATACTTACACAGTCCTTTAAATACACAAAACACCTTTATGTTACTTATAACCATGAAAGCAAATGTTCTAGATAGAACATCAGGAAGATGACATTTGAAAATAAAGAGTTTAGCTGAAGTTTATATTATAAAGCTTTCACCAGAGCAATTAATATGAACACTTTGCAATGATAAGCATTTTAAGAGGGGCCAAATATGCCGACTGGAAATCTAAGAAGAAGCGAAGGTATTGCTTAAGAGGGCAGCATGAAGGATGATGAACATTCAAAAGATGGAAAGGGAAGATATCTGGGTGGGGTGGAGGGCGCTTTCTTGATGAGAAAACATTACCAGCTCCACGTACTCTAATAAAGGTAAATTGCAATTTATAGTACTTCTTTGTGGTTCAACTTCTTTGGCAATTATTATATTAGAGTGACACTTCTATTGAATTGTATGTTTCAATTACTATTAAAAAATCGAAGTCCTTAAGTTGGAGGAAATTATGAATGCAGCTTCTGGAGAGCCCTGCCTCTGACACTCCAAGGATAGTATCGCTTATCTCCTTAGCACTCAGAGGCCCATTATGCAGCGTGGGTAAGGAGGGAGCCATTGCCTGAACAATAGTGTTCAACATTATCAAAGCACTTCTGGTGGATTCCACCATCCCAGCGCTGTGTTGTGGTAACCCCAGGTGACCGGGCGCCTTTCTTCGCGCGGACACAATGGAAAATAGAAACATTAACTCTCACAATGTCGCAAGACTCCCACTGCATTATTTCCTGACCTCCGGAAAGATAATGTGTCATTTGCTGTACAAAAATAAAAGTTTTCAAAGCAGTTGGAAATATAATTGTGTATACTTCATTTGCTGAACTGCCTTTCCAGGGTTTGTTTGGCCCTTTAGAGCGAGAGAATGGGAGACTTTCAGCGAGGTGACCACGGAGGTTCCCTTCTCACTGCCCACCCCTCCTGGGAAGATGGAGTGGTTTCTGAGAGCTGGGTGGTGATGGGCAGGGAGAACGGTTAGGCACCCGCTCCGGGATGGAGGAGCAAGAAGGCTCTGCCTGGTGTCTGAACACCCCGGAGGCAGGGCTCCGGGACATCTTCTTGATGGGTGGATATTTACTAGAAGTCAATAGCGCAGTGGGCTTTGGTTCGATGCTAATGAGGCCAAGGTTATCCAAGGGCCAACTGGTTTCCTTCTGTTCCCTCTGCTATAAACCGCCTGCCGTCAGCGGCCAGGCCTCTCACAAATGCAGGAAGGGGGGTAATGAAATGGGCAGGAGGCTTCTCCCGGACAGATGGCTCCCCAGCTGTTTTCGCCGATGGGCAACTTTTGCTGCCACAGCTCAACTTCCCGTCTAAAGACCATGTCCTCCACAGCCTTTTCCCCTTCAGTCCTCCCGTGAGTTATCGCTCATCAACAGGGCCTGTCTCCAGGATTGTTCTCAAGCAGATAATGTCTTTTATA
The DNA here is from genome assembly GCF_048565385.1 of Saimiri boliviensis. Taxonomy (NCBI): domain Eukaryota; kingdom Metazoa; phylum Chordata; class Mammalia; order Primates; family Cebidae; genus Saimiri; species Saimiri boliviensis. The sequence continues at coordinate 65,602,850 of NC_133462.1, forward strand.
GGGGCAGGGAGCCATCGCAGGCAGAGGTGGATGCAGAAGAGGTGGCTGCAGACTCCTCATCTGATTCAGCTGGATGTGGTTTGAAACACCATTCGTTCTCCTTCAAGGGGAATCTTCTCTGTGGCAGCCACGAGTCCCTAGTCCTGGAGTACTCAGTGGCTCTTTATTTTCTGACCTGTGAAATGGGAATATTAATTCTTGCCCTTGCCAATTTGCAGGGCTGGTGTGAGACCCAAACAAGGATACATAGGGACAGCCTGAGAAGTATAAAGTACACACATAAGCGGGACCGGCCACCCTCGCTTCTACCTTGACACCCCCCCTGGTCCATGCGATTGCTTGTCAGCTACATCGGCTCCTCAGGGAAACACACTTTTTTGTTCAACATTACGTCCCCAGACCTATTTCATGTTCCAATTACTCTCCTTGACTCTGCATGTTCTTAATTTTTGACAGCAGCGACAGGAATGTCTGAGTTTTTTCCCCTTTCTCTTGCTACTCCAACCCCATCTGCTCCTCCCTCTTCTGAGCAGATCCTGTTTCCCAGCAGTATCCATCAGGATTCTCCATAGAAACCGAACCCTTAGGAGATATCTCTCTATATATAGAGATATCTCTCTTTATATGTATATAGAGAGATATAGAGATATCTATCTATATATATTTACAGAGAGATAGGTATCTATATAGAGATATATCCGTATCTATTATATATAGATATCTATAAGATATCTATCTATATCTATAACTATGTCTCTATATATCTATTATTTGTATAGCTATCAGATATGATATCTATGATATCCATATAGATATACATGTATATCATATATGTATTATGTGTAGATCTACAGATATCTATTCTCTCCATGTGCATGTATATGTGTATGTATCTATATATTACATACATGATTTCATATGGGAAATTGTCTTACATGTTTGTGGCAACTGGCAAGTTTAAAATCCATAAGGCAGGCTGCCAGCTGGGCAGCTCAGTCAGGAGTTGCTGTTGCAGTCCTGAGGTAGAATATCTTCTTCAGAAAGTCTTAGTATTTGCACGTAAGCCTTCGATTGATTAGATGAGACCCACCCACGCTATAGAGGATGATCTTCTTTACTTAAGGTCAACTGATTGTGGGTGTCAAGCACATTTTAAAAATGCCATCGCAGCAACAGGTACTGTGTTTTGATTAAATATCTGAGTTCTACAGCCCTATCCAAGTGGACACAAAGAAACTAACCATCACAGCAACTTTCCACGAATGACTCCCCAAGTCTGTCTCTTGGGTAACGCATTTCTAAGCGCGGCTCACCCGACACTATCAGGGTAAGCGTGTTTTCCTCACTTCCTCTCACCGCGTATTTTCTTTACTCACATCCTCTTTCTCTGGGCACAAGCCTCTTGGGCTTCTAATCCCTCTCACTAGGTTTATCCTGCCCTGTTTAGGGGACGTGAAGACCTCATCTTCTAGAAATAATTTACTGTCCAGTCAGCAACTTATCGTAAGAAAAACCACAATTAATATAACCTCTGTTGTGGTAAATTGGTTAGCGTGTGACCCTTTTCTATTTGGAGAGAGAAGAGTTCAGGGCTGAAGGCAAACCAGCTAAGCCCCCTCCCAGTCCTCGGGATTGCAATCTGGTATCTGGTATGGATTCAGTGTAATTTCAGAATACAAAGTAAAGGGCTGACATGATCCCTCATCCACCCTTCTTGTCAGCTCTTCCTCAAAGCAAAGCTATGGGAAAGGTCCAGAAGGAACCCCCTGGGCCCTACCCCAAGGACTTGTATTTTAATGGCAGAATAGGCAGGGAAGCAGAAAACTGACAAGCAGGGTGGACACAAACAAGTGGTGAAATGGAAGTAAAAACAGAAGCACAAACAAAACGCTTGCCTTTTCACAGGTAAGAGAGTTCATGTCCACTGCCCAATGAACTCCACCACGGCAGACATTCAAAAACATGTCCAATTCACCGTGGAATAGTCCGTGTCTGTATTTCTCAGCAGTGCTCCCTTCCCTTTTATGCTTTGCTTGGGAAAAGATTTAAATTGGATTGCATTTCCTCAGAGCCCATTAACTGATTATTAAAAAAACCTATCCCAATGTTACTAGAAAGATGTGTGCCACAGAGAAATAATGTGGAATTAAATATGTGTTCATTCTACAAATACATACTGAGCAATGAGCAGGAGGCAGATGTAGGTGTGGGAGATGCCGTGGCAACTCAGGCGCATGGTCCTCTGGGGATAAAGATGGCAAACATGTAGAAGCACCTCTTCTGAAACAAAGGCGGGCCAGGGGAGGAAAGGGGTTGGAGTCGTTTTATTCTGGGTAGTCAGAGAAGGTCTCCCAGGGGACATGCAGCTCTGATAGAAGAGAGGGATTCCTCCCTCTCTTTCCCGAACTGTGAGGAACAGAGAGTATTCATCACACACTCTCTTTCCTTAAACAAAAAGGGCAGTTTCTAATCGACAATACACTGTGTACAATCCCCATTCAACTAAAAATTGATTTGTAGGTACTATTGTGTATATCATGAAATTATTTATAAATATAAATGTACACACATACATAATGTATGTGAATATATAATAAAATATATATTTCTCAAATAATATATGCTCTAATGTTAACGTGAGTTATTGTTGGGCAGGGAGATTACAGGTGAATTTAATTTTCTTCTCTACATTTTTTATACTTTCACATTTGATGTAGGCATATCTTGGAGATATCATGGATTTGGTTCCAGACCATCACAATAAAGGCAATATTGCAATAAAGTAAGTCACACAATTGTTTGGTTTTCTGGTGTATATGAAAGTTATCTTTTCAACACTATCAAGTGTGCAATAACATTATAACTAAATAAAAATGTGGTACCTTAATTTTAAAATAGTTTATTGCTAAAAAAAAAATGCTAATGATCATTTGAGCTTTCAGCACATCATAATCTTCTTCTGGTGGAGGGTCTGGCCTCCATGTTGATGGCTGCAGATGACCAAGGTGGCGGTTCCTGAAGATTGGGGCAACGCTGGCAATTTTTAAAAACAAAACACCAATGAAGTTTGCTGCACTGATTGACTCTTTGTAGTATGTGACACTGTTCCATAGCATTTTGCCCACAGTAAAACTTCTTTAAAGATTAGTCAGCTCTCTCAAACCTTGCTGCTGCTTTATCAACTAACTTTCTGGAATATTCTCAATCCTTTCTTATCATTTCCACAATATTCACAGCCTCCACAATGTTCACCAGGAGTAGATTCTAACTCAAGAAACCACTTTCTTTGCTCATCTGTAAGAAGCAACTCCTCTTCCATTCAAGTATTATCATGAAACTGCAGCAATTCCATCATCTCTTCAGGCTCCACTTCGAATTCTACTTCTCTTGCTGTTTCCACCACATCTGGAGCTACTTCCTCCACTGATGTCTTGAATCTATCAAGTCATCCATGGGGGTTTGAATCAACTTCTTTCAAACTCCTGTTAATGTGGACATTTTCACCTCATTCCCTGAATCACAAGTGTTCTCAATGGCATCTAAAATGGTGAATCCTTTCCAGAAGATTTTTAACGGGCTTTTCCCATATCCATCAGAGGAATCACTATCTGTGGCAGCTATACCCTTATAAGAATTTATTTTTGGCCGGGTGCGGTGGCTCAAGCCTGTAATCCCAGCACTTTGGGAGGCCGAGGCGGGTGGATCACAAGGTCAAGAGATCGAGACCATCCTGGTCAACATGGTGAAACCCCGTCTCTACTAAAGGTGCAAAAAATTAGCTGGGCATGGTGGTGCGTGCCTGTAATCCCAGCTACTCCGGAGGCTGAGGCAGGAGAATTGCCTGAACCCAGGAGGCGGAGGTTGCGGTGAGCCGAGATTGCGCCATTGCACTCCAGCCTGGGTAACAAGAGCGAAACCCTGTCTCAAAAAAAAAAAAGAATTTATTTTTTATATAGTAAGACTTGAAAGTCTTATGATATTGATCCACGGGCTGCAGAATGGATGCTGTGTTGTCTGGCATGAAAACAACATTCATCTCCCTGTATGTCTCCATCAGAGCTCTTGGGTGACCAGGTGCATTGTCAATGAGCAGTAACATCTTGAAAGAAATCTTTTATTCTGATCAGTAAGTATCAACCAAAAGCTTAAAACAGTAAACCGTGCTGTAAACAAATGTGCTGCTATTCATGCTTTATTGTTTCATTGATAGAGCACAGAAAAAGCAGGTTGAGCATTATTTTTAAGAGCCCTAGAATTTTTAGAATGGTCATTGAGCATGGCTTCCACTTAAAGCCACCAGCTGCATTTGCTCCTAACAAGAGAATCAGCCTCTCCCTTGAAGCTTTGAAGCCAGGCATTGACTTTTCCTCTTTAGCTATGAAGGTCTGAGAAAGCATCCTCTTCCAACAGAGGGCTGTTTCCTACATTGAAAATCTGTTGCTTAGTGTAGCCACTTTCATCAGTAGCTAGATCTGGATAACTTGCCGTAGTTTTTACATCACACTTGCGGATTAATACAGTACTTTATGTTACGGAGATGGCTTCTTTCCTTACACTTTATGAACCAACCTCTGCTAGCTTCCAATTTTCTGTCTGCCCCTTCCTAGCGTCTCTCAGCTTTCATAGAGGAGTTAGGATCTTTCTCTGGATTAGGCTTTGGCTTAAGGAAATGTGGTTGCTGGGTTCATATTTTCTCTGCGGACCACTCAAAGTTTCTCAGTATCAGCAACAGGCTGTTTTTCTTTCTTATTGTTCTTGTGTTTACTGGAGTAGCACTTTTAATTTCTCTGAAGCACTTTTTCTTTGTGTTCACAAATTGGCGAACTTCACAAGTCTGGTGTAAGAGGCCTACCTTTTGGCCTGACTTGGCTGACATGCCTTCCCCACTAAGCTCAATCATTTCTAGCTTTTGATTTAAAGTGGAAGACATGTGACTCTTCCTTTTACCTGAACACTTAGAAGCCATTATAGGGTTGTTCACTGGCACAATTTCAATATTCTTGTTTCTCAAGGAATAGGGAGGCCTAAGGAGAGAGAGAGAGATGGGAGAACAGTGGTCAGTGCAGCAGACACACACACTCACTGATTAAGTTTGCTCTCTTATGAGTGGGTTCTGGGCACCCCAAATGGTCAAAACATCAAAGAAAATGGACCACAGATCACCATAACAAATATATTTGAAATTATAATGTAAAACATGGCGTCAATAATCTTGCTAATGCAAGATCATCACAAACCTTCATTTGTAAATGAAAACAACCCAAAAATTCACAATATCTGCAAAGCTCAGTTAAAGCAAGGTGCAATAAAACAAAGTATACCTGTGTAGTAATCCTGCATTCGAATTTTTTGTGTGTCATGTATTTATCTTTTGTGGGTTCTTTTTAATTTTTCAAATGAAGAAGTTGTGTATTAAGAATTGAGTACTTTTTCTAAAAGTACAAATGGTAATAGCTATATTTATTGACCACTTGGTATGTGCCAGGGACTTTCGAGTGTTTTATGTGCATTATCTAACTTAATCCTCAACGCCACATCTTGAGGCAGGTGATATCATTATTGCCATCTTTATTCTGCAACTGAGGAAGGGAAGATGAGATGAGCAATGGTTGGTAACCCAAGGCCACTCAGCTCGTGTGTGCTGCGGCCAGGGTACTCAGGCAGTCTGAACCCAAAGTCCCATCCACAACACGATGCCACAGCTGCCCCCTCCCCTCAGGGGACCAGTATAGCCTCATGGTCTTCATTTTTAGTTGATACTCAGAGGTGGAAAGTAGAAGGAGTTATCAGGAATTATCGAGAGAATTGCCTCAATGAATATTGATATAGCAAAGGCCAAGTGGAAACAGAATGAAAGCATTTGATCTGACCACTTCCCTGGTGGTTATTTTATTCCAGGCCAGGTGGTATGCAGATTTTCATACCAATTTTGACTGCTCTGATGAATTGGAGTAATTCAAACAGGATTTACTGCAAGGCCAGGTCTTGGTATGTGTGGCCACAGCTTACTATGGTTTGTACTAAAATGCATTTATTTCCTTTCTCCTCTCTTCTTATCTGGCTTCTCCCCATCCATATACATTTCCTTTCAGGGGACTCTAAAAATTGCATTTAATCGAAATGCAATGGAAGATTTTTCTTTTTTAATTTACATGACTGCAACAATATGACCTGATTTTTTTTTCCTTTTTTTTCATTTTCCATCTGGTTGTTTAGGTGAGAGGCAAACACCAACTTCTTCATTGTCTATGAACTAAAAGTTCACAAGACACACACGTACTAGGAAAGCCGAGTGAGTACAATAAGCAGCAATCAGTGAGATCCAAGAAGTGCAGCCCAGACAAAAGAGGCCAGGGCAAAGACAAGTAGAACGTGTGGCTTGGTGTCTTCTGACCAAAGCGTTCATTGTCCTGAGGGAAAGATCCTAAACCCCATGCTCAGGACCAGATTTGATCTCTAGTCTCTGAGATGCCTGCAGCCAAAGCATCCCAGCCAGGCTGTCCCCTCCTCACTCCATAGAAGCTCTGACACTTTGTCAAGGGCTTCTGAGCCTCATGACACTTTTCCCAGCCACTCCAATGTCTATTTGGGTGTTAGGAGGGGTCAAGAGACTGGCAATCTCCATTCTCTTCTTGTTCCACCATTCTCTGGGATTTCAGAGACCTCACTCTAAGCACATGAGGAATTCTGAACATCTAAAAGGAAAGTATAGAGGAGAAAATGTAGGGATATGATCTATTGCTGCTGAAAAATACAATAAATATTCCCCATTTCAGGAGCACAATGAAAGGATGAGAACTTGTGACGAGGTCATAGATGAGGTTAATTCAGACTCATTATGCCATGGCCCTGAGTGCCATAAGGAGGCATAGCAACCGAACACCTGGAGGAACAACAATAGTCTTTGGATGGAAAGACCCAAAGGGCCCCTTAATCTTTAATAAACTCAGTATGTAGATGACTCATCTCTGAACAAGTCTTCTTCACCCTCCTGCCTGTCTAGCTCCTGGTGCTCAGGAATAACACACCCAGTGATGGTAAACAAAGTCAAATGTCATGTGACATTTGCTATAGCTTACTCATGGATTCATGGCAATTTTCTTTCTTTTTCTTTTAATGCTCTGTGACCTCACCTTTCCCAGATTGCAGCCTTTGTGTCTTTGTTGTCTGCCGTGGTTTAAAAGATTGATGGTTGAAAATGAATCACAACATAAGATCCAAAGCAGAGTTGCATCATGGCTAGGAAGCTGGGAGGAAGTCATAAAACAAGCATCTGTGTGCAGATCCGGTGTCACCATCTGAACCATGAGAACCTGTTAGTTCAAGCTGATGACTTGATCTATCAGACTGACAAGCAAATTTAGTCAAAAGAGTGGAATTAGCTGCCACATGGAGATACACAGAGAAGTTTTGCTTCTGATAAGACCAACATGCTTTCATTTTTTTCAAATATAGAGACATCAGATCATCTTTATAGTAACACATTAAATGTCTACAGTAAGAAGGAAGAAGATTGAGGAGGAGACTCTACCTGTGTCCTATGATATCTTTGCCAGTGAGAGTCTGAGTACATGTCTACATAGGTGCAAAGGAATAGGGGTGTAAGGGTTAGAAGCAAGACAGAACATGCTCTTTGTTTCAGGGAGTCTAGGGTCAAAAGAATTAAAACATTCACATGTAAAATTACTAACTAATGTTAATTATCATTGAGAGGCAGTAAAGAATTTTTCAGAAGGAAAAATGCAACACAGAAGAATCAAGTAAGATGGTCTCTGGAAATGCTCTTCTAGAGCAAAGCCAAAGAAGGTGTAAAGTTTTATCTCTCATGGAATTGCCTGAAGTTCACGGGTAAACAAGTGCATTGCCAAACTCTGCTGGGGCAAGAAGCAGCAGCCAGATGCCCAACTGCCCGTCTTCCCTTAGCTCTACTCCTGTAATCGCTAGACAGCACAAGGTGGGGACACACACCTAAAAATCTTTATCTATAAAAGCTCTGTGCAGAGGTCTAACGCCACCCAAATAGGAGATTCTGTAATAGCTGGGATCAAGTTAATAGGGGGGAAATGAGAAACAGGAAAATGTGAGTGTGGATCACTTTATCTGAAGCTTACAGAGGGAACTTGTTTATGTGCTGGGAAGATGAAGTTGCTGAAGATGGAAACTCCAGGGATAAGAGGGGGAAATTAACAGAGCAAAGCCCAAGGAGATGGGATCCAGAAGGCAGGTATGTGGACCATCCTTGGATGAAATGAAGACTCCTTTGAGGCAAGGGAGAAAGGCACAGAAAAGCTCGTCAGGAATGAATGGAAATTTTAGTGAAACCATACCATGTAGCCTCACTTCTTTTCCCCTGTGAATTTGGAAGTAATATGATTTGTTAAGAGAATGTGAAGAAAGTAATTAAGGACATGTGATGGAATTGCCAATTATTATTGTGGGACAGCTGAGACTGGAGACCCAAACTCATCAGCAAGGATATTTTATTTCCTGTAAGTCACACTCCCTATTCTTGGTTCAAGAGCAAGACGGACAGATGATCTGGTTAGTTCTTAGTTGAGGTGTGGCCAGGCAGATGCAATTAAAGAACAATTTGGCACAAAAATCGGGGATATGGGTGGGCACAGAAGAAGGGGTGGTTCAGTATGGCAGCCAAGTCATTGCTGAGGACTCAGAACACTGGCAAATGGAAAATGAACCATTTCGTGTTGTTGTGTTTCCATTTATCATCTTGCTATATTGACACAGGTTAGAGCAGCTGTTGGAAAAAACTCTATCACTAACTAAACTTTTAGAACCACCCATTTTTGAGGAGTGCCTTATCCAGATATTTCTAGCTAAATTCCGTATTAAACATGATGGGCAAAACTCTAGCTCAGTGGTTTAACACACAAAGGTTTATTTCTTGCTCATGCAAAGTCCACTGGAGTTGAGTGACTCTCCAGGGCAGCCTGACTTCACTCAAGGATAGAAGTTGCTTCTACCTCGGAGCTCCACCATCTCAACACTCAGCCCCTGGGGGGCAGAAAGGGTTGACTAGGCATACTGATTGTTGGCACCTCAGAACAGATGTAGAGATGCAAGAATTTGTTCACATTTCCATGAGCTCAAACTCATCCCAAGACTTCAACTCAACGACAGAGAAAGCTAGGAAATGAAGGAGATTCCACAGGCATTTAGGGAGCATGAGTTGCCTCTGTTAACCTGGGTCAACCCCCAAGAATCCTCAACCTGCACCTGGTAAGCAACATTCCAGGGAACTTGACTGTTTTGTGATAAGGAAGAAAAGTCTTGCAAAGTGAGAAGTGGAACATTATTTGGGACAGATACTGTGCACAAAGCCCCAGAGCAAGCAGTTAAAAAGTAAAAAAGACTAGCCAGACTCTAATTTTCTAATTGGATTTGTGTAAGGAAAACAAAGACAATGAGAAGAATGAAGAAGAGGAGGAAGAAGGGAGGGAGGAGCAGAAGGAGAAAGAAATAGACAAGAGGAAGAAGAGGGAGGAGAAAAACAAGGGCATGCACAAAAGCAACGAGGTCATTTTGTCAAAGTCGAATTTTGCTATTATGATTTTTCCACCCTAAATTTGGCCAAACTAGTGGCTGTTCACAAGAAATGGAAACATAAAAAAGGGTAAGGCACAACCGCAACTGGTCAAAACGTGCAGCCCTGAAGGCCACATGGGACGCACCCAGGTTGGAGTGAAGTTGGAGGAATACATGCTGAACCCCGAATCGCCCCCCTGAGTTCTCAGGTCCCCTCTGGCTTTCTTTCTAGTTTGCTCTAACTCACCATTTCGGAAGCGCTGGACTATTGTTATTAACATTATTTAAAATGCTTTTCAAGACCAAGAGGTATGAACAGTCCTGTTCCACGAGCAGCCCCACTCTTTCAGGGAACATGTGATTTCTTTTTAATTTGCTCACTCAGTCCTGAATAACTTTTCAGAGGGCTCCAGACACCGCAGTATGACAGCTAAACCAAGGCGCATCGGATGCGATGGAATTGCTCTACAAGCAACCTTGCCAAAGGCCCTTTTCGATGCACAAAGCTGGCTCTATCTTTGTATATTGAGGGAGCTAAATCAATGTTAAATGCTTGGCTCTTTTCACAGGACAATGACCAGGACCTAAGCTGCGTCCTTCCTTTTTGATTGACACTTGAAACGCAGCGCGGGAATCAGCCAGAGGCGCTGCTACAAGCCGAACCCTCTGCTGGGATAACCACTGGTGACATCTGCAGAAAGGCCGACAAAAGGCAGTTGAAAGCTGTGTTTGTTGCCTCCCCCCCTCAGATCTCCTCGCTTTCATGGAGCTCCTTCCTTGCTTTAATATTATGATTCAGCACCTGGCTTTTTTGAACCTTGCTTTAAACTTCAAAAGGCGAGGTGGTATTAACAAACATGAAACGAAAAAGTGGCGGTAGTTTGATTTACTGTTGTCGTCTTATCAAGGGGTTTTTTTGTCACCAGCTGCCACTTTCTGTCATCTTTGGAGCCATTATCATTTCTCTAAAATCTAAAAGACTCCACTTAATAACAGCTTTGAATACAGGCAGGATCACTAACATACACAGTTCTGGGGATGACAGGACCATCAAATGAAAAGAAAGATGTTGCAAAAAAAAAAAAAAAAAAAAAAAAAAAAAAAATCCAAACCACACAAATAAGAGCTGTAGTACTTTCTAGTGACCTTGATTTCTGAATTAAACAAATCAAATCAAATTCTATTGTTCCTTTTGAATTCCAGTTTAGAGTTTCCTTGAGAAGTTCCTTTTTGTTGCTAAAACTAGTGGGGAGGAAAAAACCTCAAGCCACAACAAGGCTTTGCTACTGCAGACAGAAGAGGAAGCTGCTGCTATCATGAAATGTTTGAAATGACCTCTGCTTGTGCCTGCGCTCAGCTAATTACCAGCTCACTTTCACTGACTTTCTAACACTTTGAGCACCCACTTGATGCTGACAGCCAGGCAAACCTTGCAAACTCTCACCAAGGAGAAGGTTGCTCCATGTTCTGCTCTTGCCCAAGGACTGGCAGCTCTGGGCTTTCTCCCTAAACCCATCGGACGTAACAGAACTTCCTAACTGTGTTCATGATAGCTGGGTCCACCAGCCCGTTGATTAATCCTGTGATCTTCTTGGAACTTCACACACATGAAGTTGGTCAAAGCCAAAAGGAACCTTAGAGATGACCCAGCCCAGTGACTTTGCTTCTCCCAAGGGCTTTTGCAAAAATATTGATGCTTCCTTGAGCTCCTTCCCACATCACTTGAATCCACAACTCGAGAGTGTGCCGCAGACACCTGTATTTCAAAACTTCTGATGATTCTGATTTCCAAAGAGGATTAAGATGAACCCTTACAGATGAGATTTCTGAGAATCAGAGAACTTGAGTCACTTGTTGAAGGTTGCACAGCAAGTATGTGGCAGAGCTGGACAGAGACTAAGTGATGGGAGCCCAGAACAATGCCCACGTCTCCATGGTGGACCCACGGATGAATGCTGGAGAGTGCCAACTGGATGGCACTTTTCACTATGGACTGGGCTGAGCATCTGTTGTCAAAAATGACGGTCATAGTAACCCAAATTCTTGTTACTGCCCCATTTAGCTTTTTCCCATCTGCTTCCCCCTATTAAGTGAGCAGAACTCTTTATAAACTTTGAGATACGGTCAGCGACGAGTTTCTTGCATCCTCTTTCTTCCCTAGCCCCTTAGGGCCTTGAGATATTATACTAAAAGGTGGAGACAATAACTGCTGATCCCTGGCAAATCTTTCAGAAGTAAAAAAATATAGAAAAGGTGAAACTGCTCATTTAGAAGTTATCAAGTGCAAAATATTTCATTTGTGCCTTGCTCTGATGTGCCATTGCTTTGAAATGAGCCAAACACACTTGCTCATCTGTTTCTTCCTTTTGTAATCTATTAACCACAACTTGCTCCTTCATTACACAACACTGTTGGGTGTAGCATCAAAAATCTTATGTATTATAGCTCTTTCTACCAAGATGTTTGTATCAAATTAGCCATATCAATGATTGCAAAATAGCCTGGAGTTTCAACCCATGAACCCTAAGTGGTCTGCTTAGGGTGGTGGTTCCCAGACACCTCATAGACCTTTAGAAATAGTAAACAGAGGTGTGATTTCCAAATGAAATAGAGCATCCTTGAAGATGTCCATGGATCTATTCTTGAAACACTGTGACTGTCACAGCTGCTTTAAAAATAAAAAATTAAAAAAGCAGAAAATAAACCCAACACAAAATTATGAGATCTTTAGACCATAAGATCAGGTCAGTTTTGAAGACATAAAACAATACAGCAAAGGCCAATAGTTTATCTCCATGCTAACTTTTAATGAGTGTTACTGATGTCCTGGAGGGCTGGACTAAGAAGGATTTGGACTCAATAGGAAAGTATCATGAATGATTAGTAATGCCTGCCATGGATGGGGAGATATATATGTATGTAGCTTTAAGACCTGATAGAGTGGCCAAAATCAGTTTGGAGTTATCCATGGGTTTATAACCCAGTTTTCATTACTTACTAGCTATTAGAAAAATCATTTTGTTTTCTCATTATAAAATGGGCATAACACCTTATACTGTGTTTCAAGATTTGAATGACATGGTAAGTATAAAGCCATCATCCCTCTGTGTGGTATACAGCAGATGATGATCTATAAAATGGAAGCTCTTATTGCTGTTGGAGAGGGAATAAAACTATTTCCCTTTAGTTAAGACTCCACAGGATAGGAAAAGGAAGTCCTTGGCATCATTCTCTGGGGAATTAGATGAAAGAATTTCGCACCTGGAAAAATGTTTCTACGATTTTTCTTAGTCTGACAATTTAATAAAGAAGAAAGGACACGAGGACAAGAATAAAGCTAGGGAGGGAAGGGTAGAAAGGAAGGAGAAAGGAAAGAAAGATTCAACGATGGAAGAGGAGAGTGGCAGGTGCAGCAGGAAGTTGGTGGAAGACAAGCAGGGCTGGGACAAAGTATGAGACATCTTGACGTATAAAAAGGTTTGTTTTTAGATTTTTTTTTAAAACCATAGCCCCAGCATTCTGGCCAATAATAAAATTGTTCTATTTTGAATAGGAAGATTATCCACCGCCATCTCCTTAGCCACACTTCTCAGCTGTTCCCCATTGTTAATATGTATTTCCATATCTCTGTGCTCCTTGCTATCAAAAGGACAACATGAAAATGAAATTCTATCACAGCACAGTGAGTAGATACCTTCCGACTAGAGCTCAGAAGGTACAGGCATCGTCTCCTGTGTGGTCACAGACTGGCCAGGTGTACTTGGATAAAGTCACGTAGCCATTCTGAACCTGCTTCTTCTTTTATAGAGTGGGAATCAAAACATCTCATCTGCTAACCGTAAAGGTTATTAGAAGAACAGCAAAAAGATCGTATGTCTGAAGCACCTTTGTCAGCGGTATATTTTGGTGGATGTATGACTGGATGATGACAACGGGTCCAGACTTTGCAGACATGGATCCACCTTTCTGGTGGGATTTGAGGAAAGAATATTCTCCATTGTTTCAGTGGCTCTGGCCTCACAGCCCTCTAAAATATCTCCCCAAATCTTTTCCTCAGTTTGAATTCTCATTAAAATTACAGATTTATTCTTTTGAGTAACCAAAGGACATCCTCGGGTATCCTCTTGAAGAAGTCGACAGTTTTATAAGAAGTAGGACATTTACTTAGGAAGAACTAGGTTAGCCATTGGATTTCTTGAGGACAAAAGGGAGATTTGATGGGGAGGCAAAGAGAATGAAATGATTAAGCAATTAAGAGATAGACTGACAATGGCTCCAGTCCTGGATCTACCACTTACTAACCTTAGAACCTTGGTCAACTTATTAGATCTCTGCTGGTTTGTGTTTCCTCATCTGTTTATTTATTCATTCGTAAGTATTATCAAGCGGCTTCTCTGTGTCAGGCCTCGTTCTAGGTAGTAAGAACGTTAAACTCCTTGACTTTATGAAGCTTGTATTTTAGCAGGGTAGATAGAATATAGCAAACAGAGAAACATAGTAGAGTAAGTACTAAGAAAAAATAAGAAAAGTGAAAGCTAACATAAAAATAACTGAAGCAGGTTAAAGAGATAGAAGGGGGAATAAGGTGGACGAGGAAAGGTCTTCAAGGAGGTGCTATTAATGAAAAGACGGAGTGAGCCACGGGAAAGTCTGAGAGAAGAGTATTCCAGAAAGGAAACACCAATGCAAAGTCTTTCTTAAACTTAAGGAAGGAAAATGGGGCTCATAAGAAATGGTCAGACTTGAGATTGATTTTACAGAAGGAGCTGACAATACTCGTTGTTGGATTGGATGTGGGGATGAGGGATGGAGAAGAGTCGAAGATAACTCTGGTGATCTAGTTGATGGCAAGGTGGATAAGGAAGATGGGATTTATTGCAGGGAGGGAAAAAGAGTTCTGCTTTAGATACAATACCTTTGTAAAATTTTTGTAACATTTAAAAAATCTGACAAATGGCGATAGTACCATTCTACTAGTGGCTGAGGTACTGCGTGGAAAGGGCCTATACGGGATCTGATATGGAACACGTGTTCAATACATCGTACTTCTATGGGACACTGAACAGGAATGTCAAACCAAGCTGTGGGGTGGAACTGATCCTTGTACAGTCAAGAAAACGACACAATAATGAGGGAATGGAGGCCAGAGCACCGGGAGAATGGAACCAAGCCTAAGCAGGAGAAGCAAGCGAGGACCGAAGACAGAGTTCGAGTGGGTCACATTCTGCATTCAGTCCATCGAATGGAGCATGATGGAAACCAAGAAGCTATTGACAAGAGGTTACCGGATCCAATAGTCCAGTCTGTACAAAGATTGGTTTTTGTTTTTCTTCTTGAACTGAACTGACTGACCTAACAGAGCACTGGGGGTCACGAAGACATTACCTCGACCCAAGATGCTGAAATGGTCGTTACCACCAAACTCTTCATTCCATGCAGCCTAGGGAATGTGCTTGTTCTAATCAGTGGCAAAACACGTCTTACCAAAAGACACACGGTTTTTGTTCTGTGGTGCAGTAAATCTATGCCAAAAATGTATCAACCAGGCATACAAACTAGTAATGTTAGAAATCGCTGCTTATCATCTACTTAGATGAATATCAAAGGCCACTGCCTTCTAGGTTTACCAGCAAGATCTGCTAAAGATGACCCATTTTCTATCATGCATTTCTTCTAGGTTTGGCAAAACCAACGAAAAACAAAACCACAGAAATTCCATTCCTTCCCCCGACTCCCTCCCCACACCCTGGGCACACATTTATCAGTTCCGTGCAGCAGCTGTGATGGAAATGAGAACTACAGGAAACTTCAGAGTTAATCATGCCAAATGGCGACAAATACTCAGGAGAGGGCAATTCTGGTCACTCATCTGACACCATGCAGATGGCCCAAGCTACAAAATCTCTCTTGACATTCCTGGGTCTCACCCCCAAACCAATCTGCTAAGGAACCCTCACAGCTTGGGGATGTAGGTACTTTGGCCTCCAAAGTTGAGGAGCATGAATTTGGAATACAAAGTTGTATGGATATTCTCTAAGCTTTCCACTCTCCTTGTAAGACATAACAATTAATTCCTTCGTTCCACACACAAACACACACACAAAGTTTCTTTCATGAGAGTAGATGCTAAAACCTTCTGAATCTCAAAAAGCTTTTCAGAGCAGAGAGGGAGAAAGTAGCAGGGGTTGACAGCACTTTTTTGTGAGAAAACTAGGGCCCGAGCCTCAGCCAGACTCCTGACAGCCACTCGGACCTTGCCCTAGACCCATTGAGAAGGAGCCATGAGAAGCGAGATAAAATAATGACCAAGAGTGGAGTTCAGTTGAATTAATTTACTTGGGAAAAGAAAGGTTGGAATTTAGTCAGTAGAGACTGTGTAGTTTTTCCATCGGTTGCACACCAACGACTAAGTATGTTGTTTTTCTCTTCGAGACAGTAAGTGCCCAGAAGGGCCAGGACAGTGTCTATTTTGTTTGGCCATCCTAACTCCACCACCTGGGATACTGCTTGGCACATTCTAATTTGATGTGAAATATCTGTTTAATGAATAAAGATATTTGTGCATGATGGCACAGCCTCTGAAAGAGTTTAGTATCACAGAATTCTTGAGAAATAATCTGAGCTATTTCATGTGCTGTCAAGTACCACAAGCTGAACCAAAGGTCCTATGCCTGGGTTTAACAACTGTGATTCAGGCAATCTGTCCTGACACGTAGCTATGTCACCACGTGAGCACATCACCCATGTGCCTGGTCAGCCCTTCCTAATCTTAGATTAATTTGTTCACAGAGTCACATAAGCTTTGGAAAATCATTCTGACTCAGGTGGTGGGATAAAAAATGCATCCCTTAAAACAATAAGGTATTCTATTTGATAGTACAATATGACCAATTGCTTGCTACATCATACATCTGCTAGAACAGTGACAAGAAAACAGTGACAAGAAAAATGAGGAAAAGATTCATGATAACGTTGTCACAAATTTGCCTAATGCCGTCCATATCTGCTTCTCACATCATTCTGTACCAGAGACTTTTGAACAAATCAAACGCTTAGATAGGCTTTTGCTACTTGTGACTGTTAAATAAGTGTTGTGTTCAAGGCCAGGAAAAAAAATGATTTTCTCTTAAATTAACAACTTTCAGTGGTTTGTAATGAAAGAGGAACTTGGTGATATGGATAATCCAAAGCATGAGAGTCTAAAAGCTCTGGAAGGGGTTTCTTCTTTAGGTATCCAGCCTAATCACTTTTCTTGGGATAAAAAGCTGACTGAGGAGGAGAGTTTCTGGGAAGGGGGAACTGACTCAGCATTCTTTCCATAATAGTGTCCCCTCAAGTGGGTAACAGGTGAAGGTAGAGTGGGGGTAGTGTAGCTATAAACTACCTTCCGAGTTGCTTATACCTGATTCTTATTTACCCCAATGCCTACTTCTAAATATTTATTTCAACTTTTAATCTAGCTTATGGCCACTTGATTCGTTGGGTGATCTTTGCCTGGAGAGAGGCTACAGTCAATAGCATTTATGACTCTATCTTTATCATCATTGGTGAGTAGGGCATAGGAAGACAGAGTCAGAGGCACAGTGGTAAAGACATAGTCCTTGTTCTTAGGGATCATGTAGTCAGAAAAAAAGTATGATATTTTGTGTGCAACAGGAACTGTTAAATTTAGAAGAGTTGTCAACATCACCCCAGGTAAAAAGAAGAGGAAAAGAAAGAAGTACTTTATAACTTCACAACTATTTTGAGAGAAGTACTTTATAACTTCGTAACTAGTTTGCGTTGGGGACCGAGGGGAGAGAAAGAGAAAGAGAAGAGAGAAAACGTTTTGTCACATCATCTGCTATCCAGGCCTCATCCATAAAACACAAACACCCTGCCATCCAGAGAACAGACAGCGGTGAAGAGTACCTTCTGAGTCACCAGCATTGACGTGGAAATATTTGTACAAGTTAAAAGATACCAAAGACCTTGGCAATCATATGCCCTAGTGAATGTCAAGACATAAGATGACATCGCTACAAACTGACAAACCTGAGGAGTGTCTTCTATTTGGAATAAGGAAGGTCTGGGAAGAGAGAAATAAAGCCTCATTCCTTCTTCTATATAGCATCTTCATTCAGGAGTGTCTCTGACCCCATGGCCCATGATGATACATCATCTGTTTAATTTAACAAATTGTGAGCTCTGCAGAGAGAGAAGGTTTCCATGATAACTGTAACATAATGAAATACTTCTTACCAAAGTGGCGATTGGCTCTTCAAGAAAGGAGAAATAGGAGATTCTGTATGAGAACAGACTAAAAAGACTAGGATCTTTTTCCCTCAGTAGGGAAAGTCAAGGACTTGGAGAACTATGGTAGCAAATCTATTAAATATAAGAATCCTGGTAGGACAACGCTATGTCTATTCAACAATCCCAGGAATACATGGCTCATTGTCTTTCATAGAAGCATGAAGTAGAGTTTTCAGGACAAAGAAAAAAAAAAAAAACTAAATGAAAGCCAGAACTTGAAATTCCAAGAAGTGATATAGGCTGAAAATATAAATAAATAGGAAATAGTTTGAATAACTCTTATCAAATTCTTTTAAAAGAGAAGTTAGGGTAGTCAGCCTTATGTTCCTCATCTATAAAGGCAAGATCTTGGGCAGAAAAGTGACATATTCTTTGCTAAGGATCTCATTGTATTCCAGACACCAATAAAACATTAGCTTCGATGATTTGCAGTCAATCTAACAAACATATGCAAGTCCGTTTGTTAGTACCTGTGCTAGGTACTATTTCTAAACAGCCATTAGTCTGTTCCAATGGGGAAATTTTCTTCTATTCTTATGGGAATTTCAATAGCCTGATCCATTCAGTAATAAAAATGTTAAGACTGCAAAAGAAACAAGATGGGAGGTAAAGAGGAAGGAAGGAATAGTCAGGGATTCCTGCTGTCCTAATTTACCTGGAAATGAAATTATTACCCTAAGTTTGCAATAGTATTTCACTTTTATGAATTGCTTTATGATTATAAGTTACTGTAGCTTCATAACATCCCTATGAGGTTTGATGCAGATATATAAACCCATCTCACAGATGAGGAATCAGACCAAGAGTAGTTAGGTACGCTCAAGATCACCTAATGAATGATGCTCAAGTCAGATCCCCATCTTCACTTGCTTGTTAGCATTACCTACTGAACTGTCGGTCAACCCTGACTGTCATACTTCCCTGTGCACAGGATCCAAGATGGCTCTGCTGTCTAATAACTGCACATAGTACGCCATGTTCAGGCAAAGCGCAGTGTCATTTTGATGGACCTATGGGATGCATTGAAGCTGTTAGGAACAGTTGAGAGATCACAGGCAAGATCACCTGTTTTGGCCACTAACTCTTCAATTCCCCAATACTGTGCCCCTGGCCCTCCCACCCTTTCCTCCTGCTCTACCGCCCATGGTGCATCTCAAAGAACATTCACACATACAAAAGAGAATCACAGAGCCGTATGAAGAAGGCTCAGGCAAGTCCAAAACTCCAGGGTATGTAACCGTTTTGAACATGCACTTTTGATAGTCTCTCCAGTTTAATTGGAAGAGTGCGATTTAGAAGCAAGCAAAGTCATGTGAACATAGCACTGGAACTCAAAATGAGTATGGACCTTCTCTCTATTCCTTCTCTTCCTGTCGGTCACTGTCACCTGGTCTACAGGCAGGCCAGCTCTCATCTCAGCTGGCCAGCTCTACCTGAAGTATAAGTAAGTCTGACAAAAACCCAGGTTAAAGCTTCAAATGCAAGTTTACCTTCCCAGAGCTCTCCCTCCTCCTTTTAAATTGAGACATTTGTTTAAACCCAGTTCTTTCTTCAAATGGATAGAGACACTATAGGCTCTTATTCGAATTCTAGGAAAATGACAATATTCTGTGGACTTATAGATTATGGAATTTTCTCTCCCATAATTACATGGGTGAGTGGCATAAGAAATAATGAAAAATGCAGATGAATGTTATAGCACACTACTCACTGAGAACAAAGAGACCAAGTCCAGAGTTAATACTGTAAAGCAGTACTTTCTACTTATAGATAGCCTAAAAGAGTAACATTTTCACAGCACCTCAGAGGTGCATTTGGGAATGACTTATTCAAGGAACCCCCACCCCCACCAACAACCACCCTCTCCCCTCTCCTTTCACCCAAAGGTCATCTGGCCTCTGCCACCTCAGTACTTCTGATATTTCTGCATCTTGAACGGCCAGCCCCACTGTCTGACCAGGTAGCATTCTTATCGCTATGCCCTTAATGGACTTGGTTGTCATTTGCTGATGAGAAAAAAATAACAAAAACAACAGACTATAAAGAAAGAAAGTCTTCCCCAGAGAGCAGATGGGATTCCACCAGGACCCTCCAATCTCTGTGTGATCTCTCCCTCCTCCAAGAGAGACCAATTCCCAATCTCTTCCTAGGGAATTCCTAGGTTCAATTGTGGCATTGGGGAGCCTTTTAGAATGGCATGCCCAAGGTGGTAATTTTGTCATCCACCGTAGCTGAAGTAAGTATAGACCTGGGCTTGCCCCAGCCCCCTTCTCTCCCCTCGATCCAGCACTGGGTCCTCACACAGGTGAAAATACTTTGCATATAAACAAACTCCTCTCAAAGACACCTCAACCTTGACATTTCTTTCTCCTTTTCCAAACTTGCTTCCTTTTAAAATACCTCGCGCCTGCCATACTCCCACATGAGGCCCAATTATCAGAATAATAATTAACAGGCTCTCATTATTTAGGATCAAACAATGCCCCTTTAATGAAGCAAGCCAAGAATAGCCAATGTGATCCCTTAAAACGGGGCGTGAGTTTTCCTTACACCTTGGGGCGTCTAATCCACCGAAACCATTAGGCACTGAGCTGCCCGTAACAGCCTGGATAACATTGAGTCAAGGACAGTTAATGGATGCCAGAGCACAGACCAAAGTGCTCCAAGCATGTCAGTCAAGACTAACCGGAGGCAAAAACATCAAAATGCAGGTTGGAGTTTTGACATTCCTGCAGGCTCTGAACGCCTCGCCAGTAAATTTTTAAAGTCAATATCCCCCTTATGCTCATGAACACTTTTCTGTCTGATGAGTAGGACTAATGTGGATCTGATTGAACTGTGACTAAAGTAGGACTTTAAAGGCAGCTTTGAATGTGTGTGGGGAGGAAAGAGGTTTTTTGTGTGTGTTTTGTGTGTGTGTGTTTTCTTTTTTTCCCCAGAATGTCTGTGATAATAACGAAGACAGTGTACACAGATTATCACAGGCTGTGTCTTTCGACTTCAAGGTTATGTGATTAGAAAATTAGAAAAGCGACGAGATTAGAAAAACCACAGAACATTTTGAAAGAAAGCTTTTTTACAAATTATCTGTGTGCTGGATTTACACAGAATCTGATAGATGGATCTTCTAATGTTTGGAAATGGATAAATGCAACAATGCAAATAGGAAGAACTGGCTTTGGAGCCTACTCCTGGCAGAAGTTCAAAACCCATATTAAGTATTCTAATTCGCTCAAAGTCTGTTACTTATATTTTTTTAAAACTGCCACATGCATACAAAAACAAAATGTAACCTTTCTATAAATATAAAGGTAGAAACAACAGTGAGATAATTGTTTCTCACAATGTGTGACTTTCCCCCAGATTTGGAATAAAGCCTTCACCTCTCTGCCCTTTCTCTTCTCAGATGCTGGGAATACTAATTCAAAGCACAGGTATCAGGAAGACCACACAGAGTCGGTTTTGGGATTTTGTCAGCATTGGGCAGGTGGCTTAAGGTGTGATCGTCATTTTGGAGTTTCAGCCTTACTCCTCCTTTAATAAAAGAAAAAAATAAATTTTCCTGTATGAAAACCTAGACTGGTCTAAATAAAAATCCATTAAAAAAATCACTCCATTTGCATGTCTGATTCAAGAATGGATTTCTAAAACTGTACAAGCAGAAAGATCTGTTTGTAAAAACAAAGGAGTGGAGGCTCACCTGTGTCTGATGACAGCTTCTCAGGGCCCTTTCAACACTTGGAAGACAGAGAATTATTGTCTTGCCTGGGAGAATAGATCTATAGGCCCCCAAAGTGCCACATCCACGTGTAAGGGCGTAAGTGATAGTCAAGCCATGATGACCTTTAACCTATTTAATTGGAACCTTTAGTAGGAGGCATCTTGACATTTTCAGGACTCAACTTGTTGCCAATTGATTTAGGCCTCCCAAATATTAAAATATAAATGGATTATAAATGTACTTCCAGGTCAGACTTGGATCTTCCAGACCTCTTATGGTGATGTCAGGAAGCTTTGGCCATAAGAACTCACCATTTAAGTTTAGGGATGCCCCAAAGCACACGAGTTGTCCTTAGTAGATGATGTATTAAATTGATTAGTTGGACCACTATCTAATTTCTTGTGCTTATTTTGATATTCAATTCAATATATGTATGTATGTTGTAGCTTCCATCTACCTGTTGATCTCTCTCTCTATATCTATCCATCCTGGACTCAGTTGACCACAATATCTGGATAATTCAAAGCTGTAAGAGTTTATTGAACATCTACTCTATGCCAGCTCTTTGTTAACAGACATTTTGAGTTAGGACTGTGTAACCTAGGGCTGTGGAATTCTTCTGACAGGTCTATGAACAGACTTCAGGGTGTGAATCCACTGAGTCTATGTGCAAACCGTTGTATATTTATGTTCCTTTGGCTACAAAAAAGCCCATAGCTTTCATAGCACTGTTGGGAGTTGCAAGCAGACCATATGTCAGGACCCTAAACGAATAGATGCTTTCTCTATGGTATGTGCTGGGGAAATGATGCTTTAGTGTGACAGTGTCACAGAGTTTTTTTTAAAAAATTGCTAAACATTAGCTAATTTTCTCCCAGAAAACAGGTAATTCAAGGGTGAATTTCTGGCTCCAACAGAATCACTCCAAAAGTGATTCAGTTATTTCCACGGGTTTATTCTGTTGTTTCTGTTTTGTTTTATTCTGTTTGAGGAGAACCTTGCTCAGACCCTGGAATAGTAGAATACCCACATCTCCCCCAAACGTCCACCATGAAAATTCCTTTTCTCATTTCACTCCTCCACTTTCTTTATTTTTTTCTTTCTAGTCTTCCGTGCTTATGCCCCAAATTCTCCACCCTGCTGGCTTCCTCTCTTTGCTTCGCCATTCTCAGTTCTTTTCCTCTGCCCTTGGCTGCAAACCTGCTCTGTAATTCACAACAGAGCAGCTGTCATTGGCTAGGAGACCCAGGCTCCTTGGTTTTAGACAGCCCTGGAACAAGGCAGCAACTTTGGTCTCTGGGTTCCTCAATAGACTGTACAACAAAGCTGTGGTGAAAGAAGGTGTCTTCTAAGAAGTTCGCATTACGGCCTGTAGTAAAAGAAAATGGTGATATTGTTACAGCCGCCAGTTTCTTCCCATTGTCTTCCTTGTCAAAAACATGCCCCCTCCAAAGGGATGGGATGCGTTTCAGTACAATTTGAGAATGTTCAGTAACCCAATATTATCTTCATTTCCCTTCTTGTTTCATGTTACTTTCTGATCCTTGAGTTCTCCCAAGTTCACAGCGGTCCATGACATTACGGTGACTCGCTAACTCTCCCATTATACTTACAGTCAATGGGAGAACAATAGATTGTGTTATTCTGTATCTTGCTTCCCTGTCACTCAGTGTTTTATCTCTGCTGATACCCCGGTACCAGACACAGAAACCAAAGTAGGTTGTCTTGTCTTCAGCGAATCTTGAATGCCTTTTGTTCAGAGAGGCGTTTTGTATTCATCAGTCAACTGAGGACTCATCCCGAAGAAGCCCTCAGTCAGCACACGGCCCCAACTGAAAAAGGGATACTCGGGTTCTGAAATATTCATAGCAAAAGATACCTCAATCATGTTCACCTTTTGGCCCCACCAGCCTGAAAGGATCACAACAGTCACAGGCAAATCTTGCAGACGTGAACATTTCCTGGATGAAATTATGTGGCATGTCTCATATCCACTTTTGTTATTAAACCTATTCACACAGGCACATTTATCTTCTTACTCTATCTGCCAACACGGCTGTGTCAAACAGCTGTAATAAAAGTCCAAAGGTGAAATGATAGTGATCAAAGTTTAACCCAATTTCTTTCCCCTCTTCTTCGAAAGAGGTAATAGCTTTTCTCCCCCACTCTCTCGTCCCCATGCATTGTATCTTTAAACTTCTCTCTCCTGGTGCTTAGAGACAGTCCTGAGGCAAAATTCAATGGCATGTTCTTTATGTTTCTGGAGAATAAAACCTAACCAGATCAATAAACGCATGTCCAAACAGAAAGTAACTGAAGACTATAATGGCTGTTAATTAATTGGATGCAATCAGTTGATGACTACCGAGTGTCAAATTCAACCAGAAAACAGTCAACAGAATCCATGGCAATGCACAGACGTAGAGGGAAAAGACAAGACAAGAGGGAGAAACCATAAAACATCACTTTCAATCTGTCTTAACACCCTCAGACTTCCTGCTAAAATAAGTGGTAAACACTCAAGATTCCAATCTTTATTTACAATAAACTACTCTCTTATAATTTGAAGGAAACTCTGTTGATGTAGATCTAGATTTCTGTGTTAAAAGAGGACCTCTTTCCATGGTAAAGAATATACGTTAACTATAAGAAGAAAAAAAAGTAGCAAATGAACCCCATGTTCATCACAGCTAATTTATACTGGGCTGAGGTGGCAACGACTTTTATTTACTGCCTATTATATTGTACCAGACATCTCACGTGCATACATAGGAAGGTTCAAAGGAAGTCCAAGAAGGTTATTCACAGATCTAACTTTAGTGTACACTTTATCAAATACTACTGTCTACAGGCTGAACATCCAAATAGACTTTGGCCAAGTCTATCTTCTGCACAGGAAATCCATAAGAAAGGGTTTGGTACAACTTCTCAGTGCCTATGGCATATAGATGAAGAATGGCAAAGGGGGCTCCACTTCAACAGTGACTTGGCTAGATCCTAGTTGCTGCCTGGATCACCAGGTTAAGAACTATTCTAAGGCTGTGCCTAGACTCAGAAGAAAAATACAAAAACCTCTGCTTTGAGCATGGTATAGGACCATGATAGAAAAGCTGGTAGGCTTTTGTCATTCTAAGTCATTTGACCCAAGTGCTCTTGGTTTCTGAATCTTTAAAATCTTTGAACACAAGAAAGGCTGAAAGGGATTAAAAGCAGTTGACTTTGTTGGAAAATCGAGACACTAATTTCCTATTAGGCACCTAGACCTCTCAAGAGAGAAGGCCTCTGCCAATCTAATGAATAAATAAAATACAAATAAAGCTTCACATTCAAGCCCGTGTGCCCCAGGGAGATAGTCTCTTGGAATTCAGTAATCAAGATGCCTGAAACTCTGTGCTGGACCCATCAGGGAGACCAGGTTGCAACTGTGACCAGGATCCCAGTGCCTATCATAAGCAAATCTGGCCCCAAAGAAAGCAAATAATTAAACAGGTCATTAGGAAGCCTGTAAAAGTACAGATGTGCAGCTACGCCCTGCCGTTAACTTCAAAAGGTGACCAAAAGGCAGAGACTCTTAGCTGCAAAGGAAAAAGCAATGGAAAAAGTGAAGTCGCATGACACGGAAGGGCTGCCCTGGTGGGAGTTTATTCCACAAAAATCTGCTTCAGACCAAGCAGGCCAAGTCACTTCCCTATCTGCTTGGTCTGTAGTCTTAGAAGTCACCCAGGACTAGGCTAACTATTGCAGAGGTGTGCTCTACCCCATAGCTACAGCAGGGGCTGGAGGTGGATAGGGAACTCTCCAGGTGGCCACTATACCTGGGAGTCCTAGAGCTCGCCCCCTGGCCTTAGCTGTGGCTAGACTGTGAAGTGTGCCTGTTCATTTCCTTCTTTCAGGATCCTTCCCACTTACATGCCCAGTGACCTCAAATTGCCCAGTGTCTTGTTTGAGCAGAAGAGGAGAAGTTATTAAACTCAATCAGACTTAAATCTGAATGACTCAAATATCCTATACAGGTTCATTTGCAATTTCAGCAGGTCTACAGAAAGAGGGCAATATTTAATGAAAGAATTTTGAGTGGAGCATGCCCTATGTGGGGGCAATGTTTTAGACTCCTACAAAGATATCTTCTTGTATCCCCAAATTATATTTCCTATTAAGGGAAAGATAAATTCACCTTAACGCAGTACAGACCCACAGCTTCAAGTCAGTGCCAAATTCCTCAGGCTTCCATGTCCTAGGCTTAAAATGGACTCTTGTGGCTGAGCGTATCAGTCCCAGGGCATTCTCTGGTCCCTCCCAATTCTAATCTGACCCCAACCAGTGAGAAAGAGTTTGAAATGCCAATAATGGAGAATTAATTTGGCTGGGGTAAGGTTACTCTAAGTGTTCATTTGGGAAAGTAGTCAGAATATTTTCATTAATTCTTCCTTCCTTCTGTCCACCCTTCTGCCATCAACTGGAAATAACATTTCATTGGGTACAGTTTTTCATTTTTAGAAGACCTGTGTTCTTTTACTAAATTTATTTATCTAGCAGAGCCCTGATGTGATGTAATTTTGAGGAAGGACAACACTGAGTTGGTGTAATTATTTCTTAATATTTAAAAGCTCCCTTGGTTAATGTGTTCTCGGGGACAAGCTGTTAAATCATTAGGGATGGTGTTTGTGACCTTTTTTCTAAGCAGCAGCTAATGTTGACGTGAGCCATCGGGCCTAGAGATCATCCTGGCTTGAGCTTCCCATTAGCACTCTGAGAATGAGCTGGACACTAGCTAACAGGTCTTATTACTAAACTATATTTTATGAATGTGATGATAGTTAAAATTTTCTATTTAAAAAAGAAAACTATAGGAAATTCCCCTGTCAAACTTTATGATCGCTCTGGGAGCTGAGGAAAGGAAAGGAAAGTTCTGGAAGCAGGACTCTGCAAATGACTCACATGCCCCTTCAGCTGTGCTCATTTGTCTTGAGGAAATAAATGGTAAACTGAGAGCAGTCTGAGATAGAAGAACAGGATAAAAATCATTCTGTTGTGGTTCCAGAGAACAGAGCCAGGGCTAGGTAAGACATGATGGACACAGAGAGAGGAGCTACAGTTCCACGGAAGGATGCCTCATCTAACAGGCAGGTGTCTTAGTCAACTCAGGCTGCCATAACAAAATACCAAAGACTGAGTAGCTCAAAGTTCTGGGGATTTTTCCCTCAAGGTTCTGAGGATTAGGGCACCAGCATGGTCAGGCAGTGGCGAGCGCCTTCTTTCTGTGTTACAGGTGGCTACCTTGTCACTCTGTCCTCACATGGCAGAAAGAGGGAGCTCTGTTGGCTCTTCCTCTTCTTCTAAGGGCCCTAATCCCATCACTGGGGGCTCCATCTTCATGATCTCCTCTAAACCTAACAACCTCTCAAAGACCCCCAACTCCTAATGCTGTCACATAGGGGGTTAGGGTTTCAACATATGGATTTGGCAGGATGGGAGTGAGGGAAAACAAACATTTTGTCCATCACAAAAGTACTACCAAAAACCAGAATGAGGCGCTCCTGCAGTAAGGAATTCCATGTCGTTGGTGGTGTTCAGGAAGAGTCAGGAAGCCCTCGCTTACAGCTCTTGTGGAAGAAATTCACATATTGAATAAGATGTTGGAGTGGCTTGCTTCCACGTTCCCTTCCTAAGATGATATTCCCTTAACTATTCTATGATTTAATGTGGAATTGGGAAAGATAGAGGCCAAGGATTCGGGGCAAGTTGTTGGTGGAAGGATTGCTACCACGGATGACACTCATTTCAGGAATACTGGTCAGATTGGACATATCTGTTGCTGGGAATGGGGATCAGCTAGGAATATATGAGCATAATTTCATATGTCTAAGTTGCAACCTCACTGTGCTGTCCCATATGTAGGATACCTGGTCACCTGCAAGTAAAGAACAATTCTCCTTATGACTAACATGAATGAAGAATAGAAGCTGGAAGTGATGCATCCTGGCCATAAGTCATCACTCTTTCTTAGCAGACATTAAACAATCTCATATTTTTTATTTAAAAAAAAATCTGGGAGCATCAAAATTACTTCAGAAATTCAGTATCTACTATGGTGTGAGGTGATTGCAACCTTTATTAAAGTTTTTACTTATTTAGCATCTTATTTTGATTAGAGTTGAACTATTTCTTTCCACACAAGTGATATTCAACCTCAGCTGAACAGACATGGTGGTTTCATGAAATGCACATTGAAAGTCGTCTGAGAAGAGAAGGCAAGTTCAGCGTGGCTTTCACTGCCTGGGGCTCTTTTCCTTCTCAGGTTTGGGATCTCTGCAGCCTCAGCCTCCACTCCCTTGTCCTGGGGAGCTAAGGTGAAGTGCAGAGGGACTTTTGCTGAGCTGGACCTCTCTTCATCACCTGGCTTTTCTCTGTTGGAGTTGCTGTCATTTTGTCATCTTAGTAACATCTAAATGCAGCCCCATCTGCATGGACTGGTGACAATGACATGCTTATGATATTCTTCCAAGAGGTCAAATCATAATCAAGGAAAAAAAAAAAAGCAGCCTCACCTTTAAAGAAATATGCACATACTCGCACATATGAAACACATTTTTAAAATTTCAGTTTATCTTTCCTTTATCTCTTCTCTAAGACATAACTGCAATTCTGTTTCCTTTTCCAGGTAGTGTTTTAAATGAAATCTCAATTAAATTTATGACTATTCAGAGACATGTAAATGTATGATAATATATATGCTGTAAATTAAACAAATGTAAATATATATGAAGAAAGAAAAAAGAAAAAAATAAATTCAATAGGAATAACTTGTCTTGTAAAGGAAAAGAAAATGAGATGGGATTAATGTGCACTTGGGACTTGTCAAGGCTATCCTTGTAGGAGACAGCCTTCTTTGAGCTGTTCCTTGGGGAAGAGAATGGAACAACTTAGAGAGAAGAAGTAGCTGACTAAAGGTCAAATGGCACCATCTTGCCAAAAAGAAGGTGTACACAGAAGACACCTGCCCAGCAAATTACTTATTCCAAATTCAGTTTCCCAAAAAGGCCAAGGTATGTGATATTTGTTATTTTTTTCAGTCATTGCCATGCCACAACCTGGGAATTTGAATACAGAATGAGTAATGGCATGGTTGCTGCCCATGACAATGGTGTAAACTGTGAAGAAGGACCCGCTATGCCTCTTTAACATTTCTAAGAAGCATAAATAAGCAAGCGAATGTGAGAGACAAGCTACGTGCCAGCTGTAGAGGGGCTGCACTAATGGACCTGAGTAAACCAGATAAGGGTCAAGGAAACACACTAAACTGAATTCAACTCAATTTAACTGCTGCTACTCTTTACCTATTTGAATCACCTCCTACTGGAAAAAGCAAATCCAATAAACTTAGAAAAGGAATGCTAATAAATCCAATCTACCTTGCTGCTTTGTGAAGCTAAGTATAAATTCCGTTACAGACTATTTGATGGTAGAGATTCTTGGTGCCGGTCAGACCTCCAGTAACATTGATAAAAGAAAATGAACTTGACCTTTAATAGAGACACATCTTGCACTATCAGGGAAAATGTGAATTCACCTTCCTGGCTGACAGAGCTGCATCTCATTTTTAGGATATAGACTTTTATGTTTAGGGATTTTTTTTTTTTTGACATTCATTAGATGTAAACCTTTATAGTGATAACTTAGGAAAAGAAGACATCTCTACAGTATTTGTAGTAATGTGATGCTTTTCCTCAGAAGATCTTAAGAATACTGCTTGATTAATATAGAACTTTCATTTTAAAAACAGAATTGACCCTTGAAGGATGCATGGGTATGTCTGTTTTGGCCTGTGTTTCCTGGGATGCTTGAGGTAAGGGGGGAGATACCAACCTTTTGTCACTGGTGCAATGTCTGCAGTTCACCCTCAATGTCTAGCGAAAGAATCGGGGATATTTAGCCTGGAGAAGAGATGATTCCAGGTGACGTGGTTACTACATTTAAATTTGTGAAAGGAATTGTGGAAGAAAACAGATAAGGGAGATAACTTTTACTGAGTAATGACAACCTAACGGAAACTCTTCTAGGCATGGGACCATATCTGCAGTCCTCACAGTAACTTTATGAGGCAGGTAATTTAGATAAGAAAACTAAAAATCAGAGTCTTAGTAATTATCCAGCTAGCAGTCAAGTGGCAAGGCCAACTTGATTCTATGTGACTAAACATCCTAAAGTTCTTCCACAACCCAAGATTATTCTACATGATCCCGTGGGTAAAACTAGGGCCAGTGGACAGAAATGAAGAGGCAGTGGTTTTGTATTTGTTTGTTTTTTCTGAGAAGGAAAAAAACTCCAGGCTGTTGCCCAGGCTGGAGTGCAATGGCCCAATCTCACTGCAATCTCTGCCTCCCAGGTTCAAGTGATTCTCCTGCCTCAGCCTCCCAAGTAGCTGGGATTACAGGTGCCCACCATCACACCCAGCTAATTTTTGTGTTTTTAGTAGAGAAGGGGTTTCACCATGTTGGCCAGGCTGGTTTCAAACTCCTGATCTCAGGTGATCCACCCAGCTCAACCTCCCAAAGTGCTGAGATTACAGGCATGAGTCCCCACACCCAGCCGACAGTGCAGTGGCTTTTATTCCACTCAATCTAAGAGGGAGTTTCTGCACTTCAGAGTTGTCCAGAGATGGCAGGGTCAGAGGTGGCAGGGTTGTCTTTCTGGAGGCTGCTGGGTGCTGACTCAGCATGGGTCATTGCTGACCAGCAGGTGTCCTACAGAGTACTCTGTCTGAGGAGTAGCAAAGATATCAGGAAAAAATGACAGTGGGAGCAAAAAATGGGCTCTGTGGGTAAGTTCTGAAAATACCAGGTAGTTTCCCTGGAGAATTTCTCTGAGACTGTCACATACTCTTTGTGATTCGTGAATCTATAGCATGGGAATCTACAAAATGGAGAACGGATCTGAACTTAAAACCCGTTTCTCCTGGAATATTTTCAGGGGCCAATGCTCCAGAGAACACAATCAGGAAACGGTTGTGGAGTGTGCCGAAACACCACGTGAGAGTCAGGTCAGAGAACCTTTCAATCTCTGGCATGTCTTTTATTTCTTTTAACCACTCGCTAATTCACAGAACAAGAACGAATCGCACCGTAGCTTCCCGGGCCTCCTTCCCATTCGGAAAACACTCCAGGCGCTCTCCGGCTTGTGCCTCGGCTGCTTCTGCTTCCCAGAAGGCTCGCTCCCCCGTTTCTGTGTGGTTGCTTTAGATTCCTGCTGCAAGGCTTACTCAGTGTCCCCTTCTCAGTGCAGCCTCCCTACCATCTCCCCTGGGCATCTCTATCCCTCTTACTCGATTCTAATATCGTTTCCTGTAGCGCTTGCCACCTTCTAGCATACAGTGTAATTAACTTTATGATTTTTATTGTTGTCTGTCTCTCCCAGTAGAACTTAAGATCTTTAAGAATAAGATCTTACTCTGTTTCATTTGCAGATGTGCCCCCAAGCATTTTAAATAGCTCTTATGTAATAATAGATGCTCAATAAATAGCAATTGAACGATTTGACAGAAACACCTGGGTTTCTATCCTCAGGGAGGTGTGATTCTGTGAACACTTGAGTGAAAAGAAAACGTTTATTTGAGGTTTATTTTACATATACAGGTATACCTTGGAGATAGTTCAGATTCACTTTCAGACTACTGCAATAAAGCAAATATTTCAATAAAGCAAGTCACATAAATTTTTTGGTTTCCCAGTGCCTATAAAAGCTGTATTTACACTATATTGTAGTCTGTTAAGTATGCAACAGCATTATGTCTAAGAAACAATGTACATACCTTAATTTAAAATATTTTATTGCTAAAAATGCTAATGATCCTCTGAGCCTTCAGTGAACTGATACCTTTTTGCTGGTGGAGGGTCTTCCCTCCAGCTGATGGCTGCTGACTGATCAGGATAGTAGTTGCTGAAGGTTGGGGTGGCTGTGACAACTTCTTTTTTTTTTTTTTTTTTGAGACGGAGTTTCGCTCTTGTGACCCAGGCTGGAGTGCAATGGTGCGATCTCGGCTCACCGCAACCTCCGCCTCCTGGGCTCAGGCAATTCTCCTGTCTCGGCCTCCTGAGTAGCTGGGATTACAGGCACGGGCCACCATGCCCAGCTAATTTTTTGTATTTTTAGTAGAGACGGGGTTTCACTATGTTGACCAGGATGGTCTCGATCTCTTGACCTCGTGATCCACCCGCCTCGGCCTCCCAAAGTGCTGGGATTACAGGCTTGAGCCACCGCGCCCGGCCGACAACTTCTTAAAATAAGACAACAATGAAGTTTGCCACAGCAACTGACTCAATCACAAAAGATTTCGCTGTACCATCCAATGCTGTCTGATAATCTATTAACTACGGTAGAATTTCTGTCAAAATGAGTCAATCCTCTGAAACCCTGCTGCTGCTTTGCCAACAAAGTTTACGTAACGTTCTAAATCTTTTGATGTCATTTCAACAATGTTTACAGCATCTTCACCAGGAGTAGGTTTCATCTTTAAAAACCACTTTCTTTGCTCATCCGTGAGAAGCAACTCCTTATTCATTCAAATTGCATCATGAGATTGCAGAAATTCTGGCCCATCTTTAGGTTCCACTTCTATAATAACTCTAGGTTTTTTGTTGTTGTTGTTGTTGTTGTTTTCTATTTCCACTACATCTGCAGTTAATTCCTCCACTAAAGTCTTAAATACCTCAAAGTCAAACATGAGGATTGGAATCAGCTTCTTCCAAACTCCTGTTAAGGTGAATATTTTGACCTCATCCCTTGAATCACAAATCACAAATGTTCTTAAAGGCATCTAGAATTGTTAATTATTTCTAGAAAGATTTTAATTGACTTTGGCCAGATCCATCAGAGGAATCACTATGTAGGCAGCTGTACCCTTAGAAAATGTATTTCTTAAATAATGAGACTTGAAAGTCAAAATTACTCCTTTATTCATGGACTGGACAATAAATGTTGTGTTAGCAGGCATGAAAACAACATTCATCTCCTTGTACACCTTCATCAGAGCTCTTGAATAACAGGGGCATTGTTAATAAGCAGTAACGTTTTGAGAGGACTCTTTTTTTCTGAGCAGGAGGTCTCAATAGTGGGCCTAAAATATTCAGCAAACCATGTGTAAACAGACATGCTGTCACCCAGGCTTTGTTGGGCCATTGATAGAGCACAGGTGGAGCAGATTCTTAAGGGCCCTACAATTGTTGGAATAGTCATTAAGCATTGGCTTCCACTTACAGTCACCAGCTGTGTCAGCTTCTAACAAGAGAGTCAGCCTGTCCTTTGAAGCTTTGAAACCAGGCATTGACTTCTCCTCTCTAGTTATGAAAGTCCTAGTTGGTGTCTTCTTCTAATAGAAGGATGTTTCATCTACATTGAAAACTTGTTGTTTAGTGTAGCCACTTTGGTCAATGATATTAGCTAGATCCAGAGAACTTGCTGTAGCTTCCACACCAGCACGTGCTGCCTCACCTTTTACTTTTATGTTACAGAGACAGCTTCTTTCCTTAAGTTTCATGAACCAACTTCTGCTAGCCTCCAATCACTTGTCTTAGACTTCAAAGAATTTAAGAGACTGAGTACAATGCTCTGGATTAAGTTTTTGCTTAAGGAACTGTTGCGGTTAATGTGATCTTCTATGGAGACCACTGACACTTCCTCCTTATTAGCAATAAGGTGGTTTTACTTTCTTATCATTCCTGTGTTCACTGGAGTAGCACTTTTAATTTCCTTGAAGGACTGTTCCTTTGCATTCACTACTTCTCTAACTGGCACAAGAGACCTAGCTTTTGGCCTGTTTCAGCTTTCAATATGCCTCCCTCACTAAGCTTACTTCTAGCTTTTGATTCAAAGTGAGACACATGAATCTTTTTCTGCACTTGAACACTTATAGACCATTGTAGGGCTATTTATTGGCCTAATTTCAATATAAAATGTCTCGTGCAATGGAGAGGCCTAAGGAGACAGAGATGGGGGATGGGCTGATCAGTGGAGGAGTCAGAACACACACAACAGTTACCGATTAAGTTTGCCATCTTATACGGGTGGCACTGCCTCCCCCAAATTACTGTAGTAACACCAAAGATCACTGATTACAGATCAGCACAACAGATATGACAATAATTTAAAAGTTTGGGATTTTGTGAGAGTTACCAAAATGTGACCCACAGACACAACGTAAGCACATGCTGTTGGAAAAATGGCACCAACAAACTTCCTTGATGCAGGGTTTCCACAAACCTTCAATTGATTAAAAAAAAATGCAATTATCTATGAAGCATAATAAAGTAAAGCACAATAAAACAAAGTCATCTATATTCTAGTTGGCCAAAGTTTACTACATATGTCTCACAAGCAACTGATTTTCAAGCAACTAAACATATGCACAGTATCCTCCATTTCAAGAGGATATTCATTGCAATATAACCTTTTTGTTTGTTTGCATTATGATGATTCAGAAGGCATCTGGAGAATCTTTTAAGAATAAGGCATTGATCCATACATCAGAGATGATTGTACTGTAAAGCTGTCAATAGACAGGATAAACAAGATGAATCTGAGTCCACTGTCACCCTATCATATTCTCTGAAAGTTTTGTTTGTTTGTTTGTTTGTTTGAGACGGAGTTTTGCTTTTGCTGCCAAGGCTGGAGTGCAATGGCATGACACGGCTCACTGCAACCTCTGCCTCCTGGGTTCAAGTGATTTTCCTGCCTCAGCCTCTGTAGTAGCTGGGATTACAGGCACCCACCACCACCATGCTTGGCTAATTTTTTGTATTTTTAGTAGAGACAGGGTTTCACCATGTTGGCCAGGCTAGTCATGAACTCCTGACCTCAAGGGACCCACATGCCTCAGCCTCCCAAAGTGCTGGGATTGCAGGTATAAGCCACTGCCTGGAAGTTATTTTTAAACCAATTGTGATTACCAGAATCTTCCCTTGCCATTTCTATCTGGCTTAATGAAAGTAGAGTTGACAACAGTTTTGAAATTTTCACTCCTAGATTGTCTAGAATATAGTTGTGTTATATACTGGTGTGCAAAGGACAGAAATACACCACAGCCAGCCTGTCATCACTCTCCATCCACCACGACCATCATCACTTCCATCCTCTACTCTTACCCTTTGATTTCTTATCATTGCAGATTAGAAGCCTTGGATGGCCTGGCTACTGGAGGATTGCAATGATGTGGAATCAGGCAAGCTGCTGCCTAGGGCAGTAAACTGAGGCTTGGAGTGGGTATGAAGCAAGCCTGAGGAGGAGGAACCAGCAAACTAATAATGGCGGTTGACTCCACAAGTCAGTGGGAAGATGTGACCAATAGTATAAGGAAGAGGACTAGTTCCTGGGGACATCAGAAACAGGTCGAAAAATACACCTTAGGTAGGATGGGGAGAGAGGTGTCAAAATTATTACTCTTATAAGAGCATCACTCTTACTCATTGCTGCATACCTGGCCTTGCAGTGGTCCCTGGGTTAAGACATAGAGCTTGGCTGAATTGGAAGAAGATACAGGAAACCATGAGGCATGAACTTCTTTCTGACATATTGAAGTGCTGCAAGGGGCTGATTGATCAATATGAAAGTGGGAACTCTACAAACTGAAGTTGCAGATACTTCTCAAATCACCAGGGGACTAAGTTTACAAATGACTGAGTTAGGAACAAACACCATTAGCAGAAGGTTAATCCTAACAGACAGGTGAGTTCTAATTATAACATCTACTCCAACCACCAACACCAGCATCACCACTGCTGCCAACACTTTCCAGGAGTCAGGGCCTGAACTCATTTATTTTCATGTATTAATTTAACTCATTATTGATTTAATCTTTATAATAGTTATATGACATAAATGTTACCATCCTCATTTTAAAGACAAGAAAAATGAAGCTCAGAGATATCATCTCTTATACCAGAGCAACAGGCTGGTCAGTGGCTGGTCTAGAAATCAAACCCAGCTTCCACTGAGGCCAAAGAGTGGCATCTCCTGGGAAATGGGGCTTACTTCCATGGGCAAAAATGGAATTCCTATGACCAAGAACAACTCTGGATTTAAAGAAAATTAAAACAAAACAAAATAGTCCCTGTGCCTGATCTTCCCAGCTGGCCTCTTCTCAGCTTGGTTTGTGGTTATTTATAACTATAAATAACTCTACTTATAACTCCAGAGTTACTGGCAATCTTGAGCATGTTATTTAACCTTCCTGAGCCTTAATTTCCTCTTTTGCTAGAATGAGACAATTACATTTAGCAGTCTGATAATTTTCACCTTTAATACTGATTTTATTCAACATCTGTATCTGCTCTGCATGGGACATTTTAGACACCGCTAAAGATACAGAATTAAACATGGTGGAGCTTGCAACCTCCAGCCTTCTCACCAGGACATGGGCTTTTCCAGAACACACAATATGTCATTTATCTCTGCACCTCTGCCCAGCCCATCCCCATGCCTAGTTCACTGCCCAGGTATTACAGAGGCTCAATGAATGTTCATCAAAATTATTGAAAGAAAGGAGCTTCTCATGATAAGTAGCACAAAACAATGTAGCAAAGATCTTAGAAACAATGCAGTATAATGGGATAGGCCATAGGAAAAGGATATTAATAACGAGCTGGAGTGATCAGGAGTTGTCTTCCAGGAGGACTGCATGAAGGAGTTGGCTTCTAACCTTAAAGGAAAGGAAGATCCTTGATTGGAAATCAAGAAATGGGGGAACATAAAAAAATTCCAGAGGCAGGAAATTTCCCTGTCCTCCAGTTTTATCTGCCAAGTCGGGTGTGTAAGAGAGTATGGCAGCACACGAGACCGGAAAGGTGGGGTTGAATTATTAAGAGTCTTAAGTTTTGAGTTTTGGACTTTAGACGGCTCTGTAGGAATGAGCCACTGAGGGCTTTTTAACACAAGAGTGGTACAAACAGTTATGTCATATCGAAATTCAACCACTGAATATTGTGTGAGAACAATGCTCCTTCATATGTGTTCTTCACCTTCATCTGTGTTCTTTTATTTAATCTTATTTAACTCGTGACTCCAAACAACTTTGTAAATTATGTAGTTGTATTGTGTGTTACTTACAGCTCAATAAAGATATGGAATAAAACACCTCTATTTTTGAGATCAAGTAGTACACAATTTCTTAGAAAAAAAAAAACAAACAAGAAACAGTCTTCTAAATCTTCACTTTAACTTTTGTGGGATGCCCTTCTTTACCCTTGAGAAATTAATAAGAAAGAAAAGAGGGAGGGAGATAGTGAAGGAAAAGGAGGGAGGGAAAAGGAAAGAAAAAAAGAAAGGAAGGAAAGAAAGAAGGAAGACGAGTTTCATATGTTCAAGGTTACAGGTCCTAGTTTTTGGCAGTATGGGAAGAAACTGTGGCAGAGGAAAAGCCAAGTACTGTCTGAGTTAATCTCAAGTGAGACGCACTATTACTTTGCTTCAGGGTTGTAAAACAAAAATCTTTCTTTCCATGGCCATCTTCTTAACAAGGTGTATGAAAATGCTTTTTTAGGTGTCTGGATTCAATTTAGCAGTTTTTTTAAATTCTATGTATTCTATGTGCCCAAGCAGCCTATGAATTTTTTTTCTTCAGGTGGAAGTTTGGGGATTGGCAATGCCGTTGTTAAAGCCCTTTTAAAGACAGTTCATTTAGGAAGACTTGTTCCCATTGGACACAACTTGAGGAGTTAGTTGAGTGTGTTAAAGAGATTTATTCCCAGACAAATTGGCTTATAAATATGAACCAACTCATATAAGTCAATCCACAGAATAAGCCTTGAGGGAACTATTCTTTCTATTTTAGGGACTGACTTCTATGAAAGACCTGATAGGTAGCTCCTCTTCCTACAACTGACCCTGGATATTTAGCTCCCACTGAATGTGGGGGTCTAAATTCCTCTTAATTTATTTAACAAAGCAGTCCCGAAGGGCTTAAAAACCCATCATTGGACAGTTAAGTTTAGGAAGTTAAGAAAACTGACACAAAGAGAGGCTTTATAATTCTGTAAGCAACTTTTTTTTTTTGAGACAGAGTCTCCTGCTTTCACCCAGGCTGGAGTGCAATGGCATGATCTCAGCTGAACATATCTTAAAAGCAAAGGCCATTATTTTAATCATCTCTCCCTTGTCTTGCTGTCCACCGAGAGATAACTGACGAGATGGAGCCAGTCCTGCCTGTTCCACGTTGAGCAAGTCTGGGCTTCATCCTTCAGCTTGTCATTAAAGAATTTCTAGGAAAAAATTGAAGATGAGAAAGTTGTAGTCAGGTTAACATGAAATAAAAAATATAAAAGGCCACTCAAGGACGTTAATTTCCACCCTAATGCAAACCTCTCATTTCAAGTGCATCATTTAAGTATCTTGAAACACTGCAAGTTTCCATTTCTGTCTGGAATTTTTATTTACTGTTAGTTTCTTACTACTACTAACACTAAAAACCTTTAGAAAACTCCAGAGGGCTGTGTTCTTCAGGGAAAGGGGGGTAGAGAATCTGTTTTGTGGTGCTCATGGGAGATAGAGCAATAGATGGCCTTGGAAGTTGGGGAGCAAGTATCTAATCTCTATGAGTGGAGTAGAGGGGGGCTGCTATCAGCAAGCTTGTCTCTGGGAGTCCATAGCAAAGGATGCCTAGATCACTATGGTTTCCTACCATAGTGATTAGTACTTCCCACTTCAAAGTCCCTGAATTTGAAGGTTTTCGTAGATTTTATGAGCCTAAACCTCATCCAACCACTGCTGTCGGAGCAGGAAGCTGGGACTAGAGAGACCTGAGATGCCTATTAAATTGCTAAAACTCACACAGGGTTTAAGGTCTTCAGAGCAAAGGTATCTTGCTCCTGGGTTTTATAAAGAATTAGGACGCATGAATACTGTACTCGAGAACTGCCAAGGAAAGCCAGCCAGCAGAGGCAGTGATATGAGCTCCAGTTCCATGTCTTCCAGCCAGACAGCTTCCCCAGTGTGTCCAGCAGACGTGTATCCTTTGCTACCTGAGTCCTTTGCAGGACCTTCCACTCTGCAGTAGCCCTGCCTGTCCTGTCTACGGCTCCAGGAGGCTCTCGAATTCTTTCTTGGAGCAAGGACAGCCTGAGGGGCTTGGGGGAAGCCTGGACAACCAACAGGAGCAGTAAACCTGTTGGGATGAGGGCAGCAAGGGCCAACCTGCTGGGCATCATCCAACTGAGAAGGAGCTGTGCGGACGCTCTTTTCTCTGTTCTGGCTGGGGAAATGGATACGGTGGGAATAGCAAGGAGAGTTAAAAACATGGACGATTTTAAGAAGCGATATAATTTCTTGGATCCACCTGGTTATTGGTAAGGACTTAGAATGGTTTACATCATGGATCCCAACACACAGACTTTGGAATCAAACAGAATGCCATTTCCTCCATTCACTTCCTTTTAGCTCCATCTTCTTACCAGTAAAATCCATGTCACTAACCATTCACCGAATGAATGGTTACTCAGGACCAAGCACTATTATAAGGGCTTTACATGCATTAATTCATGTAATCTTCATGTGTACCTTACAATGTAGACTAGAATCTGTGAGCTTCATTCTTCAGATGAAGACATGAAGGCACAGAAAGGCTGAGTGACTAATTTCAAGTCACAAGGCTAACAGATGACGGAGCAAGGATTTGGATCCAGGGAGTCCAGCTTCAGAGTTCATGCTGTGGACATGACTTCACATTGTTTCTGCAAGATTGAATGAGACAGCAAACTCGTGATTCTCCATGAGTAATAATCCTTATCACTCCAAGTTATTAACATTGAGCCATGATATGGTTTGGTTGTGTCCCGACCCAAATCTCATCTTGAATTGTGATTCCCATAATCTCCATGTGTCATGGGAGGGACCCAGTGGGAGGTGATTGAATCATGGGGGCAGTTACCCCCATGCTGTTCTCAGGATAGTGAGTTCTCATAAGATCTGATGGTTTTATATGGGTCTTTTCCCCCTTTGCTCAGCACTTCTCCCTCCTGCCATATTGTGAAGAAGGATGCATTTGCTTCCCCTTCCACCATGATTGTAAGTTTCCTGAGGCCTTCCCAGCCATGTGAAACTGTGAGTCAATTAAACCTCTTTCCTTTAGAAATTACCCAGTCTTTGGTATTTCTTCATAGCAGCATGAGAATGAACTAATACAAGCCACTACCTGTTGAGCACAGTTAGAAAACAAAACAAACTAGAAACTCGTGTAATCGTTAGCTTCTGCCCCAGTGGACTCCAAACATTTTGGTTATGCACCCCAAGTTGTAAAACGTTCCTGAACATGTGTAAGCATATATACATTTATTTGTGTATGGATTAGAAAAATGTCCTATCATTCATATGACCATTATGAAACATGTAGAACTTAGAA
This sequence comes from Saimiri boliviensis, assembly GCF_048565385.1. Lineage (NCBI taxonomy): Eukaryota > Metazoa > Chordata > Mammalia > Primates > Cebidae > Saimiri > Saimiri boliviensis. The sequence continues at coordinate 65,642,791 of NC_133462.1, forward strand.
ACTGAAATCGAAAACAAATTTAAAAATAGGAGTTCAACATAGATCTACCTCAGAAACACAGTGGGTTTGGTTCCAGACCACTGCAATAAAGCAAATATCATAATAAAGTGAGTCACACCAATCTTCTGGATTAGGCTTTGGCTTTAAGGGACTGTTGTGGCTGGTTTGATCTTTTATCCAGGCCACTCAAACTTTCTCCCTATCAGCAAAAGGCTGTTTTGCTTTCTTATCATTTCTGTGTTCACTGGAGTAGCACTTTTAATTTCCTTCAAGAACTTTTCCTTTACATTCACAACTTCTGAAAATGGCGAAAGAGGCCTAGCTTTTAGCCCATCTCGGCTTTCCACATGCCTTTCTCATGAAGCTTAATCATTTCTAGCTTTTGATTTAGAGTAAGAGATGTGAGTCTTCCTTTTACTCGAATATTCAGAAGCTGTCGTTGGGTTATTATCTGGCCTAATTTCAATATGGTTGTGCCTCCGGGAATAGGGAGCTGGAGGAGAGAGAAAGAGACAGGGAAACATTTGGTGGAGCCATCAGAGCACACAACATTTACTGATTATGTTTGCTCTCTTATATGGGTGCAGTTCATGGCGCCTCAAAACAACTACAATAGTAGCCTCCAAGATCCCTGACATCAAAGATTCCCGATCATCATAACAGATATAATAATAATAAAGTGTAAAATATTGGGGGAACTACCGAAATGTGACACAGAGACACAAAGTGAGCACATGATATTGGAAAAAATGGCATCCATAGAATCGTTGTATGCAGAGTTGCCATAAATCTTCAGTTTGTAAAAACATGCAGTATCTCCAAAGCACAATAAAGGGAGGCTCAATTAAAACAAGGGCCTGCCTATAATTACCCTGCTCTTCAGGGGCATGTCTTGCTCACTCTATTTTGAAGACCACCAAGAAGCTCACATTTCCGTTTTGCCCTTAACAGTTGGAGAGACAGCCCTGACCATCTGAGGACTCCTGCCTTGCCACACTAACTTATGATTCTTTCAGCCCAGGTTACAATCCAGCGATCAGAGGGCAGCCCCTCATGGGGTATCAGGGCCAGTCGCGGGTAGATCCGTGAACCCAGCAATCAACAATTTCAGCTCCTCTTGTTTAATTATCCCCTCCCCTCATCAGCCCCCTGTTCCTGGACCTTCTAAAATGCCCAATGGTGACTGATCCCTCTCTCCGCGTCCCCCTGCTTTGAACACTGAGTGTTCTTCAACCTTCCTGAACTTAAGTCACTTACAGGGCTGCCTGCATTCCAAGCGTTATCTCCATTTAAATTTTCAAAGGCTTATTTTCCTCAGCAGTCAAATAAGGATGTGAATTCTCTGTGTATCCAAGTGCTGTGAAGTTGAAATGGGGAACACTTAGGATCACTCCTTGCAAACTACCGACAGTGAACCAGACACTCAGCAGGGCTCGTACATGGCCAAGAAGTCGATCCAGAAGGGAAGACTGTTCTCCCTTACAGAGGAGTAAATGAAGAGAGATGTTACCCTGAAATGATACCATATCCTGCTATACTCTATCCTAGCCTAATGGCACTGGGCTGACTGCTAACTGCTGAAGACTGCTCCCCCAAGAGACTCAATGTGAGTGGTACCAAGAAAGGGGATGCTGCGTTTGGCTTCATCATTTGAAGATGGGATCCTAGCAATGGCTCCTTCTAGCTTAGTCTCCCAAACCCCAGTGCATACACGGGCGTTGAGTCCCCTCCTCCCAGGTCTCCTTCTGTCCCTGGACCTCCCTGACCACTTAGAAGGGAGGGCCTTTCCGAGGCCAGAGAAGGAAGGCGGGGGAAGGCTGCCCCACTGGGCTGAAGGGCAGCTGTTTATATTATAATTAAGGTTTTACAGCATAAACTGAAATGTAGCTTGACTATTCCTACAAGGCACTGGAGGTAATTACCACTGCTAGAGGCATTCTCCACTGCCAATTATTTCCCTTCCTAATTGAATAACTTAGGCCACATTGTGGAGGGCCAGGGAAAGGAAGGAGGTGCTTTCAAATATGGACACTCCTTCAGATGGCTCAGAATAGTGCAAAGCTTAACACATACTCAGTCCAACCCTGTCTGAACGTTCTTGCCGAGGCGTGTAGCATAGAGAATAGGAATGTTAGTCTCAGAGGTCTACCATTCACTAGTTTGGGCAGATCAAACTCCCTGCATCTATTTCCTCTTCTATAAAATGGGAATCATTGAGGTGCAGGCAGACAGCGTTTTATTACACTTTTCTTTATTGAGTTTTGCAGATATTATAGTTTTGTTTTGTTTTTCAGATTGAAGGTTTGTGTAACCCTGCATCAAGCAAGTCTGTTGGTCCCATTTTTCCAACAGCATGTGCTCACTTCTTGTCTCTGGGTCTCTTTCTCACAATGTCTGGGTAATTCTCACAACCTCTCAAACTTTTTCATTATTATTATATCTGTATGGCGATCTGTGACCAGGGACCTTTGATCTCATTATTGTAATTGTTTTGAGGCACCATGAACTGCACCAACATATGACAGCAAACTTGATAAATAAATGTGTGTGTTCTGCCTGCTTCACTGACTTGCTGTTTTCCCATCTCTTTCTCTTTCTCTCTCTCTCTTTGGGCCTCCCTATTCCCTGAGAGACAATAATATTGAATTAGACCAATTAATAACCCTACAATGGCTTCCACGTGTTCAAGTGAAAGGAAAAGTCACACATTTTCCACTTTAAACCCAAGGCTAGAGATTATTAAGCTTAGTGAGGAAGGCAAGTCAAAAGCTGAGATACGCCAAAAGCTAGGCAGGCCTCTTGTGCCAAACAGTTAGCCAAGTTATGAATGCAAAGGAAAAGTTCTTGAAGGAAATTAAAAGTGCTACTCCAGTGAACACAGGAATGATAAGAAAGCAAAACAGCCTTATTGCTGATAAGGAGAAAGTGTTAGCGGTCTGGATAAAAGATCAAACCAGCCATAACATTCCCTTAAACCCAAACCTAATCTGAAATATTCGTGTGACCTGTTTTATTGCGATATTAGCTTTATTGCGGTGGTCTGGACAAACCCACCGTATTTCCAATGTATGTCTGTATAGACTTCATGGCATTGTCGTGAGAATCAAATGAAATAATAATTCTGGCACGTAGAGAACATTCAATCATTCTGGCTTACGGAGGTGGTTCCGACAGAGGTGCAGGCACCATGGAGGTGCAGGCATTTCTATTTCCTGCACAGATGGACGAAACTGAGGCAAAAGTCACACCTCAGTCCCACAAGAAACGGCTTGGGCTGGGAGTATCAGCAGCAGAAAGAAAGCATGCCTTCCTGGCTTAAAAATAATAAATTCCTTTGAGTTAAAGAAGAAATGGCCCCTTTCAAGAAGTGCGGACAGGTATTCAAGATATCCAGGCCCTAGGAGTGTTTGCTTCTCCCTTTGCGTCCCCTGTATTCATAGGAGGTGCCTGGCATTGTGCAACAGGCCTGCAGTGGCTTCCTTAGCCCCAGGGAAACTCAGGATTAATATCACATACATTTGTTGAGTGTTGAGTTCAACTTTTTTAAATTTTATTCTACTCTCATCTCTTTCACACTTCACAACCACCTGGAAAATAAAAGTATCCTTCCTGGTTTACAGATGAAAAAAATAGAGACTGAGAGATTAAATAACTCACCTAAGCTCAATCAAGAACTACAACACAGCTCTCTGCCTCCAATTTTCCCCACTGCTCCTCCACAGGAAGGAAGTCCCTTCAGCTTTCAGGGTTCACCACACACTCCCTTCCCAAAGCCCAACTCTTTTGCTATTGGATTTATGTAGTGCATTTAAAACATCACAAAAGCCAGAGATCATGAATTCTCCAACTTCAGTGTGCCTACAAGTCTCCTGGGGAATGCGTTTAAAAATGCAAATTCCAGGGCCACACTCCTAGGAATTCTGACTCACGTGCATCCAAGATGCGGCCCCGGAATCTGAAGGTTAGCAAGGTCCCCAGGTTTTTCTGATTTCAATAGTTCAGTGAGACGGCAGCAGAAGCTTATGAAAGAGCACCTGTAACATCTGAGTGAGCTGACTTAACCTCTCTGAACATTCATTTCCTTATATGCAGAGAACGAGAATAATATTTACCTCTGTGAGCTTTTGTGAAAATTAAATGAGATAATGCATGGGCAGTGTGGTGCACCATGCTTGGACGTAGAAAGTGCTCTGCTGACATGAGTCCTTGTTAGCACGACTGCTGCTGTTGTCATGAATATTCCCAAAATACCGCCCAGCTTGTGTTACTCAAGGGACAAATTACTATAAGCTTGAGACCTTATCATTTGGAATCACTAAATCTATAGAAAATTGGGATGTAAAGGAAACATAAATAGAATTTGATAAATTTAAGTCCCTTTTTACTAAGATGGACTCATTTATCCTCATTTAACTGCCTTGGGGTGAGGGTCTTGGCAACGGCTTGGACAAACAGGAGTTTGTTCTCTAATTAGCAGACACTGATTAATGTCAGGAAAGGGGACCAACTGGTGGATATGTCGGGGGCGGGATGGCGCTTCTTGAGAACTGGCTTTAAATTAATGTGATCTGCACAAAAAATCAATAGCAGACAGCACTGAGATGGACTAGAATGTGTAGAACCATCCCCAGCCACGGACAGCTTCCTCTTGGCTATCCTCCATTTTCGTAGGACTCTGGGGACATCTCTGAGCAGGAGGGCATCCTGGGACCCCAGGCTGCCTCCATGGGTCTGATGTCTGGGTAAAGAGGAGCTGCCCAGAGGCTGCCCTAGGACTGCTTCTCCAGGTTTCTCCTGGGGAAAAACAAGAAAGAAGAAATTTCAGAAGAAAGAAAGACAAATTGAGCTAAGGGAATGACCTACAGACTGTCAGTGGTGGGACTCCCCCACTCCACACATACACACACTTTGAATTTGACAAAAAGTCCGGGTGAGGTATGAAGTGACTCTGTCGGCCAGGACTACCCACAGGCTGGCCTGGGGCTGGTGGCCTGAGCTTTGTCAGAGAGCCTCTAGAAATCTGCATTTCAACCAGGCCACCTCCGCTCCCCTGCACCACCCCCCCGCCCCCGCACCCCACCGACACACACACATTCACAAACCAAATCATTTCAGATTGGAGAAGGCCCAGAAACACTCTTGGCTATATTTTGACATCTCAGAGAGTAGGTTCTGGGAGAGGGCCCCCAGCATTTCAGGTGTGGAACCTGATAGGGCAGGGGCAGGTGGACATCAGTGCTTGATGTCAGGCGAGTCACACTTTAGCCCTTCCTTTGGAAATCTGAGGCCCGAAACACATTTTTGGGTGACAGCCAACCACTCCGGAGAGTTGTCTCTTATTTAAGTTGTGCAGTGAACTACCTACATAGTATGAATAGAGAGACCCGGAAAGTCTCATCCCCCAAAAACACCCGCTCCCCAAGCATTTCTGTCTCCAAACGCATTTGTCCCCTCCTACTACAACATATCCAGACTGTAACTATCCTCTCTGATCTAAGTTTCTAAGGTGACACAAAAGCAGAAGGGATACTCCAAGGAAAAGAGGCTACAGCAGTAACAGGTGAGGCACACAGGTCAGTCCTGCTCTCACTTTCTCTAGAACCCCGTCCCCTGCCTTCATCTTCTGTCCCACTCAGCTGTTCTCCATGACCTTCATTTCTCTGTCACCTGCTCCCTGTGCCTTTTTCATCTCTGTGTCCATCCAATGCCAGATCAGTGCAGGGCACATAGTGCGCTCAATCCATGCCTGAGAAATGAATAAGCAATGAATGAACAACAGAGAGCCATGGAAGAACGTTTAGGGTGAGGGCTACAGGCACATCCATGCCAGCCCTCCTTTTCCTCCAGGGCAAGCCCAGAAGGAAGGAGACACTGGAGAAAGGATGGCTGTTTATCTTTTACCCAAAGCCCAGCTCTACAATAAGGCTCTTTGTGCTACGCCTGCTAACCTGGGGCAGAAAATGTGGAAAAATCACACATTTCCTTGTAAATCTGCTTCTTCTTATGTAAAAATATTCAAGACGGGCTTCATGTTTTGGTCCTTACTTTCCCTCCTATTTCCATTTCTATAAGCCCCTTCTCTCACATGTCCAAACAGCATAACCGATCACTCTGTCGCCTTGATCCCCTGCAAAGATGCCTTTCCACTGTTTCCCGCCCACCCCCACCCCACCCCCCCACTCCCACCCCACCCCCCCACCACCCCGTTTCACCACCTACTTATTTTCCAGCTGTTCCCTCCAGGGCAGCAGACTCTTGCATACATAGTCACCAGGGCATACAGATCTCATTTTCTTTATGATTCATATCCCAAGAGGAGAAATGACCAGGATCAAGAAATGCATATGTGACATTGCTGGGGAAATGTGGCTTCCGACAAGACAGGAGTTGGCAGAAATGGAGGTTACTCACTTCACTCAAAGCAAGGAGCTGGGAGAGGCTGCCTTGGTTGGGGGGTTTTATTTGTTTTTATGTGTATCATTTGGGGAGTGCTGTCAATGAACTGCCATCCTCCAGAATTAGACCATCAAGGTTGCCTTTGGGCACTGAAGAACTGCTGGTGCAGAAAGTGCCCCTGTTGGTCTGAGAGTTTCTCATGATTGGGAAATGTCACTGGGTGATCCAGGTACCAGTGTCCTGTGACCCCTTTTGTGCTGTCCTCTGATTGCTCAGGAGCCTTTGACACACTGTACACTCTGTCTTTCTGGAGGCCTTTTCTTCTTTTGATTTCCAGCGACCACAGCTTCTGGTTTTCTTCCTATATCTCAGCACATTCTTTTCCCAGGTCTTCCTCTTCTTCCTAATCTCAGCAGTTCGAGAAACGCAGGGCGCAGACCTGGGACCTCTTCTCTATCAGTTTACCGGCCTTTGTCATCTCTCTCCTTCATGGATTTAAATATCAGGTTGAATCCTAAGAAATATCTGATGATCAATCTTTTTCACCTGTTAAAAAATGACAAGTTCAATGGTCCTACCTAAACCTATATACGATAACTCACAAATCTTTTTTTTTTTTTTAATATTATTACTATACTTTAAGTTCTGTGGTACATGTGTAGAACGTGCAGGCTTGTTACATAGGTATACATGTGCCATGGTGGTTTGCTGCACCCATCAATCCATCATCTACATTAGGTATTTCTCCTAATGCTATCCCTCCCCTATCCCCCCAGCCTCCAGACAGGCCCCAGTGCGTGATGTTCCCTTCAGACTCTTATCCAGCTGCCTACTTAGACACCACCACTCAGCTGTCTAATAGGTATGTCCAAATGAACAAAGCAGTTCAGGGTAGGACTCTAGACTTCCCTGCGAAGTTTGCTCCTCTCCCAATCTTCCCCATCTCAGTTAAGGACAACCCCACTTCTCTGGTTGCTCAGATCAAAAACCTAATAGTCATCCTGGCTGCTTCTCTTTCCCTGACATCTTACAGAGGTTAAGTCCTTTTAGCTCTAACCTCACTTGTCACATGTTTGCTCGTATCATCCTAGGCCAAGTTTCCTGGGGTTGTTTCCTAGGTTAGTGTAATAACATCCTAAGTGGTTTCTGCTTCTGCCTCTACCCTTGGACCTTCTATAACCTACTATCTGTACAGCAGTCAGAGTGATCACTCTGAAGCACACATCACCATTCTCTCCAGCCCAAATACCCTGATGTCTTCCCATAATGCTCAGAATAAAATCTAAAATCATTACCCTGCCTATTTCCCAGCCCCTGCCCGTGTCTCTAATCCTCATCTCCTTTGCCTTCTTCACTCAGCTGTAAATCAAAGTCTTGCTACTCCCCACTTCCTCTGCTTCTGACACTCTCACTCCACTCATTCAAGTCAGTTCAGTATCATCTCCTCTGGAAAGGCTTTCATAGACCAACCCATTATCAATAATACTTATCCCTTCATTCTGCCTTATTTCATACGCTGATCACATTCTGTAATATGATAGCATATTACACAATGACTCATTTATGTGTTTATTGGCTACCTACCAACTAGAGCCTAAGTTCTCTGAGGGCAAATATTGTTGTCTCTACCAGTGCCCATTCCTAGTGCCTGGCACATAATAGATGCCCAGCAAATGTTTAAGTGAATGAATGAATTGATGAATGAGTGTGCCAGGGCCCCAGCTCTGTATCCTATGGGTGCTCAATAGACACATGATACTTGAGAACCTTGAGCCAGAAGAACTTTGAGCCAGCAGCCTAATAATGATGTGGGATTAGGACCGTACTGCAATGTGAGTTCGTAGTTTTTAGAATACTTTCTTAAATCTGATAACCACTACCTCCTTTTCCCAACAGGATGGAGGATCCCAAAGAGGTCACTTCTCCCTTGGGAGGCCAAAGTGGTCGAATCATGAGGTCAGAAGTTTGAGACCAGCCTGGCCAACTTAGTGAACCCTTTTTCTACTAAAAAAAAAAAAAAAAAAAAAAAAAAACAACCAAAAAAATCAGCTGGGCGTGTTGCAGGTGCCTGTAATCCTAGCTACTCAGGAGACTGAGGCAGGAGAATCACTTGAACCTGGGAGGTGGAGGTGGCAGTGAGCCAAGATTGCACCACTGCACAGAAGCCTTGGTGACAGTGTGAAACTGTGTCTCAAAAACAAACAACAAAAAATGTTTTTATTCTTCATGCAGTGACCATGAAATCCTTGGTGTTGGCTATTATAACCACACACCCACACACATACACACACACACCCCCCCACACACACACCTGACCACATCACAGCAATAATGATAAAAATAATAACAAACTTTCAATAAGATCTTGCGATGAACCAAGCACTGTTCTAAAGTTTTAACATATGTTATCTCATTAGGATGGCTTAATAATCTTATATAAAAGGTGCAGACTTGATCTCCACATTCAGATGAGGAAACTGAGGCACAAAAGAGATGAAGTAACTTTCCAAGTTTACACAGCCAGTAAGAAAAGAGGCCAAAATGTTTCTGAGGTTTTTAGTTTTGGATAAGGTCTCTAGTGATGCTATCGATAGAAAGTCTCACTGTTCTACCATCCTCCTGTCCAGATTGCTCAAAGCTCTGAAAATCCCATAAAGACAAAGGCAGTGAACATTAAGGGCCTCCTATATTATTGGGAGAAAGAACCCAGGTTCCCATATCTACTAAGGCAATGTGCTTTCACCACAGTGTGACCAAGGCAGTGACACAGTAGGGCTCTTTTCCCTCACGTACCCTCTAAGGGTGCTCTGCATCCCTCAGAGCTGGCCCTCTTTCCCAGACCAGTTGAAGGGCACATGTTTGCATTGCATCTTCAAGTGAACAACCAGAATCCATGTAGCAATTCCTGCTCCCTCACCCTCCCTTGTTAACTCAGCTCCATCTGGTAAAGAGGAGTCCTGGTGCCCTGGGTTCTCAACCCCCTCACCTGACAGGTAGCACCTAAAGAAAAAGCCTTTCTAAAAAAAAATCACATCGTCTCTACTGCCAAGAATAAGGAATCCTCAGGCTCACACGTTAATATGATTTGGCTGTGTCCCCACCCAAATCTCATTGTGAATTTCTACATGTTGTGGGAGGGACTTAGTGGGAGGTAACTGAATCATGGGAGCAAGTCTTCCTTGTGCTGTTCTCATGATAGTGAATAAGTCTCATGAGATCTGGTGGTTCTATAAGGGGGGAGTTTCCCTGCACAAGGTCTCTCTTTGCCTTGTAAGACATGACTTGCTCCTTCTTGCCTTCTGTCATGATTGTGAGGCCCCTCAAGCCACGTAGAAATATAAGTCCATTAAACCCCTTTTTCCTGTATAAGTTATCCAGTGTCAGGTATGTCTATATCAGCAATGTGAACATGGACTAATACATGTCCTGATGCCTGCCCTCTGTGATCCTGGCAGTGGGACCAACGGGCTGCCTAAAGGCTGCTGCTTCTGGCACAGGAATAGCTGAAAAGGCACAAAGGTATTGCTCCCAGCAGCCTTTTGCCTCCTCACTGGTAGAGCCAGGCCAGAGAAGAAAGAGTGAGGGAGAGGGAGGGATGTCTCTCTAAGTAAGAGAGCAAGCCAAAAGATAAATGGAACCAATTTCAAAAGGAGTTACGGGGCATCTGGGGAAGCAAGACCCGTAAGTTACAGTTAAGGCTCTGAAGAATCAATTAATGTGCTTCACATCTACCCCACCTTGCTCTTGGATGCACCAAATGCTTTCAGGAGTACCCCCAGGGTCTCCTCACAGCTAGACAAGACTCACTTTCCACAGCACTAGAAACAAAGACTGCCAATACTCCAACTTTATGTGCAAAAGCTGCTGGTCCAAACATGGATACAGAAAGATTTAAAGGCATACTTGAAGTAGTTTTTCCAGAGAAAGTGAGATAAAAAGAAAAAGGGAGGGAGCAGGGAGAGAGAAAATATTAGCTTAAGAAATCTCAAGCCTCTGCCCCAGGAAGAACCCAGTGCAGTGCTAGAGGAAAGTTGAGTTGGGACTGAGGTATTCTTTTTGTGGTCCTACAAGGTGGTTAATGCCAGCCAATGGCGACCACCTCCTTATTGATGGGTTACCCACATTGGAATGACTCATCTATGCCCCAGACTTTGCCCCACCACAAGGATCATCCCCTGTCAAACAACCTAGGATGTTGGTGAACCCCTTGCCAAGCACCAATGAACTTCGAGACTTTCAGAAATCACAACCTTTGTGGGTCTCAGTCTCCTCATCTGCAAAATCAGGCATTGAGAAAATGATTTCTAAGGTCCCATATAGTTCTAATATTCTGGAATTTAATAAAGGCCTACAGGGGAATATTATTGGGAAAAATCCTTTGGGCATCAGCAATTTCCACAAAATAAGCATAGAGTCTTCCACATAACCTAGCTTTTAAGTTTCAGTCAAAGCCCATGAACTGACAACAATCAAAATGTATACTGAGGGAAGGGCCTGATTATATATTAATTTCATCATTGCCCAGATATGTCTACCATCACTCATGAGATCAATGACATATGATCATATTATTGGTCATTTTTTTTTTTTTTTTTTTTTTGAGACTGAGTTTCACTCTTGTTACCCAGGCTGGAGTGCAATGGCGCAATCTCGGCTCACCGCAACCTCCTCCTCCTGGGTTCAGGCAATTCTCCTGCCTCAGCCTCCTGAGTAGCTGGGATTACAGGCACACACCACCATGCCCAGCTAATTTTTTTGTATTTTTAGTAGAGACGGGGTTTCACCATGTTGACCAGGATGGTCTCGATCTCTTGACCTCGTGATCCACCCGCCTCAGCCTCCCAAAGTGCTGGGATTACAGGTTTGAGCCACCGTGCCCAGCTTATTGGTCATCTTTAAAATGATTTACTAACTAATGACTAGCCGAGGACTATCATGGGCACTTTAGAGAATGCAGACAACTGATATTATGTTGTCTCCATCTTTAAGAGAAAAAAAGACAAATCTATATTTTAAAAACCTAGAAACTAATACAGGAAATTTAGAATTGTAATAGAAATATTTTTAAGTTTAAGACTGACTACTGTTCATTTCAATGTTGACAAGTACAGATGTCAGGTAACACCAAACCTCTGAAGCACAAATGAAAATGTACACTATTATTATCACTAAATTGTATCACTGTAAACAAGTAATCAATGGCTCCCTGCAAATGTGCATAGACTATTTACCTTAGCTCAAATTTTGTTTAGAGAAAATCTGGTCTTTCTCCATAAGATAATGCCCAGGTTGGTCATTTTAGTTTCAACACTCTGTAGACTTGAGATTTTAGCCATAATAATCTTGTAGACAGAACCGGCTACATAATTTGTGGGGTCCAGTGCAAAATGGAAATGTGGGGTCCTTATTTACAAATCATCAATACTAAGAATTTTTAGATGGCAAAAGCAGGGCATTAAACCAAGAGTAGGCCCCTTCGAAGGTCAGGGCCTGCTCATAGATTATCCAGAAGTAACCATGGCTGACATTTAATGAGTGTTTGCTATCTGCTGAGCACAATTCTAAGAACTGTATATTTATCAACTCTTTCAATCCTCAGAACAACACTGGGAGGGAAGTACCATTATTCTCTACCTATAATAAGGAAACAGAGGCATAGAAAAGTTGAGCATCTTACCCATGAATCCATGGACAGGAAACAGAACCAAGATTTCATGAAAGGATTTTGAGACAGGCTGGGTTCAGGTCCTATCACATTGCTACACTATGCTGCATCTAGTAGTCATTCTCCTAAAGTGAGTCTGGAAATGATCCTAATAGATTTCCACTCCACAGAGTCTTTTAATTTTCTTTTCTCCTAAGATTAACACTGGGCTTGAGTAACTCTGAGGTTGTCACAGTTCCAAGGAACTGCAATGACTAGGGGCCTTTTGCATGTGTGTCACTGGATGGATGTGGGCAAAGCAGAGTAAACCTGAATGCAGAGAGCAGGGCATGGTTTTGCTTGGATTCCCACATGTTATTGGACCCCCACAGTTGAAGCCCTCTGAAGCTTCACAGCAAAGGCTCTGGGTAAAGATGGCTCAGACCAAGAAAACCCACCAGGCTCCAATAAGCCTGGTTCTGTTTCATGCTGGAAGGATGGGGTCTCTAAGGTGAATTGGGCTTGCCTGCAATAACCTTGACTTCTAGCTCACAGCTGTGGTCTTGCTCATGGGCAGTTCCTCCATGCTAGGCACTCCACCCTCCCCATAGAGGGCTCTGAATCAGCCACACAGAGCTGACAATGAAGACCACTCTTCTTAGAGGGAAGAACATTAGGCAGCCTGGCTCTCTGCTTTCTAGAACTGTGATTTTTCAACTTCAGTTGGGCATCAAGATCAACTTTTTAAAAACAAAGTTGGCTCCCATGCTTACATTTTATATAAGAAGCCTTCCAGGATTTCTGATGTATGATCCATTCTTCAGCAATCATCATCAAAATGGATAGCCTTAGCATGATGGGAGCATTCCCAGGGTCAGCGATCACTTTCCTTCACCGTCCAAGATGAACCAGCTACAGCACCACTTCTAGCAGGGCTTAAGCAAGTCGGATGAGGCACCAGAAGGAAAGAATGCAGCCCCTAGAGTTCTACGTGGATGGCAGAGTCCAAGCTCATTCTTTTTTAACTTCAGCTGATCATCTTAATTGATATTTTCATTTTTACTGGAGTATAAATTGTGCTCCCTGCATGACCTGCCATTCACAAAATGAGGAAGCTTTCCATGCAAACTTTTCTCCTTATAAAGGATTTTCAGGTCTCCTCTTTCTCTCTCTACCTGCTGTTTCTTCTAAATTCTATTTGGCTTGAAAAGCTCTAATTTTGAGGAAATTCCTTTTTCTCAGAATGGATCAGAGTCATCAAACACTGTTGATGAAATAGACTTTAGAGAGCATTCAGCCCAGCACTTTCACTCTGTAGACAGGGAACCGAAAGCCAGATGAGGCCAGAGGGCCAACTAGAGTGACAGGGTGGGGTCCATACTCACATGCTTAGGTGAGGCCACTGAGCAGACCCCGCTACTCACAGTTCATGCAGCCCAGAGATGTCCCTTTTCCCTGCAGTGCCACATCACACCAAGTAAGCTGACACCCACCACAGGGCATGTCTAGACTCTCTTCACTGGATTTCCCATTAAAGCAATGCTGAAAACAGTTTTTCTAAATCTCTGGAAATGAATGGATAGCTCATACAGTAAGAATACAGCAAGGGGGCCGGAAAAGTCCACTGTGCACGTTTTGAAAAAAGTTATAAATAAACAGAACGATGAGAAACCGGATTAAACTTCCAAGTTGAGAATGAGACGTGGAAGATGAAAGACCTGACCTGTTCCTAACTAGCTGGGCTATGGCTCAACTGTATAATCCTCTTCTGGCTACGTGGCATTGGAATTCATAAATTTATGGACTTTCAGAACCAAAAAATATTTTAGAGAAGTTGTCTAGGCCAACCCCTTACACTCGGGACAGTAAAACTGAAGCTCAGAGAAGAAGATACTTGGCCCAAGTTGCACAGCTCATATTTGTTAATCAACCAGGGCTATTCTTGCAGCCACTGAAGGAACTACAATGGATGGGTTATTTGGTCCCTGGCAAAGAAAACTTATTACCTAATAGTTTACCTAATCTTTCCTATGTGGTATAAAAATTTCAAACAGATGACCTAGTAGGGAAATGTAATCACAGTTTTTAATTAACATAAAGTCTCCAAGACATTTGTTGTTGTTGTTATATTACTTCTGTACAGTGTAAATCAATTAGCTGCAATGGGCTAGTGGGTGCAGAGAGTGGCAGTCAGTCACTGGGCAGATAATTGCTCTGTTGCTGAGATTAACACCTTATCATGCTATTAGGACCGCTTATGAATCTTGTAGTCCCGATGAAGCCTACAATTTAGGGACTATCCATTCCAGCTGTCTCCATTTCTGTAGCCTCCTACATGCAAACAATTGTTGCACTAAGTGCTGCATTTAATTAAAGGCCCTTCCCATGTCATGGCTACAGTCACAGGAAAGACAAGAGACTTCATTTGTTTCCAAAAAAAAAAAAAAAAAAAGCACCTCTCGCTGGTGATTAGTTAGCGTTAAAGCAATCAGGATTAAAGTCAGGGAGGCCACGAATAAAGGATAAGATATTGATGACTGTGGAATTGCCAACTGGAAAGTACATGCATACCTTTACTTTCATGACTTCGTAAGACAACATCAATGAAAAATATGAGCCTGGGTTTCTTCTCACTTTAAAGGGTCATATCATAAAAGCCTGGAGTGCTCTGCCTTTTCCCAAAAGTCCGGCCAAGCATGTTACTGGAACTGTTTTTAACAACCAGATTCTAGCGTGAGAGGTCAGAAATTGGGGACTGATTGAGACAGGGTGGGGAAAGCACGAACCAAGACATTCAGATTAGTTTGTTGTATCTAAGTAAAGAGAGAAATTTGTCTCCAAGGGAGCTCTGATTCTGGTTTAACAAAGGGAAGCTTTTCCTGGGACATTTCTTACTGCAATAGGAGACACCCCCTCCCCCCAAAAAAGTCAAACAGGCAACAAATAATTTTACCATTACCAGGTAATATGTGTTAATTGCTCAGTTTATATACTCAGAATGCCATACCATTAGAGACTGTGTATGCATTGTAACTAGAGCATTAATAAATTTAAAATGTGCCTATTAGGATGACAGCTTTGGAGGTGCAAAGGAATAACAGTTATCACTTGGCAGAAGCCGCTCTCACCCCATCTGCCGAGACTTTGCATACATTTTCAGCTTCCTGAGCAATGATTAGGCCTGTCAGAACCTCTTTAACCTTCTAACTGCTGGTCCCCACTGGCCGTAATTAGAGACTAATGAATTCAGAAGATGCAGGCCGTGAGGAAAACTGCCTTGACAGTTTGTGTACAAATTAAGCCCCAATTACTTCATGCATCTTTTGCATCGCTGATACAAGTCTCTGTTATTATTTTTGAATATGGTCATTTTAGCAGAAAGGAAGAACTTGGCTAATGTATTTTGTCATTTTTATGGCTCATCATAAAGAAAGAACATACTGGGCAGGTCACGAATATGTGAAATAAACTACAGCAGATTATAAAAAGAAATTAATTTTCCTCTTGGGAATACCCTACCACCTTTTCATCCCCCATGATGGATAAACATATTAATGTGGTTATTTTTATTCTGATGATATCTGCCATTGAAGGAGCTTCACTCACAAGCAGATAGTTTGGCCCAGGTTTAGCCCACCAGTAAGGAGCATTTGAAAGTGAGATGCCCCTTCATGCCTAATCCTGGGATAAAGACTGCTTCGAGAACATTGTCAGGCAACGCTTTGTTCTGTGCCCTTACTCACCCTTCCACCTTCAATGGTGAAAAGTTTGTAACTCCAAGAGGCATGGCTTTTAAACGGCAATAGTAAGGTCCAATGCCACATTCTTTAACAAAAACTTCTTGAAAAGATATTGAATCTTATTTCAGCCCCACCGGTCAGCCTGACTAGATATTCTAGTTTAGTCATTTGGGGGACCCCTTCCCCTACTCTCTGGGATCATAGAAAAATCCTGGTTTATGTTCTCAGAAAGCCAGGGGAGAAGCCAGCATGTCTGAAGGATGATCATCACCTTTATGGCGATTTCTTTAGCTACAAGATGCTCCTGCTGACAGTGGGTCCTGCCAAATGTCTTGATCTCTGCTGCTCCGGGCAGCTCAGAGATCCTCCTGCCGGCGGTCCCTCCCTGCTGAGGACCAGTCTCCTGCAGCCATCCTCCACTGAAGTTCCTGCATGCTGGAGGGCTCCTGCTCCACACCAGCCTCAGAGAAAGTTAAGATTCTCCCTTCTGTCTGGCCACCTTCAACTCCCCAGCTTCAAGCACTCCCGTTCATTCTCTCTGGTGGTAGGCAGAATAACCTCACCCTGCTTAAAAAATGTTGATGTCCTAATCCCCAGAAACTGTGAAGATGTCACCCACATAAAAAAGGGACTTTACAGATGTGACGAAGCTAAAGATCTTGAGATGGGGAGATTATCAAGGTTGACACAGTCTAATCACAAGGTCCTTATCAGGGGAAGCCTGGGGGATAAGAGTCAGTAATAGGAGCTGTGGCAATGGAAGGAAGAGGTTGGAAGGATGTAAGGAAGGAGCCAGAAGCCAAGGAATGCAGGTGTCCTCTAAGAGCGGCAAAAGTCCAGGCAATGAATTCTCCCCTGAAGTCTCCAGAAGGAGCTATCCCTGCAGATCCCTTGATTTCGGACTTCTAATGTCTCGAACTGTAAGAGAATAAATATATATTGTTTTAAGCCACTAAATGTGTGGTCATTTGTCACAACAGCAGGAAGAAACTAATACAGCCTTATCCTATGGAATCATAAAGATTTGCCTTTGCATTATAATAATAATCTAATAATTTATTTATATAAATTAATAGTCTCTGTCTTCTTATCTCTAAGATTGAAATCAGCTATCCTCATGGGGTTGTTATGAAAATTAAGGGAATTAAAGAATCAATTGAATATGCAAACCAAAGTAGATATGCACTAAAAAGTTGATAAAGTATAGCTCCTAAGTGAGTCTTAGCATGAGCATGAGCCAAGACAGCGTCAGCCCCTATCTGGCTTCCTCTGCACCAGGTCCTCACAACTGGATCTTTAATGGTCTCTAGATGCAGGCTCCAGCCTGCCTATTCTTGAATGGCAGGAAGCAGTGGTTTCTTTACCTAGTGGACTTAAACTCAACCTACATATTCTCTTAGGCTCTGAGTACTGTAACTCAGACCCATGTATTCAGTCTGTGGTATCATTTCCAGATCTTCTTCTTAGTCAAAAATTATCTGGGTCTCACGTTTAGTGAGCAAGATACCAGAGTTTGAGTAGCTCTGAAATTATAGTGAACCTACCTACTGCGTTGATTCACCTTGGGACTGGGTATCTGCCTAAGATCGTAACCTTAAGGGGCAGAAGCCTTAATTCTATTTGCTTTGCCTGTTGAGGACTACTGTTGTGGGACCAGAAGCTACATGCTCAACCCAATCCATTAACTGGGGCCGTAAGAGTCCACCTCATACATGCTCATCTCTTTCTGGGGCCTATATCTTTCCTCTTTACCCCCCAAATTTAACCACATTCATCAGCCATCCTTGGATAGATTCTTGAGCCACTACCAAAAGCCGCTTGACTGGGAGGATTTGATCCACACCTTAACACCTGCTGTTGTACCACTGAATTGTTCTTTCTAGACCTACCTGAGTCATGGAGCCCATTTCCCCTAGACAATCCTGTATACTTTTCTGCTTATGCTCTAGGTTGCCACCAGCATATTGTCAAGGCTGGCTCTGAGTCATAACGAGTAAAGAGAAAGGCTAAATAAAGATGGCCATGGCTTAAACACTGACTTAGAAACTCATTTCATTAGAGTAAGTTATTAAAAAGCAGTACTTAGAAAAAGCATATCATTCATCTCTTTAACATGATTGCATTAGAGCAATATTTTTCTAGTGACACTTTCGAGGTAGGTTTTTAAAAGAACAAACACAGTCTAGTGGAAATTATGCCTGGAGTCTTGGCCTACAGTGACATGGTACAGACTGCTACAAACTGAGGGCTTCCCATAGACTCCTAACTTAGCTACAGCCTGGCGGAATAGTAAGGAGAAGCATGAGAGTACAGGAGCAGGGAGACAAAAGGGGTGGAAACAAGAAGCCCCAGCCCCTGCCCACACCCCGGAAGACCCATGTGGGGAAGCAGCTCTCCAGCCTTCGATAGACAAGCTTCAGGGGATGCTGAAGAGAAGAGGGAGGGCTAAACCCACAGAGTCTGGAGTTGTGTTTTAGATTCAAAGAACCCCAACCGGAAATTGTGGACAAGAAAGGCCAAGGCGTGACCACTTTTTCCCTTTGTGATGGAAACTCAGCAGGCCTCCCTATCCGGCTTTCATGGCCATCATCTTGAAATGGACTTAGTAACACCACTAAGAGGTGTTACTGTGGGCCAGGATCAGAAACTGTACCCCATGGAAACCCAGAGCCCCAGGAGGTTATACAGTCTTCAATGAGTCTGGAATTATACCCTCATTATAACAGGAGGAATTATATTATTATAGTAGAAAGAATGAGGTCTCACTCTATTATTGTCTAGGCTGGAGTGCAGTGGCACAATCATGGCTCACTGCAGCCTCAACCTTCCCAGGCTTAGGTGATCCTCCCACGTCAGCCTCTCAAGTAGCTGGGACCACAGGCAATGCACCCAGCTAATTTTTCATATTTTTTGTAGAGACAGGTTTTTGCCAGGTTGCCCAGGCTGGTCTCAAACTCCTGAGCTCAAGCAATCCACCCACCTTAGCCTCCCAAAGTGGTGGGAGGACAGGTATGAGCCACCACACCTGGCCATGGTGTCTTATGAAAAAGCAAAGAATGTTCACCACAATGCTGGAACAAGTAGAGCCTTAACTCCAGTGCCCCAAAACTGCTCCACATAGGAGCATCCTCTCTGGCACTGTTCCAGTCCATTGCCTTGTTATGTTTTTATAAGTCTCTTTGTCTCACTAAAAGCATTCTCCTTCAAGGATGGAGATTATTCAACTAGGTATCTCTCTAAAATGCCTAGTTTACCTAGAGCAAAGTCTTCAAAAGGCATTGGGAAATCAAATTAAAATATATCCCTAACAATGAATATATTCTTAAGAGGTATCCCTAATTGTTAAAATATATTCTTAAAAGTTAATTTCTAAAGGGCTCCCTTCCATAGAGCCCTTCTTATACACACTCGCACACACAAAACACACACATGTCCCCCAGAATGATGTCCTAAAACTGAGGTCATTTTCACAGCATCTCTGCCTTCAGAGTGCAGGCTTTCTGAAAAAGGACTGTTCTCTGCACCCTGTATTTGGTACAGCACCTGGTTCACTGAGACTATCCAGGAATGCATCACACATTTATTGAGTGTTTACATAGGACTGGGGAAATCACAGTCATCAAGACAAAGTCTCTCATTTACATTCTGATGTGTGCTGGGAGGTGGGGGAGAGGGAAATAGATCATAGAGAAGCAAATAAGAAAATAGCCGACACTATGAGGCCTATTAAAAAGTAGATGATGGGTGCTGACTAGATGTATGAAGAGTGCCATTTTATATTGAGGATCAGGAAGGTCCTCTCAAAATCAAAATTAAATTTAAAATATAGCCTGTGACCACATAACAAGAAGGAGCTAGTCATGTAAGCATCTGGAGCAGGAGCATCCTAGGAAAAGCCACCAGCCAAAAGACAGGACAGGTTTGGAATGCCAAGGGGCCGAAAGAAAGCCAGTGTGGCTGAAGTCTCTGAATGGCAAGGACAAGTCCAGGAAATGGGGTCACAGAGGTGGGCAGGAACCTGATCCCAGGGAGCTCTGTGGGTTTTGAAATACGTTTGGATTCTTGAAGTGTCTTAGAGAGGGAAGAGACATCATCTGCTTTATGTTTTAGAGATCACCCCAATGGCTACAGGGGGTATGGAAGGCAGGTAAGAGGAAGCACTGGGAGACCAGTTAGGAGGCTGCTGTGGAAGTCCCCTAGAGAGACAGGCTTGCCTGGGAGAATGGCCGAGCAGCGGTAATAACTGCACAAACGTCCCTCAAGCAATGCAGGAGAGGCTTTCGGCACAGAGGAACACCATGAGCAGGATCTCATGGAAGAGATCCTTTTCTCCAGGTATACCAAGCTCTCAGTTCCAGGCTCACAGTACCAGTACCTGGCTCACAAGTTCATTATTTTCACATAGATATTCTTCCACATGGAGTTTGGAAATGTTTTGCCAAGTCCCTCATTCAAAAACATCACTTGGAATTTGATGGGGATTGCATGATATTTATAAAAATAATTTGGGGAGAATTGACATCTTCACTGAGTTGAATCTTCAGCTTTACTGAGTTGAGGTTTGGTGAGACTGAGAGCTTGATACACCTGGAGAAAAAGGAGCCCAAACAGAAAAAAGGAAAGAAACAAGAGAATCAAAACACGCTAAACATACAGGCGTCATCTTAGCAAGAGAGTAAAAACTGAAAAGCTTTTCTTAAAAATAATATCAACAGAGTTATGGGACAGAGAGCAAGGGGAGAAGGAGTGTCGGCTGCTCTGCACTATTGGATGGGAAGGTTTAGACCCAGTAGAGATGTCACTTCTCCCCAGATGCAAACGAAATCAAATTCCAAATGATGTTTTTGAATGGGGAACCTGGCAAAACATTTCCAAACTTTATGTGGAAGAATATCTATGTAAAATAATGAAGATAGACACACCTGCACTTAAACGTGTTAGGAGCCATGATGTGTGTTAAAAGTGAAGGGCAGAGCTCACTGACTCCTCATCTCCCTCCTCTTCCTCTGCCCACTGGCCTCAGTCTCACTCTGGCCCCCCTCAGATCTCCCTTCCCTCACGTCACGTTCTAATTAATGTGAGCTAAAGAGTAGCTAGCTGCCCTCTCGTACACAACACTACAGTAGTGTTTTTCAAGCTTTTTTGATTGTGCCCATGTAAATATACGATGTGTATAGAAATATACATATATTATTGAAACAAATATTTCTGAAATAATACCTCCTATTGCCATATGTGACTTATGTTTTTTTTAATTCTATTTTACTCTATTCTATGCAGCTCTATTTGTCTAAGAGATTATATGTGGTCAGAACCCTCTTAACTGATTTCATAGCTCACTAATGTGTCAGGACCCATAGTTTCGAAAACACTGCCCTCAGAACCTCTGGTGATTTCAGCCACCAACCCCAATCAGCAACCCCTTTGGCTGAATATTTTACCCAGTTTGCTTTAATACAAGTTCAGAAAGCACTTCATTTAGATTTCCCGCTAGCCTGAGAATGGTGAGAACACTTAAATCTCAACAAGAAAAGTGGAATTTATGGTTTGTTTTTTTGTAATGATGATTATGATTAAATAAAGCTCCTAGCAGTTCCTCGCCGGGAGCCCCAGCTCCCATCTCTGCTGTGGTTAGCTTTTCTCTTCCATCTGGTAGGCCCATTCAGCTCCTCTGTTCCAACAGGCCAGTTTTTTAAAAATAGAAGTGGGACTAAAGAACATATTCCTCCTCATTGCATGGAAGACAGTAACCCTCTAAGGCAAGATACTTGTTTTTAACTGCATGGAACTGAAGGACCTTCTAAAAAAAAACCTCAAGCTACAACTCTGTTCTCTCTATAAAAATTTAAAATCACATTGATTACCCATCTGGCATGTCTCCTAATTATGCAGCTCTTAGTGGACTAATGCTCTCTTCAGAAGCAAACAGTAAATATACAAAGGGAAACGTGATTAATAATTTCTTTTTGTTCTGTCTTTCAGCACAAGTCCCCACTCATTCATGCTCTGCACTGAAAATGTTTCATAACTGTACCCAAAGACAGACGTGATGAACTGTCCCCTGACTGTCTGCTCAAGAAACAGGAGGGACAGACACACAAGCAGAAGTCACTTTGCATTGATAAAGCAGACACCCTGCACTGGTTCTTACCCTTACAGCTGAGTGTATGTACACGTGTGTGTGTGCACACACGTGCAACTGGGACACTTTTTACTATATTAACTTTTACCCCTATTTCATTATGTATCTGTTAAGTTCAATTTTGCTTCAACAAATCAGTTTTCTGAATTACCAAGTGAATATATTTTGTTAAATAAGCTGTACCACTTACACTCGAGACAACCCTTTTTTTTAAAAAAACAAAGCTGCATATAGGTTCATTGTTCCAGAAACTCTTGATATCTTACCAGATGAGTTTATGTGCACCCAGTCAAAATTACATAAAAAACCCTATGAATTGTCAGTAATTTATCTTTCATGTTTTACTGTCATTTTCTTTACACCTTTGTCTCTTTTCAGCACCATTTCTACAGATGACAGGAATCTCTACTCTCTTGCTCCATTAAAAGTCACCAGTTTCCTAGTATAAATGATTTTTGTGTGTAATTTCTATCATGAAAACTTTAAAATGTGATGTCTTCCTTCACGAAAAGAACAACCAGGTTACAGCTTACACAGTTAGTGACCTATTCAACAGCCATGCCTATATTCTTTCTTGAGAATAGAACCTCAATATTTTTTGAAGTGAAAATATAGCTGACTAAATATTTGTTTTTCTAGAATCCTTTGACCTTGGGATGACTATGTGACATACTTCAGGCCAACAAGACCTAAGCAGAAGCCAATCGGAAGTTTTCAGGGAAGTCCTTAGGTTCTTGATTTTGGTAGACAGATATGGCTGGCACTGCCATATCTGTTGGAAAACTTCTTCTTTCCCTGAGCAAAGAAGTGATGGCTGGAGCCGAAGCAGCCTTCTTTAGATCATGAGGCAAAAAGTAAGAAAATTACAAAGACATTGGCTCTGAGGTCTCTAAACCAATGAGCCAAGAGTAGCAACCCACTACCTTCAGATTTGTACTTTTCTGAGAAAAAAAAAGAAACCTTATTTGATTAAGCCATTGGTTATCCTGCTACTTGCAAGCATCCTGTTATTTGTGACCTAAATGAGAGGCATGCACAATTTCATATGAAATTCTGCAGCCCCC
This sequence comes from Saimiri boliviensis, assembly GCF_048565385.1. Classification (NCBI taxonomy): domain Eukaryota; kingdom Metazoa; phylum Chordata; class Mammalia; order Primates; family Cebidae; genus Saimiri; species Saimiri boliviensis. The sequence goes on from NC_133462.1 coordinate 65,665,777, forward strand.
AAATTCTGTGGAATGCCTCAGGAGCTGGTGTACAGGACCAGGCAGGAGGAACTCTCCCTATACTGCTAAGCTGGCAGGAGGAACTCTCCCTATACTGGCACCAGATTGCCTCAGACTTGCTCATCTTTTATCTTATACATTGAGATTCCATGTAAGGACTCACTTGAGAGAAATTAATCCTTCTGCCAAAACTCTTACGTTTAAAATCACTGGATTAGATGCCCTTTAGGCAGAAGATTTATCGGCTTTCTTATAGGAAGAAACCCAAAGAAATGAATCACTAATGAGATTTTAGCAATACGGCGTCTGTAAGATGATGGCATTTTAATAGGGAAAGTCTAGCCTGAATGCTCTCTGATGTCATTACTTTCTCTTCTTTCCACGTGGCCTGAGTACCAACTTGATATCGTATGACTTTTCCAGTTAGGTTGGTTCACTGTTCTACCGAGAGATGCAAAGAGGACCCACATAATCCTATGTTGTAACTGAATACCAGGGATCAAATCCTGTGGAGAAGGTAAAACCAGAGAACTAAGGAATATTTTAAAATTAATAACAGGTCTTTACAGGAGAAGAAGATGCACCGAGGTGAACTGGCATTTCTCTGCTTTTGTCTTTCTCTTCTCCAGCAGTCCCGGCCCTGGGGCAAGACTGGGATTGCTGAGTCTTGAGTCCAACACTGATGAGTGTCCCTCTTTTCTGAAGGAGTTTCAGGCACATTTTATGTCACAGTGATGTCTTGAAATGGTTCACGTACCCTGAGTTTTGGTATTCAGACTTGCATTTTAAGTTCCTCATGGGCTTTCACAAGCTGAAACAAAAGCTTGAGAATGAGAAGAACGCCTGTCTACCTCTCCTGGCCTCTCATGGGCACACCCCCTCCCACCTTGGAACCTCATTCCTCCTGCAATGTCAGTGTCATTTGCTCACGACACTTCTACTCTCCGTGGTTGTTCATTACCATAGAGAATCGGCTTTGGAACTGGAGAGGCCTGGGTTTCATCCCAGAGGGTCCACTTACTGCCTGTGGGACAGTAGACTAGTTACTTATTTTTCCCTCCATGCTTCAGTTTCTTCATACTAAATACAGTATAAGAATAATACCAACCTGGTAGGGTTATTGTGGGGCTTAAAGAACATAGAATAGGTTAAAAAGACTAGAACAGTTCCTGGACCACAGTCAGTGCTGAATGAACGTTAGCCACTATTGCTGTTGTTGTTGTCATTGTAAATTACCTATTAACAAGTTTCATTTGCCTGTTTGTAAATGGGGATAAAAATGCCCCTATATGATGATGAATTCTCAGCAAATAGACAATACATCGACTAAGGAACTCCTGTTGCCAGCTTGTGCAGTTTCCCCCACTAGAAATGCCTCTTGCCTAGGCTCTGCCTGCTCGAGCTTCTCAATACCTTATTTCCTGCATTAACTCAAACTCTTCCTTTTCCAAGTCTTCTCCAATGTCAGCAGTCCACCTTGCCTTCCCTGTTATAAATAATGACAACTATTAATATCGGTACTTCCTACCTCCCAATTTAATACCAAAGCATAAGTTGTCATTTATTGTTCTTTATCACTTATCAGTTTATCTGTCAAAACTTTAATTTCTTAAGTGCAAAGATTCATTCTTCTATACTCAGTATGTGCTGGGCACATGAGTGCTCATTCAATATGTGTTGGTTGTCCTACTCATCTTTACTGTCAGTTTATATTTTTATATGCATATATAAGGTTTCTTTCGAAACAGCTTACATTTATAGTGCAGCAAAGTATCAAAAAAAGCATCCACATGATCTCACCTAAACTAGAATTGGGCATAAACCCAGTATCAGAGGAAACTTGGAAAGGGTTTCTTCCTCTGTAAGGCTGAGAGAAGACAGGATTTATACTCCTGAAACAGAAGATAAAAATGAGGCAGTATCTTCTTGATCTTATTTCATCAATTGGTATTCCCCCTTCCCTTAGGTCTTACCATGGCCAAATTCAAGAAACAGATGTTTGTATAAAAAAAACTCCCCTGAGTCAGTGTGGCTGTTTATCCAATTTTCACCCTGCCATCCAGACGTAGGTTATGTCCAACAAAGCCCAAACAACAAGTTGGAATGTACAAACTCGAGCCTGTGGAAGAGTTCAAGGAGAGGTGAGATGGCCCCATGTTGGGGATGCTAGAGAGGAGATCTCACTGTGATGAGAAGTGGGACAAGAAAACTTCTTTTCCCATTGAGAGAAAAGTTTTTCCCAGTTCAGGATCCACAAGCTGATGAGTTCTACTGTTTTCTAATGAAGACACAGTCTTTGGGCTGCCCACTCTACTTTTATCACTTCTGTACCATCTCCCAACAGGAAAATAAAGTTTAAAGTTTTTTGAACCTGATACCTCCACAGAGCCGATCCATGTTAGTGATCTGGGAAGTGCATCTCTCTTTTTTTTATTCCCCTGTTGAACTGAATTTGTCTACTTCGATTGTCAAATGAACTATGGGTGATTGCATCAACAAGAAGATGGCTCCGCCTTGATGATCCATAAATCAGTTAAGTTTGTCTATTGCAACTTCTTTCCTCCAATATTCCCCTAGTAAGTTGTTTTTAAAACATGAAGATTGGCAGAGATGCTTCTTAATGCAATTTATAACATCTCAGAGGTGAGAATTGAAAGCCCAGCTCTGATTGCAACATCTGCTCTGAACAAGAGCATCTAGGGACCTGCCATGAGATTTTTTGTCTTAAGGATGATCACCATGTATGTTCACAAATAAAAATTCGAAGCGTTCTGACAGCCAAGCAAACCATGAAGAATTAAACCTCCCAAACAACACACTCCAACATTCCTGCTACTATTCATTTGAGGAAACTCCTTCATTCTGAGCCTTTTCAGTTCCTCCCCCAACCCCCACTCCTGCCTCCCCAAACCTGGTCGGGTTTATCCTTCATAGACATGTTTCCAATTGGAGAGGGAATGGTCCAATTTTTAAAGAAACAGTTTCTTAATGATAAATTCAGACTTCTCCAGCAAAGACGTTTGAGACAGTGTGTTCGGTAGAAGCAAAGGAGGACTTAGAAAATAATCAGCATCTCCCTAGGCAAAAGTTTTCAGTGACCTACCAGTGCCTTCCAAATCAAATCCCTTGGAATTTCACTCCCTCTAGTCCCTGGCCCAGTCTGTCCTTCTGATCACAATCTTCATTGCACTTCAGGTTATCTCAAGACAATCCAGACCACCCTGTGATTCCACTTCCATCTCATGTTCTTCCCCCTGTATCAGCTTTTACACTGGAAATCTTCTTTAACCCATCACTGACCAAAATCCTACCTTGTCTTTAGCATCCTGCCTTGTCTTTAGCACATATCACATTCTGCCTTGTCTTATGGACACTGCCTCCTGCAACACTGTGATCTCCAGAAGAACCGCCCATAACAAATTAGTGCACAACACAGTGCCTCGTACATGACAAACCTTCAATAAATACATGACTTTGTAGACTGATTCCATTCGTGGGGGTATCAGGAAGACAGGAAATGCAATAGCTAAAGGCCTGCCTCCCTCTACCACCATATTTATGCCCGTTTCACTAGCTAACTGGTGGTGGGAGATATTTGGGGATGTCAAGATGCAGGGACTATTAGCTTTTATTTTATTTTGACTTATATAATACTTACCTGGTTGAAAGCTTAAAATAATATAAAAAGATATACATTACAAATTCTGCATGAGAATTTTTGCCTGACATTCCCCAAAGTCAGTCCTCACTGGGATGATTCAGTTGACTCTAATAATAGCCATATAACACTTCCACGGTCTTCAGACATTGAAAAATGCATGCAATTGACATACTATCCTGGACTTTTTCTAGCCAGATTGAATGATAAAAATAATGTATGTGTTTATCAAATAGGTTATCTGCTATCAAGCAGACAAAATGACAAAGTGATAAACTCTTCAATCAATTTGTTGCATCATGCAAACTTGGCCCCCAATCCAGTTCTATTTTAGAGGCCAAGTGCTTAAAAGAACATCTTTTGTACCATACACTTACTCCAGTTTTACTTAAGTAGTGTATAGTATTAGATTAGTCACGGTTCTCCAGATAAACAGATCCCATAGAATGGAGATATATAATCTATGTATGTAGAAATGGGTTCATATGATTGTGGGGCTGGTGAATTTGTAGAGGACAACAGCAGACTGGAAATTCAGGGAAAAGTTAAGTCTGATATCTACAGGCTGAAAACTTAGGCAGGGGTTCCATGTTACAGTCTCCAGGCAGAACTGCATTTTCTTCGGGAAACCTCCGTCTTTGCTCTTAAGACCTTTTGCTGATTGCATGAGGTCAGCGCACATTATTAAAGGTAATCTGCTTTATTCAAAGGCTACTGACTTAAATCTTAATCACATCTAAAATACACCTTCACAGCAACATCCAGACTGGTGTCTGAAGAAACTACTAGGCACCACAGCGTAGCCAAAGTTGACACATAAGATCAATCATTACAAATGGAAACAAAACTCCAACTTAAGGTGGATGGCTAAGAGACATTTTTGGCACAGGGTAATGTTGCTTCCCCACAAACCTTGGGAAGCTCTTCATCCTGGCTAAGTTTCTTGAAACAACTAAGCCGAAAAGCCTACCGGACCCCAACTTGAAGCAGTGGAAAGTTCTGGAAGTTCCTTCAGTGCAGACTAGTAAAACAAAGTCCCTAAGTGCTTCTATGTATCTGGAAAACATTTCAGACACCATCCCAGTGAATTTTAGAAAAGTATGGGCCAACACAGTTTTCAAAGACAAAAATATCCTGACCGAAAAATAAAGTGTTAGCTGGGCATGGTGGCGCGTGCCTGTAATCCCAGCTACTCAGGAGGCTGAGGCAGAAGAATTGCCTGAACCCAGGAGGCGGAGGTTGCGGTGAGCAGAGATCGCGCCATTGCACTCCAGCCTGGGTAACAAGAGCAAAACTCCGTCTCAAATAAATAAATAAATAAATAAATAAACAAACAAACAAATAAATATAAATTTAAAAATAAAGTGTAACCATGTCACCAAAATAATTCTTAAATACTGTAACAAGAAGTTGTTAATAGAATAAATCTTAATGAATAGATTAGGGGGTGAGATGTACTGTTCAACAAGATAAAGATGATTTTCTTTCCCATCTTCCTTCTTCCTTTCTTTTCTAATCCCTCTGTTCTTTTCATTTCTTTCTCTCTCTTGCCTTTAAATATTATTTTTTATGGCTTCTTGGTGTAAGAACAAGACTCTTTAAAACTATGACCCAATGTCAGGAAGAGAACAGAGTAAGCAGTCTCTCAAACTAAATGACTGTTGTTGAGGACTCCTTTAGCGATATTCAGCTAGAGGGAAAAAAAAGAAAAGAAAAAGAACCTTGCAATAAACGACCTTCACGGAAGAAGACTATTCATGTTAATTAGTAGCTCTTTTCAAATATGATTCATATATGCATTAGGCTATGCCATGCTTAACAATGCACACATTGTAGTAAACATCAAGACAAGTCTCAAGTATGGTTATCAAAATTTTAGAAAACTCTAGCTGGTTTTTTTTTTGTTTTTTTTTTGTTTTTTTTTTTTTCCATAAGATTGTGACTTGCTGTTCCTGGTGCATTGCACAATAGTACCTCTCCTAATGGCTTTTAGCTTTTGCCACTGCCAACTTTTATATTTAAAATCCATACAATTATGGACAATTTGTGAACATTATGAGGCTTTTCTTTTTTGCACTGATTCTTACTGATTCAAGCCAGCTTTTATCCTTAGCAAATCAAATGCATTTTGCTTGCAACACTAGATTCATTCTCACATATTCCACTTTATTCTTATTATTAGTATTCCTTATTATGCATATTTAATTTAAGAATGCATTTTCTCCATTAAAAAATTAGAATATGCTGAAGGAAGTATTAGAAGGTGATTATTTTGCTTTAGTTTGCTTTTATTAACTATGTAAGCCCTGATATGGTCTTCCCAAAGTTACAAGCAAGATATAAAAATGTTAAAAAGCAAGAAAGAAGATAAAATAAAAATCTGCTTGAAAATCACAGGCATTCTTTATGGAATGATGGTTTATAAGGTATCAAATTCATTAAGAAAATTGATTTTTAAAATCTCAGTTTTATATGAATGGAGAAAGGATATAAATTTGCTGGAGTTTCTTAAGCAAATACACCACTAAGTATAGTTCTCCAGAGACTAGTCCAGCAAGATGCATCTGGCAAAAGCAAAAAGTATGAAGTAAGGCGAGCACCTTCCCTACCTCCACCCCAGCTGCACAGAACACTTCAGCATGTTAAAGCCTTTGAGAATCCTCCCAGCACCCCCACGCTACGGGAAATACAGCCATAGAGCATTCAGCCTAAAGAAACTCATCAATCCTCCAGACAGAGGGCTTCTGCCCCCCATTTCAACCCCCACCCCACTATCCCTGACAAAACAAGGAATATTACATGGGGGAAGGCTTAGCGTTTATTCTTACAGTAAACCTTTTTAACAAAATAGCTAGGAATTTAGAGTCTGCGAGAAAATGAATAATCAGTCAAAATTCCTTTCTTAATTTTACAATCATTAACTGCAGGCTGTCGGCCAAGTGATTGGTTTTTCAGGTGTTTAACAAGTTTGAATCTTCCCCCTTCTACTCCAAAGTTACTGACTTAACTGGTTGCTTTAAAATTGGGAAGGCAAACCAAAGACCTGGGGTGCAATCCCTTTGGCATTTTGGGAATACTTTGCTCCCTGGCCACCTCACCCTCATGCCTTTCAACACTACACACACTTTGATTTGGGTCCTATATCAACCACACTGACTACAGTAGAGAAGAACAAAGAACACCTTTGTTAATATCTTGCTTATTCGGTTATTATTTGTCTTTGGTTTAAGATCTTAAAATCTATAGATACCAATGGACTTTGTCTCTACTATGAAATCCAAATAAGTTAATACTATGTAATATTTTGGGGGCACCTATCAATAATCTATTATATGAAGGACATCATATTAGGAACTTTTGATGGGTACTACATGTTACCTAATCGTAATACACCTGTAAGAGTTTTTGGCCCACAGTGCCTGGACAAAAATCTTGGTTCCTCCACTTTCTTGCTCTGTGAATATGCACATATTACGTAATCCTTCTGTGCCTCAATTTTTACATGTGAAAAACAGGAACAGTAATAATACCTACCTCATAGAGTTACTGTGAATATTAAATGTAAAATCCTTAAAACAGCATTCTCCAAATCTAATTCCTCCATGTAGATCTTGGATCCTATGCCTCTAGGGACCCCTAGGATATTTCTCTTTCACCTGGTAACCTCTACCATTTTGAACTCTTTGTCTTCATTCTTAGAAGGCTTAAAAGAAAAAGGAGTAGGCTGGGTGCAGTGGCTCATGCCTGTGATCCCAGCACTTTGGGAGGCTGAGGCAGGAGGATGACAACAGCCAAGGAGTCCAAGACCAGCCTGACCAACATGGTGGAAACCTGTCTCTACTGAAAATAGAAATAAAAAAAAATTAGCTGGATGTGGTGGTGCGTGACTGTAGTTCCAGCTACTCAGGAGGCTGGGGCAGAAGAATCACTTGAACCTGGGAGACGGAGGTTGCAATGAACCAAGATCATGCCACTGCACTCCAGCCTGGGTGACAGAGCGAGACTCCATCTCAAAAAATAGTAAAGTTAGTTCTGCTGAACTCCATACCCAATGCGCCCCCGACCAACAGTGCCTCCACTTCATTACCTTACCACTCCTGTGCAGGTCCTAATATCTCAAAAGAAAATAGAATATTTTAGTTAAGACCAATAAATGCCTTGATAATAAAAATATAACAGACCTTAACTAATTAGCTTGCTAATTACTCTTTCCTGAAGCCAACTTTTTCTAGCTCTACTAAACCATGATCAAAAACAAAACATCAAGATATAGTAGAGTTGCTCTTTTTTGCTGTACTGGCAATTAAAACTAATCAAGTGCACAGCTGATTACATAGAGATCAGATACTAATATTTAGAACATGTTGCTCATCTATATCATGTATAAATTTTCTATCTAGTTTTTAAAAATTGGAGTAAGGGTAAGGCAGGAAGGGTACCTTTCAATTGTCTCAATAATGATGCCATGATGAGCATCTGCAACTCAAGTTTAAATGATGAAATCCCCAATTAAAATATCAGAAATTATCCAATTCATAAGCTTTTAATTTGCCTCTTCAGGGATCTAAGCACTTATTTTTTTCAGGTGTTATCTTAAACAATATATTTTTGGGTTGATACCGCACCCCCAAATGCTGTGTTCATGTATAATTTTACATTAGTTGTAGGACCCTATGAATTTGTACCTCCTGACCCTCCAGTGAGGGCTAGGACAGATTAATCATGGAATTATTATTATATCATGCATTCTAACAGTCTGCTTCTGGAAGAAAGTCATGTCTGCTGCAGGACAATTATCTAAGACTGATGGTACAGACCAAAGTCATTATAATAAAATTTATTTGGCATAGGTCTTCACAGTCACAGTTCCAACCTCACATCCTACTTAGTAGGCACATGGGATTCTACTTAGCAGGACTACATTTTCTACCAGTAGAAAGGAAAGGATCCTTAATGGACACATTACATGCAACATAATATAATCCTTTTAGCAAGGGAAGAGCCGGGAGGTTGCTTGATGGAGACAGATCTAAACCATGAGTACCATGCCTTCATCAGCTGGAGAGGCATCAGATTCAGTGGTGGCGCTTAACAAACCTAGACAAAGACCTATCAGGGCTTAAGTAACTCCATTTTCTAATTTCTCCACATTGAAAGTCCTTGTCAACTATCTGTGAGATCTGCACATGGAATTGAGATGGAGATGATAATCAGTAGTCAGTAGCAATACCGTCCTTCTACCACATCATAGAACGGGGTGAGCCTGAAACCCACTGAAAGTGTGCAGAGGGTTCCTTTGGTCTGAAATGTTCTGCCCATCACTTGACCCTCTCCTGTTTTTCTCGAATCCTTTATGCATTCCTTGCTGATGTCTACAGTACATCCCACTTTACTCAAATACCGGCCACATCCAGGACCCTCTCTCAGAAGATACCACTGTGTATTTGACAAAAATTTGAGGTCATCAGACATAGCTACCTCAGCCTCTCACAGACCCACCTCTAATTTCCCAGAGTCCTATTCTTACTCCTTTTGAAGCCCATCTATATTCTAGATCCCATGCCTCTGAAACTTTCTACCAAAACTTCCTTAGCATTTTGAAATCTTCGATGTCTTCTTCCTTGGTTCTCCCTGTTTCTCTCTCTCTCTCTTTCTCTCTCTCTCTCTCTCTCGCTCTCTCTCTCTCTCACACACACACAGAGAGAGAGAGACAGAGACAGAGACAGAGAGAGAGAGAGAGAGAGTGAGAGAGAGAGAGAGAGAAGCAATTGCAGTTGTGTCTCTAAGTCTCCTAGGACAACACAATGTTAAGCAGAAGAAGATACAAACGTAAAGGGGTAATCCAGATCGGATAGAACTCATTAAGGAGGGAATACAGAAAAAAATAGCTTTAACTTTATTGATGTATAATTCACATATTGTTAAGTACATCCATTTAAACTATGCAATTAATGTGTTTTGAGAAATGTATGTATTTGTGAAACCACCACTACAATCAAGACACAGAACATTGTCAAAATACCCCAAAATTCATGTACCCCTATATCATTCATTCCTCTCTTTATTTCTGGCCACAGCCAACTACTGATCTGCTTTTTGCTCTTACAGATTAGTTTGCTGTTTCTAGAATTCTATATTAATGCAAGCATACAGAATATGCTTTTTTGTATCTTGTCTCTTTCACTTAGCACAATCACTTTGAGATTCATTCATATTAATGTGTATATCAGTAATTCATTCCTTTTTATGGCTGAGCAATATTCTATCGTATAGATATGCCATGATTTGTTTATTTATTCACCTATTGATGAATGAATTTGTATGATTTCCAATTTGAAGCTATTTCAAATGAACTTCTAAGATCATCGTGCTGATACTTTGTGTGGGCATATATTTTCACTTCTTTAGAGTAAATATCTAGGAGTGGAATGACTGGTGGCATGGTAGGTACATTAAATTACCTTTTAAAGAAACTGAGTTTCTTTAAATGCCCATCAATGATAGAGTGAATAAAGAAAATGTAGCACATATACACCAGAGAATACTATGCAGCCATAAAAAGGATCAGTTCATGTCCTTTGCAAGGACATGGATGAAGCTGGAAACCATCATTCTAAGCAAAGTAACACAGGAACAACAACAACAACAACAAACAAATACCGCATGTTCTCACTCATAAATGGGAGTTGAACAATGAGAACACGTGTACACATGGAGGGAAACATCACACATCAGGGACTATCAGGGATGGAGGGCTAGGAGAGAGATAGCACTAGGAGAAAAACCTAATGTAGATGACGGGTTGGTGGGTGAAGCATACCACCATGGCACGCATATACCTATGTAACAAACCTGCACATTCTGCACATGTATCCCAGAACTTAAAGTATAATTTTAAAAGAAAGAAAGAAAGTTCAGGTTCCATGAACTCAGCTGGATCACCTCTGGGTGCTAACACTGCTGAGTCTCCCACTGTGACAGACAAGAGCAATGGAGAATGTGCCCAAAAGGCAAGAGAGAGGGGCTGTTAGGAGGTGCGCAACAGCAGCAGACGCTCATGGGGGTGGAGCCTGGCAATCTAGGTAGGCTCCCATACTTAGAAAAGAAGGGGGTGTGACTTTAGCTACCATTTATCCTATAATGAATAATCTCCCCTTTCTTTACCAATTTGAATTCCAACTTTGCCATATTCTAAGTTCTTAATTATACTAGAGTTTATTTCTGATTCTATCTATGAACATACAAATGTATAGTTATAACACTTTTTAGCTCTCTGGTGGTGCAATTTCCCTCATAGATTGATTGATTCATTCATTCACTCATTCATCTATTGAGACAGAGTCTCACTCCATCACCAGCACCAGGCTGGAGTGTAGTGGTGCAATCCCAGTGCACTACAACCTCCACCTCCCAGGTTCAAGCAATTCTCCTGCCTTAGCCTCCCAAGTAGCTGGGACTATAGGCACGCACCACCACACCCAGCTAATTTTTGTATTTTTTAGTAGAGACGGGTTTCACCATATTGGCCAGGATCGTCTCAATCTCTTAACCTCATGATCCACCCGCCTCGGCCTCCCAAAGTGCTGGGGTTACAAGTGTAAGCCACCACGCCCAGCCCCCTCATTTATTTAAAAAAATTTTTTTTCCAGCTATTCTCATAAACTCACATGTGTAGGTAAAGTTATAATAATTTTAACTAGTTTTATAAAACAATTGAGAATCTGTATATAAATCACATTTAACTAATATATCTGTTCAGGGATTATCAACATCTTTATAATACTGTACTATGTTTTACCCTTCATGAATATGGCAGAAGCTTTCATTTATTTAAGTTTTTTGATGTCTCTCAGAAAAAATTTCAAACCATTATTCATGTAGCTCCTGAAAAAGTTTTATTAAATTTATGACCAGGTATTTTAAATTACATTACTCTGGTGGACAGTACTTCTTTTTATCACTCTTCTAACTGATAATTTATTGCATGTAGTAAACTTTTTAATATTAATTTTATAACCAACCATCTTTCTAAACTTTCTAATTAAGTTCAAATAATTTTTCAGTTTATTCTCATGGGTTTTCTAAGTGGACAATTGAATTGTCTGTAAAGAATGATAATTTTTCCTTCTTCTCTAATAACATTTCTTATTTTTCTTTCCTGCCCCTTTTTCATTGGCTGTAACTTCAGAATATTGCTAAATAAATAATTGCAACAACAGTAACCTTTATCTTGCTCCTACCTTTAATTAGAAAGCTTCTGCCATTTTACTTTTTTTTTTTTTAGACAGAGTTGTGCTCTGTCACCAGGCTGGAGTGCAGTGGCGCGATCTGGGCTCACCGCAACCTCCACCTCCCGGGTTCAAGATTCTCCTGCCTCAGCCTTCCAAGTAGCTGGGACTACTGGCGTGCTCCACCATGCCCAGCTAATTTTTGTATTTTTAATAGAGATGGGGTTTCACCATGTTGGCCAAGATGGTCTCAATCCCTCGACCTTGTGATCTGTCCATCTTAGGCTCCCAGTGTGCTGGGATTATAGGTGTGAGCCACTGTGCTCTGCCCATTTTACTTTTAAGTATGATGTTGGTTGTTGATTTCAGAGAAAAATCTTAAATCCTATCAAGGTAGTACGTTTCCATAATAGATCACAAAGAGTTTTTCCAATTGATGATAGATGTTCAATTTGTATTTTTTGCCTTGATTAGACCTACCAGGATACTGTGTGTTTTACTGTGAAAACAATGCTTACGTTTTTAATCCAATGTTCTTAGCTGGACACTGGCCTGCCACTTAGGATTCAGCTGCTTCTCCGGAGAGGGAGGCTGTGCTCTACCCTGCTACAAAGGACACTAAAACCCCCTGCTTTGGGTCAGGCAGGTCATCTATAGTCTGACACTGCTCTTTCAGATGAGCTACTAAGTACCCACACAACTCTTTGCCTCAGAGTGATGGTGTGCAAACCTATCTTGCTTACCAGCATAGCAGGGTCATCTATTTATATTTAGGCTTGGAGTATTTTTTATGTGTTTGTTCCTTGGTTAGTTAGGGGGCACCATGACATTGATTTATATCCATGGTCTATGCTAGTTGTTTCTCTCCTCTTTAGTCTTTGGACTCTGGTGATTCCAGTCCCAACATCTCCCAATGCTTAGCTCACTTGGCTTTTTAAAATTTTTGATATAAAAACTCTGTGGGTTCTCATACTTCCTTAAAATAGAATATGATTTCTATTTCACAATCTATTTAGTTAATTTCATGTGTTGTAGAAATCTCTTTTTTACTTTCTGACAGTCAGAAATATGTTTTCCCTCAAGGAAGTGAATATGTACAGGGGACTCCATGGAACCCTTCTAATTCTCAATTGTGTTTATACCTTTTGAGGTCCTCTCCCCATTCTCACAGTAGCCAGTCTACCTTGTTATCAATTTCCTTATTCCATTCCCACCATCAACCCCCTCTTTCAGCAAATGAAACTTGCCTCCTACTTCATTGAGAAAACCAAGGTGAGAATTCCCATTTCTAAAATCTATGACTAATCCTGGAGTCCTCTCTCCAATTTCCCTTACTGACACCCTTCCCTACAGTTTCAGGCAAAAAAAGAATTCACCTTTCGAGACAAGACCAACTCCTCCATCCATCTTCACCCACTCTATCATCTCTGTTTAGACTATTTCTGCTGTATTAGCAACCTCTTTCTCTTTGCAGCTTGTAAACTTCACCTTCCTCTAAGTCTTCACTCCAGATTTAAGTCTCTGTATCTTCTCCCTACTTCCTCTCTCTCTTTCCAGTCACAAACGTGGAAACGCAGCAGTCCCTTTGCTGGCTCCCCTGCCTTCATCTTATATGTTGACACCCTCCCTTGACTCCAGGGAGGAGTCAAGTTACTTTTAGCACTGTTTTTATTTCATAACACATTGACAGACTGTTCCCAGGTAATCACGTTCACTCCCTGAAGTTCCACTAGTCCATACGCTGCTGACGCCAGTGTTCTCCTTTCTATTTCAAACCTTGTTGAATCTCACACTGTCTACTGGACCATCTCAACTTGGGTTTCCACCAGCACCTCAAAACAACATGGACAAAACCCCATGATCAGAGTCCTCCCACCCCCATCAGATCTGCCCTACTATCTCTCCTATTGCTACACATGACATCACCGTCTCCCTAGACACCCAAACCAGAGTAGGAGCCACCCCAGCCTCTCCCTCTCCCACACACCCAGTCAATGCCTACATTCAGCCTGTCTTGGCTCCTTTAATTCTCCTGTGCCATTCTTCTCTCTCCCACAGTCCCTGCTGCAGCTCTGACCCTAAGCATTTCCCTTAGAACTCCTGGTAGAGCCTCTCTGTTCTGAATGTTTTTCCCTTTTGTGAATCAAGCTTTTTCTGACCTCTGGGCTTTCTTTCCCACATACTGCCTACTCTTCTCTCTCCTTAAAACACTTGTCTGCCCTGATCTTGACCTTGTCAAACATTCCTGAACATAATCATCAACTGAGACCTTCTTTAAAAAAATGAATAAAGAAAGAGAAAGTAGATCTATTTAAATCATTTCTGTGCTTAAAACCCTCTAACAGCCCTCCACTGCCCTTGAGATATGGTTTAATCTCCTTAGTACGGCATATGAATTCTCTGCTCTAGACCTTTCCCTCGCCAAACTTCTGCCCACACCCTGTGTTCTTGTCACAGAAAATTTCTCTTATCTCCCCATCTCTGTTATCCACATTGCTATTCTATGTTATTATGAACATACCTTTACTTACTCCTCCCCTACCCAAATATCTAGCAAACCATCTATTTATCTTTTTTAAATGATCTCGAAAATCAACTGCTGCTTCTTTTGTGTACTCTGGCATAGACTTATATCACAGAATTTTTAATGGACAGATCTGTTTTCAGATCTTTTTGCCTCCCTGTAGATAACAGCACATAAGCTTGTTATGGCTGCTTCCTCGTTTCTTTGTCTAAAACTATATTTCTTTATTGAAAAACCATTTTTAAGCACTGTGTTAAGCATTAGGAACACAAAGATTAATAATAATAACATAATCTTAGCTCCCAGTGAACATACAGAGAGAAAGGCAGAGAGACAAGCATACACAGCTGACACAGCAAATACCCTGACAGTGATATTCACCATCTATTCATCTTAGGGGCACAAAGAAAGTGTATCTAATTCTGTAGGTATTGCAAGAGTCTCAAAGTGTGCATGACACATTTGCTTGGTAAATGTGTATAGTTTATTGACAGCATCATAGTGTGTTGAGAGAAGGAGTGAGCAGCCAGCTCGTGGAATATCCCAAAGGAAGTTCCCCACAGATTCAACCCATTTTCCCTCCAATCTGTATCTTCATATTCACTCAATTTTGCATCTGGATCATCCATCCCTCTGGAAGCACAAGGGACCTAAGGCAGTTGCTAAGGGGGAGAACAGTGAATCTATGCTCTGCCAGTACGTCTCTGGAAGTTCCTGCCAGCCTCTGCCTCTGCCTGGAGCTCACACCCCTGGCTTGCACTGGCAGCTAGCAGATGTGTGTTAAGAAATAACTAATCAAGCCATGGCCTTCAGCCACATGGTGAGGCCCAGTGTGGTAACTACACCCCTATCCATCTCTCTAGGAATCCATAACCCAAAAAACTTTATGAAGCCAAGATGATTCATGATCTGCTCTGGACCATGAGCCCCTGAAGAATCCATGAACACATAGTCCTCAATTCCTTTGAGCTCCAAATGCTTCATCTGTCAAATGAGGATAAAAACCTTCTCAAAATGCTGCTATCCAGAACAACGTGATCTAAAATGTCTCAGTTAGTACCTACCACAAAATAATTATAGCTTCTTTTCATTGAAGGCATACTCCATGCTATAAGAACAAATGTAGGGTTTACTTCTCTTACATGGGTTTGATTTTGGGGTTTTGCTGTTCCACTTTTGTTTCAATGATGCCTATGACTGCTACATTTCCTTGGCTTAACACTTGTCTTCTCTTCAAGACACACTGAAAAAATGTCAAATTCAAGGGGGTCATAATTACCACCATGACTTGCAGTTCTTTGTGATCTTACCAATGAACCTAGAATGGGAATCAGGTTGGATCAATGGCCTGAGCTGGTCTTGAGTTGGCTGTGACTGGATTCACTCCCAATGCTCTAAATTCTCATCTGAGCACCACACATTGCCTTAATCCACATGCTGCACTTGGGATTCTACTCAACCCTTGACTGGCTCTCTTGTCCTCTCCACAAATGACTCTGGTTTGTTCAAATATAACACCAGCATTGAGAAGAAAGTGACTGACGTGGTTTCTTCCTATGGTCCCTTATTAAAAACGATTCTCATCTCCCTTTGTAAGATGAGGCAAACAGCAAAGAAAGAACGTGAAGTGGAAAAAGAAGGGGAAAACTGAAAACAGAAAGTCAACAAGGCAAGAAAGCAGAAGACATAGTTCCTGTGAGT